>NC_139244.1:66163679-66859283 GCF_977018435.1 Lepisma saccharinum | reverse complement strand
GTTTCATTTTTCCCTTCGGTGTTTTAGGAGATGTAGATGCAAATGTAGACGTAGAAGGTCTCCTAACTTGAGCTTTCCCACCTTCTTTATTATGCCAACATTCTTTCGAAAAATGTCCTACTTTTCCACACGTCCAGCATCTTCGCACAGCTTCTTTATTTTTCCAATATTTCTTATCTCATGCCTTGTATGCCTGTTCGGATTTTTCATTGTAGTTCATTTTATGCAACCTAACCTCCTCTTCTTTTAAGGTATCTTTGGCGAGATGTGTTGGCTACGGAGGGTTATGTGTGGGGGCTGACAGCTGGGAGGAGGGTGAGTGTCCGTGGTGGACGTCGCCATTGTGTGGAGGAACAAAGATGGTGGTGGTGGTGCGCTAGATTGCATATGTGTCGACATGTTCACTGTGTGCAGAGTGGAGGTGCTGAGGGAACCACATCACAGACGATGTTCAAACTGTCTGCCATTAACTTCCACGCAGAGATGGCAATGCCGAATCAATGATTGTCTAGTTCGAGGAAACAACCCCACGGTGTCTGCTATGGACATTAATGCGTGCAACGAGATCCTCGGCCGACACGACAGTTGTTTCGTATAGAAGGCGTTTCATCTTTGTTTTTCTGCGTAGTGGTGGTGTCCGCTACGGATGTTCGCTTTCTTCTTGGTTGTCGGTCTCCGCGAGTAACTTTCCATGGATGACACATCTCGCTGAACCCTTCCCTACCCCCATGACTTCAACAGAACAATTTGCTTCCTTTGGGGAGTCCCTCGCGCATCGGCTTCACACATCTGCCATGTGCTTTTTCGAATGGAGCATGCCGCGTTTCTTTGTGGAGCGTCCTTTGCCGCGGTCATATGGTTGGCCGTTGTGCCGCTGTTTCCTTGTAAAAATAATGGATGACAGAAATGGATCTTTCCCCATTAGTGTGTCTAAATAAAGCCTCATAACAGGATTCAATCTCATACATCGAAAAAAAAAAGTTTAAGAGACAATAAAATCAGTGTATGAAAGGCACTGTGTAACGTTGTCATCAGAAAACTTGAAATGATTCTAAAATCACATTCGATTGCTTTCAAACAAATTTTTTTCACCAATTTCAATGCCATTTTTTTAAAAAGTCCAAGATGAAACTAGTTAACATGTTTGGTATTGTGGTAGTGTGGTTGGGATTGTCTTGTGTAGTAGTTGTGCTGTCTAGTGTGTTTATGTTTATCTTATGTAGTAGTTATGCTGTCTAATGTATTTCTGTTTGTCTTGTGTAGTATCGGTGATGTGTATGTATGTGTCTTGTGTTGTAGTTGTGCTGTCTAGTATGTTTGTGTTGTAGTTGTGCTGTCTAGTATGTTTGTTTTGTCTTGCGTAGTAGCTGTTCTGTCTAATTTGTTTGTGTTTGTCTTGTGTAGTAGTTGTGGTGTGTAGTTTGTTTATGTTTATATTGTGTAGTAGTTGTGGTGTGTTTGTGTTTATATTGTGTTATAGTTGTGATGTGTTTGTGTGCGTCTTGTGTAGTAGTTGTGCTGTCTAATGTGTTTATGTTCGTCTTGTGTAGTAGTTGTGCTGTCTAATGTGTTTGTGTTTATCTTGTATAGTAGTTCCTCCATTCATATTGGGGGTTAGGCATAGAGCTGATAGCTCTGCACTGTAAAAAAAAATAAAAAAAATAAAAAATGTCAAGAAACAGCAATATAAGGCCATGCATGTTCCCAAGGTAAAATATTCCGGAGCTAAAATAGACCCCCGTTCGGATCTCTGGGTGGGGACTACTTTGGGAGGTCCCTGGACTAAGGATAAGATCTACGTTAGGAATAAGGATATTAAATTAGGCACCTGGAATGTTCTGAGCCTTTACCGGCCTGGGGCATTTCAGTGTACAGTTAATGAGATACTTAAGTATAAATTAGATGTAGTAGCTGTCCAGGAAGTTAGGTGGCCAGGAGAAGGGAATTGTAAAACTAAAAATTATACTTTTTCTATGGTGGTACTGAAAATCATAATTTTGGAACAGGCTTTTTCATAAATAATAGAATTATCTCGGCTCTTAAAACAGTAGAATTTATTAATGATAGGATATCATATGCAGTTTTACAGGGTAGGTGGTGTAAAATTATTTTAATAAACATACATGCACCAATGGAAGATAAAGATGATAATACTAAAGATGATTTTTATACAGAGTTAGAACAGGTCTTTGATAAATTTTCTCAGTATGATATGAAAATTCTGTTAGGTGACTGTAATGCACAGATTGGCAAAGAAGAGACATTTAAACCCACGATTGGTAAAGAAAGTCTTCATAAATTAAGTAATGATAATGGTATAAGATTGATTACTTTTGCAACCTCAAAGAATTTAATTGTGAAAAGTATCACTTTTAAACATAAAGATATCCATAAATATACCTGGTCTTCTCCAGATGGTAAAACTCATAATCAGATAGATCATATTCTCATTGATAAGAGAAGGCATACTAATATAATTGACGTTCGTACACATAGAGGTGCTGACTGTTCCAGTGGCCATTATTTAGTAATTGCTAAATTAAGAGAAAGACTCTCAGTGATAAATCATAAGCAACAAAATCTAAAAGTTCTAAAATTTGATACAGGAAAGTTTACTGATGAATGAATTAAGAAAGATTACCAAATTAAACTGTCAAATAGATTTGATGTTTTGCAGGATTTAAATGATGAAGAAAATATAAATGAAACAGACGTAAATAAAAATTGGGAGCACATACGTAATGCAATAGAATCAGCAGCTAAAGAAAGTATAGGATACCATAAACCGAGGAAAAGTAAGCCATGGTTTGATAATGAATGTCATAATCAAATAGAAATAAGAAATCAGGCTAGACTTAGGTGGTTAAATAACTTCGATGATACAAATCTAAACAATTATAATAAAATAAAGCGAGAAGTTAACCGCATGTTTAGAAGTAAAAAAAGAGATTACTTGAAAAGCAAAATTAACGAAATTGAAACAAACAGCAAAAATAAATATATCAGAGATTTATATAAAGGTGTAAGTGAGTTTAGAAAGGGGTGGCAACCTAAAGTAAACTTGATAAAAGATAAAGACGGTGATTTTCTAGCTGACCCAAGCGATATTCTAAATAGATGGAAGAACTACTTTAATGACCTTTTAAATGTCCATGTAGGAGATAAATCAGAAGTAAATGAAGTCCACACAGCAAAACCTTTAGTTCCAGAACCTAATTTGACTGAAGTTAAAGATGCTATTAAAAGGCTAAAGAATAACAAAGCACCTGGCATTGATTTAATACCAGCTGAGTTAATTAAATATGGTGGAAATTCATTAATATGTCAAATTCATAAATTAATTTGTTTAATATGGAATAAAGAAGAAATCCCTCAACAGTGGAAAGAATCCATAATTGTTCCTGTGTTTAAAAATGGTGATAAAATGAACTGCAATAATTACCGTGGAATTTCTCTACTCTCAACAACATATAAAATATTATCTAACATTATTTTAACAAGACTAACCCCATATGCTAATGAAATTATAGCTGATTATCAATGTGGATTTAAACGTAACAGATCAACTACAGATCAAATTTTTCACATCAGACAGACACTTGAATAAAAGTGGGAATATAATCAAAATGTCCATCAGCTATTCATTGATTTCAAAAAAGCATATGATTCGGTCAAAAGAGATAAATTATATAATATATTAGTAGAGTTTGGAATACCTGAGAAGCTTGTTAGTATGATAAAAATATGCACCAGTGAAACAGAAAGTAAAATTCGTGTGGGTATTAATATGTCTGACAAATTTACAATTCATGATGGGTTAAAACAAGGAGATGCATTATCTCCATTGCTCTTTAATTTTGCCTTAGAATATGCTGTTAGGAAGGTAAAAGAAACTAACGAAGGACTAAAATTAAATGGTGTGACTCAGTTGTTAGCATATACAGATGATGTAGACTTACTGGGGGATGATGTGAATACAATTAAGAATAATGCTAAAATATTTTTCAAAACTGCTAAAGAGATAGGTTTGGAAGTTAACAAAGAGAAAACTAAATATATGCTTACAGGCCGAAACCAAGTGTTAGGTAATAACCAAAATCTAATTATTGATAACAACTCGTTTGAAACAGTTTCCAAATTCAAATACTTAGGAGTAATATTAACAAATGAAAATTATATTAAAGAGGAAATAAAAAGTAGGCTTAATTCAGGAAATGCATGTTACTTCTCTCTTCATAAACTTTTGTCTTCTCGTTTAATATCTAAGAAACTAAAAGTTATAATATACAAAACAGTAATTTTGCCTGTAGTATTATATGGATGTGAAACGTGGTCCCTTACATTGAAAGAGGAACATAAATTGAGAGTATTTGAAAATAAGATCCTTAGGAAAATCTTTGGACCTAAAAGGGATGAGGAAACAGGTGAGTGGAGAAGGTTACATAGTTTAGAACTACATAATTTGTATTCATGTCCAGATGTTATTAGAATAATTGAATCAAGAAGACTTAGGTGGGCAGGCCATGTGGCACGAATGGGAGAGGAAAGAGGAGTTTACAGGATTCTTGTTGGGAAACCTGATGGTAAGAGACCTGTAGGAAGGCCAAGACGAAGATGGAGGGACAACGTTGAGATGGACCTAAGGGAAATCGGTAGGGATGGAAAAGAGTATATAGAACTTGCTCAAGATAGGGAAAGATGGAAGGCCTGTGTTGCTGCAGCCATGAACCTTCGAGTTTAAGAAGGCTAGGGAGTTAGTTAGTTATATATATATATATATATATATATATATATATATACACACACATACACATACACATACATATATACATACACACACACATACACATATACATATATACGTGTAGAGGACATCAAAACAAACCACTTTTCTCAGTAACATTTTTCTCGTTGGTGCGTCAATTCGATGCTACAGCCGTTCAAAAAAGACAGTTTTGCCGCCTGGATGCTGGCAACCCAACACAACATTTGATCGTATCTGTGACGTCATTTCCTGCGGCGAAACAGCGCACGGTAGGGTTGCAAGGAACACAAAATTTTGTAAAAAATTACAAACTACCAACCACATTAGTACCTGTAAAACGAAGTGAGAAAGGCTTCCAGTAAACCGAACATCATAGCCTATAAGCCAGAACATCAGCAATCATCTCAGGGGAAGGGGGAAGTGAACCAACGATATGAGAAATGGTAAAAAAACGTATTCAAAATGAAGTGTCATTATCGGATTTTAACTCAGCCTACATTTCAAATATCAACAACAATAAATTTTATTTACATTTGACTGTTTAAGCCCAGCTTCATGTCAATTATATTTGCTTATCTCGTTGCAAGGTTGATATCTACAGGTTTGTGTCCAGATGCCGTGTGGTACTTTTGTGGTGATAAAGGAAGTATCCGAGGTTCACGTTGTTACATTATGACTAAAACACGTACAACCACAGTAACAATCTAATTATGAATCAGTAGCGAATATACTGCCCTGTTCACAGTTGCAAACTATTACATGTGTATCCGGTGCATAGATAAACACAGTCGTCGGATAGTTTGTTTTACTATTATTTATATCCCTGTATTTTCAACCATTTTTGCCACTTGCCTCAAAATGCCCTGAATATACATTATGTTATGTGTTGCTTACCTTTGGAATTTTGAGTTCTTTCATGTATATTTTGTCATCTGTTCAGTGTGTCACAGACAACTAGTATCAGAAGGACGAAGTGGACAGACTAAATTGTAGATACCAACTTGGTAACTAGATTTGAAAATATTTGATATGCAAGCTAAGACAAAATTCGATATGACTACTCCCACTTGAATTCCATTTTCTTTCTACCATTTTTCGTATCGTTTGTTTACTTCCTGTTAGGTTACAGAACGTGTTTTCTCGTTTTGTTTTACGGTACATAATGTGGCTGATTGTAGCTATGTCATTTTTCACAGAATATGTGTGTTCCTGGCAACCCTGGAACGCATCGCTTCACGACGGGATATGACGTCACAAATGCAATCAAATGTTGTGTGTGGTTGCCAGCATTCAGGCGGCAAAACGGGCTTTTTTGAACGACTGTAGCGTCGAAACGATGCACCAACGAGAAAAATGTTACTGAGAAAAGTTGTTTGATTTGATGTCCTCTATACGTTTCCGTGGCCCGTGGGCGCCATTAAAATGACACCCTGTATATATATATATATATATATATATATATATATATATTTTGTAGAGATATGGAGATTATTAAACCTAGAAAACCTCGTCATGTAATATTCAAACTTGTTTATTTCCTGGAATTGTCCGACCAGCGGGTGATCCCAAGAATGCGCTAACTTGTAACTTCCGTTAAACAAGGAACTGAAAGGCAAACGCGTGGATCAAAACAAGATCGAGCACATTCGAAAGGTTTAATAACCTTTCAAAGCCTAAGATTATAAAAGCAAGCTCCCTCCCGGAGCTCGCTCTCTTTTGGATTTTGACTCTAATCGACGCTCACATGGATAATTAGTCTCTGATTACTTTACAACACATTAACACTACTGAACTACGACGATGGAACACGGAGTTACCGCTGCCTAGCATGCTACAAGTCGCAAGGGATTGCTCGGTTTGGTGAGCCAAGGGTTGAAGGATAGAACCTTGGCACCTGTCACAATTCGG
The DNA here is from genome assembly GCF_977018435.1 of Lepisma saccharinum. NCBI lineage: Eukaryota > Metazoa > Arthropoda > Insecta > Zygentoma > Lepismatidae > Lepisma > Lepisma saccharinum. Next base: position 66,852,610 of record NC_139244.1, on the reverse strand, counting down.
TCTGCAAGAAGCATCTGGACAAGAACATCACACACTTACCAGGTATGAACAAGCGTGAATAACCTTTACATCAACTTTCCATATCTCTACCCTCCTAATCGGAGCAGGTTCAGCCAACAGATACAATTAAGCTCTACCTAAATGTATAATTGAAACTTCCCTGTGACCTCAGATCCCAGGTAAAACGGGATTACAACATGGTGGAGGTGCTTCAGGCGCTTTGCGCAATTGAGTACCCTTCTGTACGAATTGCTTTCAATTAAATTAGTCTCCCCCCCTCCCACTTTGGGAGCATTTTTTCAAGTAAATTTTTAGTAATTCCAACTCATACTCCCACAGTACACTTAAGATGCGTCAGACCCAGTGACAATTTTGTATATTACCCTATGGAATACCACCCCTCTTTTCTCTTTTTATGCCGAGTCCCCCCCCCTTTCCAACAAAGTCTAGTTCTTCTGCATAACATGTATTCAAGCATCATTCACACAGGAATGAGAACACTTGCTTATATTTGTTTGACAAGGGATATATTAATGACATAAATAACTGCATACCCATACTTTCATTTGTTCTTTGGTCAGCACGACGAACCTTCGTTTATGAATACGTCACAGATAGCATTGCATGAACACCTAGATTGCTCCCTCGACCAAATCATAGAGTTAGCTACTGCAATCACGGCAAACCCAATAAATTCACGACCTTTAACCCCACTCCCCTCTCCTCCACTAACACGGTTAAGGTCTTCTAATAGAAATTACCCTTAATTTGTCCTTGGACTGGAAACACCCAACAGAAACCGACCCCAACCCTTAGCAAGTACTCCAGCTCACGTTCCTACTCCCTCTAACAATACTAATAGCCCTGATAACGTAACTGTAGAAATTCCCACCACTAACATGGCCACCCCAATCCCAACTGCATTATACGCGGCACCATTTAGCGGAAATGACCCAAAAGACATTGACCCATTTTTCCTCTAGTTTCAAAATGTAGCACACGCCGCGGGATGGTCGGAAGCTAAGCGTAAAGAGATGTTGCCTTTATTTTTGACTGACACTGCATTAACTTATTTTCATGACATACAGAAACGACCCAATTTTGTAGACCTGACATACACCCATATCATAAACGAGCTAAGTACTTTATTTAGAGGATCGTACCTATCAGCGGATCCCGTACAGATAATACTTGCAAGAAAACAAATGATTAGCGAACCGATCCATACCTATGTTATTGCTAAGAAGGCATTAGTCCAGCAATACTTCCCGAACGCCACTGAAGAACAAACTCTATCTTATATAATCACGGGACTGCGAGCCAAATACATTGGCTGTTTAACTAATAAGCACTTTGCCAAAACAGAAGAATTAATTGCCCACCTACAAAATTTCGAACGCCAGCAGTTATTGATTAATTCCCGTATGATGGAGGAAAAGTTTGAAATTGAGCAGGCAATAGCACAAGCAAGCTTGCAGCAGCAGACATTGACCCAGACGCCACTTCACAGCTGTTCTCATGCACAGGTTTACTCCCCCTCCCAAGTAATCCACTGAACCCGAGTCAGCAATATGTAGCGTATAACCAGAGTCCATCCTTTCTCCCACCATCGGCTCATCAAGTCCAAAGTCTACAATCAAATCCCAATGCCGTCAATAACTCTCACACAATGTATCAAGGAATGTATCATGTACCAAGTTCTGAAATTCCCCACTGCGCGGCGCCACCAGCCGTAGCCACAGTGGAACATGCTCAAAATGCTACCTCTAGTGATGAGATAAATAAACTTTCGTCACAAATGTCGAACTTAGCTTTACATTCACACTAGCAAATGAACACAGCGTCTCTTTTTAATTTTTGCTCAAATGTTTTGGAATTTGCGAAAACGGCTAATCAAAACGCACATGACAAAGGGAACAGAGTTTACAACAAGGGGAATAATAACTCCTCTTCCTACAGGGGTAATAATAATAGAGCTAATCATAGAGGAAATTTTAGATCGAACTCTCGAGGCCAATTCAGAGGTAATAGTAACAAGAGGTTTCAACGTCGAGATCAGGGTAATCGCGACGATGCAAATACATCGGCATGTACGTTCTGTGGTCGTTATAATCACGAGAGCGATAAATGCTTTTACAAGCCACAAACAGACAATAATTTAAACTAAAATCGTCTTCGAGTTGCAGGAACGAAATCGAGGATAATAGTAGATTAGACAAAGTTCCTATCATTGAGAGAAATGGCCTATATTTTATCAATAGTAGCATACAAGGGAAAGAAGTAGATTTACTTATTGACGTGCGTTCCCAAATATCGATTTATCCCTCCCACCTCCTTCCTACTGAAAGAAAAACATACAAGGTGCAGTCCACAATCCAAGGTGTGTCCGGATCGAAACTGAGTGTGTGAAATTGTAGTTCTTCCTCTCATAATTGGAAAGCGTAAATATACGCACCCGTTTAGAATTGTAGATTCAACAAATGTCCCTCCCCTTTTAGGAAATGACTTTTTGCGAACGCAGAGGTGCGAAATGTCGTTAAAAGACAACACAATAACTCTTCATCATTTAGGACGTACTCCAAATTATAGTATTTTGAGGTCAAAGTACAAGACTCACCAGCTGTCACATGACATATTCACCCAAATTGAAAATGTAAATGTGTATGAGGGAAAAGCTACCCTTTCAAACACAATTCAGTTAAGTCCACGATCAAAAACTTATGTCAATTTGAAACTCACCACTACGACACCTAACACCCCTAAGCCTGTACTTTTTACCCCATCTGCTTCCCTTATGACCCAGCATCCAGTAGTCCTTCCGAATGCTACAGTAAACCCTCAGTCACCTGTCATTCCCAAAGACAACCCTATAGAAAAGACTAATCTTGACAAGAAAGATGATGATGATGATGCACTATTCTTTCATCAAGTATTTCATGCACAAGCAGCGGATTTTGATATTAGTTCAGAACAACGTAAAGACCCCTATTTAAGAGACATTATTGACGTTTTAGAAAACAAAGATAAAGCTAGTCACCCTAAGCTAGAGAAACTTTCGTATTCTTATGTACTCAAAACTGGAGTCTTATACAGGACTAATAAAATCAAAACTGGTTATCGGGATAGACTTTGTATTCCCCATGCATTAAGAAATCAAGTTTTCGATCTTATTCATGCACACAAAATGAATGGAAGTCACCAAGGTGCACAAAAGTCATATAATTTAATGCTTATGCGCTACTTTTTCCCCAATATGAAGAAATTTGTGTACGATAAGGTTCGACATTGCATCCCTTGCCAGATCTCAAAGAAACCACAAGGTTCTAAACCACATACGCTGCAAACATTTCAAAAAACCCAAATTCCTTTCCAACGAATTCATATTGACGTTTGTGGACCATTAGTCTCTTCTAAAATGCACAAATACAAATATTTTCTATCAGTAGTTGATAGTTGTACAAGATACGTCATTACAGCTCCTTTGGCTAATCATGATGCACAAAACATAGCAACAGCTTTAGTTGAGAAAGTCTTTTTAATCCATGGAATCCCGGAAACGATCTATTTAGATCGTTCAACACCCAATTCAAGTTTACTTTTACGAGAGTTAGCTAATATTACAGGCGTACAACTAAAATATGTAGATACTTGTGCACATTTCACGAATGGGTTAGTTGAGAGTTCATTTAGTTACTTAAAGAAAGTTATGAGAGTTTTTGTGTTAGAGAAAAAGGCTTCGTGGTGTGACTATTTAGCTAGTGCGACGTTCAGCCACAACATTACAATTCATTCTGGATCCCTCCAGAGCCCGTATTTTACTTTGTTTGGATACAACCCAAGGATTTTAGCAGACGCAGTCCTTCCTTCGAAACCTGACAATATCTCCCAGACGAACGCACAGAGACTTGAACTCCTGACATCCATACGTAAGACCGCTCACGACAACTTACATAAACGTTACGAACAGCAGAAAAAGTACACAGACCGCACTTCTAGGCAAATACAGTACTCACCAGGTCAACATGTGTGGATTCTAGATGCCACTCCGACTCCAGGCGTGTCAAAAGCTTTTGCGTCCTCTTATAAGTATAAAGGAACTATTATTCTTCGCAAAGTTAACGAGAATTCCTATGAAGTCACTTTCATCGACGGCAGGCATAAACAAAAGACCGATACTATCACTGTTTCTAGACTCAAAGCCCGCTACGACTAGTGCCATAAAAAAACCCACTAACATATACGCTAACATTCATTAACACTCCAGTCCATTCTATCTCTCTTTAGCCTCCTCGATACGTACATTGCACATGCTAACATCCCATGATCCAGCATTTTCTCACGCTCATCGACCCCCCTTTTTTTCCACTTCCCGTGCTCGCACTGCACTTCTTCGTTAGAACGAACTCATTGTTTATTTTTAACAAGATCAGGATTACAGAATGCTATCTCAATCGACGGAACATTTATAATACATCTCTTGCCTAATAATTAATTTTTACTGATATTTTAATATTATTTTATAATTTGCGATTATACGCATAGTAATAGTCAGAACATATCACTTAGCTGATTTGACTAATAAGTACTTAGCGCGTTTATGATTCTAACTAGCGAACATTTTTTTTCCTATTTGCTGGTACATATATGCTCAAATGAAAAAAAAAGTACAAAAACAGAAAGAAAGAAAGAACTCAGATAGAACAAGATGAACGATTTAAAGAACAAATGAACTGAGTAGAACTTGCTGAACTTTTGGTTTCTGGCCATAGCAATTTTTTATTTACGCTTAGGTGTAACGCGAACTGCTTCTTTGAAAGCTGCAATGCACTAAATATGTTAACAAAGCACATAATAAATATAGGCAAATGTTCCCACTCTCTCCTTTAATTTTATAGTTTAATTATTGATAGCATACAACATGGTATAGCTTATATCCCATGAAATTAAAACCTACTCTCTTTTTCCACGAACTTTCTATAAACATATTACTTACTCTTTTTCACTTCTTTTTCAATTCTTTTATTAGCAGCGAATCGAAGGCGCTTAATCCTTTGTCCACAATACACGTAATATTCTTCCAATTGTTTTTATATACGACATTTACACATATTACAGAAGGAAATGTCTCGTAATCACTTAGTTCGTTCTATTATCGCTGAACTCCCCTTTCTTTTCTCATTTCATTCCCGGCTAAGCCAGCTATTCCAACACCAACTTCCCCCCCATTTCCCCCCGGCGAACTTTCCTCATGTAAACCTGTCACTCATAAACAGGTCCCCTTAAAAATTCTAAGTCATATAAGCAACAATGCCCCTTCGCCGTCACTACGATCAGATATTACCTCCCCTCCCCCCCGAAATAATTCACCAGTTTTATATGAAAGTCCTTTTTCTGTCGATTTTATCACCCGCCATCATTTATTGTAAATCTGCTCCACTACCTTTTACATTTTTCCTAATTTTTCCCTTTTTGCGCTTGTTTCATTCTCATCGCCACGAATGCTACTGGATGGATTCATCATGACGACCTCCTGCCTGTGCTTCCGAGCGAGAGATCTAGGCTCATTGCAGAGACCAACGACGATCTTGTGGAATTCCAGCACCAAAGGACCCAATCCTGTCTGGACCGCTTGGCTGATCTTTTTCCATCTTCCCGGACGCGATGCAGAACTGGAGCGCTTTACTCAGGACGTCTCTTGACCCGAAGCGCCAACACAAACTTGAATTCCAGATTACGATTCACATGACGTCACGGCGACCTACATCGGCAAGGCCCCTCCCACTCAGTGCGTACTGCCCTTGTTTGCCTACCATCATGTGATACGCATCGTCCTTTGTCATCAGCTGAAAGTGTGTTCCAGTGTTCAGCCTCCATCAACTAACGTCAGGCACACATATTTAGTACACAAATATGTCATTTACAGTGCCAGGGTTGTGACCATGGGTGCTGCCCATACTTTTAGTGGATTTACATTATCACGCCCTGTGTGAGATACGTCTCTTTGGTTTGTGTTTTCTCGTCTGCTACAGATTACACTCAGCCAATAGCGCCATGCAGTCTACAGCGTTGCCATGGTAACTTTACCTCAATGCTCCGCCCAACCTCGTGTGTGTTATTCAGTGTGTACTTTGAACTCTGCAAACAGTCAATAACACCACGTGCGTTATGCGGCGTTCCTTCACAAGTGTGCTGACATGTGTTTTTCTGTTATCGTGTTGTCATCGTTAATTCAAAACTAGTTCAGTCTCAAACCTATATGATTATTTTTTATCCATGTCTCAAGACTTCATTATTGATGCTCGTACTCTGTGAGTACACAAGCGGATTTGACCTACAGTTTTAATTATTTTTTTCTACGTGTTTTTAATTTTTCTTTCTCAACGGTGTTTGGTGCTACGATTTTTTTTTTGATGATATGACTATTTTGGTGATCACAATCTTTTTTATGGTGAATGTGAATCTTATGGTGAATGGATTGATGTATTGGTTTTCTACAGATTTTGATATGTTAATAAATGATAATTTTAAAATATAACCTCCTCCGGAGAAGGTAGTCGACCATCACAGAGTGGATCAATTACTTCAACAAGGGGAATGTAGAGATATGGAGATTATTAAACCGAGAAAACCTTGTCATGGTAATATTCACACTTGTTTATTTCCTGGAATTGTCCACCAGCGGGTGATCCCAAGAATGCGCTAACTTGTAACTTCCGTTAAACAAGGAACTGAAAGGCAAACGCGTGGATCAAAACAAGATCGAGCACGTTTGAAAGGTTTAACAACCTTTCGAAGCCTAAGATTATAAAAGCAAGCTCCCTCCCGGAGCTCGCTCTCTTTTGGATTTTGACTCTAATCGACGCTCACATGGATAATTAGTCTCTGATTACTTTACAACACATTAACACTACTGAACTACGACGATGGAACACGGAGTTACCGCTGCCTAGCATGCTACAAGTCGCAAGGTTTTGCTCGGTTTGGTGAGCCAAGGGTTGAAGGATAGAACCTTGGCACCTGTCACAATTCGGTCTGCAAGAAGCATCTGGACAAGAACATCACACACTTACCAGGTATGAACAAGCGTGAATAACCTTTACATCAACTTTCCATATCTCTACCCTCCTAATCGGAGCAGGTTCAGCCAACAGATACAATTGAAACTTCCCTGTGACCTCAGATCCCAGGTAAAATGGGATTACAACAATATATATATATATAGTATGTTTGTGTAGTAGTTGTGTTGTCTAGTATGTTTGTTTTGTCTTGGGTAGTACGTAGTTGTGCTGTCTAATTTGTTTGTGTTTGTCTTGTGAAGTAGTTCCTCCATTCATATTGGGGGTTAGGCGTAGAGTTGACAACTCTGCACTGTAAAAATTAATGTCAAGAAACAGCTATATAAGGCTATGGATGTTCCCAAGGTAAAATATTCCGGAGCTAAAATAGTCCCCCGTTCTGATCTCCGGGTGGGGACTACTTTGGGAGGTCCCTGGACTAAGGATAAGATCTACATTAGGAATAAGGATATTAAATTAGGCACCTGGAATGTTCGGAGCCTAGGGCATTTCAGTGTACAGTTAATGAGATAGTTAAGTATAAATTAGATGTACTAGCTGTCCAGGAAGTTAGGTGGCCAGGAGAAGGGAATTGTAAAACTAAAAATTATTCTTTTTTCTATGGTGGTACTGAAAATCATAATTTTGGAACAAGCTTTTTCACAAATAATAGAATTACCTCGGCTCTTAAAACCATAGAATTTATTAATGATAGGATATCATATGCAGTTTTACAGTGTAGGTGGTGTAAAATTATTTTAATAAACATGCATGCACCAACGGAAGATAAAGATGATAATACTAAAGAAGATTTTTATACAGAGTTAGAACAGGTCTTTGATAAATTTTCTCAGTATGATATGAAAATTCTGTTAGGTGACTGTAATGCACAGATTGGCTAAGAAGAGACATTTAAACCCACGATTGGTAAATAAAGTCTTCATGAATTAAGTAATGATAATGGTATAAGATTGATTACTTTTGCAACCTCAAAGAATTTAATTGTGAAAAGTACCACTTTTAAACATAAAGATATCCATAAATATACCTAGTCTTCCCCAGATGGTAAAACTCATAATCAGATAGATCATATTCTCATTGATAAGTGAAGGCATACTAGTATAATTGACATTCGTACACATAGAGGTGCTGACTGTGCCAGTGACCATTATTTAGTAATTGCTAAATTAAGAGAAAGACTCTCAGTGATAAATCATAAGCAACAAAATCTAAAAGTTATAAAATTTGATACAGGAAAGTTTACTGATGAAAGAATTATGAAAGATTACCAAATTAAACTGTCAAATAGATTTGATGTTTTGCAGGATTTAAATGATGGTGAAAATATAAATGAAACAGACGTAAATAAGAATTGGGAGCACATACGTAATGCAATAGAATCAGCAGCTAAAGAAAGTATAGGATACCATAAACCGAGAAAAGTAAGCCATGGTTTGATAATGAATGTCATAATCTAATAGAAATAAGAAATCAGGCTAGACTTAGGTGGTTAAATAACTCTGATGATACAAATCTAAACAATTATAATAGAATAAAGCGAGAAGTTAACCACACGTTTAGAAGTAAAAAACGAAATTACTTGAAAAGCAAAATTAACGAAATTGAAACAAACAGCAAAAATAAAAATATCAGAGATTTATATAAAGGTGTATATGAGTTTAGAAAGGGGTGGCAACCTAAAGTAAACTTGATAAAAGATAAAGACGGTGATTTTCTAGCTGACCCAAGCGATATTCTAAATAGATGGAAGAACTACTTTAATGACCTTTTAAATGTCCATGTAGGAAATAAATCAGAAGTAAATGAAGTCCACACAGCAGAACCTTTAGTTCCAGAACCTAACTTGACTGAAGTTAAAGATGCTATTAAAATGCTAAAGAATAACAAAGCACCTGGCATTGATTTAATACCAGCTGAGTTAATTAAATATGGTGGAAATTCATTAATATGTCAAATTCATAAATTAATTTGTTTAATATGGAATAAAGAAGAAATCCCTCAACAGTGGAAAGAATCCTTAATTGTTCCTGTGTTTAAAAATGGTGATAAAATGAACTGCAATAATTACCGAGGAATTTCTCTACTCTCAACAACATATAAAATATTATCTAACATTCTTTTAACAAGACTAACCCCATATGCTAATGAAATTATAGGTGATTATCAATGTGGATTGAAATGTAACAGATCAACTACAGATCAGATTTTTCACATCAGACAGACACTTGAAAAAAAGTGGGAATATAATCAAAATGTCCATCAGCTATTCATTGATTTCAAAAAAGCATATGATTCGGTCAAAAGAGATAAATTATATAATATATTAGTAGAGTTTGGAATACCTAAGAAGCTTGTTAGTATGATAAAAATATGCACCAGTGAAACAGAAAGTAAAATTCGTGTGGGTATTAATATGTGTGACAAATTTACAATTCATGATGGGTTAAAACAAGGAGATGCATTATCTCCATTGCTCTTTAATTTTGCCTTAGAATATGTTGTTAGGAAGGTAAAATAAACTAAAGAAGGACTGAAATTAAATGGTGTAACTCAGTTGTTAGCATATGCAGATGATGTAGACTAACTGGGGGATGATGTGAATACAATAAGAATAATGCTAAAATATTTTTCAAAACTGCTAAAGAGATAGGTTTGGAAGTTAACAAAGAGAAAACTAAATATATGCTTACAGGCCGAAACCAAGTGTTAGGTAATAACCAAAATCTAATTATTGATAACAACTCATTTGAATCAGTTTCGAAATTCAAATACTTAGGAGTAATATTAACAAATGAAAATTATATTAAAGAGGAAATAAAAAGTAGGCTTAATTCAGGAAATGCATGTTACTTCTCTCTTCATAAACTTTTGTCTTCTCGTTTAATATCTAAGAAACTAAAAGTTAAAATATACAAAACAGTAATTTTGCCTGTAGTATTATATGGATGTGAAACTTGGTCCCTTACATTCAAAGAGGAACATAAATTGAAAGTATTTGAAAATAAGATCCTTAGGAAAATCTTTGGACCTAAAAGGGATGAGGAAACAGGTGAGTGGAGAAGGTTACATAATTTAGAAATACATAATTTGTATTCAAGTCCAGATATTATTAGAATAATTAAATCAAGAAGACTTAGGTGGGCAGGTGTTGCGGACTGGCAACTATGCTCACTTTACGCGGGATTGAATAGTCTGTGGGTATCCCAGAGAATGACGGTCTCGAGGTGAAGACGTCATAGAAATTTGTACAATTTTGTATCTTACCGTTTTGGCAGTAATAAATAGTTGTTATTGTTAATATATGCGTCGTCGTATCTGTAAGATCCTAGAAACGGAACTACAGTGGTAGCAGCCTCGTGGTTAGCAGAATGGCAGACGTGAGTAAGATAGAATTACTGAACAATGGCAACTATCATGTCTGGGCACTAAAGGTAAGTGCAGTGCTGCGAAGTAAGGGATTGTACAAGGACGCAATATTGAATGATGAACCAACAGAAGAAAAAGCTAGAATTGTTTGGGAAAAGAAAAATGACGAAGCTTTTGGTGTCATAGTTGTTACTTTATCGCCCGACCAGGCTGGACTGTTCATTAACGAGACATGTGCAAAAACAGTGTGGGATGAACTTAAACGCATTCACACGGGAAACACACAGGACAAAATAATAGATATAGGTGTGGAAATGAAGAATATAAAAATGGGTGAGAAGGAAAGTGTTGACGAATATGTTTTGAGAGCACGAAACATAATGTCAAAAAGTGCTGCATTGGGTCAACCAATTACGACACGAGAAGTAGTGTATCATATTGTACGGGGTGTTCATCAAAAGTATGAAAACGTCGCAGCAGTATTACGAGCACAAAGGGGTGCGACAATTGAAGAAGTGCAAGATACCTTAAAAGAAGAGGAGGTTAGGTTGCATAAAATGGACTACAATGAAAAATCCGAACAGGCATACAAGGCACGGGATAAGAAGTATTGGAAGAATAAAGAAGCTGTGCGAAGATGCTGGACGTGTGGAAAAGTAGGACATTTTTCGAAAGAATGTTGGCACAATAAAGAAGGTGGGAAAGCTCAAGCTAGGAGACCTTCTACGTCTACCTCTGCATCTACATCTTCGAAAACACCGAAGGGAAAAACGAAACAGACGGGATTCACATGCGAAGACAACATGGAAGCTGCTTACAGTGTATACGACATGCAGGAAGACAGAAGAGAAGTGCAGGTATGGTGTATAGATTCTGGTTGTACATCTCACATGACAAATAAAGAAGACTGGCTGATAAATAGAAGAGAAGTGCAAAGTGAAGTGCAACTTGCGGAGGAAGGAAAATCGATGGAGGCCAAAGTGCAAGGTGACATTAAGGTATCAACAGTCACAAATGATGGCCAACTTCACGATGTGTGTATTTATGATGTATTATATGTACCTGATTTGCGTTTGAATTTATTGTCAGTTAGAGGTTTGGTGAATCATGATAATGAAGTGTTGTTTTCTAAAAATAGTGCAAGGATAATTGACAAAAATGGCATGTTAGTGGCAGAAGCACAGGAAAAGAATCGTATGTACACGTTACAAACGTATGTAAGATCAGATGTAAGTCTTTGTAAGGATGCATGCTTAAGTATGGAAACTAATGTAAACAATGAAAAATACATGTGGCACAGAAGATTAGGTCACTTGAATGTAAAATATTTAAATAAAATGAAGGATAGTGATATGGTAAGAGATTTAGATTTTAAGCAAACTTCAGAAAAATTAGAATTGTGTGATGCATGTACAAAAGGAAAAATTGTACAATTTCCTTTTAAACAAAGCAATGATGTATGTGAGAAACCACTAGATTTGATACACATGGATTTATGTGGACCTGTAGAAAAAGAGTCATTGGGGGGTGCTAAATACATGTATGTTATTGTAGATACTTACAGTAGAAGGGTGTTTGTATACTTTCTCAAAACTAAAGATGAAGCTTTTGATTACTTTGTAAAATTTAAAAGCCAATATGAAAAGGAAGCTAACAATTGTATAAAAAGTGTAAGGTCAGACAATGGTACTGAGTTTGTTAACAGTAAATTTCAAGAGTTGTTTAACAAAGAAGGTATTGATCACCAGTTAACTGTCCCATACAGTCCACAAAGTAATGGTATTGCTGAGAGAGCAAACAGGTCACTACTAGATATGGGAAGAACAATGTTAATTGATGCAAGGTTACCCATAGAATTTTGGGCTGAAGCGGTTGCAACCGCAGCGTACATCAAAAATTGTATACCTACCAAGGATGGTGGCACAAAAACTGCAATGGAAAGATGGACGGGAAGGAAGCCTACAGTAAAACATATGAAAGTATATGGATGTGTGGCATACAGATACATTCCGAAGAAGTGTAGAAGCAAATTTCAACCAAAGGGAGAAAAGGAAATATTTGTTGGGTATTCCAGAAAAAGGAAAGCATACAGGCTGTACAACCCCAAAACGAAACAAATACATGAAGCTAGAAGCGTTGTTTTCGATGAAAGAAACTGTGGAGGCTTACTGATGAATTGTAATTTGGAAGAGCAACTAGAATTCAACAACTTGAAGTATAAACATGATGAAGACAGTAAAAGTAAGCAATATGACAACAGCAATGTCCATTTGCATGAATCGAAGGTAGAAGAAAGAGGACCGGACATATTTCTTGACTTAACACCTGAAGATCTACCAGAAGAAATACAAACAGATGAGTTAACCATAGAAGACAGTGGAGCCAAAAGAAGTGGACGGAAGAAAGGAGAAACAAACGAAGTGTTAAAAACAAGACACAAAGAAAATTTGAAAAGAAATGAAGATCAACTTAAAAGTCTAGGTGTGAAAAGATCTGAAAGGATAAAAGCAAGAGAACAAACAAATTTTGCACAAGATGTCGTACCACAAACCTTCGATGAAGCTATGAGTTCAGCGTACAGTGAAAATTGGAAGATTGCAATGAACGAAGAGATGCAAGCATTGGAATCACATAATGTTTGGACATTAGTTCCCAGAGAGGAGAACATGAAGGTTATAAGAAGCAAATGGGTATTTAGTACAAAGGAGAACATGGATGGGACAATATACAAAAGAAAAGCAAGATTGGTGGCAGTTGGTTGCGGACAGAGAGAAGGCCTTGATTATGAGAGTTCGTTTTCACCAGTAATAAGAATGGAATCAGTACGTGTATTGTTAACTGTGGGAGCACATTACAAAATGAAAGTAAAACTCTATGATGTCAAAACTGCATATTTATATGGTAATTTAAGGGAAGAAATATACATGGAACAACCAGAAGGGTTCATGGAAGATAGGCATAAAAACAAAGTTTGTAAATTACAAAGAAGTTTGTATGGGTTACCACAATCAGGTCTTTGTTGGAATGAAAAACTGAACGAAGTTCTCACCAAAATAGGTTTCAAAAGATTGGAAAGTGATCCTTGTATCTATAAACTGACAGGACAAGAACTTTTGTACATAGGAGTATATGTTGATGACTTTTTGGTAGTAGGTCCAAATAATGAAAGCATAGATAAGATAATGCAAATAATTCAGAAATATTTTGTAATTCAAGAGAATAATAGCTTAAGTTCATTTTTGGGTATGGATATAATTGTAACTGAAGAAGGTTATCAGTTGTCACAAAAGGGTTATATTTCAAAAATATTAAAGAAGTATGAACTTCATGATTGTAATCCAGTGAAAACACCAGGTGATTTGAACCAAGATTTGCATAATTTTGAAGAGTCAAAACCAGTTGATAAAACAAAGTACTTACAAATGTTAGGCTCACTTATGTATTTATCTGTAGGGTCAAGACCAGATATAGCTTTTTGTGTGAGTCAATTGTCAAGGTATAGTAAAGATCCAAGGGAAATACATCTAGCAGCAGTAAAAAGAGTATATAGATATTTGAAAGGTACGTGCAATTATGCATTAAATTTTTCAAGTGAAGGTGGTAAGCTTGAATTATGCACGGATGCAAGTTGGAGTACAGCAGTAGAAGCAAAATCTCGTACTGGCTATCTTGTCAAGATTGGAACCTCAGTCATCAGCTGGAAAAGCAAATTACAGAATTTGGTTGCTTCGTCTACTTGTGAGGCAGAATTGATTGCATTATGTGAAGGTTTGTGTGATATAAAATGGGTCATAAGTTTAATATCAGAATTAGATGTTGGAAATTTTGTAAATAGACCAGTGATTGTTAAAACTGATAGTAAATCAGCAATTGATTGGATCTCAAGTAACAATGTAAAGGCAAGAACTAAACATATAAATAGAAAATATAATTTTGTAAAACTGGATGTAGCAAATGGGAATGTGTATCTTCAACATGTAAATTCAGAAAATCTAGAAGCTGATATACTAACTAAAAATGTGACTAAATCAAAAATGGAGAAAATATGTAAGGGCATATACATGTAAAATAATTTAGTAGTAGCTAGTGTATGTGTAAAAGTAGATATACTATTTTTAGCGCGTAATGTTCGCAAAGGGGGGAATGTTGCGGACTGGCAACTATGCTCACTTTACGCGGGATTGAATAGTCTGTGGGTATCCCAGAGAATGACGGTCTCGAGGTGAAGACGTCATAGAAATTTGTACAATTTTGTATCTTACCGTTTTGGCAGTAATAAATAGTTGTTATTGTTAATATATGCGTCGTCGTATCTGTAAGATCCTAGAAACGGAACTACAGCAGGCCATGTGGCACGAATGGGAGAGAAAAGAGGAGTTTACAGGATTCTTGTTGGGAAACCTGATGGTAAGAGACCTGTAGGAAGACCAAGACGAAGATGGAGGGACAACGTTGAGATGGACCTAAGGGAAATCGGTAGGGATGGAAAAGAGTATATAGAACTTGCTCAAGATAGGGACAGATGGAAGGCCTGTGTTGCTGCAGCCATGAACCTTCGAGTTTAAGAAGGCTAGGGAGTTAGTTAGTTATATTTTGTTTGTAAGTTAAAATTCTGTTAACAGGATCCAGGATACAAGGATCACTGGATGTTGAGGATTTCACTTTTTTTCAAAAATGAATTTTTGTCATACATAAAACAAAAATTTAAATCATTGTAATAATTAAATCTTGCATTTCTTATCTTCATCTTTATTTTCTGTTTCGTAATAGACACAAATTTCAAAAACCAAGAAATGTTTTTTGTCTCAAAATATTTATAATATTATTTTTTCTTTTGGTTCAGTAATCTTTTAATTTCAGTGGTGAACCAAGGGGATGCGAATTTTTGATTGATAGACTTTCTAGTTGGGACATTATCATTAATGACCTGCACAACAGATAAATGCAAAAGTTCTACTAATGAATCTAATTCTAGGCTGGTATCTATGAAGGATACCTTATTTTTAAGATCTTTATAAAGTTGAAGAAAATTACATTGCTTAAAATGATATCTTGCTGGCCTGATTCAGATGGTTCATCAGAACTTGTGTGAGGGACATGAAAAGCTAGATTCACTAAAAACGGAGTATGATATATATCAACCTTGAACACAGGAGGAATTGAATAATTAAGTTCAATATTTACAATATTAGTGATGAAGAGATCCAGTGTAGAAAATGGATTGTTTGAATTGTAAGGCTTACAGTACTGTTTACATTCAAGAAAGTCACACAACTCTAAAATTTCATATCATTTAATGATGGTTTAACCTGTGAGATACCCCTTCCAACAAACTCCCAGTTGATGTGAGTTTTAAAATCACCAAGTATAAATACCTTTTCTTTTCTACCTATAAACTACTCAATGAAAATATGAAACTAGTCATTGAACATTTGCGTATCTGAACCAGGAGGTATATAGTGCAGGCCTATGACTATAGGAATGCCATTATCTATCGTTACTCTAATCTACAAACACTCAATACTGATGAAGCCGACCCCCATGGAAGAGGTGTTGGCTATAATGCCAGGGGTCCCGGGTTTGAATCCTAGCCTGGGCAAGGATATTTGTGAGTGTCAATTCATCAATTTCATCATATCATCAATAAACAATTAAGCAATTAAGGTCTTGATATAGAATAGAGGGAGAGATAAGAAATTAGAAGGGAGATAGGAGGAACTGAGATATCCAGATAGAATGAAGGGAGAGATATGCAATAGGATAAAGAGTTGGGAGGGAGATAGAAGATTGCAAGGCCTAAAAGGAGATTTGAGAAAGAAAAAAACAATATGGAGGGAGATTTGATGAAGTCAGTTCTCTATGGAGAAATGAGGAAGAGATAAAGATTAGGTTTGATTGATTGATTCATTTGCTTTATTTTACTTCACTTTTTGTGCCACTTTTGGCTAATTTGCGAAGATGGGGATGAACGATGATGTGATGAAATCGATGATTGGACACTCACAAATATCCGTGCCCAGGCCAGGATTCGAAACCGGGACCCCTGGCTTCATAGCACGATGTGCTAACCACTCCACCACGAGGGCCGGCAAGATAAAGATTAAGGTAGGAGCTATAGGGAAGTCATGCCTCCAAGAAGAATGAAGAGAGAGAGAAAGAGAATATGAGGTAGATGGAGGATGTGAAGCCCTGAAGAATAATAGGGGAAGAGATAAGTATTAGGAACACAGGATGAGATAGATTTCAGGGCAGAAGTCACCTGTAGTCAGGCCTAGAGGGAAGGAAGTGTAGCAGGGAGCATGATAGGAGGATATAGGAGAGAAGGCAGTACTGAGTAAAATAAGAGGAAACAGGGCCTCCTCGATGTTGCAGCGGTACCGTTGTTGCCTTGTAATCAAAGGGTCTCAGGTTATATACCTGGTGGAGGCACATAGTGGTTCGGATCCCACTTTAAACTGTAGGTCCAGTCCCCATTAGCCTTACTGTCCATAAAGTTGACACAAACTTTGCAGTTTTAAGATGATGAGACAGGCTTAATTAAAATAGTAAATCATATATGATAGTATGCTTCTGGTAATAATTCAATACAAATATAAAATGATCAAACTATTACTGCCACACCTCTTAGATCCCCAGTGGCAGATTACCAAATAGGCCCACTAGGCACGTGCCTAGGGGCGGCAACTCTTGGGGGCAGCAAATCTTTTTTCCAGAATCTCAAGAATAATAAAAAGTGTCTTACGTACACAGTGACAATTTAGACCTATGAAACCAATGTTTCAAATCAACGGTTTGCAACACTTTGGCTTCATACGAAAGAAACTTTGATGAAATCAAGAAATGTTTCGTCTGCTCTGCCTCCTTCAGGCGCCAATCAATTTGTTTTTAACCCGTGCTGTGGCTTTTATCGCTTAGAGTGACAATGCCAGCCGCCCAGCCTTTGTTGGATTGTTTTTGTAAATAAGTACATACCCCTCGATCTTCCACTAAGCGTTTGTTAATGGCCAGGCAGGAAAGAAGACTGATTGTTTGAAACTCGCATCTGTAACAATGCCAGTCTTAAAAAAAAAATAAACACATAACACTGCTGATAAGTGAGTGAGTGAGTGCAGCTTTCACATGGACCGCAACTAGTTTTTGTCTTACTGTATTCTCTGGCTGGTGCATTCAGTTTTATTTGTCGCTAGTGCATTTGCGATTTGGTGGGTTTTTTTTTTATGCAGCAGGCAGCATGAAGCGAACAAAGTTAAGTGGGGCGGCTTATCGTAAACGTGCAAATGAAAAGTGTGAAAGAGAAGCAACCTTACAGAAAAAGCTTGGTACAGTGGACACGTTTTTTAGGAGAAAGGAACAAATGATTTCCGAAAGCAGTTCAAAAATTGAAGTGGAAGCGGCTACATCGAGTGAACCCTGTGAAATGCAAAATGTCGAACATATTATGGGTTTAGTGGAGGAAGAAAGTGCACCTGAGGTAGTGTTCCCTCAGTTCGTAGGAGTTCTTGATTGTGACAGTGAGAGTGCAAATTTCGTTAGTGACGATCCTGCCGAGTGATGTCTGAATGAGTCTACAATTGACATTCTTCTAAGACGTGGAATTAATCAGAATGCTGATTAAATCTAAATCACAAAGACTCATAGCAGGTAAGACAAGATTTTTAAGTAATAGTGTTTTTTGTGTACTGCTGTAGCAAACTGTTCAGCTGAACGTTCGTTTTCTGCCCTACAAAGACTGAAGACTTATCTCCATTCAACCATGTGTAATAAAAGACTCAACGAGTTATCTATTCTCCACATCGAAGCAGACATTTTGACTCATGGACACATTAACTTTGAAGAACTTATGCACGAGTTTACAGCAACCAAAGTGAGGCGGAAGCGGCTTCATTTATGACTGGTGAATTTAATTTCTCAATACATTACATAATTTTAGTTATAGCACATACAGAAAATGAATAGTTTGTTATTGATTTTTATCCTTTGTTTTTATTTCAGTATGTTCACTAATTTTTATATTAGTCTGTAAAATTTCTGCAAATAAGTTACTACTTTTCTTTTGAGAAGGGCGCATATTAAGATTGTGCCTAGGGGTGTCGAGGAAGCTTAATCCGCCACTGTAGATCCCCTGACACATACCATATGTTTCTCATTCCAAGCTGGACAATACTCAGTCAGTTTGAAAACAGGGCATGTTGTTGAGATACAAAAGAACAACAACTTTGATAAGCTTTTCACTTATATTTGCCAAAATCAGTTAAAAAAATGTTAACAGACAAATTCGTAATCATGTAAGTGATTTAATCTGCTTCCAATATATCAATCAAATTTCCAGCGTGCTCTGACCTAGGAGTGGATTTACTACAACCAATAGAAAACAGAAGATTTGGATTGTATAATGTTAACAGACCAAAGAGCATATAAATACATGCAGCCACATCTCAACTACCTAACACACTGCCACCGAAGACTGCTACCACACAGGAATCTCTCTTACCTCTATCCTTTATTTGACACAGCTAAAATTTAAATTTTATCTTTTCAATGAAATCACCGAATAACATTATTTAATGAAGACTTAAAAACCACGAGTGCCTGGTACAATCTTATCATTTTAAAAATAAATCCACAGAAGTAAATTTTGAGTATTTTTAATTCCTGAGATAATATTTTCCCCATAAATTCTAATGAGATATGCATATAAGGGCAAAATAAGAGTTGTCTTCCTTTTTAATTGCATGTTTGCACAATGTGTGTACTACATTGTAACATGCACATTTTGCATGTGCATAGATCCAGTTTACTTAGTCACCTTAGTTGGGTTTGGTTCACAGCAGGAAGCATGGTGGATTTCATGAGCAATAGTTATCACTCTCCACGTGCATTCTATAGCCTTGCCAGGAGTAAGGTCAGTAAAGATAGGAAACTGTGTTCTCTACTGAAGGTTGTTCCAGCTGTTATCATGAGCGATGTGACTCCCTGTGGCTGTGAGCTCAGCTGTTACTGTGAGTGATGTCACTCCCAGCAACCCTGATCGCTCAATGCCAAGGCCACCTGATACGATCACCGAACCTTGGCCTTCCAGACTTCCTGAGGCTGACCTCAGTCTCGACAATTAAAAAAATATCTAGGCTGATGCAAGATTAGTACAGTTGCCCTGAACAAGGTTACTAAGGCCACACTCGACGTATAAATAACCTACTCGGAAGACTATGTGTGTAGAAGTCGTGTGATAGATCTGAACTGTAGCTGCCATTCTCCACACCTAGATGGCTAATCACCCAGCTGTGTCCAGGCTGTCAACAGGACCTACTCTATAGCTCATAAGTATTGCTATTCTCTTATCCCTTTCTACCAATTAATTCCTTACCTTTAACTCTTAGGTACAGAATTCCTCCATCATATCAACTACGCTCTTATATTTACATCTATTGTTATTATTTCTTAAGTGTTCATTGTGTCTATAAAAAGGTAAAGTGCTCCCCTGTGCATAGCACCACGCCATGAAGGCGTATAGGGGGTGTGGGGGTAACGCCCTACACTTTCTTGATCCGGTCGTGAGTGGGAGTGATGTGACCACCTTTACCCCCCAGGGTTTCCCCCAGGTACCCATGTTATTCGACGCTGGGTGGGCATCGTTAGAAAAGTTCCCGGATTTGAACCGGCTGGGGATCGAACCCAGGACCTTTAGCATGGTAGTCAGACGCGTTACCGACTGAGCCACCGCGGCCACTTCATTGTGTCTATGCCTTACAGATATCACCATTTTAGAATGAAGGCTCTACCAAGGTACATAATATGTTCTCTTACAGCAAAGTGCACAACCATCTGGGCTACTTTACCCTAATGGTTGGCATAGGGGATCTCAAACCCCAGCTGACTGTTACAGCATAACAATTCTGACCCCTCTCACTCTTTTCAATGTTCAAAACAAAATAAGAGAAACGGCTAGATGAGCAATATTTTTATGCAAGTACTCACAAATAACAACTAAGATAATATCCTCATCTCCTCCTAACTCAATCTTAACTGCTAGTTTAAAATATTTATTTTGCTCCCCATATCTTGCAAATCCATTTGCTATATTTTATGCACATGTACAGTGCTCGAAAAATTTTTTTCAAAGCTAGGCGCCAGCTCTGAAAATCAGGCGCCAGGAAGCTACCTACTAGCAATTGTGCATACTACAGAGTGTTTCAAAAGTCGCACAACCCAAACTTTAAAAATGTATATCATGAAAACTGTAAGAGGTATTTACACCAGGTTTTCTGCACTAAACTAATCATGTACGCTATCACTGGGTTAATAAATTTATGTTAGCATGTATCCAAATAAAAGCAATTACATTATTTTAAAAAATATTGTTAATTTGCTGAAAACATCTGAGAATTGATTTTCAACAATATATACCAACGTAGAAATTTTCAGCGAAAAATGCAGGTTCGACCAGGACTCGAACACGGGTCTCTGATATACCTTGCCATTGTGTGCGTGTGAAAAATGCATTAACATCTCTACGCTGGGAGGAACCAGGCAATGTCGAAGTCTACTGTGTTTCAATGGCAACAGATCCCGTTGTGGAAGCACTGGCAGGTAAAACTGCGACAGTGAGATATCAGGCGAGGCTCAGTAGCTGAGTGGTTAGAGAAATCGTATGGTATACCAGAGACCCAGGTTCTAGTCCTGGTCGAGCCTGCATTTTTCGCTGAAAATTTCTACGTAGTACATCTTCTGTGTGTGCCTAATCTTCAATAATAATACCAACTCTTAACAATTTGTGGGATCATTTGTTAGTGTTTGACTAGTTGTAAAACAGTTGCTTTGTGAGGTACAGCAGAAACAGGGGATTTTTCTTGGAAAACTTCTTGCACACGAGTGTAAGAATGAGTAGTAAAATATTCTTCAGCAATGCACATGTGCTGCTTCAAAGAATACGCCATGGTGAATCAATTAAAAGAAAAGGCATAGTAGCGTCGAAAGTGAGCGAAGAGAATTCAGTGTAACCAGAGGCAGACTAGAATTCTCTCAAGAGTCCAATTTCAGCACAAAATCTTGGTTTATGATTTTTCACGTAAATGTATATGACACTTAGGCACATGTGGCATGCATCTGTTGACAATATTTCGACCTGCCGGACCCTGTGGCTGAGTGGTTAGCACATCGTACTGTGACGCCAGGGGTCCCGGGTTCGAATCCCACTCGGACATGGTAGTTTGTGAATGTTCATTCATCAATTTCATCATTTCATCACTCATCCCCATCTTCGCAAATTAGCCAAGAGGCACAAAAATAAAATAAATCAATCAAATCAAATCAATCAAATATTTCGACCTGCTAGCATTGCCATATATGTCCCAAAAATGACACTTTTTCACTCAACCCATAAAATCGCCAATAAAAAATCCATCAAATGTTGCACATGACCAATATTGGTTGCAAATGACAGATTGACATGGCATAAGTCATCAGACATCTAATTATGACTCTTCGATAATTTCTTACATATTTTTCTCATTCAAAAGTGCATTTCTGGAAAACTTTTAATGCTGCCTTCCACCAGTTATTAAGTTATCTAAATTTTCTGTATGGAGAAAACTGATAATTTTAAGCATTGAAAAATATCTTAATGGATGAGACTTTATAATGCAGAAAACCCGGTGTAAATATCTTTTACGGTTTTCGTGATATACATTTTCAAAGTTTGGGTTGTGCAACTTTTGATACACTCTGTATAAGAAGCTGAGCATCACGGTATTCAAAACATCGCTAAATCATTCGAGACAACAGGAAATGTGGTGTTCGGGGGCAAAGAGTAAGAAATTATTACTGACTCTCTGGAATGTTCACAACGTTGATTTAAAGAAAAAAGCATTTGCTAACTTACGCTGTACTGTAATTTGAACTTAGAATCATCAAAATTTCATACATATTACAGCAAAAGATCACAGTCGCCAGGCTGAAATTTTTAGTCGTCGTGGTGACCGGGATTTTTCGAGCCCTGCACATGTACATATTTATATATACACACACACAGTATGTCATAACTATCTGATACACATAATTATTATGGTGTTCTTTATTCTGTCTTCCTCTTTAGGTTAATCACTATGATGAGGATGAATGGTGGTAATTAGGTTAACCCTCAGTAACCCATGCATTTTGAATTATTTTCCCTACCAGAGCAATAATGGTCGGGAAAGCACCAGGTAACTTATCTTCACTATTTCCCCCAAAACATAGAGGTGTTGGCACCTTTTTTCTGTCATTCTTTCAGTTGCTTACATGCCTCTGAAGTGACTGACAAATTGCCCTTTGACAGCACTCAGTACCACACGCTGGAAAGTTTCATATCGTAAATCGCAGCACACCAGCCATGAATTTGGGGGAAATAAGCAGAATAAAACCAAGATACGTTGCTCGGAATGTAAATTATTTGTAGGCAGAAACCATCACAGTACCCATACAAAGTGTCGGAGTTGTCAACATAATGATATTGAAAAGTGAATGTATACCACTTAAGAGCATGAGAAACAAATTGACATTTGAACATTTAAAAAATATTTTGCAAGTTTCTTCGAGGTGTGTTGTCTACATTTGATTGTTTTTCTGCAATCCAGTAAGATTTGGACAAAACGCTTTGGAACAAATTGTTCCTTTCTATGCCCATATAAGTTGTACGATTTCAAATCGATTTGCAAAATAGGTTGAAAATTTCTGAAAAAATACTTTGAAATTTTTCAAAAACACGTTGAAGATTTTTGGAATATACTTTGATAATTTTGTAAATGGTGAGTTAATATTATAGTGCCTTCATTATATGGCATAATTTTAATTACTTTTAGAATAATATTTTTGTGCATTTGCTTCAAGAGTCTAAGCTAGTAATTCTATGAGACTCAATCATTTTCTTTTACTTTTGTTTTAATACCTGATAAAAATGTCCGAAATGAACATGTTTGCATTCGTGTGTATATTTAGCCTGATATCCAATAAGTGCTAGTGTAATTCAATCTTGATTTGCATCAATAATTCACATAATAACGTTGGTTTTGATGAGGTGACACGGGACTTTTGTGCTGCAAGGAGGATGCGGATGACGGAGGGTTAAAAAGGAGGAACAAAATAAGTAAAATCGAGTCTTCCAAAATAGAAGATAAGATGGTACAAGAATATGTAAACTCCAAAGACAAGAAAGGGAAACAGGAGGAGAAGCTTTCCTTAAGTAAAAGGGAGGTGTTTAAAAGAGATAGAGTCTGAAGGAAGAATTCATTGAGTCCTATAAATAGGAAGAACATACCAAAGATGAAGCGAGTTCTCCAAGAATAAGATAAGAGCTTAGGAGAAAATGGGACTTCCAAAATGAAGAAAGGAGAAGTCATGTTCTCCAAGGATATGAGGACATGGAAGCCTGAAGACTTACTAGAGGTAGGGTGTGTAGATAGAGAGGTATACAGGGAGATAAAAAATTACATAAGACATACAGTAGAAAGCAAATCCTCCTGAGAAAAGAATGGACACAGCGTAAAGAAAGTCCACTAAAGAGAGGGAAACAAAAAGGTAAGGGTCATGCCTTCCCTGAAGAAGGAAAGGATATTGAAGTTACCGGAAGAAAAGAAATGAAGTCAGGATGAAGAGAAGTTTTCCATTTTAAAGGAAAGTGAGTTATAAAATTGATAAAGGGACACTTACATAGATCACCCGTGCCAGGAATTAAACCTGGAATCTCTGGCATCAAAGCAGACTGTGCTAACCACTCCTCTACACAGGTCAGTAGGAAAGGAGAAGTAAAACTCATGACTTACTTGACAAAATATTTCTCTTCGGTCTTCCTGTCTATATTGATGATGGACATCTAGCATAGAATATGTCTTAATAGGGTAGCTGATTTTCTTTCTCTAATTTGTGAGAAGGAACTCTGGTTTCCTGAAGATCTGATGCACAAACTTTACTCAAAATTCCCACAGTAAGTCGAAATATACACCTAACATTACAAGTCAAAAGTATGCAGGTATGTGTGTATATACAAACATATGCATTACAATTTTTCACACTTAACTCTTTGTAACTTTCATAGCAGATAATCGGTTTTGACATCTGGTACTACATCCATCCATTTATGACCTTATTAAACTGTACCTTCATTTCCCTTAAGCTGATATGTGAATGTACCTAACTGGAGGGTGCATGAGTTTGAAGTAGACTTCAACATAGACCTATGTTTGGTTGACACATGCTGGAGAGAGATTTTAACCTGAAAGGAGTGAATTTTATGAAGTTTATGAGGTTGTGTGTAATAAAAATTTTCTCAAGTGATTATTATTTTCACATCTAGATCCAGGGCTCTGACAGGTAGTGAAGAATTTTTATGTCATCAAGTATTTAAGAGTTTGCTCTATTGATTATCAATAACTTTTGTTTCCTTCAATGCACTCTGTGCATAAGATTATGTACATATGTTATTGCTTTAAGGCAGTTGTAGTGTATAAATACATCAATATCATACATATATATCCCCACTAATCTGATAACAAAGTATAAGAGAAATCACATTTTTATGTATTTTTTTAATTTATATCTTACCAAAATGTGCTAAAATCTGCCATGTACGTAGGGTACAAGGAATAATCAGGTCCATAACATTGTGTAAATATAGTTATTAATTTGCAAATATCTAATGACATTAACTGTTAAAAGATGAAAGCTTTGCATCCAATTGCTTCTGATGTTAGATTGATTGATTTATTCATTGAGTTGGTGTTTTAAGTCCACTTTATGCACTGTAAGGCTAATTGGGACTAGACCTACAGTTTAAAGTGGGTTCTGAACCACTGTGCAATGTGCCTCCACTGGGTATCGAACCCGGGACCTCTTGATTACAAGGCGATGATGCGACCACTGCACCATCAGGGAGGCCTTCCTGTTGTTAGAATATGTATATTTGCACTAATTTATTTGTAATGCTCTTTCTATTAAGTTTCCAATTGACACAGAAATTAATAACCATGGTTTGCAAGGTAACAATAAGTAACTCACCGATGGATCCCTCCTCCTTATCTGGTAATCATCAAGACAGCCATTTACAGGCATAAAGACTGACATGCAGCATTCAGCTTGATGAGAGATATATATCACAGTTTATTTTCAGGGATCTAGAAAACCATTTTTTACCTGCAGCCATGCTTTCCATGCACCAAGGATGTCAATATTTTTTGTTCCATTAGCAAATTCTGCTCTACAAACTTGATTCAGTGTACAGCCAAATCCTCTTTCAGCTAAATGCTTCAATCTAAACGTCAACTCACGCTGTCTTTCTGGACTGAACACTGTTGGATGGCCAGCTGTTGTATGTGCTGTATTTTCTCCCAATGCCAGATCAGATTTTGAAGCCTTTACTCGATCTTTAAGTGTGGAGTATAGAATTCCAAACAATGCAGCACCTCCTCTCATACTCACATTTCCTCTTAGACAACTTTATGTTGATTCATTCATCATCACTTTAGACCATTTAGGCCTAGACTTTCTTTTAGTACATGCACGAACCATCTGAAATGATAACTTTAAACTTACTGTTGACAATTTCACATTGCAACAGCAATTATGTAAATAACTTTCTTCAATGGAATAGGCCTGTACTTACTGAGCAAATTAGCCCCAACTGTCGTCATTATGAAAAACATGTTAACTCGGGTGGCAACAAAGAAAGTGAAATACATTTATACACACAAACAATGCATAACCTGTGTTCTAATAACATTAAAGAGATGACGTAAAATTTCGAATTTTTATGCATGCCACAACTTCAGTTCACAGACTCTATTCTTTAACAATGTCATTGCAGTTCACTTACCTCAAGAGATTCTACTTCAGTCTCATCCAAAATATAACACAAAGCACTGGAGCAATAGACATGAGCAGCAGTAAGGAGACCATGCTTTACACTGAGCGAAACAAGAACTCCCCCCAGTGCCAAGGTATGGCACTGTTACCACATTTCTTATTTTGGTTGGAATAGCACTGCTGCACCCTATACTAGCACCATGGAACAGCAAAGATAATTCTATATTTAGAAAATGATTATTGAAGTAAAGATTACTAAAGTAAAGAGAATGTCTAAACGTGAGTTAATAAAGAAAAAAGCGACAACACGACTGCAGTTCAAAAAATGTTGGGATAGTGATTAAAATGAATATACTCTCCTGACTAAATTAGGACATCTGGTAACCTTGCAACAACATTAATGAAACTAAAGTTAGACATAAAAAGCAGACTTCTTGATTATGCCTTTCTTCTCAACAAACCCATTCATTCATTTATGCAAGGACAAAATCAAATTTTTTAAAAACCCTGGAAAATAGTCTATGTTGATTTTGAAAGATTTTATAGGTTCACATTATAATATTTCATAGTTCTATGCCCCACATGGCCTCTCCCCTGAGCATGGGCCTAAACCAAAGGAATTAAGCAAGAAGATAGTTTCAGATCTTTAGCATGAAAATGTAGCCAGCCTATGTACAGTCACTTCTGTGTGCAGATGATATAGATTTAATAATTTGCTAAACAGGAACTACTACACATGGTAATGGGTGAACTCCATACCAGACAGAGGAATAATTGTGAACCCAATGAAAGGTAAAATTATGTTTATTTCGAAACAAGGAAATGCAGAAAGTTATAAGTCAAATAGGAAGGTGAGCAGTTAGAACAAGTGAACATAGGACAGAAAGGTAGAAAAAGAAAAATCAGAACGTTAAGTGCAAATCAATTATATTACCAAAGAAGCAACACAATAGTAAGTAAAAGGAGATTAAAAGAAAACCAAATTAATGACTTAAAAGACTAGGAAAACAACAACATTGCTCCATGGCATAGAAAGCTTAACATTCCTATATAAAAATAAAAACGGATTAACAGCAATGTAAATGAAATAAATACCTGGGAAGAGTGATAGGAAAGTGAGAAGAAATAGAGTTAGAAATACTAAAATTATGAAACATCTTCAAATAGAATCAATTGAAGAGGTAATAGGTGGAAAATTTGGTTGGAACTTTACTAGAATAGAAGAAACGAAAACTAAAGGTAATAATGGAAGCAAGGATAGAAGGTAGGAAAGAAAGAGGAAGAGGAAGAGGAAGAGAGAATACAAAAATGTGGGAAAACACTATCGGAAGTTAAGAGAATGGTTAAAGATAGAAAAATGTTTAAAAGATGGCTACCAAAAATATGCTACCTTGTAATTTGGCACACACACTAATTTAAGCAAAAAATTTAGGCTCAACATTGTTTGCAACCCAGCTTCTGGAATATCATACCATTGCTCTCTACAAACGGAGCTACTGTTCCAGTCCAATTTCGCCTTCTTTTTTGTTTCTACTGTTTTTACATGAGTTGAATTGTCTCTGTCAGCTGTATTGCAATGAGATCTGTTACCTTCGAAACACTGTTTTGCAGAATCAAATTTGAAAATTTTGGTTAAAATATTTGTTTAAAAAAATGCATTTATTTGTTGATATGAGCTATTGAGGATTCCAACTGCCCCACTTCTAAGTTTATGTTTAATGTAAGAATAAACATGCTTCACACAGTGAGCGGCAATGAATTTTGTGATTCAAAATAGTCCACAATTAAGATAAAATAATACAAAAAAACATAGACAAAATAAACAAATTTATTCATTTAAGAAGAAATATGGATCGAAAATACATACATTTTGATTTATTTCAAAATCAAATTTCTATGATGACCTCCAATTCATTCCACACCATCATTTAGTCTTTGGGTATTAATTTTAGCCTGCCTCTTCCTACATCAAATCATTATTGAGGATGTGTGAGAATTGTTTGGAGGACTTTTGCTTTCAAATTCCCAAAAGAAAGTAATCACACAAATACAGATCTAGTGATTTGGGCACCCTTTGTTGTTTTTGTGATAGGCTATTACAACAAATGCATGCTGTGCCTGTGGCGGATTCTTGTGATACAAAATAATATGATTAAATTGATAAAGGTTACATGCAAGAAATCGTCACAACTTCAACTTTTCTCTCTGCCACTGAACTGTTGTGCATCTATTATGCTTCTTTGGTTCAGATAATTCCGCACATGCCCTCCATGTGGCTCACCCTGCTTTGCTTGTGTGCTTCCGCAAAAGCAGAAAACCAGTTGCACACACTTGCAGACTGACACAAAAGGTGCTTCTCGGCACAATGAGGCTACAGTCATGACTTGATAGACACGTCATACCTCTCGCACAACTTTAATTCTTCAGCTGGGTTAATATCTGCATTCTTGGGCAATGTTGGACAAAATGGAATAATCACATCCTGATATATGAGTGCTGTACAGGACAAGTTTGCATTGTACTCATCATTTTGTGGCTATCACTATATTGTGTATTGTGCATTGTGGCCACAAGGGATTGTCTGTTTGACTAAACACGATTGGACACTATCAATTTTACAGGTATGTGCTTGCATGTAATTTGGACATAACTGAATTTGACTTGTTCCCCATTCGAGTCTGTCTCGTTCAAAAATACATGCGTGTTTCATTAATGTGCCTTGTGAACTGTTAAATAGCAAGTGTTAATTGAAAGTAGAAGACGAACAGTTTCTTACATGAACTAATTAATTGATTATTGCCCATTCATTTATAACCATCACAAGATCGATACCAGGTGGAGGCACATAGTGGTTCGGATCCCATTTTAAACTGTAGGTCCAGTTCCGATTAGCCTTCATGTGCATAAAGTGGACTTAAAAACAACTATAAGCATCACGAGGGTCCGGTATAATGTGTAATTTGCCAAAATCCTTCAGAGAAAATAGATACTAATGATTTTGCGATTCTATCTTTCCACCCAGTTAATAAACTAAGATTTTAAAGTAATTCCAAGTGTGCGTATACAAGGTCGTGAGATTTATTTGTTGCTGAACTTATATTAACACATCAATATTATGATACGAACCTTTCGTAAGACGTAGTTTGAACTTATTTGTGATGAACTTTTTGTCGCTGTTGTCTATAATGTTATCAAAATGAATCACAACTTGATAACAAAATAAAACCACGAAAAGAACAAATCCAATTTACTCTTCACACCAAAACCTCCAATATTAAGGTAATTAAAACCTTGTTAATTAATTAAAGGAGCATCTTCATCATAACATGAGAAAAACACTAAATATTATTAAGTATTAATTCAAGAGTAACAATGGAAGAATGATACTACTGTCTTGTATGTAAATTTGAATTAACGTGTGTATAAATTTGTTGACTGATAATAAATTGATAATGTTGAAGGAGTCAATGAAATTGTGCACGAATAAGAACAATAAATAATTATCGTGTCTGTTAAGTATTTGATTGTTGTCTTCCAATTCTTGGTGAAACTTGTTATTGTTACATTATTTGCATTAAAATGACACTTACCAGTCAAAAAATAAAAGTTTTGAAACTTTCCAGTTGATACGATTTTACCAACAATAAACCTAAGTTAAAGTATCATGGCAAATTGTAAACTCAAAGTACGTATTCAAATTAGAGGCATTTAGATTAGAAGTAGTTGTTGGTAATGTTGAGGTGTTTACTATTACATATCATTTAGCTAGTTTGTAATTGTACATTGACACTCATATTGAATGATAAAAATGCAATTTAATTGGAAACCTACTGTTACCATATTAATTGAAGGGCTCGGGAGTAAAACATGGTAAGTGACATTTTGGTCATTTTGGAGTTACAATGTGCATCGTGTAGTCCATCGTAAATGGAGTCGAATCATACTTGAAGTGTTTCTTTCCATCAACAGATGACAGTAGGGGTGTGCGGGATCCCGAAAAGTCGGGACCGGGATCAGAAAAAAAAAATGTTGTCCCAGTCTCGACTTCGTGAAATGACTTCCCGACTTTTAAGGATCCCAAGCAGTTAGGAAATACCGAATTATCATTTTAAAAAGTTGTTAATTCTGGACATTTTCTGCATTGCAAGTGTCTGGAACTTATTGGAAATTGATTGTTTTTATTCCAGAAAGGCAAAAACAATCACATAAGTTGAAAATTACGTGTAGAATTTGAGATTTTCAGAACTTCGGGAAATTTTTAACATTTCCCATCCCGAAAATTTCCTGACTTTGTCAGGAAATGGTGAATTTTTCCCTTCTCGAATGTCAGGATTAAAAAAAATTCCCATCCCGACCAAAACATTCTGTCCCGCACACCCCTAAACAGAGCTAGACGTGTTGAAAGTTATGGTATCTACTAGTTGTTTCATTTAAAGTATGGTAAATAGCAAAGATGGTGGCAAAACAGCTGTTACTGAATTGCAACATGTCTCAGAAAGTTTGAGTATTGAAGCAACAGCAAAGATGAGAACGAGGTAGAAAGTGTATATGATTCCCATAATGATCTGGAATATGTACCACCGACTAAGAATGAGGAGAATGAAGAGGTTGCCAATCAAAAATGCGACTAAAACTGTGCATGGGTACGTACATTATATTTCATGTAAAACGTGGTATCTACTGTAGATACCATTGTTTACATGCAGCAGTGCTCATAATGGCAGTTTTGAATTAAATTTTCCACTTGTACCTGGATGTGAACTGCGATCTAGTAGAGAAGCACATACTTTTCTTCTACTAGATATAAATAACTATAATCACATGAAAATTCATTTGGTTTTTAATTGGGTATGCACCTTTGAGGCTGCTTTAATATACCATGCCTTACAAGCAAAATGTATTACACTTAAGGAATATGTAATTTGATTTGAATCATATCAATTATTAGGAACAGTTTAGTTTTATATAAAATATTTCTTTCATAAATCTGTAAAAAAAAAAAAGTCGGTTTTCATTTTTGGAAAAAAAATCGTTTTACTTTTTTCAAAAAAGAAATCGTTTCTCGAAAAAATTGTTTTGTTTTTCGAAGAAAAAAAATCGTTTCAAGAAAAAATATCGTTTTTCGTTTTTTGTTATTCAAATTTTTTTTTCGTACTTCCACTTTTCATTTTCGAAAAAATGATTTTTAGATTTTCAAGTTTTTGAAAAATAGAGGCCATTCCTATTTTATGTATAAATTGCTTATTGAAGCACAAAAATCTAATATTAACATTGGATGCAATTTGTCTACCTAACACAGCTTCGTATCAAGAGAGGCTTGTGAATCGCATTCTGCCTGGCATGCATGCTGAGGTCATCAATAGAGCCTCTGTGTGTGTGAAGTAGATATGTCAAGCTGAAAAACTGCTCATATATAAACATATTTTTACGAATATTGATCTCCATATAGATATAAGGAAGTTATTTTTAATCACAAGCATTCAGAACTTATTTTTTTTAAATACTAAAGTAATAAAACGATGAAATCTACTTTTCTAATGATGTTCATTTCAGTCATAGACATAGGAAAGCAAAAACATGTTACAACAAGTAGCTCAGGTTATTGTTTATTGAATAAAATTATTATTATTAAAGGCTTTCATTTCTGTGTTACAAATTCTTATGGTTGCTACATAAACTCTAATGTCAAAATATTAGTATTGAACTGACATCACAAGTTAGCTTGAATAAAGCTGTATCTGATCACTCATTTTGATAATATCATTGCATGTAAAGCATGGTAACTACAACAATTCCTTGAACAACCCTCAAACAAATCGCATGTAGTACCACCGAGAAAAATAATTCGAATGAAATATCATGTTTGTATGATAGTAAATATACAAGTGAATCATATTTGCTGTAAATAATTTAAAAATTTATTTTAATTTGTAAAGCATCAACTTTCAATATCTCGAAACCTGCATTTTGTCACTTACCATGTTTTACACCCGAGCCCTTCAATTAGGTTCTGAGAATTGCAATCAAACTTGTGCTTGTTATGTGGATATCCTAGCTCACAGCATATAGCGCTTCCACTAAATTTACGAGATCCACATAGCACGTTACATGCCCCATACTAGTACTCCATTAAAACTGAATGGTACAGCAGGGGCTGCAAGATGGATGCAATCACATGTTACTTCTGACACAACTAGCTACATCCAGTGTTGCAAAATGGTCCGATTGATTGCTGAACTCTGTATAAACTAAACGTTTCTGACAAGAGAGATTCACTTTGAAAATAGATGTAAAATATCGATATTTCCTTTATCGTAAATAGCATTGTAGTTGAATTCAAAATTAAATGAATTTAAGCCAAATTTTAGCTGAGTTTTCCTCCAGAATCCAGCCATAATGGACTTGACCACTTTACTGCTTCCTTAATCAAACATGTACGCAATGTCACAAATTAGTAGATATTTCTTTTTTTTAGGAATTCAAATGTCTCCTCTTTGGATCTCAATATTTAAATTACGTGTTCCTAACAATAAGATGCGACCTAATCATCAAACATTTTTTGTGAACAAATATTGTCAAGAAATCCCCTATCTGGAGAATTAGTGTTCTCTACATCTACAATGTCTTGGAAAAGTGTAATACAAATATTGATTTATTCTGTATGTCCTATATGCAATTTAAAAACACTGTAATGAAAACACTATCAAATGACGCTCACTGTAGCATGTATGTTAACATGCATCTCTGTTCCATTATGTAACATGAACTCTCTAACTGGGCATCAGCCTGTTGAGTTCATTAATGTAAATATATGAATATATGTTTCAATTTCCATTTCATGCTTTTAAGTATTATTATATTTTATTAGAAACAAGAAAGATCATAAGTTTTGCACATAACATAAAAAATGCAACACAGTAAGAAAAATTAAATAGAAGCTGAAATATGCGCTATCTTACAAATCAAAATAAATACTCACTGAATGAATAGTTGTCATTAAATCAGATGTTGAAAGTAGTGACCATTACCAATAAGTGATTTGCAATGCTGTTTTTAAAATTCTATTTTGTGTACTTTAGGGAATGAATTGAAGTGCAAGTATCACCAAATACATGTCGCATATCTTCAGTTGCCATATGAACCTCATGTTAGCATTTTTTTTAAACCACAGAAACAAATCTCTAGGAAGTAGGCTAAACAACAGGTCCTCTACACACAATCCATCAGTTTGGAAAAAAATTCTATTTAGTATTTCACAAGACTGAACTGCAATGTGAGCTGTATCACTTGTTATGCTAGTACTGTTTGTTTGAATATGTTTCTCATGTCTACTAGGAAAGTTCGATTTCCAGTAGCAACACGGGAATATTAATAAACGACAAATAAAAGAAGGATGACTCTGGAATTTCAAAATGATTAAGTGGAAGCTGCAATATGAAATAGGATCTTTTATTACTATTCCCCCTTTTTACTGTGCAAAATGCATTAAAAAATCATACAAATCTTTAAGTAACATTTCTGTTCAGTAACCACAAAATTCACAATTTACAAAACTCAATCCTTTTTGCTACAGTGCACTGAAAGACTTATTCAAGTAAGATCCTGTAATTGTTGCTGAAGTGGTAACTCCTAATAATTGTGGTAAAATGGTTTCCAAGTAGTATGCATATTTTGCTCCATTCAGTGTTCAATAAAATATTGTTAAGCTACTTGGCCACCAATAATTCCACATGAAAAACAACATCTTCTAAGGTAATGTAGGACAAAGCACCTGCTGCATATTTTGTGTAGCATCCACTAATGTAAATTCTTTGAATAAAAAGTTTAACTGGACATAAGAGCATTATAAATACTCTCTTGCAAATATCAGAAATGAAAAAAATGTCTACTAGAACATTTTAGAGCAGATACTGGATGTTTGGAAATGTCCCATTTGTATATTGTATCTTCAGGGTTTTGAGGACTTGTTATCTACCAGTGAATTTTGCACAATAAAGAATCATTAGGCAACAGGATGAAGTTCCAGGATGCTATTTATGGTACTTAATTTTAAATTGTTGAAATATTCCAGGGTAAACTCATCCTCATCAGTGCTTGATCTACAAATCTTGCACCCCCCCCCCCCCGCAAAATATTAGCCTGCCTACCTACAAGGGCCTACAGGGTGATTCAAAAGTTCCTTAACAACCTCTATGAAAAGTAATGGATTTAGGCTGGGTACAATTGGTCATGATAGAAACAGGTTAGACTATTTTGCAATGTGACTGGCTCATTGAAGAGCATGAAGACTACAGTACCCCATGCTTTTTCCTCTATTCTTGCACATATTTATTCATAATATACCATGAGTTTTCCTTAATTCATTGTCGGATTCAAAAAGGAAATACTGAAATAGTAAACGCACAAGCACAAGAAATAGTTCCACACTATTGAATTGATTGATCAATTGAATTGTTGTTTTAAGTCCACTTTATGTACAGAAAGGCTAATCGGGACTGGACTTACAGTTTAAAGTATGACCCAAACCACTGTACCACTGTGCCATGTTCCTCCATCAGGTATCAAACCCGCGACCCCTTGATTACAAGGCAACGACGTTACCACTACCCCATCAGAGAGACCTCCATATTATTGATTTTGCCCATTTCAGAGCAGGATCCTGCATAATTTCCGACCTGTTGTGTGCGAAGTTTCTGTGTGCAAAAGTTAAACATTGGGCCCCTTATAGGTGGGGGCCAAATGAGAAATGGAGGTGCCCTGGCACCCTGCCCCTACCCCTCCCCCAAGGTTTCCACACCCATGGTGATATATATATATATATATATATATATATATATATATATATATATATATATATATGACAATGTTTTCTCACACCTGGAAAATAATACATTTGTTACAATCATGCAATCAGAACTTCTTCCTGATTAAAGATATGTTGAAGAAACCTTCACCACTGCATTTCTCGTGAAATTCTAGCCTGATTTGATTCCAGTCTGACTGCCATGCAGGAGACCCGGAATGGGTGATCTAAGGTGAGAATTTTTCCGGTTTTGACACTGCATAAATCGACTCCATGGCCCAACCAGCCTTAATAGACAGTCGGAGTGTAGTGCTGATCACATCACCTCCAAGATGTCTGATATCAAAAAATATGTGGGGCCCCACATACCCTAAATGTGCTTTCATGCCAGGATGTTACATGCACAGGGAACTTTAAATTCACCTTTACCTGTATATATTGTATTCGTTTCTGTACCCCTGAGTAACTACGTTTATTTTTTTACATACACATATACGAAAACACTACTATGTTGATGACTGAGGCCCCTCTAAAAGCTTACTTGTCTCCGGGCCTCCCCGCACTGCGGGGTTTTGTGGCTTGTAGATCCGGCACTGATCCTCATGTAAATAATATTGTTGGGATTTTGTTTTTGTACTTTTCATATAAATCATATTCTCATGAAGAACAAATGTTTACTATGAGTGAAACTACAGAAGTCTTAGTACATATACAATACCAACCTCCAAACAACGATGTGTAACTAACTGTCTGTATTTTATTTTTGGTGGCATTCTGGGATCTCTTCATTACTGTTGGTTCAGTTCTTACCATTCGTCTTCATCATGCACTGTAAGATCTAGGACTCTGCTGGTTAGGTTGAATATTTCAAATACATCTATTACAAGTTGTTTATCCTTTCTGCTGTTTCCATAGCGCTCTTCTCTAACAATTAACTCTTGTGATCAACTATGATATTCAACATATACCTATTGAAAAGTAAGAAAAATTTGTGGAACATGAATGATATAAACTGATGGTAACTGAAAATGAACTTATACAAAACTTCAACATAACCTAATGAATATTCATTCCTCACTGGTGCTGCCAACTGATGACATAAAAAGGTTCAGTGGTGCTTTTAGAAAGCTATTAATCTCAATTGAAACTAGAAAGAGATTATCGTTCTTATTGATTATATTTTAAAATTTAAAACATGCAATAAAATAATTGTGGCTGTCATTTTATCTGATTAATATTTATCACAGTCTCAGTTATCTTTCTGCTCTATTCCTATCATAAACTCACATAATATAATTTATGTACTGTAAGTGAGCATCTCTTTGTGTTTGTACATGCATGTGTGTGTGTCTGTGTGTGTGTGTGTGTGTGTGTGTGTGTGTGTGTGTGTGTGTGTGTGCTTTTGCAGATGCTACCTTATGGAGACACTCGTCAGTTGTGAATCCACCTTATGGGGACCACACCGACTTGTGGGGACCAAAATCCGGTCCCCACAAGGAAATCGTTTCGAAAATACATTTAGAAGCCTCGGATCACTGCCCTTGAATTTTTGAGGAACGATAATGGAATTACCTAATAGGAAGTACATGGAAGAACCTCATGGATAGCATCCTTACTTGGGAAAATTTGTTTTTCACGTGTCCCCATAGGGTGGCAAATTTCAATGCAACGTGTGGGATGAGCTTACTATTTTCCACACCAGGTGGTAGAAAAATCGCGTCCGCGTTACACACCCACACGCTCTGGTTTTATCGCCCTTGTCGGTACCCGGGGGGAAGTGGAGTAAGGGGGGAAGTTTCGGGTGGTGGTGAGGTGAGAGGGGGAGCGCATACACACGATTTCTTGGGTACCGGAGAATCACCTCCCGGTCAAAGACCAAGATATTCAAGGTGTATCGGCGCTCGTCAGGAGAGATTGAGACAGTGTCTGGCTGAAGGTCACTTTTTACCCCACAGTTTTCTGGAATTCGATTTCTGAAATACTTTTAATTCTTATTATTTGGCGCCATTGGCCTCTATCTAAATCTATGTTTCTCAACCGGTGTTCCTCCACAAGGTCACGGGTGTGCTGCGAACTTTCGTTGTAGTAACAAATTGAATGTAAATTATTTAATCTGACTACCATGCGAGAGATCCGGGTTCGATCCCCAGCGGGGGAGAACCAGTATATTTTCCACCTGTTCAAGCGGTTCTGGCGCCCACCCAGCGTCGTATAAAGCGGGTACCTGGAGAAAACTTTTGGCGAAAGAAGGTGGCCATGGACGTGGTGCTGATCACTTCACCCCCACCTTCGACCGTGATCAAGAAAATGTAGGGTCCAAACTCCACACCCACTTTACTCTTTCATGTCATGGTGCAATGCACAGGGAAGCACTTTACTTTTTACCTTATAAATTTGTTTGCTTATGTTTGTATTTTTCGCTCTGTCATTGTCATGACGCCCCTTGATGGGAAGGGTCAGTTTGTTATTACACATACATAATCTCTACAGGCGTTTCGGATCCATATAATCAGCTGCATGAATCGTTTCAATAATAATAATACCAAAAGTACCTATGAGTGCAGTGAATTGTATTATTATTATTATTATTATTATTAGTAGTAGTAGTAGTAGTAGTAGTATTTTTAACTGATTATATTGTAACTCATTCCTAAACTTTTAATTTATATCAACAGTGCCGTAATGTATTTTTTTAGATAAATAAATTTTATGATGTGCCGTGTTCAGTACTGGATAATTTATGGTATTCTGCGAGGACAAGAAGGTTGCGGAACATTGCTCAACCTTTACTTTTACAGATGATCGAGTATTTTGAGGGGTTTAGAATTATCAGAAGGAAAAAGAGGGGAACACCATACTTTCGGAGGTATTTTCTTATGCCCTGGTACCTTAAAATTAACTCAGGGCGTGAGTTCCGCGATTTTTCTTTTACGGATTCCCTTTTTGATTCATCCTTTATTTTCCTTATTTTTTTGTTTACAGTAACTCACTGCGACATTGGCATGAAGAACCAAATTTGTTCGGTTTTCCTGAACAACGTTGGTTTTACAGCATTCTACGAGGAGATAAGTAAGATTAAAATAAACGTTAATAATAGTAGAAGGTAAATGTGTGTTAGTGTTCAACATTAATAATATTTATGAATACAGATACAAAATCACATAAGCGTATAATTGGTTTGGAAATGTTTTGTTAGGATAGGTTATATTGTGTGTCATGCGCAGGGACGGCGACAGGGGTGGGCACGGGTGGGCAAGCGCCCACCCAAAAATTCCTGTGCCCACCCGATTGCCCACCCAATCAAATTCAATAAGTACATATACTCGGGGATATATGAATGATTAAATATTCAAGTGTAACCTGGTGTTCATAACATGTACGTACATTTTACTTGTAAATATTATCTACGCTGGAAATGTTCACATATTATCAACCCATAAAAAGCCACTTTTGTCATTGTTGAAACAAAAACTGTGATCAAATTAATACTTCCATGTTTAATAGCAGCTAGTAGGCTTAGGAGGCTCAAAATTATGCAGGGTATGATCAAGATTAAATCAGAATTGAGGGTGAACTTGAGGACTGAAGCTCCGGGCCTCCACATACGTATATAAATCCCGGCCTGGTATGGTTAATAAATCTCCAAATAAACAAATAAAAACATCATCTTAGCGTTATTCCTCCAGGAACACAATAAATTATTTCGACTCTTTAATTATTATTAGAATAATTAAACCAAGAAGACTTAGATGGGCAGGCCATGTGAATGGCAGAGGAAAGAATAGTTTACAGGATTCTTGTTGGGAAACCTGATGGTGAGAGACCAGTAGGAAGGCCAAGACGAGGATGGAGGGATAACGTTGAGATGGACCTAAAATAAATCGGTAAGGATGGGAAAGATTGGATTGATCTTGCCCAGGATAGGGACAGATGGAAGGCTTGTGTTGCTGCAGCCATAAACCTTCGGGTTTAAGTATGCTATAGAGCAGGCATGTCCAACGCGTCGATCGCGATTGACCGGTCGATCGCGGGGCGTTTGTTGGTCGATCGCAGTTATCTATTGTAATTATGCGAATATACGTTATTTGAATTCAACTTCTATAATGTATAATGGCTGAGTAGGTACAAATTTTTGCAAAGATTAACGATTAATAGTAGCTCACTGCCTGTTGTGACAATAAAAAAGTAGATAACTGCTTGATTGAAGTTGGATATGCCTGCTATAGAGTATAATATAATTTTAATTAGCTCTGCATTGAAATTCCAGAAGTCTCCCCTTTTTTTCATTACAATTTTTATATACCTGTCATCTTCAAATATCAATATGATATACGAAATATCAACTTTATATTTGTTCTACTAATAAGAAGGAATCACAACAATCACTACAATACCGAAGTGAATAAATTTTAATAAATCAGTTATATATGGAAAAAGCTACAGAATTATTCAATTGCTAATGAGTGGCTTATCCTATTTAGAAATCCTCGTTCCACACATAAATTTTGTCACATGAATCAGCCGAAAATGTAAACAGAATCTGTAGATGCAGCTGAAGTAAAGAAAACAAAGTTATGTCAAGAAGTATATAGAAGACGATTTTGTTAGTTTGTTTCTAAGCCCACTTTTATGCTCAGATAGGCTAATCGGGACTAAACCTACAGTTTAACGTGTAGTCCGAACCCGTGTGCATTGTTCTTCCACCAGAGGACGGGGAGTCGAAACAGGACCTCTTCATTATAATGCGACAGCGTTAAGCCATTGGGGGAAAAAATATACAGAAAGAACTCGCACCAAACGTGGCATTTTATCACCACAGAAGATGCGTCTATTTTAAGAGAGTGATTGCCTGAGACAAATATTTGAGACTTTCGGAAAACAACGTCATTGTTCACGGAATTAGCTGCCTTGATCCACTAACGAAACGCTGTGCAATTGAAATTACCACCTCAACTTTCTAAGAGGTATAAACTAATAAAACTCCATTTTTGGAAGAGTAAGTTCTGGTTGATTTGTTTTATTGTAAGTCATTTTTCTGCTAATTTTAATAACGACGATGTTATAAGGTTCAATGGTGATTAGATGAAAACAAACGCACGCTGACACTCAAAATACAAATCCTCATAAATTATTACTTTGACAGTGAAAGTAATAATTTATGAAAGAATAAAGTTTCCAGGGTATGCTGCACAGGATCGAGGTTGAAATTCTAGTGTGTTCGAAATGGTCACGCCATACAACCCAATGAAAAATAGATGAAGTATACTGGTACGATGATCAACTTCGATGAATTCCTTGTGTCCTAAATCATTTTGTTACCTCAAAAAATATGTTCATGTAACCATACGTGTATTGATTCTCCCGCATTAGTAATATGACAGTTCTTCAGAAAACGAAGAGCAACTTAGCTAATAATCTCTTAAATTCTGAACAGATTTCTCAATCTTACTTGTTTATTACTTATGACGAGTGATATTTTGTCAAAATAGCCTTTCATTAGCCTAGAGATACTTAATGGACAATGAACAAATAATTTGTTTTCCGTTTGTGTTTTAAATCATTCCTAATAAGACGTTCATTTTAATCCAAACATTCAGTGGCGGCGATTAGGAGGAGCGGGAAGTGGGGGATGCAATTCCCCAGCCACATTTTGCCACTTTTTGCCCCCGCACTATGGCCTCTTTATGCTAAGCCTTTTCTACCAAGAAAACGTATATTCAGGGGTGCCCACGGGGGGGATTATCGCGCAGGCTGCGCCATCGAGATTCTTTGGGGCATTTTTTCCCTTCAAATAACGTAAAATTAAACATTTATATATTTTTCCAAAATACAGGTAAAAATTTTACACCTTAAATTCACCATATTTAATCCATTAGATGAAGAAAAGAAAGCGTTTAAGGTCATTATTGAAGGTGCGAGGGGGGGGGGGATAAATATCCAACTCTTATATGTTAGGCCTTAATTGACACGTGGGTTCTGGGGGCAATTCTGAATTATACGTTGGCGGGGACAGTATTCAACTCTAAGTCTTAGATTATGGCGGGTATTTTAGTTAGAGAGGCACTGAGCATTAAGGTATCCAATTCTTCTGTATTACTATTGTCTTAGAATGTTGCAGAAATTCTGGTGTGGAGACCGAGAATTAATTTTTTGGAGGAGGCAATATCCAGTCTTCAATATCAACAGTAAGTCTAAAATTGGCATGGACATTTTTGTGTTAGGATTGAGTATTAAATTTAAAGGGGGAGATAGGAATCTTTTGATAAAGTGTTAAATCTTAGATTGTCAAGGGATTTCTGTAGCGAAGAGAGAGTTTGAACATTAAATTTTGGAGACTGTATTTAGCGATATGGTATCCACACGTTTTAGACCCCGAACGTGCCAAAACAGAAGTTGGAAAAGACTAAATATCCCGGGATCCTAAGAAAGTATTGACACCCCGTTAAATTAATATTCTTGAAAGCCTGGAAAGACATGGATGTAAAAATGTTCTTGCTTGCTTCGCTCGCAATAATGTGTTCGTTACAACAATGCATGTTTGGCGCTTTACTGAGGTGGATGTGAATTTTTATGCTATAGCTGCATTACAAGACATGAGAGATATTCTCCATATTCATGAGTAACATCACTTCTTAAAATATAGTGCTTAGTGTTGGTATACTGCATAGGGATTACGATATAGTTTCAGGGCGCAAATGATATGATTTGGGGGGGGGCATGATTTTTGTGGGGATGCGCCATTGGCCTTGGGGGGGATGGGCACCCCTGCGTATATTGTCCTTGCCCCTCAAATGTTGGCACCCAATCGCTGCTACTACAAACATTCAGATAGATTTGTCAGTTGTACAAACCTTGTAAGCTAAGAAAAGTAACCCCCAAGGAGTAAGAAAACTCTTTCAGTCAAAAACTTATACGATGAAAATACTATGCTCAGGGACATGCATTTAAATTACGAGAAACTTCACGATTGTCTACCATCGCACTTTCTATCATTGCCGCCGAATACATAAAATCAAGGATGTGCCTTGTATTTGCAACACAAGCTTAAACCTAATTCACATTTATTTCACTGTATTAACATGCATGAAAGAATGTGATTAGAATGTATGGCTGGTGTATGGCTGCGCATGTGTAAACACTTCCTTGAAATAATTGTGTCCATCAGAGACAAAACGAACGGAAATGGAACAAGATGCGAGAATAGATTAGAAAAGAATAAAGAGGAAAACAAGGAAAGGGAAAAGAAGTAAGAGGAAAATCGGGAGTGTATACGTCTTACGTACACATACATGGTCTTACGTTTATACTGCCCACCCTAATCTATCACTTTCGAGCTTCTGCCCACCCGGTCGAAAA
This sequence comes from Lepisma saccharinum, assembly GCF_977018435.1. Classification (NCBI taxonomy): domain Eukaryota; kingdom Metazoa; phylum Arthropoda; class Insecta; order Zygentoma; family Lepismatidae; genus Lepisma; species Lepisma saccharinum. The sequence goes on along the minus strand of NC_139244.1, from coordinate 66,810,178 downwards.
TTTCTGGCGCCGCCCCTGGTCGTGCGCCTTAATGTTAGTGTTAGTGTCAGAAGGAAGTCATGAGCTAAAAAGACGTCCGTTAAAAGTGTAAAGTTAGAGAGGCCATATCACGGGTAAATAAATGTTGTTTAGTTATTTTTCCCGCTTATTACTCCTTGATTCAACCTCGATAGCGAGAAAAGATTAATATTCAGTTGAAGTGAAGAAACTTCTTTTGGTACTTAATTACTGCGATGTGTAGGGAGTAAAACCACAGACTAAAAAACGAGGGAAGAACAACGTTAATACCTATTTTGTTCTTTGTTTCGTGACTGTAAACTTACTGTTCTCTAGGACACAGCCTATATATTATGCAAGTTCTGTCCCAAAAGTAATTAGAACAATTCTAGAAAAATCGTTTTGTTGAAGGTACTGGTGTGTTTAAGGGGGCTATCGAATTTGAACCTTCTCAGAACATTTTCTGCACATAAATACTATCAATTAAATTCAATACCAATTTATGTGATGTAAAAATATGAATAGAATTTATATTTTTTCACATATGCCTTTTTGAATGTAACAATGCCACGGTACGTTTAATATTGTTGCCCAGTTGCTCGATAACTTAGAGACAGTCAAAGACGACAGTTTTACCACTAAGTTATCCAGATACCTGTACCCTGCAGGTATTCATCATTGTTCCAGCCTACTAGGAAGGAGTACTTGATTCTTCAAACTGTTAAGGGTTTTCAGCGACGCATTTATGCGCAGCAACCGTAGGCGTAACTTAGCAGGGGTAAAGGAGACACTTGCTCCCATTTTTTTTAGGTTTATGGAGATTCACGAGAAAATGGTACTTTTGTTAACCTCCTGAAACCCGAGGACTAAAGTAATCAGTAATTTTATGATTTTGCAAATGTAACACGTATTTATCAAAATAGTCCTGGATGATATTTCTATGAGCTGCAAAAAAGAAAATATTCTGCTCCACCCCCCCCCCCCCCCTCATGAGCTAAGCTCCAAATTTTTATGCTATATTCTGAGCATACGAAACAAACATTGAATATTTCATTCTGTAAAATAACGTAAAGTCTTATGGTTGACGTAAAACTGTGAAAGAAATGGAAGGAAAATTAAATTTAGATAACATCATAAAATTGGATCGTCTTAATGTGAACGAAAGTAAATAACGTCTGTTTCTGCCATGAATTCAATGGCTCTTCCAGAAAATTAGTAAGAAGCCTAATGCTGCTTTTTCACTCTTGCAGATGTATTTTCCCAGTATTTCATATTATTTTTGACCTAATCGAGCGGAAGCTTAGGTCCACTTTATGCCCGATCTGATCGAACTGTAGCCACAAATTCAAAGTGCGACAAGGACAACTTGAAACGTGACCCCATAAGAAATCAAATCCTGGAACCTATATTTACATTATCAACGTCCTATGGGCGAAGACCCTACGTAAATTCCCCAGTGTATGTGGAAACAAAATAGAGTAAAGTTAGTTAGCATATATTTTTAACCGTGTTTGGAATTACAGTGTAATGTGGAATCGGTCCCGGGGACCCTTGATTGCAGCTTCAATCACTCGCTATCAGTTGTATTACGTTTTTCATTTTTCTCGGTAAAGGATATACGTATATTTACATTTGGGTGGTCATTGATTCACATCTCACGACAGCCTAAAAAGTTCTCGTTGTCTTGTTGAGTCTATTCAAGCAACTGCCGAGATAGTGCCGCTGACGCTTTATTCCCTGTTCTTCATTTGCACTTTTTATACACCGTTATCCTCTCGTCGCTGTTCAGTTAATTGCGAGGCCTCCTCAGTGGAGAGTGGCAGTGGCAGAGTCGGCGCCTTGTCATCAAGGGGTCTCGGGTTCGATACCCGGTGGTGGCACATAGTGGTTCGGATCAAACTTAAAACTGTAGATCCAGTCCCGATTAGCCTAACTGTGCATAAAGTAGACTTAAAACATCAAATCAATCAATCAATCAATTCAGCTAATTGTGCATACAAGCAATGATGAGTAAATAAACAAGCACTCAATCACCAAAAAAGATCCTTCAATTTTCCGCTTCTCATTAACTTCATTCCTAGTTTCCAAAAACCTTTCAGCAGACGAGAATGAATAAAAAAACTAGGTCGTTCCCCGTGACGTAAGCATATCGGAATCAGCTGCCTTGTGACTTGAGAAGGAAAGGAGAAACGTGACAGGTTACAAGTTCAGATTTCAATGCCTCGACTCGTGATACCCACACACATGCTTGGAACCGAATGTCTTGTGTTTCGTTGTTGATAAGAACACAGCAGCCCCAGAAAACATTTGTGGAAGTTGCTCACAGCATGTCCACTGCTCCATTTCGACCTTGAGTTCCTTCGCTGGAATCATTTTGAACTGCATCGTGTGATGTAGGTATATTGGAAGTCAAACGTCCCATCTTGTGAACGCCGAAATACATACATCTTTTATTATAAAGTTGATATTACAAAATATATGCTACGAATGATGTGATAAAAAATTAATGGAAGTTATTTTCCTCAGGACGTCTAACTGCCAAGCGGGAGACCTGGGTTCGATTTCCGGGTGGGGCATGATATACCTTCGGAATTTTTTCCGGCCTTGTCCCCGCATAAAGCGGCTCTGGGCTCACACAGTCTCAAATCTATTGCTATCTGGGTTGATTTGATTTTGATTTAGTTTATTTTACTTCGCGTTTTGTGCCTCTTGGCTAATTTGCGAAGATGGGGATGATTGATGAAATGATGAAATTGATGAATGGACATTCACAAACAACCAAGCCCGACCAGGATTCGAACCCGGGACCCTTGGCGTCGCAGCGCGATGTGCTAACCACTCGGCCACAGGGTCGGGCTATTGCTATCTGGGGCCAACCCTTAGAGGTAAAGGCGGCGGCAGCGTGCTGCTGATCACATCACCTCCAAATGCCCGAGATCGAGTTCGAGAATATGAGGGGTCCTATACCTATATCCCCTAAATGTGCCTTTATGGCACGGTGCTATCTGCACGGGGAACTTTACCTTTTACCTCACATTTATCACAATAAACAAGCTATGTTTAATATATATTAAAATAATATAGTTCTGACTGGGTAAAGGCTGTGTAATATCCCACTTTATTTTTCATGATTTTCTGTAAAGTTACTAAACACGATATTTATTGCCATATTATTTTTATATTATATATTTGGGTTATTTTACATTCCTTTTAGGACACTGATTAGCGAATGTGTAAAGTGTTTCTGTCCAAGTCCATCAGCCCGTATGAACGATCAGTGTCTCAAAGCTACAAATTAAAAAATCTGATAGACCTAACAGATAATAGGTAAACACATCCATCTCTATCGGACCGTCCGTCTGTCTGGCCGTGAGGGACAAGAGTCAATGCGAGGTGAGACATCCATATCACAGAATCTGTTGACGCTACATCCGCAAAAATAAACACAATTTTACGACAAAGAAAATTCTAAACAATAATCCCGGTATAAATTATCTCCAATCCAATCCAAAAGTCGGAAACCACCCATATATTTCCTCCAGGTATTATATATTTTTTATTTTTTATTTAGCAAATTATGCCACAGAACATTGTTCCATTGAGACATGCATACATTTTGAGCATTATATTTGTGTATTACATATATCTGTGCATAACATAAATTGTTTCACTAATTACTATACAGACGAACCCCTCACCCCTTTCTCCACTGAGCCAGTAGGGCTCTTTTGAATGATTGAAATGACATACTGTTTATATCAACGCTCGGATCATTTGCTACTACTTCATTATAAATTTTACCCATTTCCACATCGGAGACATCATTACATAATTTGTTCTAGATTTTGGTACATGATATTGTATTTGGTCTGGTTCTCATTTGAGGTACATGATATTGTAATGCAGATACTAACCCCATAGAATCTATTTTGTTATTTGTAATTTTATATAACGTGCAATTTAGTGACCTGAGCTAATTGTTTTCCTCCCATCTGATACTAGAAGTTTCTTTATGCAAGTCAAGGCTGTCTTCGTCAGAGCAAATTGTTCTAATTATTTTTACATCGTCAGCAAATATAAGTCAACGTGATTTCGTAATAATTTTCAGGAAGTCATTAATAAAGTGTAAGAAAATGAGTGGGCCCAAATTGGATCCCTGCGGCACCCCAGAAGGCGTAGGGTATTCCCGAGATATGTATCCTCTATAATTGAAAAATTGCTTTCGGTCCTTTAGGTAAGATTTTAGCATCATAATTACTTTTTCAGAAATATTAAAATACGATAGCTTCTGAAGTAAAATGTCATGATTTACCTAATCCAACGCCTTGGCCAGTTCAGCGTAGAATACATCTACCTGTCTCCTTTCGTCTAATTCATAAGCTACAAAATGGGCAAATTCGGCAAGGTTTGGGATTGTCGACCTCCGCGATATAAAACCATGTTACATGGGAGATATAGTCGGTCGTACGTTGGCCATTATTCTCTCGTACAGTATTTGTTCAAACACTTTGCAATAAACTGAGAGAATTTACACTGGCCTAAAGCAATCAACGTTCTTTGCATTTGCATTTCTTTGGGAAGGGATTAACTTTAGTGATTTTCCATTTTGATGGGAAGTTGTGATGTTCTAAAATGTTATTGAATATTTTACTCAATGGTTTTATTAGCGGTTCAGCGCACCCCTTGACCACATTGGGAGGAATGTTGTCCATCCTCGCTGCTTTTTTTGGGTTTCAACATTTTAATTGCTTCCTCGATATCGTTCAATTCGATATGCGATATATTGAGTTGAGAAAGCACTCCGGTTTCGCACTTATCTGATTCAACTATAGAGTACTGTGAAGCATCTTTGTACACCGATAGAAAATAGGTAGTAAATGCATTTACAATATCGTGCCCATTGTGTAAGATTTCATTGTTGTATTCAAAAGTATTACTACCTGAACCCCTCTTTTTATTTCTAATATAAGCCCATACATTATTTACATCTATCCTTATATTTTCCTCCGTCTCACAGATGTTCACTTTGTACGCTGCTGATAGCCCTTTCTTTATCTCTTTCCTAAGGTTCTTGTATTTCCCTTCATGATACTCTGCGTTGCAATGACCTTTTCTCACTTTTTGTAATGATATAATTTTGACTATATTTTCCTAATAATGTCACCATTGAACCGCACAGGGTATTTAGGTACCTTCAGTGGTACGCAGTCATTCAAAATATTATATAAAATATCATAAAAAGTACTAGTTAGTGTATTGACATCCTCAATATTGCATAGATTTACCCAGTTATAGTCTGTTAATTTTCGATATAAAGACTCGAAGTTAGCTTTTTTCAAGATTTATTGAAAATTTACATTTTCTGCTCGAGTTGAAACATGGACCATTAATGTAGCCATATGCGGTATTAGGAGATAAAGTGTTTCATCTCTGAGGCATGTTAGATACCCCGTCCTCCATATTGGATTCGCCATATTTGATTTAACCTTTTTTCAAATGGGAATAGGGGTAAGTAACACATCAAACATCTTTGACAGTTTTCGAGTTCAAGAGAACCAGATTAAGTACGTAATTTTATATTATGCAGACACTCAAAAACGAATAAAAATCCCTTAAAAAGGATTTCAAAATGTGATATTTCAGAAAATTTCACTTTTTTTTTGGTATGACACATGATCCCCTTGCCATTTAAAAAAATAAGCGGATTTGAAGTTGGTGCGGGTATTCTTGGTGCACTCTTTAGTCCAAGACTATGATTGGTTTAACGTTATGCGTTGTCATGAAATTGGGTGGTTCCATGTTTTTGCCTGTTTATACGTCGGTACTTTTTGACACCCCGTAACTTCGAAAGTAATACAGATATCTTAAAACCGGATTTCACCATTCAATTTTTCAGAAAATTTTACATGAATTTGATATGTCATTTGCCTATTCCCATTTGAAAAAAAATAAGAAAAAACTTTCTATCTACTTTCATCAATTCATTCTCATTGTGTTGCGATTAACCTAGAGAGATAGAAAAATATCGTAAAATAACAAAACAGGAGAAGAAAGTATGGAATGGTCACATAGACTCCTACATAGTGCACGTGATTGCATTCACGGTTTATAATATCTGTAGCCTAGAAATTATATGGGTGTTTCTCGACTTTCGAATCACCCTGAATTTTAAAGTGGTGACGTGACCGACACGGTTCGAGCTATAAATAGAAATTTGTCAAGCCAACCGGACGCGTTATTAAAAAATCTCTATTATTCACGAAATAATTGGATAGATAGTCAAAATCCATAAAATAGAAGCGTACATGGGTAGAACTATCAAATACTAGCATGGAGCGGTATAAAGTATCTGGATGTGAGTATCCGTCTGTTTATGGGAGGCAATGAATCGAAAGTCAACAATGAAAATATTCTTATACTTAAATATCTTGGACTCAATTAAAGCTACGAACGTGTAATTTGATAGATATGTTAAATAGCAACTTCCATGGGCGTACCTTTTGATATAACTTGGGGGGGGGGGCAGGCTCAAAATTTTTTCATCCCATAACTACTGTATTTGTAAAACTATAAAGTTATATTTATATAAAACCAATTTTTAATTAAACTTTTAAAACCATTAATTATTTATTGGAAAATTGACAAGCCGAATAGAAATTTTAAACACACAGCAAACTTTTGTTGTTATACTTAATTTAAACTTAGGAGATAAAAGAGCATTCTTCTTTCTGGTTGCAAATATTAGTCCTTGGGGGCTTGTTTTAAGGTGGCCTTCCCCACCTGAAAATACTTGTTTCAAATGGTACATGTTAGAAATTTTAATATTGAAGGAGTTAAGGTCAAACTGTTTCAACAGTGAATACATGATGATCATGCACATTCGCTGATGCCAGAATTATTTAATATATAGCAAACTGTCCGCATTTAAGTATTCAATTTAATATTTTTGATATTTAAAGTAACATCTGGTTATTCACGTGGGAATTTACAGATACAATTGTTGTCAATATTCTTTAAACTGTAATCAAGGGACCCAGGTTCGATACCTGGTGGAGGCCCATAGTGATTCGGATCCCACTTTAATCTGTAGGTCAAGTCCCGATCATCCTATTAGTGCATAAAGTGAGGTTAGAAAAACAACTTAACAAGATAATTTATACGTCACAAAGCATGAAACTTTTCAGATTCCTTGACTTTCCGACATCCACTGTGTACGTCCCAGCACTTCAGCCGGAGAGAACTAATGACTTGTATGCAAATTTTCACACGCATATATCTTCCACGGTTTCATGTCATTCCCGGTGGCCGTGAAGAGCAGGACTTCCTCCATGCCGTAAGGACCACACAGTATTTCCAAAGCCCTGAAAACCTGGACAATACCTACTTTATAAATTGGACATTTAACCAATGTAGTTCTCTTTTCTAAATTTTGTAGTATTTTCTGTGAGAGGGCGCGATAGTTCGCTCTTTGTATTTCTGCCATTTTTTAAAGAATAAGAATCAGAGCTCAACCATGTATCTACGATGACGTCCAAAGTGTACCTGGAGAGGGGAAGGGATGATTCTGAATTATTTATCATCATTTTTACTTGTATCCTCATTAAATAATAATATTTTTCAAGAAAACAGGTCATGTGCTTTGGCCAGAATTTCAGACCTTTGAAAACTCTGTGTCATGGTGTGCAAAGTATGCAGTACGGTGTGAGGTTGTTTGCATGAATTTAGTTTCATCTAGCGCAGTATAGTAAAACTATTTTTTAGCGTGTAAAACACGTCGTGTTATTTTACAATTTGTTTGCAGCAAGTTTTGTCACTCATGTTGGGCAGTTAATACTTCTAGCGCATAATGGTTCTATTATTGCACAAGAAAACTATAAATGAGCCCAGCAACTCATCAAATCCTCCTCTGTAAACAATATCTATTCTTCAAATACAAGTGATAGAAATGCAATAGTTTTGCGCTATCTATGTTGAAAAATGATGGTACTCAGCAACGCAAGAAATGTGGGCTTTAGACGGGAATTCCTTCAGTATTTGGAATCGTGTGAGACGTGAGGTCATAAACATATCGGGTGGGCTGAAAAGTTCGTAGGCTGACTCATAGATGGCGTTACTAGAATTAAATCCATGTGATTTTTACTTAGTACTAACCTTCAAAAGATACGTGTATAAATTTCACAGCTGCCGGATAATTAGTTCGTGAGAGATAGCATTGTGAGTGAAGCAGCTTTTGTTATTGTGAAAAAATGGATAAAAAGAATTTCGTGTGTTAATAAAGCATTGCTTTTTGGCGAAAAAAAAATACTGTTGAAGCCAAGGCTTGGCTTGATAAACATTATTCGGACTCCGCACCAGAAAAATCAACCGTTGAGAAGTGGTTTGCTAAATTTAAACGAGGCGAAATGAGCATCGAAGACGATGCACGCAGTGGATGCCCCAAAGAGGCTGTTACCGACGAAAACATAAAAAAAGTCCACAAAATAATTTTAAATGATCGTAAAGTGAAGTTGATCGAGATAGCTGAGACTTTAAAAATATCAAAGGAACGTGTTGGACATATTTGAACATGCGAAAGCTCTGTAGAAAATGGGTGCCGCGCGTGCTCACAATCGATCAAAAGCAACAACGTTTTGATGATTCGGAGCAATGTTTAGCGATATTCAACCGTAATAAACACGAATTTTTCCGTCGATATATTACAATGGATGAAACATGGCTCCATAACTACACTCCAGAGTCCAATCGACAGTCAGCCGAGTGGACTGCACGTGATGAACAGAATCCAAAGCGTGGAAAGGCGCAACAGTCGGCTGGCAAGGTTATGCCATCAGTATTCTGGGATGCGCATGGTATTATATTCATCGATTACCTCAAAAAGGGCCAGACCATCAACAGCGATTATTACATAGCGTTGTTGGAGCGTTTAAAGGATGAAATCACGAAAAAACGGCCCCATTTGAAGAAGAAAAAAGTGCTGTTTCATCAAGACAATGCACCGTGTCACAAATCAATGAAAACGATGGCAAAATTATATGAATTAGACTACGAATTGCTTCCCCATCCACCATATTCTCCAGATCTGGCCCCCAGTGACTTTTTTCTGTTTGCAGACCTTAAAAGAATGCTCGCTGGAAAGAAATTTAGCACTGATGAAGAGGTAATCGCCGAAACTGAGGCCTATTTTGAGGCTAAAGAGAAACCGTACTATAAAAATGGCATCGAAAAATTGTATGACCGCTATAATCGTTGTATCGCCCTCGAAGGCAACAATATTGAATAATAAAATCGAATTTTGTCAAAAAAATATTTTTTACTATGTTAGCCTACGAACTTTTCAGCCCAACTGTTATATAGACCATAATACAATTTCGAAGGTGTTTTTATGCATAACCTATTTCGATCTTTATATAGCATATAAATCCGACCCGCCACATACCACATAAGCACACAATGATGAAGCTTCAGTCTCCTTTCTTGACGAGTTTCGTCAGAGTAAAATTAATTTATAATTTTTGACTTATTAATATCATTCGTTTGTTAAATATACAAAACAGCAATAAGGCGAAGTATTTAATGCCCAGTAGTTTTGAGTATAGAGTGTATTGGTCCTGAGCCATCGAGGGCAAGAAAGAATGCTCACAGCATCCTGAACTCACGGAGGTTGTCAATAAGGTTTTGAACAATTCATTTCAAGTTTGGAAAATGTTCTCGTAAATGTTGTTCCTCACACACAAAAAAGTTCTGGATTGAAACTCATGATCAGTGTTCTTATATTCACACATTCCTGACAGAACATTGAGTTCTGAACTATTTTCTGTCTCTGACATTTTGTGGATGGAATATACCTCTCTTTCACTCAACACCTGAATTTTTTTTTTTGGGGGGGGGGCGGTTGCCCGCCCTTGCCATCGCCAAGTTATGCCTATGGGAACTGCTCTCGGCAAAATGTTCTCAAATGGTTTGTCTGTTTGTGAGTTAGGGTAAACAATTTGACAACATATACCTGTCGATTTCTCAGAAATAATTGCAAATTGGATTGAAAGTAGTCTAAAGTCTAGTATTATTGGGATGATTGATATGTCGATAAAATTGTTTGTCTGTCAATGTGAGTTCAACTATTGATAGACTACTTTCTGATTAGTACACATAGCATAGAGCATTCGCAGTTTCACTGTAAACACCGCTCTAACTTCTTTTTACATATCTACGACGTGACATAAGCATGACTCATGAACTCATGAAATAAGTGGAGGGATTTTCGCACCTACATGCTTTACTTAGAATTTCAACCTGAGGTCCATAACGCTGCTTGATCATTTCTACGTACACTGCTGTTATCCTGTAATCCACCAGCCTGAATAATGAAGCAAATTTGTATGTGAAAATTTAAAACTGTGGGTTAACTTTATTCATGTATTATAACTATGGACGGAAAATACATAAAATGTGATCTCCATAGTTCGCTTTTATTCATAGTACCTTCATCAACTATTTGTTTCGTTAACGGTAATGTCGAAGTTGCCAAATTCCGTACATAACTGTGGTATAACTTGCTGTACATGGAAGAAAAATAATATTTAAAGTTCTATGTAAAATGAAATACACTAACCGTCGGAGTGGTCAGCACCAGGGCCATGAGTATGCTTTCTGAGTATCACTTAATCAATTTCGTCAAATCATCACTCATCCTCATCTTCGCGACTATCCAAAAGTGGCAGAAATGCGAAGTAAAATAAACCAAATCAATCAATCAATCAATGAAATATACCAACTTGAAGTTTACAAAATATATTTACATGTAACTCGTACATAATCTAAAAGAAATCGGTAGGGATGGAAAAGAGTATATAGATCTTGCTCAAGATAGGGACAGATGGAAGGCCTGTGTTGCTGCAGCCATGAACCTTCGGGTTTAAGAAGGCTAGAGAGTTAGTTAGTTAGTTTAACTCGTACATAATCAATTTACAATCAATTGATGGAAATATATTTGTTAATTTGCGGTGATTAGAAGACAGTCAAAAGTTCTACCAATTCTTGACTTTGGTCGTTGAGACATTTCATGTTCTTAAAACGTGCTCATTAAAATTTTCGATATTTTGATGCATTAAGGAAGATTCAGACCAAAGCAGATTTCGGAGGAATAAGCAACCAAGAAACAAGCGTCGTTTGAAACGAACGTTAAGAAGCAAGTGTAACCTTCCACACCGGGGAGACGCAATAAGCAGCTCAGTTGCCTGTAGATTGGGTGACTCTCGGAAAGATTCGTTTTTTCTATAGTCTAGTTGCACCGTTCATGTGCAGTGAATGCTATTTTGAAGATTGCAAAGAAGATCCAGGTGTTGTATCCCTTGCATTTTGTTGCTTTGGTACGAAACCCTCTGTTGCTTCAAGCAACTTGCTTGTCTCCTGTACGTACTTGTTATTTGTATGTTTTGTATGAAATCTTCGTAACATAAATGTCATAGCCAAGAAAAACCTCAGGGCACTTGTAATGGTCGGATTGAGCATTACTGGTTTTGGAGATATGTTAATTAATTGCTGGCCAGCTCCAAGGTGTAGGGTAAAGTCATGCTTTTCATGTTTGTACTTTTATGTTTTTACTGGATGTAAGTGTATGTGCTCATTGGATTGTGCTTTACTGGATATTAGATTCCCCTGTTTTTATCACCCCCGTGGGGGAGATGTCTTTCCAAAGACCGTTGCAGTGGAATTTTCCAACGCTACGGGGTCCACGTCCACGGACGTTTACCCCGAGTAGAGAAAAAGCCAGTTGGGCTTTTATAGAAAACAGTGTTTCCCCATCCTTCGACGACGAGGAACGTCTCCTCGAGTTTAGTCCACTTTTGGTGGCTAGATTATTATAAGAGTGTAGCATTTGGTTTAAGCCAACACCTGTTTGCTGTCCTAAGTCCCCTTTAGAAAAGTTTTGAATATTTGGATATTTCCGAATTGAATAATTGATGCCCAAAAGAAAGAGTAAAGGCGTAAGGAAACGCATTTGTAATGAACGGAATATCATTTCAGCTGAGGGTAGGCCCGAGAGATAGTTATGCTAACTCTGCGGTAAAGGAAGTGCCGATGGTGTAAGGCATAGGTGCGCAATTATGTTGATTTAGGGCCGGTTGTATAAACATCACTAACTGGAGATCAGATTTGACCTACGATCCGGGAGTGAACTAAGTTCAAGCTTCTACCATGTTGTATAAAGCTAATTGTCGATTTGTCGATCTTAGATCAAATCCTGATCTTGGGTCAAAGAAATACGTTTGGCAACGTGGCAAATACATACATGTCGCTAGTGTGCCTGTGATGTTGCCAATTGTCCAACACTGAACAACAAACATTTTAAAGTCTGTTTCGGAAATTGTATGTATTTAATATTTGAATAAATAATTAATCTGAGGTGCTGGACGTAGTAAATATTCGAACATGTTGCAAATTTAGTAAAATCACGAAAATTAGATACTAAACAGCCATTTATTACTTGTGCGAGTTCCACGTGGATGATTTGTCATTGACAACGAAAGCAACTATCGGTTCTCGGTTGCAAGGGGGAGAAAAATATGCTTGCATAAATATATTTTTTTTAAAAAAAAATCATTTCTTTTTAATGCTAAAAAGAGATATAACAACTTTTTTATACTCGGATTTGGAGCTATTGTTCATGTGAGGAGATGTTTATTATATTTATTTTGTGATTGCACGATAACGTGTTACAGGTGGACCATTAGTTTCTGTAAGTAGTATACGCAATTTTCCTTGCACTTAATTGAGTAACCTACGTTGTGAAATGTAAAATGTGTTTGCGTTTTCCGAATGGTAAGAAATATTGAAACAACAATGGCGTTTGTCCTATCGGATGTAAATTATGTCCAAAACAAATAAAGAAAGCTTTACCAACTAAAATGCGACGTGCTCGGTTCATATAGCAGTAGATATATACACTACAGCCAAAGTTAAATGCTCTGTTCCAATCTGTGGACAAAATGGAATTGCAATAACACTTTGCTGGATGCAGTAAAGCGAAATGATAATATTTTTATACTCCCTCTTCATCCCAACGGAAGTTTTACAATGATATCAACACGAAAACGTAAGCAGGTCATATTTTCTGTTTGTATCAACACTCGATTGTTCTCAAATTACTTTTCTCTGATCGTGAAATTAAACAATGTTACAATATGCTCTTGCAGTAATTTAAGGCAAATTGCAAGAAAATAACACATGGTATTTCAAACAGTAAATAACAATGACACACGATAGTAGTTGTATTGACTGTATAACCAGGACGAGAAAGGAAGAGCCCCCCCCAAGCAGGTTTGGCTATACTTAAAACTAGCTCAACATGCCCATATGAGCTTTTTGTTCTAGTGTGGAACCCTGCCTAATCCAAGATTTTTGTAAAAATGCCCTCAGGAATTTTCTGTGAAAGGAAGAGCTCCCTCAGATTGATTTGCCCATACTTACAAAAGTTGCATCAGCCAGATTTTTGTCCATAAACTTGTCAAAAATTGATATTTTTTTTGGCCATACCTGAAATTATGCCAAAAACCCACCCCCACACATATTTACTTCTGGCCTAAGTTTAATTGGATACCAGGTTCAAATTGTTTATCTAATATTAAAACAATGCAATTCTTCTAGAATTGCTCCGTGACTCTCTTATTTCTTATATTATATGTTTGCATGTTTCTCCTCTGTGTCAGTGTGTACAATTCCCGAGACGGTAGTATTGATTTTTTGCTTTGCATGTTTCTCCTCAGCGCCAGTACTTACAGAAATTCCCGAGCATTGAAGCTTTGCATGCAAACAAACAATATTGCATCAGCCAGTATTGTGAGAGTGGCTGAGGAGAACAGATGTGTTTTTACAGTGCTTCTCATACTTACAGGCCTGTTTGGTTTAAATATATATAATTATTCATATTGAACAATATAAAATCTGATATTTGTTGTAATCCACTCATATTTAGAGTCAAGCTTATATTTGTCCCAGCCTGTTATACAAAAAATCAATACATAACAAGGTTATTGCCATTCAAGATATGCATGTTCGTGCAGGTATTTGCACTGGGTCAGTGTGAATGAATATTTATTCTTTTTTTCCACTTGTGGGCTATTGGCTTTACAACCTGTCATAAGATAAGCATAGAGATTAGATTTAAAACCCAGGAAATTTTATATAAATACCAAAGCCAAAAATATTAACAAACACACACACATACACACATACACACACACACAAAGCACAGTGCTGAACCCAACTGATATTTTTATCCAGTATAAAGTTTTGAATTGAAGCCCAGGAAATTGTATGTAATAAACAACAACAAAAATGCCGAATCAAAAATATTGCAATCAGTGCAATAAAAATATATTTAGCCCCAATTGGGCCAGACACCAAAAAATTTGTGACCCAGACAAATACAGAACCCCCACAAAAATATGCCCCAAATGCCATAGAAAATATAGCATGGAATATTTCACATATAAACATAAAGATACTTGTTCTGCACAGTCATCAACATTGCCCTCACAACCATCTACATCTGGTCTGAAAAGGAAGCATGAAGCACCTGTTAATGCTGGACCTGCAACGCAGCCATGCTATGCACCCATCCATGGCAGTTTTAATGGCCAATTAAGAGATTATCGGTTTGTATCAGAGCCAAGATGTGGTATTCAGAATTTTTTGAAGAGTGTAAATCCTGATGTGCAGGCAATTCTAAATGCACAAAATGGCTCTTATAAGCTGTTTCTCAAATTGTTTACACAATATAAGAAACCAAATGGTACAAAATTTACACAGCCCCACATAACAGAAACTGTACCTGTATATTCAAATGCAAATTCGGACAAAATAATAAGCAGTTTGATGGATCAATTGAATATTAAACACTCTGAATTTGCTGCAAAAGAGTCTGGATGGAGCCTATGTGGCTCTCCACACAAGTTATATGTTAATATTTCTGAATTCAGCCCATTGCAAGGATCTACATATCTACCATTACCTGCCAATATTAAAAACAAACAAGCCGTGGTTAATATAAAAAATAATGATGATAAATGCTTTTTGTGGTGTATATTAGCTGCTTTGTTTCCAGTTTTAAGGCATCCTGAGAGAATAACTTATTACAAACAACATGAACACTTTTTTGACGATGCAATGAAGGGTTTAGAATATCCAATGTCTGTTCAGAATATTGATAAATTTGAAAAAAAGGCCCGGGATATTAATGGCAAACAATTATCTATTAATGTATTTATTTGTTCTACTGGCCGTGGCAATTGCTTGATAGAACCTCTCAGAATCAGTACATTTGATGATGATTCTGCTGTTACAATTGATTTGCTCTTAATTGAAGAGGATGGCACATATCATTACACTCTGATACATAATCTTGAAGCTTTAGTGAGAACACAACTAGACAAATCCAATATAATATTCAAGTTGTGCAGAAGATGTTTCACTGTATTTTATGGTCAAAAAATGGTGAAGGGGGTTCGTGAAGAGAGTGCAGAAATTGCAAAAAACAAGTTAATTGAGCATCTGAAATACTGTGGCAACTATAAACCTGTTCATATGGTGATGCCCAATCCAAGTGAAAATTGCAAATTCAAAAAGTTTGAAGCCTTGTTGGAACACCCAGCATATATTGTCTGTGATTTTGAATCAAATCTCAAACCTCTTGCATTCTGCAATCCAGATCCTGAAGAATCTTCAATTACACCATACCAGCTACATGAACCTTCCAGCTTTTGTTATGTGATTGTACAGGATGGTGTTGTTACCAAAAAAGATTCATACTTGGGGCCAGATGCCATCAAAAAATTTGCACAAAAAATAGAAAATGAGTGCCGTGACATAGCATCTAACATCTTATTAAAATCAAAACCCATGTTGCCTTTAACAGAGAAACAGATTGAGGATTTCAACAATGCAGAAAAATGCCCGGTATGTGATTCTGAATTTTCAGATACAAATATCAAGGTGAAACACCATTCTCATACAGATGGTAAATTCAAAATGACCCTGTGTAATAGCTGTAATATTAAGATCAAGAGACCAAAATTTGTCCCTATATTTTGCCATGGAGCATCCAATTATGATTTCCATCATCTGATCAGATATGAGGGGTTTGACAAGCAGAATTTAAATATTTTAGCTGAAAATGATGAGAAATATATATCTATTAGCAAAATAATTAAAGTTAATGGTGTTCCTAATCACATAAGATTTCTTGATTCTTACAGAATTTTATCTGCTAGCCTGGCTACACTGGCCACTCAATTATCTGATGATCAATTCAAAATCACATGTGCCTTGTTTCCAAATCAGGACCTGAAATTAATTAGGCGGAAGGGTGTATATCCATATGATTATGTTACAGATTTTTCTAAATTTGATGAGTGTTCTCTGCCATCGCAACAACAGTTTTACAGCAAAATCAGAGGATCTGGAATCACTGATGAAGATTATCACCATGCCCAATTGATGTGGAACAATTTAAAATGCCAGACATTTGGTGATTATCACATGGCTTATTTAAAACTTGATGTGACCCTCTTAGCTGATATACTGCAGGCATTCAGAAAATCTTCCATGCAAAATTATAAACTGGACCCAATATATTTTTACAGTGCCCCGGGCCTAGCATGGGCTGCAATGTTTTTCAACACTAAAAAGCAATTGGATCTGATCCAAGATCAAAATATGTATCTGTTTATGGAGCAAGATATAAGAGGAGGCATGGTGCAATGTTCTCAGAGATATGCCAAAGCAAATAACAAATATATGCCTGATTATAATCCAGAATTGCCATCAAATTATATACTGTATGTAGATGCCAACAGCCTCTATGGCCATGCCATGATGCAAAAACTGCCATATGCAGGGCTTGAATGGGTTGAAGATTTTAATATTGAGGATCTTCAGGACTTTGATGACAGTAATTATGGCCTATTCTTAGAGGTTGATCTGACAATTCCTGATTATTTAGACAACAAATTTTCTGATCTGCCCCCAATTCCCGAGGTTCAGTGCTCACCTGGCTCTAAACAGAAGAAATTGATGATGACACTGGAGCCAAAACAGGGCTATGTCATATATTACAAAAACCTCCAGTTCCTGATGAAACATGGTGTTCAAGTAACCAAAGTTGGAAAAGTTTTGAGGTTCAGGCACTCAAAATGGTTGAAACCATACATTGATACAAATACAGAGCTTCGAACATCTGCAAAGAGCCAATTTGATAAATCTTTGTTTAAATTGATGGTCAATTCTGTATATGGCAAAACAATTGAAAATGTCAGAAAACATACCGATGTTAAAATAATTACTGACCCCAGCCTGAGCAAAAAATTGGTTGCAAAGCCTAATTTCAATTATAGAAGAATTTATGATGAAAATATGGCACTTTTCAACATGAAAAAAACAAAGATTAAGTTTGATAAACCTATTTATGTAGGGGCTACAATATTGGAATTGGCCAAATTACATATGTTAATATTGTATTATGATGTGTTGAAACCTTTTTATAAGGATCGTGTAAAATTGATGTACATGGACACGGATAGTTTTGTTCTTGATATTAAAACAGAAGATGTTTATCAAGATATGGCACAGCCTGAATTGTTTAAATACTTTGATACCAGTGAACATACAAGGATTCAACACCACAACAAAAAAGTGCCTGGCAAGTTAAAAGATGAGACACTTGGTGATGTTATTGTGAAATTTGCTGGGTTAAGTGCCAAGATGTACAGTTTTAAAACATGTAGTGCTGTTGTCAAAAAGGCCAAGGGCATTGGCAAAGTAACTGTGGAAAAAGAGCTTGAATTTGAAGATTATGAAAATTGCATCAAATCCCAGAATTTAATCAAAACATCAGAATCCAGAATCCAGAGTGTGGATCACTTATTGACTTCAAATGTTGTAACAAAAGTGGCTCTGGACCCACATGATGATAAGAGATGCATTTTATCATGTGGCATTCATACTTTACCATGGGGGCATTGTGATTTGAAAAATGGCAATCAATGCACAAGCACAGAGCATGATTTGAAATAAATAAACATGCCTATGAACTTATTTGGGTTTAAAAAACAAGGTATTATGGACCTGCCAACACCACAACCCTCTTCTGATATGCTGTCTAAACTGAGTGGCTTGTTAATTATTCATCTGAACAGCATATTTACAGATGTTGATGATGAAACAGGCAAAATATTGTACATATTTAACAATAATTTAAATCATTACCAATTACCTGTAGGTGGGCAATTACAATTTATTACAACCCCTGAGGGCAATGTTAAAATTTCAATAGGGAGAAATATTTACAGAATTAAGCACTCAAACATGGTTTCTGGCACTGTTTATACTGTTTCTGCTGGTGACTGCTTATATATTGAGGTCCCTGGATCCTATGATAAGCTTATACCCTTTTTTATAGAATTAAGAATCAGATACTCTATAATAAATAACTACTAAACAAAATGCCTAATGATATTTTTGGCCATACAAGACATGAAGATCACAGTGATGAGATTCTGACGCTTGATGTCAGAGTCAAGAAATTAAGAAGTGATTTACAAGCTTTACAAACCACACTCAATGCCAGTCTTCAATTAGAAATTACAAATTTACAATCACAATGCATGGACCCTCTTCTTAAAATTGATTCTGAACTCAAATTGCTGCTTCAGAAATATACTGACCTGGCTACATTGGATAATTTTCAAAGTTTGGAAGAAGCTGTTGCAGCTCTTCAAGCCAAATTTAAGACCCAGGCTAACAACTCTGAGCAATTGAAACAACAATTGGAGGAACAGATTAATAATGTCCAGACACAGCTCCAAACAATTGTCAAAAGCATAAAATCACAAGAAGATTTTGATCTAGTAATTTCCACTCTAAAAGAACACTCCAAATACCTAATCTGGACCCTCTGAACAATGCCATAGCCGAGGTTAAAGAAAAAATTGAGACACTTAAAAATTTTATGAACAATTTGCCATCTTCTGATGCTTTGAATGCAATAACTCGGAGTGTTGCAAATATTAAGCTGCAACTTGAAACATATGAAGATTTTGGAAAAATTCAAAGTTCCATAACCCATCTTGAAGGTACAATAGGAGCAGTGCAAAGTGATTTGTCAAATGTACTAGAATCCAGATTACCTGGGATTGTAGATACCCTTGTCAGTGTCCAGCAACAAATCACAAGGCTTGAAAACCTCAACACTGAATCTGAACTGTCTCATTTTCATCATTTGATAGATGATATCCAAACAAAACTTGAAATTTTACAACAATCCACACCCTCTCAGGCAGATATAGCCCTGCTCCAAAATGCCATGCAAAATGTGGCTGATGCTTCTGAATTAAACACTGTGAAATTGGCACTTGAATCTTTGCAAAACACAGTATCAAATCTGCCTACATCACAGGAACTTAAAAATATAAAGAGGGCAGTGAATAGGATATTGAAATCAGAAGATATCAAGAATATCCAGGCAGAGATCAAACATCTCACTCAGACAGTGGCCACTCTACCAACCAATCAACATATTAATGAATTGCATGCCCTGTTTGAGGATATCAGAAGACAGGTCCATGATCTTACAGCTCAAAATTCAAAATTGGCAGTTGTTGAAAATTTGCAACAAATTGTAGCTAATATCAAGCAGCAGCTAGGGACCATGGAATCCAATCAAGCAAATGCTCTGTCTGTTTTTGCCACCCAGCTACAAGAAATTGTGCAACAATACAAAAAACTTGTTGTCGACATAAAAATAAAGCCAGGCCATGATGATGTTGTTAGGACCATCAATGAGCACCTTGAATCTGTAACAAGCAGATTGCTCACAGCAGAAAAAGAAATAACAGGCATAATCGAGAATCCAAAACATACAGTAATTCTTGAATTGTACAGCATCCCCAACAAAGAATATGATTCTCCATTTACACCAGGTGGCAAAATATATATGCTGTCCCCTGCACAATTTTATTATCAGTTTTTTGTTGGGGGCACATTGAGACCAATCAAGATCAAATATTGGCTACAGCCACAGGCACACCACTACCCCACCTTATCAATAACAAATGCTGATAACAAAGTGAAAATCACCAGTGTAGAATTAGAAGATTTTACAGATCCCAATACATTAGAAACAGCCTATGTTGAAGATGATGGCTCTTTGGAATTTAAAATACATATTGGGGACAAATTATATTTAGAAAATCCTGTAGTCTCAGCTGCTGAACACCCCATAGTTGCAATATTCTTGTTTACATATTATGTCTAGAAAAATTATTGTTGATGAATTACACAGACAGGCCCGACATAATTTTAAGAGACTCCCAGTAGTCACAAAAAGCATAGATGATTTATGGCAAAGCGACTTGATTGAAATGGCAAGTGGACAGTTGAAAAACTTAGACAAAATCAACAAGGGCTACAAGTATCTACTCACTGTAATAGACACATTTTCAAAATTTGCCTGGGCTGTGCCACTCAAATCCAAGACTGGAAAATGTGTTACAGAAGCCGTCAGAACAATCATCAATCAGAGTGGAAGATCCCCGCGCTATTTGCAAACAGATAATGGCAAAGAATTTTATAATTCAGTGTTTCAACAATTTATTAAAAGCCAGGCAATAAAACATTATTCGAGTTACAGTGATCTCAAAGCCTCAATTGTAGAGAGATTCAACAGAACCTTAAAAAATCTTATGTATAAACAATTTACACTGCAGGGTAATTATAAATGGATTAATATTCTTCAAGAACTTCTACATAAATATAACAACTCGGTCCATTCCACAATCAACATGAAACCCTCTGAAGTAACTTCATCTGATGAGCAAAAATTGATCAGCACTGTTTATTATCCTAGATACCAGCCAACAACAAGAAAGGCCAAATACAGGGTGGGTGATCAAGTAAGAATCAGCAAATATAAGCACTTATTCAAGAGAGGCTTTACAAGAAACTGGAGCACAGAATTATTTACAGTGGTTCAAGTTAAACCCGGGACCCTTAACACATATATAATAAAGGATCACCGAGGAGAAATTCTCAAAGGCAGGTTTTATGAACAAGAGCTAAGCAAAACTAAACAGCCTGACACATATCTCATAGAAAAAATCATCCGCAGAAAAGGCAACAAGTTACTTGTCAAATGGCTAGGACTTCCAGAACACAGCTGGATCGATGCAAACAAAATAATAATATGAGCACCTGGGATGTTATAAAAAGGCTGCCAGAACCTGAACAACAAAATAAGAGAAATGGCAAATTGCTACCTGATAATATTAGGTGTCTTATTGTTGGGCCATCTGCTTGTGGTAAAACTACACTAATGGTTGATAATTTTTTATTGGCACCCAACTGGTTAGACTGGAAAAACAGGCACTTGTATATTTTTTCTAAGAGCTTGGAACAATTAAAATATCAGCAGCTGATGAAGCTATATGATGGATTGGATATTGCCACTTTTGAACCAGATGTTAAGCCACTTCATGAATGTCTCGATAATTCTGTTGTTGTGTTTGATGACATTATATTGGATAATCAAAACAAGGTTAGAAATTTTTTTACACAGGGCCGGCACAAAAACATTGATTGCTTCTACCTGGCACAGACTTTTTCAAAAATACCCAAGCAACTGATCCGAGACAACAGCAATTTTATATGTGTGTTTCATCAAGACCATACCAACCTCAAACACATACATGATGAATATGTAGGTGGGGACCTGAGCTACAATGATTTTTCCAAGTTTTGCAGCAGGTGCTGGAACCAGGACAGTTATGGGTTTGTCACAATTGATATGACAAGAACACCCAATAGTGGCAAATACAGAAATAAAATCAACAATTTTCTAGACATTGAAACATAAATAAATAACCATGAAAAGGCCAATCATTGATGATCTTAAGTTAAGAGATTATCTTGTAAAAAGATTTAAGGGATGGAAATCAGAGAACCGTGGAATTTATGAAAAACACAAACAAACAGAACAGCCCGTAATTGATGCTATTAATAATTTAGGTAAGAATATCAAAACTGTTACAGAGCAAAATCAAAATTTGCTCACAGAGCTTGTACCTGTAGCTGCTAGGAACATATTAGATTATCCATTCACCCCACTTTCCAGTATTCATACACCTAGTCCTATTGCTCCTAGAAGAATTGAGGCTAGTCAGGATCCTATTGAATTGGGTCTTCTTGCTCAAAAATATTTAACCACACCTAAAGACAATAAAGATGAGGTTTTTGGCTTATATGCTGACACAGAGCTTGATGGTAGCATCATACATAGAATTGGCAATTTCAGAGTAACATTTATGGGAGATGATATAATTGTATATTCAGAATCTCATCTTGGAGAAAAAGGTGCTTTTGTTAAGTATCTCGGAACACCTGGATTGTGGGAATTGATGACTAGGAAAAGGCCTGGCAGCTATACAGATCAAGATTATGAGGATTACAAAGAAATATTAATAAAATCAGATGCTCTATACCAGAACAATGATCCCACACAAAAAAGAGTCAAGTCTAGCAGTGGGGCAAAATACAATAATTTAATCAAGCCCATATGGTCTCAGATCAAGACTGGCAGTGGAATCAAACAATACAACACCCTGCCTAAAGAATTTGTCTGGGTTGATGATGTCAGGAAACTTGTAGATAGGTTATTGGTGATAGCTGGGGAGGAAAATGCTGGGAACCACAATTTTTACAATGAAAAGGATGGAATTATGGACATGATAAGCACAAAATTGTCTAATTTTATAGTGAATGACACTAAGGGGATTGGATATCTTATAAAAATTATTAATACTCTACCACCTATATTTTGGAATATTTCTGAGGGTCGGGGCCTTGTTAATGACATTATAAACAAGCTGCCATTTGAACTACATATTCCAGGCTATCAATATTGTGGTCCAGGCACACAATTGGACCATAGATTAAACAGAGGTGATCCTGGTGTTAATCCCTTAGATGCTGCTTGTAGAGACCATGATATTGCATACAACACACATTCTGATCTTGACAAGAGACATGTTGCAGACAAGAAATTAGAAGAGGCTGCATTTGGCAGATTTGTAAGCAAAGATGCTTCTTTAAGTGAAAAAATAGCAGCATTGGGAACCACCATAGCTATGAGCACCAAACAAAAATTGGGGTGGGGGTTGTGAATATGTATATAATAAACCTACAATGAAGGCCAAGGGTGTTATGTATCAAATACCTTATGCAGGTCTCAAATCTCTTAAAACTATTGACAGTCTTTTGACCAAAAAGCAGCGCAAGAAAAAAAATTCTTGTATTGCAAAAGGGCATGGTATGAAATTGTTGCTTAGTACCCCCCAATTAAAAAAATTACAGCAATCAAGAAAAAAATCATATGTGGGGGGATTTATATTTACCATCCCTGCTATCTTAGCTGCTCTCGGGGCTGTTGGGAGCTTGGCGGGGGGATCAGCTGCCATAGCAAAAACAGTAATAGATGCCAAGAAAAATAGGGCAGAATTAGATGAGCAGAAGCGCCATATCCTGGCAATGGAGAAACAGGGCAAAGGTGTTAAAAGAGCCATGAATAAGTTTAAAAAAAACAAGAGCCGCTTACAAACCAAGATATTGAAGCTTTAATCAAGCCACTGGGCATCAAACATTTTAGAGGTGTGTACATGTCTGATTCTTTACCAGAACAACCACTCAACAAAGAGTGTGGCATTGTTAATTTGGATGAGTACAAAAATCAGGGCACTCACTGGATCTGTTATCTTAAATATTTAAAAAATGAGGCATTTGTGTTTGATTCATTTGGAGGTGTTCCGCCTGAAAATTTAATAAAATATCTAAATTCATCTAATCTTTATTACAATAATACCCGTGTTCAAAACTTCAGAGATGTTAATTGCGGACATTTGTGTTTATCTGTTCTTAGATACATGTCTCAAATAAATAAACCATCAATTGAAGATTTTCAAAAAGCCTTGTGGTATCTGAAACATCATGGGGGTATTTCATCTCACCAGCCAAAATTCAATATTGAAACTCAAATTGCATGATGACATTGTATATCCCAAAACAATAGCTCTCAGGGCATTTTATGGCATGTACCTAATCCCTAATATTACACACCACAACAACAAAATTGCAGTAGGGGATGAAAAAATTGTCATCACTCCAGGGCAATATAATCTGTCCACTCTAAATGCTCAATTACCCAGAGGTGTAGTATTAAGTCAAAATTCTGTCACTCACAGAGTAGAGATTGTATCTGCCACAGAAACAGTGGATCTGGGTACTATAGGAGAGCTGTTAGGCTTTGAGAACAACACAAAACTTGAACCAGGCATCAAACACACTGCTATGAATATACCTAAATTCTTAGCCATAGAGACTCTAAATATTCACTGTAATGTGGCTGAGGGTATGATCACCAAATCAAATGGCATAGGCACTCACAAACAAACAGGCATCATTGCAACATTCAAGCCTAATTCTGAATTTATGGAGCCCATCATCTACAATCCATCCCCAACATTATATTTTCCTGTGTGTCATAATAGAATAGATTATATTGAATTGATGGTCACTAATGAAAAAAAAGAATTACTTGATTTTGCTGGAGCCACAACAACTGCAATCATAGAGATTAATATTTAAATAAAAATACATACAAGAAAAAAAATGGAAAATATTGAGAGTTATGAGCTTCAATCATTCCCCCCAAACAGAAGGACATTTGCAAATTTAAATCAACCCAACACAGAAATTGAGGTTGATCTTGATGTGGGGGATGGATTTATACACCCCCACAGAGCAGATCTATACATCAAATTTGATGTTGTAAAGCTCGATGGAACAGATTACCCGGCAAACACAAATATAAGATTGGTAGATAATTTTGTGCCACATCTATTCTCTGAAATTGAGATCAGAAAGCATGGCGTTGTTATAAACAGAGTGGATTATCCCGGCATTACCTCCACAGCTTTGGCCACATTAAAATTATCCAAAACCGAGGCTTCATACTACAAAATCGGTGGATTTGAGGCTGGTGAAAAGATATTATCTAAAAACCACACAGTGCTGTTCCCCATGCGCCTATTGCCAGGATTCTTCTCAGATTACAAAGATATTATGTGGAAGGGTGGTTTAAGAATTACATTTAGAAGAGCTGCAAATGATAACAATGCTTTGATGAGGTACAGTGCAATAAACCCCACAGGGGAAGCTCTGCCCAATACCCTACCAGATGCAGGGAAATGCATTATTCAGACTATGGAGCTAAGAATCCCTGTGAGGCCAGTTATGCTCTTAAATACAAAGCAGATATAATAAAAAATCCACAGATTTTTCTGCAATTTTATACATATCAATGCGTACAGAAGCCCGCAACTGGTACATATTATGAGTTTGATGCCACAAATTCATTCTCCAGCATACAGTTTGACATGCCTGATTTTGTAGTGGTATTGTTTCAGACTGGGAGACACAACAATCAGGAAAAAAATTCAAGTAAATTTGATAACTGCAACATCAAGAACATATATCTTAAAAATGGCAGAAATGAGGTCTTTCCTAGAGAAAATTATAATTTAGACATGTCCAAGGATGATTTCCTCAAATTATATGAGGCATTTTCGGCTTTCAAGAGAGTCACTACAGGCAATACGGATATGTATTACACACCAGATGAATTCAAAGCACAGAGACCCATGTTTGTAATTAACACTTAAAAAAGAAAACAAGTTGTGGTGAATGACAGAACAAATATTAAAATTATCTGTGAATTCCATGAGGCATTACCTGATGACACCATATGTAGTGTTATTCTCATAGGTGAAAAATCATATGTTTATGATGTAAGAAATGAGAGGGTCACTGAGCAATTCTAGAGGCCCGATTCAAACACAGAGGCCCTTTGATTATAAAACAATTTTGCCGTCAGGAAATATATTACTTACCCAAATTTTATAGCACCTCTGCTTGTAGCAGAAAAACTTTTATATATATTACCTACCCAAATAACACAGCACATCTGCCAAAAGCTTAAATACAGAAATATGCAATATTTTGTAAATTATAAACCTGGCCTTATATTATTGCAACAAGACCAAACCTTTCAGTTTGCACGACAAATATCCAAGAAGCCAATACTAGGAATTTCCTCAATATGATGGATGGTAAGTAATTTTCCCTGAAAGGGGCACAGTATAGATAATAATTTCTCTTTGAGTCCCATGATAAATAACATGTAATTTCCCTCTGAAAAAGCATAGTGCAGGTTAAGCCAGCAGATAAAATCTCCCAGGCATACAGAAAGAAGGCAATTACTTTTTGATGATGGATAATATGTTATTTCTCTCTGAAAAGACACAATGTAGATTTTATCTGCTGGCATTAATTTCCCGGGCAAGCATAATTTGTTGCTGGCCGAAACATGGGACTGATCAAAAGATTGGAAAAAATATGGAAGCAATTAATTATGTTTGTTCGCCCCTTTCCTATTGTATTGATTAGGCAATTTTGCCTGTATAGTTGAGCTGATATTTTCATACCCAGATAATAGCAATAGCAAAATTCTGGTGATTCCCAATAGAGAATAATTTTGTTTTGTTGTACAATATTTTTTACCAGGTTTAAGATTTGGGGGTTATCAATTAGCAATAATTATTTTCAAAATCTCACATATGGAATGCCACATATATTTCAATCTCTCAGGATTCAAACCCGAGCCTTTTGATTACAAAGCAGCAATATTAACATTTTGCCATCAGAAGAGGCTTCACATTTTATCAGGATTCAAACCCGAGCCTTTTGATTACAAGGCAATAAAAACCATGCACCACACTCTACTGGCTCTCAGAACCCAATAAATATCAATTCAAGATTCCTGGGATTTTGACAGAAAAACATACTATAAACAATAAGATGATAAGAGAACTTGGCATAGTTTTAAGTATGGGCAAATCAATCTGAGGGAGCTCTTCCTTTCACAGAAAATTCCTGAGGGCATTTTTACAAAAATCTTGGATTAGGCAGGGTTCCACACTAGAACAAAAAGCTCATATGGGCATGTTGAGCTAGTTTTAAGTATAGCCAAACCTGCTTGGGGGGGGGGGGCTCTTCCTTTCTCGTCCTGGTTATACAGTGAATACAACTACTCACGATATATGGAAAGAAAGAAAAATGGAAGAAATATTTATCAATGTTCACCTCGTTGTGCATGCTTCTTCTTTATTATTATAGAAACAGGATTTTATGAATTGATTCTCCCGTTTTGCCGCATACGTTCACTTGCAACAGATTTTACAAGCAAATATTCGTTAGTACAGCCATGTTACAACAGCTGAACTACGGTCAATGTCTGCTGATCGGAGAAAAATCGCGGGTCAACTTTGATCGCAGGGACTTAATCTCAGTTCAGCTATTATACAACAAAAAAATCAGAGTTCAGCGTGACTGCAGATCAGTTTTATTGGCTAATCGAGGATCAACTGTTTTATACAATCGGGCCTTAGAGTTCTGTTAATTTGGTGTATACAAGACACCCATAGAAACGATATGTACGTATATATATATCAACGTATAATAAACAATATACGTAATCCTTCTAGAAATTTTAAGATTTGCTGAATTAACTCTAAGAACGACAGTACTGTCCATTTTAAACCAGTTGTTTATTCACTTGATGTACATGCGTAACGAACCAGGGACTAAAAATATAAATTGTTATGTAAAACCCCGCTTTCGTATTTCCGGCTCAAATATAATCTGCTCGCTTGGCACCCAGGGTGAGGTGAAAGGAGGGATTTGAAGGATTAAAGCAGGAAGTAATCCAGAGGGCCGGATAGAAACCAGGGACTGGGGGGTCAACCTTTCAAAGAGGGGTGGTTGCACTTTAACACACTGATCCTAGGTTCGAATCTTGGGTAATCGATGTGTGTTTCTTCCGTCTTCTGTCTCATCAATTCATTCTCCATCCTCATTGTCTTGTGATTAACCTAGAGAGGTAGAAAAAGGACGTAAAATAACAAAACAGAAGAAAGTAAGGTATGGACAACAACGTTCCTCCGAATAGAGGAAACATTTTATTTTGAAAATATCAAAGAGCTTCTGTCAACATTAGAGTTTCGCCGAGAAGAAGAAGGAGGGACCGAAATATGTTTTTAGGAATAGTCAAATTTTATTCCCATTAAATATCGCATACAAAATGCATACTTGAGGTAAAAGTTGGTTAAATGCCAATTTTTCTTGTAGGGACAATTTTTCTTGTAGGCTAAGGTATGTTCATGTACGCATGTGTCAAGCATGTGTACGACCGTGAGGTGCCGCTCATCCTCCCTTGTATTCCTCAAATCCTCAATTGTTTGTTATCAGTGTAGTCAAAAAAGTTTTAAAATTGTAATCAACAGGGTCGTAACGAGTAGTTTCATTGTGAAGCAATTAATCTTCGTTTTTAAAATATGTTCTAGATTTGTGTTTGAACAAGTTGGAGCTAGGGTTGCAGCTTATCATGTTCTCCATGGGTTTGAGGCATTTAATAATGCCCTGAGTTGTCCTGAAGCACAGCTTCGGACGACATTATGCGGGTGTGTCTACGAAAACCAATCCAGTCAGCAAATCGACCATCAGCTTGTAGATCCACTGTTTAAAATAGTAGCTTTGACACCACTCGCTTATAGCAAGCAACTGAACGTGTAGATATTTGTGCGACATGAAAGCACTGTTTTTGTCGTTGTGGTAATGTTTTGTACAATTCAAGATATCGCCAGAGGTTAGAGTAGTTGCGCCAGAGGTTAAATTAAGTTTAAAGCCTGTAATGTTGAAACAAGTTCGCCACTTCTACACAGTAGAGGAACATAATGGTTTGGATCCCACTTTATACTGTAGGTCCAGTACCGATTAGCCATATTGTGCATAAAGTGGACTTAAAACACCAAATTAATCAATCAATCAAGCTTGTCACTTCGCCGAAAGTAAAACTAAACATCTCTCAACTTACAACATTTTGTAATCGTGCAAAATAGCGAAAATCCATTTTCCTCTCGCTTCATCGAAGGCCTTGACCCAATTTTGCTCAAATTAATTATCACTCGAGTCCTCAAAGGTATACAGCGACTGTAAAAAAAATCTGCCTAACAGCTCTAAATTTACAGTAATTACCATCTTAGCAGAGTTGTAAGTTTTCTATTTTGTTCCCGCTCCCCTGCACCCCCCCCCTTACCTATGCACTCAAAAAATTCTTACTAGCAAATTGTACATCTATTGTTTTTTGAGTTTCGATGATTAAGCTCTGACTGAATATTTACTTTCTACAGAGCGTTGCAAATGTCAAAAATGGGTAAGAAGTGAATATGTATAAATATATTTACTTACATATAGGTATATGCATGGATGTAAGGTTCAAGTGACGGTTACAGCCAATGGCTGGAAGCCCTCTGTTATGCTAAATGAAATGTGGTCAATATTTCTGCCAAACCTATCTTTTTGTTGTTTCCTCACTATCATTTCAAGCTTATTTCTTAAAAAATAAAACAATGCCGGTTCAACCTTACTTTACCCATCTTTGCACACCACTAGGTTTCGTGCGAATTCTTGTCTTATCGTTACAGTTACACATTATTTCACACGCATTTGTTTATGAGAGCTGTGAATTCGTTACAGGGCAAAAGTCGCTAGCAATGCTATGATGAAAGCACAAACTCCCTTGCTCCTCCAATGTTTGTTTTGATCTGGTGGGCCTACACAACACTAGGCCCCATCTCATAAACAAGGCTGTTCTAGGAATAACCAAAAAGACCCGGGAATTATGAAACGTACATTGTCTTCCAAAATGAATGTAAAATCAAGTAAATGTCTGTAAGTAACTCTCAAAGTATCTTGATACAAAGTTTCGTGGTAGTTTGTGTCGTTCATTACAAACAGACAGTTTGTTATTATTGTTATTATTATTTGAGGCTCACCCTGACTCAAAAAAAATAGTACCTTGGGGTAATCCTTGGGAGTAATGGCGGCCGGAGTGTGGTGCTGAACACATCACCTCCAAAATGGCCGAGATCAAGAATGTGTGCTCCCACCTCCACTAAATTTGCCTCATGCACGGTGCTTTATGCGCGTGAAACTTTACATTTTACCTATTATTATTATTATTATTATTATTATTATTAAATATGTGAAATATCTATATCCTCTATGTGGCATTAGTTATTTCTTCGTTATTTTACATCGCTTTTCGTTGGTTCGATGTGGCTTACAGACTGGGTATTGTTTGTCTCTTTCAGTACGGAATAAACGTAACTTGATTCGGAAAGCATTGGGTCGCCCACGTCGTCTTCGTGACCGCGTACGTGACTTCATATGTTTAGAAAACAAATGCAGGTTGTTTCCACTTGACCTTGGAAGGGGTGGACTATAATTGTGTTTTGGTTCCATAAAGAATGCAGCATATTCTTTCAATAGGTCGCCGCAGCAGTAATAAACAGATATGGAAGGAAAAAGGGGGAACCCCTGAAGACGCCCAACCTCCACCCGCATACGTTCAGGGGTAGGTGCTTATTGCCCTGGTGCCTTTAAAATAAACAAGGGCGTCAGATGAGAGGAATTTCGGTTCCCCCGTTTTTCTCTTACACCTTCTTTATTGATGGTTTCAATTATATTTAGCTATGTACGAGGCACTAAAGCTAAATCTAGTTAACGTCTCGTGAATATAGTGGACCAAGATTGTTCCGGCGTTCTAGAAACGAACTTGGTTGTAAGAACTTACTTGCTAGTAATTGAATTAAATTAATGGCATCTGCATTGTTAGTAATGAAAACCGCGGTAGCTCAGCTAGCGTCTGACTACCATGCAAGAGACCCGGGATTTTTTCCACCTGTTCAAGCGGCTCTGGCGCACGCTCAGCGTCGTATAAATTGGGGACATGGAGGATACTCTGGGAGATAAAGGCGATCCCACCTTCGGCCGTGATCAGGAAAGTGTGGAGCCCTAACTCCACACCCCGTATACGCTTTCATAGCTTGGTGCAAAGCACAGGGGAACACTTTACTTTTTATGTTAGTAATGAAACGAAGGTTGGGGAGCGGGGGGAATGTGTTAAGACAGAGAGGAAAATGAGTGGTATATTAGGAAGGTTATTAATTAAATGAGTTAAGCATTGTGCGAAATAAGCGAAGAGGGTGCCGGTGATTTCTCCGCCACAATAAATGTTACCCCCTGCAAAAGAAAAATTATTTTTATCCCTGCCAGAAGTGTTTTTATCCTTTAAAGAAAAATGGAATTGAAAGGATATATTATTCCATGTCTTAACTATGTAACAGACACAATTGAGAAATCATTTGTCCATTAATGGTCCAGTCATAAGATTTCCCTGCCCAAAAGTATGCAGCTTTGTGGATTAAGGAAGGACACCATTCCGAAACTGACAACCTCACCGTGCCGAGACAACAGAAACTCAAATTTTCGTGGCATAGTGCTGATATTTTACACTTATTAAATTGTTCACAAGAAACTTGTAGGTATGTAAGATTGGCATTAAGTATGAACTTGGCAATATACAGTTACATTTTCGGTGTTAGTAGTTCGATAGCTATTTTCGTGTATGAGTTTGGTTTTACTTAGAATCAGGGGCGCCGCCAGGAGGTGGGGAAGGGTTCTTTATCACCCCTCGTTCAACTTGTTAAACCATGTCATATTCAGCGTAGAAAGGTTTTGAAGTGAGATCGGTATACAACAGGCAAGTCATCGATCTTGGGGGGGAGGGGGGCGGCTTTGGTGGCTCGAGCCCCGCCCCCCCAAAAATATTTCTGTTTACACTAGATAAAATGAGGCTTTTAGTTTCTTCAATAATGTGATCATAATTTGAGAGTTATGATTATCGAAACAAGACAGAGAATGTTCTATAACCCTCTTATTGTTAATAGAACGTATCCGAGGTGGGGATCGGAAAGTTTTCAATTTACTTTAGAAAAAAATAGGTTTTTGTCTTCTTGAATAATAGCTTAAAGAGAGAAATAATTATCAAGGCAAGACGAAGAATGTTCTATAACCCTGTTGTTCATAATATTGCACGTAAACTTTTTCTGCGTTTTCGGTGTTGTCGCAGCGAACTTGAGCACTATGGAAAGACTTGTTAGCATTTGAAAGCTGCACAACAAAGGTAGCGCCACAAGTAGGGCGATACGTTGTAATTTTTAATCTCTGGAAAGCGCGAGAGGGATGGATATAAGAGAAGGAGTCGAACTACTACTGGCAATATTATCGAATCGTTTTCCTGCGGAACGTTCTAGAATATAAGAATATTCAATTTCCCGGTTGATCTGTACAATAGAATCTTTTAATGAGACTTCAGAGGTATGTGTGACAACACATACAGTGATCAGTCAGTGTCCATTGGTGGCTTCATAAGATCTAGTGATTTGAAAATGAAAAGTAACGAAGTATACTTCTAGTTCCAGTTCGGGCTCAAAGATGAAGACAATGACGACAGCGGAATTTCCGGAGCCTCAGTGTAGTGCTAGTTAAGGTAGAGAGCCGAAGAGATCGAAGGTCTCTTTCTCTAAAGTTAATATTTCAGCAATGCCGGGTATTGGAGCAGTTAATTAAGAAAGAAATAAACTGCACAAATCAACTGAAAAACGAAGTTCTCAGTGATGATTTAGTTATGCCCGGACCAAATTCCGTGTATGCGGTTTGTAACCTTACATAATAAAAAAAATGCATATGCATGTGTGAACCTACAACAGATGCTGATATTTCAGATATTGGCTTTTTTTTAACTTGTTACCCTGCAAGCCATGATGAGTTACTAAGAGTCTCATGTTCCCGACAAAAGGAGTATCGGACTAACTTTGTGACGACTGGTGTCCAAATGGAGGATGTTGCAACATCGCGCTAAGATGCCAGGGGTTCCAGTTTCGAATCCCGGCCTGGGCATGGATGTTTCCATTCATCAATTTCATCATATCGTCAATTATCCCCATATTCGCAAAATAGCCAAAAGTGGCACAAAATGCGAAGTAAAATAAACCAATTCAATCAATCTTCTAAAGTCTTGAAGATCCAAGTCACAAGGATGGAAAATTAGGGCTTTGTTAAGGTTAGGTGCGAAGGCAGGCGACGACACCCCAAAGGATCATATACAAACCTGCAGGAAGAACATCTTACTTAAGTCTCTAATACGAAATGATAAAAACTTCTAGTGAGTTCATTATAAATTAAGTGTCCGAGATAAAGAGTGGTATCCCCAGAATTTTCGGAAGGGAGAGGGGTTATGAATACTATTTTTGGTGGTCAGTTCTCATTTTGCCATATTTGTCTGTCTTTGACGTTCTTTTTTAAAGGAATACCAACCCTCCCTGGGCACGTCTCTGTAGACAAATGAGTAAGCATTTGATCATATTGGGAGACGAAACATTAGATGTGTTGGGAACTGTGCATTAACTGTTTTATCCGGCTATATTCGAGAAAACTTCCTTTGTTTCGTGCCGATATATGACAAGACTGAGGAAGCTGTGATAGGCATCTTTGAACAGCCGCCCCTCGTGGAGGAGTGCTTATCACATCGCTCTATGAGGCCAGGGGTACCGGGTTCAAATCCCGGCCTGGGCATGGATGTTTGTCAGTGTCCATTCATCAATTTCATAATATCATCACTCATCCCAATCTCCGCAAATTAGCCAAAAGTGGCACAAAAGGCGAAGTAAAATAAAGGAGATCAATGAATCAATCACAATTTTGAACACTTGCGAGTGCCTGAATATGGACAATTTGGTGGGTTTCGGCTTTTATAAGAGCTGCAAACATGTAAGGACAAGACACATTAGTGGTGTTCTGGTTCGAATCAGATAGAAATATTCGAGAACTTGCATGTGTAACAGCTTCGTTAAAACACTCATAGATACCACAGATGTTTTGATGCCTGATGAGAAAAAATGGACAAACACGCATACTCAGATGGTTCCGGTACACAATATTAATGCTTGGAAACATAGGAGTCGTGTGGTAAAAAATGTTCCGATTACACGTTCTAATTAAAATGGCAACCTTAAACAGTGGCGACGTTTTAAGGGATAGTTGATCCCCATTTTTTTTTTTGCCTCCTCACTATGGCCTCTTAATGCTAAGCCTTGACTACCAAGATAAAGTAAATTTTCCTTGCACCGCCCCACCCCCAGGTTTTGGAACCCAATCGCCACCACTGGCCTTAAACATGCAATTCTGAGGTTCTATCTATACCTCTTAAAAATATGTTGTTAGTGTAAGACTGTTTGCTTGTATATATTCAATTGTTTTTATGGGGCATTGTTGCTTTCCATTGTTATGAGGCAATAAAGAGGGCCCAAAATACAGGTTCCCACTGTATTTTTACTTATTTCGGTCCTTAATATCTTGGTTAAACAACCCAACAATTTTTTGTACTCGGCATGGAACCTTACTATTAGCACTCACTGATATAACCCTTTAAATATTAAATTATTGCGAAATCCGCAACTTCATAATTAGACTTTTCTCAAAGCAGCAAAAGAGAAGAGTAAAACTTGGTATGCCATATTGTAGTTGAATATACAGCGTAAGTCAAAATGATGTTCCCGATTTCGTTCATTTCTTATACGAAAGGTAATGAGCTTTTCTTGCATACGTAATTTTTTTTATGGAATACAATCTCAAAAAGTTTTTTTCTTTCTCTTGAAGACTCATAGTTGAGCTGTAGGCCACCAGAAGGCAGTTTAGTAGCAGTGAGAAAAATGGCTACCACTGGACAAGAGAAAGCGTTCTGTTTTCTCGTTCAGCGGCATTTCCGAACAAGATTTGTGGTTGAATCGCCTTCTGGCAAGTCAATTAGAAAATGCTACAACATTGGTGGAATTGCGTGAGCGCATCACTGCAGCCATAGCCGACGTGGACCCTGACATGCTAGGAAGAGTGTGGCAGGAACTTGATTATAGACTAGATGTGTGTCGTGTAACACGTGGATCACACAGAGAACATTTATAATACGCCAGGAAAAACATTTTGAGTTTTTCAATCTGTGTGTGTAATATCAGTCATTTACGTATCATTACAATGAAATAAATAGACACTGAAATCGGGAACATCATTTTGACTGACGCTGTATGTACTAACACATGGAAATAAAAAATCATTGGGTCCTCGTCCTATTTTTGAGGGGAAAACATCAAAATGTTAAGAAATGTCAAATTAATTATCACACTTCCTTCCCTATCAGAAAGAGGAACAGACCTTTCTCCTCCCATTCTATGTTCCAAATGGAACAGTTCCTGTCTTGAAAAGTTGTGGAAGACTTTCAGTTTTTTTTCTTTGATGAGTAGCGTAGTGGTAATGCCACCTCTTTATAATCAAAGGGCTCCGGCTTTAATGCAAGGTGGAGGTACAAGTTGTTCGGGTTCCATTTTAAACTGCACGTCCACAGTCCCGAAAAGCATTTATGTGCATAAAGTGGGTTTAAAAATAAAACTCTACCGAACACTACATACAGTGACATACCAAGGACTTTCGTTAGCCATCATTTTGCCACCATTTCCTGCGTTAGACATTATTTTTACTGGGCCAAAGAGGGACTATGATTCCCACCACCAGGGGTGCCCACCCCCCTCAAGGCCCTGAACGCAGTCCCCCAAATCAAGAATTTCAAGGCAGCAAGCATAAGGATTATAGTCCAAAATTCGTAACTAAATTCGATCATCATAACCCCCCAATATTATTTTAATAAATATAGTAACTGATTTTAATTTGGATGCAATAGCCTGTCAAGTGGTCGATAGTTATATCTTAAAATGTATATTTTCAACACGCAGAAAGCTAGCTAGATAATTTGAAATCTCATAAATTAAATTATGTGCATGCAGTGTTAAAAAACCCACAACTTAATGATAAGATAGAAAAATCTAACTGGGCACACCACTTGCATACGCATGATTTTTCTTTTCGACCGGAATTGTAAAGGTAGATATTACATAGCTGCTTCACTGTGTTCTGGGAGAAGATGGGATATAAAATATTTCATAAATATTATTTTTTGCCTTCTTTTTTAAAGTTGTTCAAAGACAAATATCGGGGAGTCGTTTTAAGGGGAGTTTGCTTTTATCATTTTGCCCTTTCCAGAGTTTTTTACTGCTTTTATTTGAAAAAAATAATTTGCTCAAAATTTCAGAATTTCAAATTTTCTCAAAAATTCATAGGTAATTGTGGACCTACAGCACCATCATCTCCCCCAACCCTTACCCTGCGTACACCAGTGGGGCAAACCAAATATTCATGCTGCAGTTGTCTGAACCAAAACATGTTTGTTCGTATGACCGATTCAATTATCGTTTCATACACAGAGCCGTAGATAGTGAAAATAGAATTTGCTGCCTCTTGCAACAAATTCTCCTCTTAGGCTTAGAGTAATTCAAAGTAAAAAAAAATCTGGATTGTATCTCACGTGTAAAATTTACTTTCTGCCACAAGTTTGATAAGCACATTTTACATTACATATTTTTCTGTTGTATCGGGTTCTTTACAATGCGTTAGTATGTAGTATATTTAGTACAATTATGACAGCACACGGAAGAGACAATACAGTAGTATTTTTAATAGAACTACTTCGTTAGAATGGTGCACCTGGAGGAAGAAATCGCACGGGCCAAGTCCTGTGAATATGCTGGATGGGGAATAAATTCGAAGCAAAGTTAGTGCAATTTTGCCATTTGTGGGATGGCGCGTTTTCCTGTTGCAAAAGCACTTTTTGGGATTTTTCGCGATCAGCCGAAAGTGAAAGAAAAGCGACGCTAAATAACAAAAAATAAATCAAATCGTAATGTAGCTACAGTATAATTCTTCACAATCATATTATCAAGACCCAAACAGGAATAAATGCGAGTGAAGCGAGCGGGAAATTTTTTATAGGTTATCTATTTATTTGCGTACCTTCAAGAATATTACATTAATTTAATTTTGCGTCAGTACTTTGAAACGATGCCGTGCTATTTACTCTTTCCCAACTTATTCTCCATTTGCTCATGGGCGCCAAAAACGAAAAGGGTGCATCACTAAGAAATGGGATGGAAAAGTGGTACAATTTCAAGTAAATGGTATGACAAAAACTACAATAATCTTTTCGTATATAATATCACAAAATGTAAACCGTGAAAATTGTACAGTTTTTTTTTATTTTGTTTTTTTTTAGTGGTGACTTCCAGCGCTCTATGCCCCTTTTCTTCAATCCACGGTTGTACACTGTGCGAAGCACTGCAAGCGAATCTAGCAAGAAAATAATTAGGGCATTAATTAAGAAACTGGCAATAATATTAATTTAATAAGGAGTAAATATTTTCACACGGTGCCGCGACCCTTAATCCTTCCAAATTGTTCTCTTTTTGCTTCTGCAGCACCCACTTTGTTGTCTCTGAGCTCGTGGCGCCCCCGTACCTGATGCTGTGTCAAACCATCTCTCTCACCTTCATTATCCTAAAGTGGCAGAAAAGTAACGTAAAATAACGAATAGTTACCCTTGGATTTCTTATTTAGTAGTCGGTGCTCTATTTTACTTCACTACATTTTCATGCATCAGATGTTTTATTTAGGAGAGAAGGAAGAGAGGCGGTTGGCTATGACACCCACCGCAATGCCGCTTAGCGAATAATCCAGAGTAAAATCCACTTTATACCATACGATCATCAAATGGTATGGTGTCTAAATAATGATCATCATACGAATTTTATGCCAAAGCACTAAATATTGATTGCCCCCCTCCCCGAACTTCAAAGTTCGATCCCCCTTACTATGGAAATTCTGTGCCAATCTAAAACTTAGCATTGCTATCCAATGTATGCCCTCGAAACGTTTGAAACCAATTCCAATTTAACCTGACTGGTAACCCGAGAACACTTGATCGAATTATTGTGTATACTTGTTTAAATATTTAAAAAATATGTAGGGTATGTATATGTATTCCATTTAGTCTTTTGTTATATTAGGATATTCCAGTTAACGATTTCATTGCCTATTTTGTTCAAGGAGTCTTGAGGAAAATTGTCAACGGGGGAGGAAGGGGGTTGGAATTAATGGGAAAGCAGCAAGAGCGAAAGACACGAATCAGAAAACGTAAACAGAAGCCTGTTAGAACAACGAAAGAATACGAAACAGATAATATGGTTGGGCAAGTCTATTGTAAATGCAGAGTATGTACACTGAAACAGAAAGAGCTATCAACAAACGCCGAATATGAGGATAAATTGGACTTAAAACATACAATGAACATCCATCTCAGAACTGAAAATTTGCGTTTTACACGTAGGTAGGCCTAATATATCAATTAGTTATGATTGTTGACTACAAAAGTTAAGTGTAAGGCTCAGTCTATAAAATACTATATATGTAATGTAAATATTTGAAACACTATCCTGAAACATATTGTGCTTAAATTATTTTCTGAAAAATATGTTTGTACGCCGCAGAAGCGACTATCACTGTGAAATGCTGTGTGATTTGTTGTTCACACAAAACGTTATTGTGCACCATTGAAATTTCTTGCTCATAGTAATGAGTTGGATTAAGTCTTACAGAGGTACTGTGCCAGTGTCACCGGTTGAAACAAATGAAAACGTTATTTGTCGTGCTTTTTGCCAAACAACTGTTCTCCTCTTTTTCATTAAGGGTCTTGAGCGAGTCGTATGTCGGAAATAGGGAAAATTATGATGGGTAAAAAATAATGAATTTGATAATCTATATTCATCACCAGATGTTATTTGAATTATTATATAAAGACGGTTTCGGTGGGCAGGTCATAAAGCACGAATGGGAGAAGAAAGAAGACTTAAAGAATCCTGTTTGGGAAACCTAATTGTAGGAAACTTATAGAAAGGCTAAGACGAAGATCGAATGGCAATAAATAAGATGCTTATAAGGAAACTGGTAACAATGGAGAAACCTGAATTAATCTTACCGATTGTACGAACGGATAAAAAGTTTAGGTTGCTTTGACAATAAACTTTCCACTTTAGAGTTTAAGTTCGAGTTTGTGTTTTAAGTCCACTCTTTGCACAGTATGGCTAGCCGGGACTGGGCCTACAGTTTAAAGTGTGATCCGAACCATTATGTGCCTCAATCAGGTATCGAATCCAAAGTGCAAGCACCTAGCATAGGGTACATTCAAGAGGATTGCCATGGCAGTTTGTATTACAAAATGGTCGACAAATTAAGTTTCACTCGGGTCTGTCAGACCCCTCGTTACCTTTCAACGTCTAAGATTCGTTTATGGGAGTAGCTGGTTGTAATTCACGGGTTAAGCTTAACGCCCACTGATGGCCGTGTGCACGAACGAAGATCAAATTTTAAACTCGGATCGGGAAAGGATCACTGGAAAATTCCATTGCATGAAGACGGTTCAACACTTGATCGCGATCTAGGAACATCAAATCGAGTTTATCTTCTGATCGGCCATTCGCCACCGTTTTGGTGTGTGATCCTGGTTCACGATACTGACGCTTCGACTGTGCAGGCAGTTGTTTTTTTAAAATAAAAAGAGCGGAAAGTGATATCGAGGGCGTGCAAACGCTAGAGATGTTGGATGTACAACGCTGATAATTCGAGAACTATGTAAACTAAAAACTGCCAAAAGAATAATAATAATTTGCGGTTCTATGGTGCGAAGTCGTAATGTTTATAAATACTGTACTTTCTATCCCAGAACACAAAACATATGAATGGCTTATTGAAGAAAGGGACCTGAGTCATATTTTTGAGGTATCGGAGTTAATTTTTTCATCTCCACTGTGTCTAGCAGCATACTGCAGGGGGGTGCATTGAGGGTTGCAAAATTAACTATTCATTATGTTGAATATTTGAGCCAACAACGGCACATTTCTTTCTTACACTATTAATATTATACGATTTTTCATTGTTTTTCTCAGAATTGTGCAAAAGTGACTCAGGTCTCTTTCTGCAATAAGCCATTCATATATACATGTCATATATTACGTGCAAGGTAAATTAGAACAGAGCAATGTTTACGATATTGCTACATGGTGTTGGAAATATGATTGTATAAATTTACGAAAATACTTGTTACTGGCTATTTACACTAAACGATAATATAAATATATAAGAATTAAGAAATGAAAAATTAAAATTCTTACTACAGTACAGTAATAATAGAAATAATAATAATATATCTTCATTTGAGCGGGCGAGGTTCAGCGTACGCTGTTCTCTCAAAATCGTATGCATGTGGTAAGGCATGAAAGTCCCGTAGAATAAGGTTCCATGCTTTCTCCTTCTTTTGTGTTGTGCCGTCAGTTCTTTTTTAATATTATTATTTTTTTACACTCCACTACATCCTTGTACATATTGACAAGATTGATTAGTACATCTCTCAAATTCATAGAAGTTTGCAGCCCGAATTATTTTCTTCTCCTACATGTTGATACTTTAACACATCACATTACTCTATGGGGTTCTTGATTGTCATTTGTTTTAGCCAACCAATCTGGTATAGCCTTACAAATTAATCTCGGATCAGTTGAACGGAATCTAGTGAACGTCGTTTTTCGTTGATGCAATGCAAATCTTTAAACCAAGTTCATTTAGAGTGGATTAAAATTGATCTCTTTCATCTGAACTTCGAAATAATCGGCGTTGGTGCACGCAGCCACGAGACGTTAAACGCGGCAACAAAACGCAACAGACGCGTTTCCGGCGTCTCAGCGGGCGATAACCTTTAAGATAACATGCAAACTTCTGGCATGGAAATTCCGTGGGCTTCCCTGTAGTGGGCGTTACACCGTTTGATTTCAATAGAAGCAGACGGGTCAGTGGTATGGTTGTGATCTTGATCTATGACCAAGAAGTCCCTGGTTCGATACCCGGTGGGGGCATACATTATAAACTGTAGGTTTAATCCCGATTAGCCTTACTGTGCATAAAGTGGACTTAAACCATCAAATCAACCAAATCGACCTCTACGTACACACACACAACAGGTGTGTTTGGGCTTGCCATTAACTTCATTCATAGTGGATACTTCCTGAGCTCACATCAGGTTAAGGTGATGAAATAATTTCACCTGATGTAATCAATCCCAAACACTCCTCTCAAAATGAGTGCGCTTACATCATAGGTGTCATTTCAGCAGTACACACGTTTCCCTGCAGCACCCACGCGGCCTATAAATCTGTCGACCTTGAGTTTATATGTCGACATCAAGTGACCCAGCAACGAAACATTCAGCGTGAACGCAGCTGCAATGGCGCAACCACAGGGGTCAGGGGAGGCATTGTCCCCCCAACCTTGGACGGAAATGAGTTCTTGGGGGTACAAGGGGGGGGGGGGCAAACATTGAAGGCCAAGTGTACCTGCAATTACCGCCCACAACTTGAAATTTTATGCAAATAAAAATACTATTCGCAAAATTTTCTTGATCCCTTCGCTCGCAATACCTTCTTTTTTAGTCTTATGTTTTAGTCTTCAGTACCGTAGCTAGAGGGCGGCGGGAGTCTGCCCTGGGCGCCGAACGACTTGAAGGAAAATAAGTTGTAAAATTGATTGATTGGGTTGTGGTTTTAAGTCCATTTTACGCACAGAAATGCTAATCGGGACTGAACCTGCAGTCTAAATTGGGATCCGAACCACTGTGCCATGCGCCTCCAGCGGGTATCGAACCCGGGACCCCCTAATCACAGGGTAACGATGTTATCATTATACCATCGAGGTGCAGGGGCGGCGCCAGAAATTTTAGACCGGGTGGACAGAAGCTGTATATTCATAAATTAAGGTGGGCAGTATAAATCTAAGACCTTATATGAGTTTTACATGCACTCATGCTCGCCCCCCCCCCCCTCTCCAACATATACAGGTTGTCCTAAAACAACTTCAACAACGGTTGGATGCTGGTAGATATATAACAAAACAAGACACTTTTCCTCGTACTCATAACGTCTAAAGTGCTTAGTTTCTGATCTATGAGCGCTGAAAATCTAACCTGTATGTACAGTCACGGACACGTCTGGGTAATAACAATCCCATTAACTTTCAATGCAATCATTACAACCCAGAAGTGTCCATGACTGTACGTATACAACCCAACTCACCAAACGATCGCTCTGACGTAACTCCAGGGACGCGTAACAAGATTGCCACTTGAATTGAAAACAACAAACTTAGGAGTCTTATCTGGCAAAATACAAAATAATACTTATACTTGCGATGTTGTAAGCATAGGTGCTCGCAGAATAATTTATTTGGGGTCCCTTAAGGGAAGTTTCAGTTACCTATCTGGACATGGCTACCCTATAGTCGTAACTTCATGTTATTTTCACAGAAACTATTAAGTATAAGAACATGAAATTTTAACAATATAGAATGAGCATTTGTTATCACTTTAGCACAGGTTTTACTATCAGCGTGTCGATATTTTAAGTAACGAAAGTAAACAATTGAAAATTATAAATACAAGGCTATATCTCTACAGGTATTATCAGCTAAATCACTCTCACGAAGTACATCTGTAGGTTCAGTTTTACCATGTTTTCTAATGCACATTAGCCTACTTCATAAAATATACTGCTGTACCTGGTCACTCGATAGTTAATGCCATGTCTTACACATCATTTTAGAATTCAGATGTAAGCAAAACTCTGAAAATTGATACACTTGTCATTGAATGAGAAGGAAGAGAGCATTCATGAAAGTCTTTGAACATGAAAGTCTTAATGCAACCTTCTAACATTTCCAATAACAAACAAGTCGGTCCTCGGGAAAATAATATTTACTGGCCGATATGTGAAGGGGCTCTGCGATTTATCAAGGAAAAAATAATTTATTTACTATGTGATTACTGATTACTATAGTAAAGGAATATCACATTGTTTTGTGGAGAGGGAGAGACTCAGAGAGAGAAAGAGAGAGAGCTTGGTCATCTCAAATGAAACGAAATTCCTTATTTATTTAGCACTGATATTATTTTCATTATTCTAACGGTAGTTCAACATATTTTCTTTATTTTTTAGAAGACATTTGGGGTAGCCAGGTACATTTGGCACCTCCGTGTGCACAACTATGCCTCTAAGAAGTATCTACAACATTTACAAACTGGCCAAGACATAGAATTTCCAACAGATACGGACTGAAATTCAAGACGCTTCATTCTAAAATGTCCCCATCGTGTTTCGAGTGTGGTGCAGTACCAATAATCGTGAATCGCGAGATTCACTTACGATATTTTGATGAAATCGACGAACTGAGAAATGCAAACATAGTGTGTTCGCCACCTTGTTTTGTTTCACACGCAGACTGTAATTTATTTATTTCTAAATGGCTAATCGAGTCCCTCACATAATACGGAGCAAACCCCTTACTGAAAATAATCAATTGTAAAAGCTCTTGCAAT
This sequence comes from Lepisma saccharinum, assembly GCF_977018435.1. NCBI lineage: Eukaryota > Metazoa > Arthropoda > Insecta > Zygentoma > Lepismatidae > Lepisma > Lepisma saccharinum. The sequence continues at coordinate 66,766,767 of NC_139244.1, read as the reverse complement.
AAAATGAAAAATATAGTTTAAACATTAATTAATTCGCAGATTAAAACTAATACATAATAACTAGAATCAATCCGATCTGGATATGGGTGTCACTGCATGATGTGTTCATTCCGAGCGCCCAATACAGCTCAGCGTTTGACATAAGTATGAATGTCTTACTAGCAAAATTTAAAAAAAGCAAGATCCCGCGTGTAAATCAAATTCTTAGTTCATTCTGCATAATATTTACCCAAGCTAAAGAAGGACATTTTGGCAAAATATCACCGAAATGTAATAAATAAATAAATAAAATTGTATGTATTATGTTATGAAGCACAAAGTTCTAAAATGTTGTCCCTATTCCATGTGAGTTAACCATAAGAAAAATCTCATAATTACGTTACTGATAGGGAAAATGTATCTGTAAGAAGATTTTGTGCCTCCCTGATAGCATAGTGGTAAAGTCGTCGCCTTGTGATCAAGGGGTCTCGGGTTTAATAACCGGTGTACGCACACAGTGATTCGGACCCCACTTTAAACTGTAAGTCCTGTCCCGATTAGCCTATCTGTGCATAATGTGGACTTAAAACAACAACTCGTGTAAGAAGATTCCTAAAACGATTGCTAACTCATCAAGACATTAATTCTGTAGCTATTTTTCAAACCTACAGAACTGTTTTATCAAAATCTATTTTTGTGATTGCTTCTTATTAGTAGAATGAATATAAAATTATTATTATTATCTATTTTGGACTCGATATCGAAATTAGACGATGACAGGTATATAAAATCGTGATGATAAAAGGGACATATCAAATTACCTCTGTCTTAGTATTTCAATGTAGACCTAACAAAATAACTTTGTGTGTTGCTGGAGGAAGCAACGCGAAGAAGAGGTTTTTATTTGTTTAACAGATTACCCTAATCATACCCAGGCCGGAAGCCCGGAGTTGAGAACATCAAGTCACTCCACTCCACCCCTTCTACACTCAGTTTCAGTTACAACTTTTTGGCCAAGTTATGGCAGACAGTTAATTATATTTCTATATTTTATGCCACATTTCAAGTGTCTATTTCTTTTCATTATGTGGCACATTTTCAAAGCAATTTGATGCATCATCCCTGTGAAAGTCAGAAGCTACAGCCCTCAGGCCCATAATCCTGTTCTAATCTTGATCATATTCTGTACAATTTTGCGCCTCTCATAAAGCCTCCTAAGCCTACTGGCTGCTTAAGCATACAAGTGGGCATTACATCACATTTTTTGTTTCAAAAGATTTGGAAATTCCTTTCGCTTTCCAATGATAAAGTTAAGGAAGTTGAAAGAAAAGCTTAAATTAATTCCATTCAACTTATTATTTAGTCTGACTTTTGTAAACCTATTCACGAAATCAGTGTTTCGGAAAAGGACAACAAAGCTTTTTATTGAATGATAATATGTGAACTTGTATGTAATATAGATAATATTCACAAGTAAAATATACATGAAGTGAACACCATAATAAACTTATTTATTGGGCCATTCGCATTTCCCAAGTGTATATATTTATTGAATTTGATTGGGTTGGCAATCGGGTGGGCACAGGAATTTCTGGGTAGGCAATTGCCCACCCGTGCCCGTCCCTGTCGGGGAGGCACAAAAGTTGTAAGAGAGAGAATGCATTGGCGTCCCGTGAAATTGTTTGAGCCCTATTAAATCAATATTGATTTCAGCCTGCAAAAAAATTGGATCCAAAAATGTTCTTGCTCGCTTTGCTCGCAATATATCATTGTTCTCTGTAATGCATTGTAAATTACCAGACAGAGAAATAAGACTTGTCTTAATTGATTTTGTTTTAAATGCATGAACAATTGTTTCGAGGAAAGGCAACGTGCACATTTGAGAAACAATTTATGTAATTTTTGCTGTTGGTTTATTGTGAGATGGATGAATTGGTTACCTAATGGATTTAAATAATATGAGTTGTATATAATATGTCTAAATAAACTTTGAATATGCACACAATATAGTGTCCACGTCGCTCCATGTTGCATATATCGTCGGTGAAGGGGCGAAGTGGCGTAACTCGAAAAATTGCGTTTTTGAGTTATCACTACATGGCAAAACGCAATGACCATGCACAGAAAGTTCGTTCCAGGGAGAAATCTGAAAGTAAAATGTGATGGAAAATGTGAAAAGTTTGGTAAAGAATGCTTTAAAATCCCAGATGCGGAAAGACATGAAATTTTAAAGGACTTTTATGCAAGTGACGACAGCTTCAACGACAATTCGTCAAAACATATGTAAAGGTTTCTGACGTTAAACACAAAACTACGCAAAATGAAGAATCTCGAAGATCAAAAACAAATCATTACTTTTTACCATAGAAGGAAAGAGAAGTAGTATCAGTGTGTAAAACCATGTTTCTAAATACACTTTTAGTATCAGAGAAAACAATGCGAGCTGCTCTAGCCAAAAGAAGATGCTCAGGTGTCATTGAGAAAGAGAAGAGAGGAGGAAAACTTCAGAGCCTACTGGAAAGGGACAAAATAATAGAGAATATGATGTAAAACTCACAAAGAGATTCACAAGAGTCGATTGATTGATTTATTGATTTAGTTTATTTTACTTCGCGTTTCGTGCCTCTTAGCTCATTTGCGAAGATGGGGATGAGTGATGAAATGATAAAATTGATGAATGGACATTCACAATTATATATATATATATATATATATATATATATATATATATATATATATATATATATATATATATATATATATATAGGAAATACTTCCTACACGGAGGTATCACCCACCATTTACACTTTTTCTCACTTTTCAATTGTTACAGTTTCTCAGTTTCGTATCATCTGGACAAACACAAATACCCATGCCTTAACCGGGACTCGAACCCCTGGCGTTGTAGCGTGCTCTGCTAACCACTCCGCCACGGAGGTCGACCCCCACTCGACCACAGGGTCCGGCCCCAAGAGTCGAATCTCACTACTGCAGGAAAGATACAAAAATACAATGTCTTCATTCGGATCTGCCAAAAAGCAAAAGGTATAGAATGTTTATTTACTTATCAGACATACAGAAAGATATTCAAAAGCATGAACCTTTCTTTTCATTGACCGAAAAAGGATACGTGCGGTCTGTGTAGCAACTTTCTGGAAGGAGATGAATCGAAGAAAAGTGAACTTGCTGATAAGTATCAAAAACATATCGCCGAGCAGGATAGTGTAAGACAGAAGGAAATGGAAGCAAAAGACAAGCCGGACTTTCAATGCAAGACAGTTGCTGCAGTGTTTCATTTGCAGAAAGTCATTTATCTTCCCATTTCAAACGAAATAAAGTTATTTTATAAAAGACGATTATGAACATACAATTTTACAGTTTATGATCTGAAGACAAGGGAATGTCATTGTTTTGTTTGGCACGAAGGAGTGACCCACAGAGGTGCATGCAAAAATCTCCACGTGCCTAAACAATTTTCTTCATCAAGTGGATGTAAAACAGGTTGAAGAAATTTACTTGTTCGCTGAAGGTTGTACAGGGCAAAATAAAAGCTCAATTGTTGCAGCCATGATGCTCTACACTGTTACTATGGCTCACTGGAAATGTATTCATTCCAGCTCATCTGCTACCAATATTTAGACTTGCACGATCTGATTAACCATACACTGTGCATTCCCTTCGATGAATGAATTTCTTAGATTTCCAAGATGTCGCATGAAATCTGAGGATCCTATCTGTAAGGAAGGATGATAATGATGAAGGAATTAACTGGACAGGCATACGCGAACTAATGGTGATCAAGGATCAACCAGATAAAATTTATTTCAAGGACAGCCATTTAAATGTGGTTTATCGAAGTATCTCGCTGCAAGGGAAAGTTATATTCACCAAAACTCTTCACTCACATCAACCAAGGATTTCACTACAGATGTATGCAGATTTGATGTCTTTATGTGAAGGAGATACACCTGTAGTGAGAGAACCTGAGTTTGTGTATTTCTACAAAAATCTTCCACACTGAATATCATTAAAAAATATATTAAAAATATTCTATTGACCGAGGCTTCAAAGTCCCATAGTTATTCTTAGTTACAAGTACAACCAGAATTCATATTTTCTTTGTACTGAAGTGTTACTATATCTTGAATTGCATTAAAGATAAACCATTATTAAGTTTCTGTATTTTATTCACTTCTTTCAACTACTATTTTCAACAGCAATGGATAAATAGACGTGAATGTATGGATCACTTTTAAATAAAGGTATGAAATCAATCAATACAACTATTATTAAATAATTTATATTGACTTTAATCACAATCTTTGAAAAGAAACGGCGAAGGGACGTAAGTGATTCAAGCACATTCCAGCATTTTTCTTCCAGCAGAAATGAAAACATGTTCAAAATGTAACTTTTTCCCCAAATGTAACAACAATCATACACCTATTGTACAAAATTTGCAATTGATATAATAAATATCAAATGAGCACGACGCTATTATGTTGAAAAAACGAAAAACTTTAAACCGCTCTCTTGAAAAAATCGTAAAAATCAAGATACGTCACTTCATCCCTTCACCGACGATATGTGAAACATATATCGTGCACGAAAGTTATACATGTTAATGTAAAAAAAAAATGTTTGGAATGCATTTATCAAGCATTTTCTGTCTTTGAAAAATAGTTTGTGTGTTTCTTTTCCATTTATAATGTGAAATTGAACGTGTTGAAAAATAATTCAATCGTTTGTTCGAACACAAATGCTTTAACATCAACTTCTACCCCCTTCTTGCATAATTTACGAGGGTAATAATGGCTTTGTTACTACTACTACTACTACTACTACTACTACTAATAATAATAATAATAATAATAATAATAATAATGTTGGTGCCGGGTTCGAATTCCGGCTTGTCCATGGATGTTTGTGAATGTGTGTCCATTCATCAATTTCATCAAGTCATCACTCATCCCCATTTTGGCAAATTAGCCAAAAGTAGCGCAATAAGCGAAGTAAAATATGGCAAAATCAATAATAATAATGTTATAATAATAACATTATTAACATTATTATTAATAGCATTATTACTATTATTAATATGGCACATTTATCCTGGTACTTGAACCCCCCCAAAAAAATTCTTGGTTGCGCCTCTGTTCCAATGGGTTTCTTTCTGAGATCGATCCACGTTCAAGTGTTTCAGATGTTTTTGAATTCAGATATTTAATATTCGTAATGCATCCAACGAGTTTATTTTTTCCAAATAAATACAATTACATTGCCAATAATGAAAATTATAACCAGCTCCGCAGCTAGATACGTATTTTGGCGCCTTACCCACGGTTACCCTCCCCCAAACAGCGACATTTTACATACATCCTTCGATATGTTATTCTTATGCCACAGTAATGATATCCCGCAGTTAAGAAAATTCTAACAAACCATCACAGACAAGGATAATTTGCATAGGCATTCCTTCACCTACCGCATTTTCTCAAAATTGATCCATACAACTACAAGCATCCCCATATCTTTTTTCCAAACTGGGCAGGATTTTCACTTCGAGCACTTGGGGGCAGGGTAATATTTCATATCATAAAAAATTACCTTGACATTTTATTATTATTATCATTATTGTTGTCGTTGTTTTACAAATCATAAAATTTAAATTGAATTGAAAATACCGTGGCGTTGATGCTAAGTTCAGACTTGAGTCCTCTATTTAAATAGAAACTGGATTCGACTTGCTTCTTTTCCATAAACTTTAACATTTATTTTAGGAACAGTTCAGTGTCTTTTCGTATTTTTTCACGATGTGTATATCAGAGACTAGGGTCAACCCGATGGCGTAGTGGTAATGGCGTGGCCTTGTAATGAAGGGGTTCCGAGTTCGGTAGTCGGCGGAGAGAACCAAAACTTCGGATCCCACTTAAAACTTATGAGACTAAATTGCAATTTCCTCTACAGTTGTCATGAAACGAGAGCTCTCCTCCCTGACATCTTACATGTATCAAACAGTACTCGTGGCGACGCTTCAGATGATTATTTTTTCAGGTGACTGTTGCTAGTTACGGGGATCAACGTTATGCGATTATAAACTTCCCTCTGCTACAGTTTTTTCCATTTTCTGCGCCGCGTTTTTGTGAGGGATGGTCGGTTGACTAGTTAGCGACTGTACGAGACACTAAGCAAATATGTTGTCACCTCGTAATCAAGTGCCGGGTTCGATATCCGGTGAAGGCACATGGCACAGTGGTTCGGTTCCCACTTTAAACTGTAGCTCCAGTCCCGATTAGCCTTTTTGTTCATGAAGTGGACCTGAAACAACAAATAAATCAAACTAAGCAAATTCATCTACCAGTGACTTTCGGTATAGTGTAATGTGCAATGATAAATAGGAGAACGATAAAACTGCCGGAGAATGGGCAAGAGTGTACGAATGATCTCAACAGCTTGGCGAAGAACGCTAGTTGCTCACGAATGAACCGCGTGGACACATTTGTCCGACTGGGACATGCAAGGTGTTCTTTATGTTAATTTTTGGGGAAAGGGTCATGATTTATGCCCAGTTTTCCTGCACGTTGATGAAGGGTGCCGTATAATGATATTTGTATAAAAAAGACGTTGATGTTGCCTGCATATGTCATCCTTCACTATGACATCCCCACATGGTCAATTTGACAGCAATAACTCTCCGAAAGGGTTTTGCTTCATGTTTTTACACTCCGGGCTCTTAGTGAATATCAGAATTATTTGAGCCGCTTAAAGATAATATGAGAGAGAATAAATTTTTGACAGATGAAGAACTGACAAAAGATATCAAGATATCCTGCGGTGCTTATGACAGCAGTCTATTTTCTTCAACGCCAAATAATTCACGGAACTGACACATTAATAGCAGCTATGCCTGTATGCTCAGGGAGATTCCTTTAAAAAACTCAATTAGTTTTGTCCTTGTAGGACTTGTAGTCTTGGCCGGTCAACCCTGAATGACCCTTGCAAATCTGCTGTTTGAGACAATATCAAACTAATTGCATCTGTATTTTTACGTCGCTTTTCTGCCAATTTAGCTAATCGCGACGACAAGGTTAAAATTGTGAAATAGATGGAAAGTCAAAAACACATTATGCCTTTACAAACATTCGAATCCAGGAATTCTGGCGCTACATTTACTTCTCCGCCACAGAAGACGACCAAACTATTTACATTTTTCAAATTATTTTGAGAATATTTTCGTTCACTGTAAATTAATGGAAATACCAAAAATCATCAAATGAAATAGGTCTACAAGTTAGATAAAATTAAATTAATGCTTACTGGAAGAAAGCAATGTTTCGTTTCTTTTCCTTATGCCTCAGGCCTCCCCGATGGTGCAGTGGTAGCGTGGTCTCCTTGTAATCAAGAGGTCCTGGGTTCGATAACCGGTGGACGCACATACTGGTTCGGATCCCACTTTAAACTGTAGGTCCAGTCCCGATTAGCCTTACTGTGCATAAAGTGGACTTAAAAAACTGTTTCTTTTACTTGATGGGTGTGAGTGATCGGAGATTATGAGTCCGGGATGAGATCGATACGGTATATAAAACTATCCCGATATTCAGGACAGAAAATTTCACGTATTTCCCGACTAGTTCAGAAAATTTTATGGATGGGTAATGTTCACAATTTCCAAACACTCCTGAAATTATCGAGTTCCACGCACATTTTGTCCCCAAAGAAATTATTTTCGGTATTTTGATGCCATTTCTAGAAGATTTCCCTTCCGATAATTAAGTATATCCACAATTCTTATTTCGCGATCATTTTAAATTCCTGACCTATCGGAAATCGCAGAAAATAAGGAAATCATTTCCCGACGTTTCCCGGGACAGGACTTCTGGATCCCGCAAACTGAAGTCTACTTTCCGTTGCGACTGGTAGTATGTCAGAGGTCCCAGGTTTGAATCCTCGTCATTGTGTTTGTTCCATCACCATGTTCCTGACGTGAAATAACCAGAATACGTAAACTTTATAAACAAATGTCGTATCCGATGCCGAGGCGGGCTGATTAACATATGTGCATAAATTGGACTTGAATCTAGGGATGTACAATATCGGAATTTTGATATTGAGATATATCGTCAAGAAAATATCGTCGCAGACAAGTAGTGTAATTGGCCCTATAACCATTTCGAGAAATGAAGAGCCCCCTCAAGCAGATTTGCCTACACTTAAAACTAGCTCAACATGCCCATATGAGCTTTTTGCTCAAGTGTAGCACCCCGTCTAATCCAAGATTTTTGTAAAAATGCCCTCGGGAATTTTCTGTGAAATGAAGAGCCCCCTCAGATTGATTTGTCCACACTTACAAAAGTTGCATCAGCCAGATTGTTGTCCATAAACTTGTCAAAAATATGCCCCTCTTGATATTGTTTTGGATACACTTGAAATTAAGCCAAAAACCCACCCCCACCCACAAATATTTACTTCCGGTTTAAGTTCAATTGGATACCAGGTTCAATTTGTTTATCTAATATTAAAACAATGTAATATGCAGAGATTTTCTAGAATTGCTCTGTGACTCTCTCATTTCTTACATCATAAACATATGATTTTTCACCTATGAGAATAACACTACATATGGTGTCATCAGGGAGTGCATCGTGAAATTCACAGATAATTTTAATGTTTGTCCTGTCATTAACCACAACTTGTTTCCTTTTTGAAGTGTTGATTACAAACATGGGTCTCTGTGCTTTGAATTCATCTGGTGTGTAATACATGTCAGTATTGCCAGTAGTGACCCGTTTGAAGGATGTAAATGCTTCATATAATTTGAGGAAATCATCCTTGGACATGTCTAAATTGTAATTTTCTCTAGGAAATACCTCATTTCTGCCATTTTTAAGATATATGTTCTTGATGTTGCAGTTATCAAATTTACTTGATTTTTTTTTCCTGATTATTGTGTCTTCCAGTCTGAAACAGCACCACCACAAAATCCGGCATGTCATATTGTATGCTGGAGAATGAATTTGTAGCATCAAACTCATAATAGGTACCAGTTGCGGGCTTCTGTACACATTGATATGTATAAAATTGTAGAGGAACCTGTGGATTTTTTAATATATCAGCTTTGTATTTAAGAGCATAACTGGCCTCACAGGGATTCTTAGCTCCATAGTCTGAATAAGGCACTTGCCCTCATCAGGTAGGGTATTAGGCAGAGCTTCCCCTGTAGAGTTTAATGTGCTGTACCTCATCAAAGCATTATTATCATTTGCAGCTCTTCTAAATGTGATTCTTAAACCACCCTTCCACATAATATCTTTGTAATCTGAGAAGAATCCTGGCAACAGGCGCATAGGGAACAGCACTGTGTGGTTTTTAGATAATATCTTATCACCAGCCTCAAATCCACCTATTTTGTAGTAAGAAGCCTCGGTCTTGGATAATTTTAGTGTGGCCAAAGCTGTGGAGGTAATGCCGGGATAATCTACTCTGTTTATAACACCACCATGTTTTCTGACCTCAATTTCAGAGAATAGATGTGGCACAAAATTGTCCACCAATCTTATATTTGAATTTGCCGGATAATCTGTACCATCGAGTTTTACAACATCAAATTTGATATATAGATCTGCTCTGTGGGGGTGTATAAAGCCATCCCCTACATCAAGATCAACCTCAATCTCTGTGTTGGGTTGATTTAAATTTGCAAATGTCCTCCTGTTTGGGGGGAATGATTGTAGCTCATAACTCTCAATATTTTCCATTTTTTTCTTGTATGTATTTTTATTTAAATATTAATCTCTATCATTGCAGTTGTTGTGGCTCCAGCAAAATCAACTAATTCTTCTTTTTCATTAGTGACCATCAATTCAATATTATCTATTCTATAATGGCACACAGGAAAATATAATGTTGGGGATGGATTGTAGATGATGGGCTCCATAAATTCAGAGTTAGGTTTGAATGTTGCAATGATGCCAGTTTGTTTGTGAGTGCCTATGCCATTTGATTTGGTGATCATACCCTCGGCCACATTACAGTGAATATTCAGAGTCTCTATGGCTAAGAATTTAGGTATATTCATAGCAGTGTGTTTAATGGCCGGTTCAAGTTTTGTGTTGTTCTCAAAGCCTAACAGCTCTCCTATAGTACCCAGATCCACTGTTTCTGTAGCAGATACAATCTCTACTCTGTGAGTGACAGAATTTTGAGTTAATACTACACCTCTGGGTAATTGAGCATTTAGAGTAGATAGATTATATTGCCCTGGAGTGATGACAATTTTTTGATCCCCAACTGCAATTGTGTTGTTGTGGTGTGTAATATTAGGGATCAAGTACATGCCATAAAATGCTCTGAGAGCTATTGTTTTGGGATACACTATGTCATCATGCAATTTGAGTTTCAATATTGAATTTTGGCTGGTGAGATGGAATACCCCCATGATGTTTTAAATACCACAAAGCTTTTTGAAAATCTTCAATTGATGGTTTATTTATTTGAGACATATATCTAAGAACAGATAAACACAAATGTCCACAATTAACATCTTTGAAGTTTTGAACACGGGCATTATTATAATAAAGATTAGCTGATTTTAGATATTTTACTAAATTTTCAGGTGGAACACCTCCAAATGAATCAAACACAAATGCCTCATTGTTTAAATATTTAAGATATCAGATCCAGTGAGTGCCCTGATTTTTGTACTTATCCAAATTAACAATGCCACACTCTTTGTTGAGTGGTTGTTCTGGTAAAGAATCAGACATGTACACACCTCAAAATTGTTGATGCCCAGTGGCTTGATTAAAGCTTCAATATCTTGGTTTGTAAGCGGCTCTTGTTTTTTTAAAACTTATTCATGGCTCTCTTAACACCTTTGCCTTGTTTCTCCATGGCCAGGTTATGGCGCCTCTGCTCATCTAATTCTGCCCTATTCTTCTTGGCATCTATTACTGTTTTTGCTATGGCAGCTGATCCCCCGGCCAAGCTCCCAACAGCCCCGAGAGCAGCTAAGATGGCAGGGATGGTAAATATAAATCCCCCCACATGTGATTTTTTTCTTGATTGCTGTAATTTTTTTAATTGGGGGGTACTAAGTAACAATTTCATACCATGGCCCTTGGCAAGACAAAAGCTTTTTTTCTTGCGCTGCTTTTTGGTTAAAAGACTATCAATAGTTTTAAGAGATTTCAGACCTGCATAAGGTATTTGATACATAACACCCTTGGCCTTCATTGTAGGTTTATTATATAGATATTCACAACCCCCACCCCAGTTTTTGTTTGGTGCTCATAGCTATGGTGGTCCCCAATGCTGCTATTTTTTCACTTAAAGAAGCATCTTTGCTTACAAATCTACCAAATGCAGCCTCTTCTAATTTCTTGTCTGCAACATGTCTCTTGTCAAGATCAGAATGTGTGTTGTATGCTATGTCATGGTCTCTGCAAGCAGCATCTAGGGGATTAACACCAGGATCACCTCTGTTTAATCTATGGTCCAATTTTGTGCCTGGACCACAATACTGATAGCCTGGAATGTGTAGTTCAAATGGCAGCTTGTTTATAATGTCATTAACCAAGCCCCGACCCTCAGAAATATTCCAAAATTTGGGTGGTAGAGTATTAATATTTTTTATAAGATATCCAATCCCCTTAGTGTCATTCACTATAAAATTAGACAATTTTGTGCTTATCATGTCCATAATTCCAACCTTTTCATTGTAAAAATTGTGGTTGCCAGCATTTTCCTCCCCAGCTATCACCAATAACCTATCTACAAGTTTCCTGACATCATCAACCCACACAAATTCTTTAGGCAGGGTGTTGTATTGTTTGATTCCACTACCTGTCTTGATTTGTGACCATATGGGTTTGATTAAATTGTTGTATTTTGCTCCACTGCTAGACTTGACTCTTTTTTGTGTGGGATCATTGTTCTGGTATAGAGCATCTGATTTTATTAATATTTCTTTGTAATATTCATAATCTTGATCTATATAGCTGCCAGGTCTCTTCCTAGTCATCAGTTCCCACAATCCAGGTGTGCCGGGGTACTAAACAAAAGCACCTTTTTCTCCAAGATGAGATTCTGAATATACAATCAGATCATCCCCCATAAATGTTACTCTGAAATTGCCAATTCTATGTATGATGTTACCATCACGCTCTGTGTCAGCATATAAGCCAAAGACCTCATCTTTGTTGTCTTTAGGTGTGGTTAAATATTTTTGAGCAAGAAGACCCAATTCAATAGGATCCTGAGTAGCTTCAATTCTTCTAGGACCAACAGGACTAGGTGTATGAATACTGGAAAGTGGGGTGAATGGATAATCTAATATGTTCCTTGCAGCTACAGGTACAAGCTCTGTGATCAAATTTTGATTTTGCTCTGTAACAGTTTTGATATTTTTACCTAATTCACCAATAGCATCAATAATAGGCTGTTCTGTTTGTTTGTGTTTTTCATAAATTCCTCGGTTCTCTGATTTCCATCCCTTAAATCTTTTTACAAGATAATCTCTTAATTTAAGATCATCAATTATTGGCCTTTTCATGTATATTTATATATGTTTCAATGTCTAGAAAATTGTTGATTTTATTTCTATATTTGCCACTATTGGGTGTTCTTGTCATATCAATTGTGACAAACCCATAACTGTCCTGGTTCCAGCACCTGCTGCAAATCTTAGAAAAATCATTGTAGCTCAGGTCCCCACCTACATATTCATCATGTATGTGTTTGAGGTTGGTATGGTCTTGATGAAACACACATATAAAATTGCTGTTGTCTCGGATCAGCTGCTTCGGTATTTTTGAAAAAGTCTGTGCCAGGTAGAAGCAATCAATGTTTTTGTGTCGGCCCTGTGTAAAGAAGTTTCTAACCTTGTTTTGATTATCCAGTATAATGTCATCAAACACAACAACAGAATTATCGAGACATTCATGAAGTGGCTTAACATCTGATTCAAAAGTGGCTATATCCAATCCATCATATAGCCTCATCAGCTGCTGATATTTTAATTGTTCCAAGCTCTTAGAGAAGACATACAAGTGCCTGTTTTTCCAGTCTAACCAGTTGGGTGCCAATAAAAAATTATCAACCATTAGTGTAGTTTTACCACAAGCAGATGGCCCAACAATAAGACATCTAATATTATCAGGCAGCAAGTTTCCATTTCTCTTATTCTGCTGTTCAGGTTCTGGCAGCCTCTTTATAACATCTCAGGTGCTCATATTATTATTTTGTTTGCATCGATCCAGCTGTGTTCTGGGAGTCCTAGCCATTTGACAAGTAACTTGTTGCCTTTTCTGCGGATGATTTTTTCTATGAGATATGTGTCAGGCTGTTTAGTTTTGCTGAGCTCTTCTTCATAGAACCTGCCTTAGAGAATTTCTCCTCGGTGGTCTTTTATTATATATGTGTTAAGGGTCCCAGGTTTAATTTGAACCACTGTAAATAATTCAGTGCTCCAGTTTCTTGTAAAGCCTCTTTTGAATAAGTGCCTATATTTGCTGATTCTTACTTGATCACCTACCCTGTATTTGGCTTTTCTTGTTGTTGGCTGGTATCTAGGATAATAAACAGTGCTGATCAATTTTTGCTCATCAGATGAAGTTACTTCAGAGGGTTTCATGTTGATTGTAGAATGGACCGAGTTGTTATATTTTTGTAGAAGTTCTTGAAGAATATTAATGCATTTATAATTACCTTGGAGGGTAAATTGTTTATACATAAGATTTTTTAGGGTTCTGTTGAATCTCTCTACAATTGAGGCCTTGAGATCACTGTAACTCGAATAATGTTGTATTGACTGGCTTTTAATAAATTGTTGAAACACTGAATTATAAAATTCTTTGCCATTATCTGTTTGCAAATAGCGTGGTGATCTTCCACTCTGATTGATGATTGTTCTGATGGCTTCTGTAACACATTTTCCAGTCTTGGATTTGAGTGGCACAGCCCAGGCAAATTTTGAAAATGTATCTATTACAGTGAGTAGATATTTGTAGCTCTTGTTGATTTTGTCTAAGTTTTTCAGCTGTCCACTTGCCATCTCAATCAAGTCGCTCTGCCATAAATCATCTATGCTTTTTGTGACTACTGGCAGTCTTTTATAATTATGTCTGGCTTGTCTGTGTAATTCATCAACAATAATTTGTCTAGACATAATATGTAAACAAGAATATTGCAACTATAGGGTGTTCAGCAGCTGATACTACAGGATTTTCTAAATATAATTTTGTCCCCTATTTGTATTTTAAATTCCAGAGAGCCATCATCTTCAACATAAGATGTTTCTAATGTATTGGGGTCTGTAAAATCCTCTTATTCTGCACTGGTGATTTTTGCTTTGTTATCAGCATTTGTTATTGATAATGTAGGGTAGTGGTGTGCCTGTGGTTGAAGCCAATATTTGATCTTGATTGGTCTAAGTGTGCCCCCAACAAAAAACTGGTAATAAAATTGTGCAGGGGACAGCATATATATTTTGCCTCCTGGTGTAAATGGTGAATCATATTCTTTGTTGGGGATGCTGTACAATTCAAGAACTACTGTATGTTTAGGATTTTCAATTATGCCGGTTATTTCTTTTTCTGCTGTGAGCAATCTACTTGTTACAGATTCAAGATGCTCATTGATAGTCCTAACAACATCATCATGGCCTGGCTTGATCTTTATGTCCACAACAAGTTTCTTGTATTGTTGCACAATCTCTTGTAGCTGGGTGGCAAAAACAGACAAAGCATTTGCTTGATTGGATTCCATGGTCCCTAGCTGTGTCTTGATATTAGCTACAATTTGCTGTAAATTTTCAACAACTGCCAATTTTGAATTTTGAGCAGTAAGATCATGGACCTGTCTTCTGATATCCTCAAACAGGGCGTGCAGTTCATTAATATGTTGATTGGTTGGTAGAGTGGCCACTGTCTGAGTAAGTTGTTTGATCTCTGCCTGGATATTCTTGATATCTTCTGATTTCAATATGCGATTCACTGCCCTCTTAATATTTTTAAGTTCCTGTGATGTAGGCAGATTTGATACAGTATTTTGCAAAGATTCAAGTGCCAATTTCACATTGTTTAATTCAGAAGCATCAGCCACACTTTGCATAGCATTTTGGAGCAGGGCTATATCTGCCTGAGAGGGTGTTGATTGTTGTAAAATTTCAAGTTTTGTTTGGATATCATCGATCAAGTGATGAAAATGAGATAGCTCAGATTCAGTGTTGAGGTTTTCAAGCTTTGTGATTTGTTGCTGGACACTGACAAGGATATCTACAATCCCGGGCACGCGGGATTCTAGAGTTTCTTGTACATTTGTCAAATCACTTTGCACTGCTGCTATGGTACAATCAAGATGGGTTATGGTACTTTGAATTTTTCCAGAATCTTCATATGTTTCAAGTTGCAGCTTAATATTGGCAACATTCCGAGTTATTGCACTCAAAGCATCAGAAGATGGCAAGTTGTTCATAAAATTTTCAAGTGTCTCAATTTTTTCTTTAACCTCGGCTATGGCATTGTTTAGAGGGTCCAGATTAGGTATCTGGAGTGACTGAATCTGTTCTTTTAGAGTGGAAATCACTAGATCAAAATCTTCTTGTGATTTTATGCTTTTGACAATTGTTTGGAGCTGTGTCTGGACATTATTAATCTGTTCCTCCAATTGTTGTTTCAATTGCTCAGAGTTGTTAGCCTGGGTCTTAAATTTGGCTTGAAGAGCTGCTACAGCTTCTTCTAAACTTTGAAAATTATCCAATGTGGCCAAATCAGTATATTTCTGAAGCAATAATTTAAGTTCAGAATCAATTTTAAGAAGAGGGTCCATGCATTGTGATTGTAAATTTGTAATTTCTAATTGAAGACTGGCATTGAGTGTGGTTTGTAAAGCTTGTAAATCACTTCTTAATTTCTTGTCTCTGACATCAAGCATCAAAATCTCATCACTGTGATCTTCATGTCTTGTATGGCCAAATATATCATTAGGCATTTTGATTTATTGGTTATTTATTATAGAGTATCTGATTCTTAATTCTATAAAAAAAGGTATAAGCTTGTCATAGGATCCAGGGACCTCAATATATAAGCAGTCACCAGCAGAAACAGTATAAACAGTGCCAGAAATCATGTTTGAGTGCTTAATTCTGTAAATATTTTTCCCTACTGAAATTTTGACATCACCCTCAGGGGTTGTAATAAATTGTAATTGCCCACCTACAGGTAATTGGTAATGATTTAAATTATTGTTAAATATGTACAATATTTTGCCTGTTTAATCATCAACATCTGTAAGTATGCTGTTCAGATGAATAATTAAGAAACCACTTAGTTTAGACAGCATAGACTGTATATCAGAAGAGGGTTGTGGTGTCGGCAGGTCCATAATAGCTTGTTTTTTAAACCCAAATAAGTTCATAGGCATGTTTATTTATTTCAAATCATGCTCTGTAATTGGGCATTGATTGCCATTTTTCAAATCACAATGACCCCATGGTAGAGTATGTGTGCCACATGATAAAATGCATCTCTTATCATCATGTGGGTCCAGAGCCACTTTTCTTACAATATTGCTAGTCAGCAAGTGATCCACACTCTGAATTATGGATTCTGATGTTCTGATTGTGCTACATGATTTGAGGCAATTTTTGTAATCCTCAAATTCAAGCTCTTTGTCAACAGTCACTCTGCCAATGCCCTTGGCTTTTTTGGCAACAACACCACTACATGTTTCAAAGCTGTACATCTTGGCCCTTAACCCAGCAAATGCCACAATAACATCACCAAGTGTCTCATCTTTTAACTTGCCAGGCACCTTTTGTTGTGGGGTTGAATCCTTGTATGTTCACTGCTATCAAAATATTCAAGCAATTCAGGCTGTGACATATCTTGATAAACATCTTCTGTCTGAATATCAAGAATAAAACTATCCGTGTCCATGTATATTAATTTTATATTATCACGATAGAAAGGCTTCAACACATCATAATAGAGCTTTAACATATGTAATTTGGCCAATTCCAATATCACAGCCCCTACATAAATAGGTTTATCAAACTTAATCTTTGTTTTTTTCATGTTGAAAAGTGCCATATTTTCATCATAAATTCTTCTATAATTGAAATTAGGCTTTGCAATCAATTTTTTGCTCAGGCTGGGGTCAGTAATTATTTTAACATCGGTATGTTTTCTGACATTTTCAATAGTTTTGCCATATACAGAATTGACCATCAATTTAAACAAAGATTTATCAAATTGGCTCATTGCAGATGTTCGAAGCTCTGTGTTTGTATTAATATAAGGCTTCAACCATTTTAAGTGCCTGAACCTCAAAACTTTGCCAATTTTGGTCACTTGAACACCATGATGCATCAGGAACTGGAGGTTTTTGTAATATATGACATAGCCTTGTTTTGGCTCCAGTGTCATCATCAATTTCTTTTGTTTAGAGCCAGGTGAGCACTTAACCTCAGGAATTGGGGGCAGATCAGAAAATTTGTTGCGTAAATCATCAGGAATTGTCAGATCAACCTCTAAGAAGAGGCCATAGTCACTGTCATCAAAATCCTTAAGATCTTCAATATTGAAATTTTCAACCCACTCAAGCCCTGCATATGGCAGTTTATCCATCATAGTATAGCCATAGAGGCTATTGGCATCTACATACAGTATATAATTTGATGGCAGTGCTGGATCATAATCAGGAATATATTTGTTATTTGCTCTGGCATATCTCTGAGAGCATTGCACCATGCCTCCTCTTATACATTGTTCCATAAACAGATACATGTCCTGATCCTGGATCAGATCCAATTGTATTTTAGTGTTCAAAAACATTGCAGCCCATGCTAGGCCCGGGGCACTGTAAAAATACACTGTGTCCAGCCTATAATTTTGCATGGAAGATTTTCTGAATGCCTGAAGTATATCAGCTAAGAGGGTCACATCAAGTTTTAAATATGCCATGTGATAATCACCAAATGTCTGGCATTTTAAATTGTTCCACATCAATTGGGCATGGTGATAATCTTCATCAGTGATTCCAGATGCTCTGATTTTGCTGTAAAACTCTTGTTGCGGTGGCAGAGAACACTCATCAAATTTAGAAAAATCTGTAACATAATCATATGGATATACACCCTTCCGCCTAATTAATTTCAGGTCCTGATTTGGGAACAAAGCACATGTGATTTTGAATTGATCATCAGATAATTGAGTGGCCAGTGTAGCCAGGCTAGCAGATAAAATTCTGTAGGAATCAAGAAATCTTAAGTGAATAGGAACACCATTAACTTTAATTATTTTGCTAATAGCTATATATTTCTCATCATTTTCAGCTAAAATATTTAAATTCTGCTTGTCAAACCCCTCGTACCTGATCAGATGATGGAAATCATAATTGGATGCCCCATGGCAAAATATGGGGACAAATTTTGGTCTCTGGATCTTAATATTACATTTATTACACAGTGCCATTTTGAATTTACCATCTGTATGGGAATGGTGTTTCACCTTGATATTTGTATCTGAAAATTCAGAATCACATACCGGGCATTTTTCTGCATTATTGAAATCTTCAATCTGTTTCTCTGTTAAAGGCAACATGGGCTTTGATTTTAATAAGACATTAGATGCTATGTCATGGCACTCATTTTCTATTTTATGTGCAAATTTTTTGATGGCATCTGGTCCCATGTGTGAATATTCTTTACTAACAACACCATCCTGTACAACAACATAATAAAAGCTGGAAGGTTCATGTAGCTGGTATGGTGTAATTGAAGATTCTTCAGGATCTGGATTGCAGAATGCAAGAGGTTTGAGATTTGATTCAAAATCACAGACTATATATGCTGGGTGTTCCAACAAGGCCTCAAACTTTTTGAAATTGGCATTTTCACTTGGCATTGGCATCACCATATGAACAGGTTTATAGTTGCCACAGTATTTTAAATGTTCAATTAACTTGTTTTTAGCAATTTCTGCAGTTTTTTCACGAACCCCATTCACCATTTTTCTACAATCAAATACAGTTAAACATCTTCTGCACAACTTGAATATTGTATTGGATTTGTCTATTTGCTTTCTTACTAAAGCTTCAAGACTGTGTATCAGAGTGTAATGATATGTGCCATCCCCTTCAATTAAGAGCAAATCAATCGGAACAGCAGAATCATCATCAAATGTACTGATTCTGAGAGGTGCTATCAAGCAATTATCACGACCAGTGGAACAAATAAATACATTAATAGATAATTGTCTACCATTCATATCCCTGGCCTTTTTTTCAAATTTATCAATATTCTGAACAGACATTGGATATTCTAAGCCCTTCAATGCTTCATTAAAAATGTGTTCATGCTGTTTATAATAACTTATTCTCTCTGGATTCCTTGAAACTGGAAACAAAGCAGCTAAAATACACCACAAAAAGCATTTATCATCATTATTTTTTATATTAACCACGGCTTGTTTGTTTTTAATATTGGCAGGTAATGGCAGATATGTAGATCCTTGTAATGGGCTGAATTCAGAAATATTAACATATAACTTGTGTGGAGAACCGCATAGGCTCCATCCAGACTCTTTTGCTGCAAATTCAGAGTGTTTAATATTCAATTGATCTATCAACCTGCTTATTATTTTGTCTGAATTTGCATTTGAATATACAGGTACAGTTTCTGTTATCTGGGGCTGTGTAAATGTTGTGCCATTTGGTTTCTTATATTGTGTAAACAATTTGAGGGACAACTTATAAGAGCCATTTTGTGCATTTAGAATTGCCTGCACATCAGGATTTACACTGTTCAAAAAATTCTTAATACCACATCTTGGCTCTGATACAAACCGATAATCTCTTAATTGGCCATTAAAACTGCTATGGATAGGTGGTGCATAGCGTGGCTGCTTTGCAGGTCCAGCATTAACAGGTGTTTCATGCTTCCTTTTCAGACCAGATGTAGATGGTTGTGGGGGCAATATTGATGACTGTGCGGAGCAAGTACCTTTATATTTATATGTGAAATATTCCAGACTATATTTTCTATGGCATTTAGGGCATATTTTAGTGGGAGTTCTGCATTTGTCTAGAAGACAATTCCTTTGGTGCCTGGCCCAATTAGAGCTAAATATATTTTTATTGCATTGATCACAATATTTTTGTTTTGGCATTTTTCTTGTTGTTTATTATATAAGATTTCCTAGGCTTCAATTCAAAACTTTATACTGAATAAAAAATATAAGTTGGGTTCAGCAGTGTGTTTTGTATATTTAGTGTATATACTTAATATTAATATTATTAATTATTATTATTAATTTTTATCCTCTGTTTATTATATAAAATTTTTTGGGTTTTAAATCAAAACTCTATGCTTACTACGACAGGTTGTAAAGCCAATGGCCTACACGTGGAAAAAGAGAATAAATATTGATCTGCACTGACCAAGTACAAATGCCTGCACAGACATGCTTGTCCTAGAAAAAGCAATGACCTTACACTGTGTTGTGTATTGATTTTTGTATAACAGGCTGGGACAGATATAATCCTGACTCTAAATATGAGTGGATTACAACAAACAAGCTGGATGTAACAAATATCAGATTTTTTATACAAAATATAAGCCCTTTTTGTTCAATATATCAGAAATTGAATAATAAGAAATATTTTATATTAAAACAAACAAGCCTGTAGTATGAGAAGCACTGTAACAACACATCTGTACTCCTCAGCCACTCTCATAATACTAGCTGATATGTAATGCAAAATCTCTTTATATACCCTAAGCCAGTCCGAGAAGAAAAAAACAGGAATTTCTTGTGAATTTTGTTTTTACAAGAAATTCCCGAGGGCTTTTTCACGAGAATTTCCGAGAGGTCATATTTTTCACGGGAATTTCCTGAGAGCTTTTATTAAAATTATCTGGCTGATGCAATTTTGTTTGCACGCAAAGCTTCAATACTCGGAAATTGCACGCAAAGCTTCAATACTCGGAAATTGCACACATTAATCACTTTGATCTAAACACTGATGCAGAGGAGAATCACTTGAAACATGCAAAGCAAAAGTTCAATGCTACCGTGTCGGGAATTGTGCACATTAATCAATATGAAACATGTAAACATATGATGTAAGAAATGAGAGAGTCTCAGAGCAATTCTAGAAAATCTCTGCATATTACATTGTTTTAATATTAGATAAACAAATTGAACCTGGTATCCAATTGAACTTAAACCGGAAGTAAATATTTGTGGGTGGGGGTGGGTTTTTGGCTTAATTTCAAGTGTATCCAAAACAATATCAAGAAGAGCATATTTTTAACAAGCTTATGGACAACAATCTGGCTGATGCAACTTTTGTAAGTGTGGACAAATCAATCTGAGGGGGCTCTTCATTTCACAGAAAATTCCCGAGGGCATTTTTACAAAAATCTTGGATTAGACGGGGTGCTACACTTGAGCAAAAAGCTCATATGGGCATGTTGAGCTAGTTTTAAGTGTAGGCAAATCTGCTTGAGGGGGGCTCTTCATTTCTCGAAATGGTTATAGGGCCAATTACACTACTCAGACAATACGATATTATTTCCTTATCGTGATATGGGTGATATATCGTCTCCCTCTCCACAATATATATCGCAAAAATATCGTAACGATATATTGTCTAGTTAATATCGCCTGGACAACAGTTTCTCAATATCGCGATATATCGTCTGGACGATATATCGCCGAACAGTACTTGAAACAATTGAAATGTCGGTTCTGCCAACCGAAGGCTTCGTGTTTTGATGACGTTACTTTGGTCTCAATATGTGTTCCTTGCAACCCTAGCACACGTGGTTTTACCACAGAGAGCAATGTAATAAAAACGGACTCTTTTGAACGTTCGTACCGCCGAATGGACCCCCGAAGACAAAAATGACACTTGCATTAAAAAAAAATCATTATGACCTGCCTGCTTTACCCACTGGATCATTCACTGTGCCTGCACTTCCTTCTTCTTCTTCCATGATATGTGTCGCCGTTCTTTCCTTTCAACATGTTTACAGTTAATCGGATATCATGAGTAAGCAGTTGCAGTAGAAGGAATCTTCCAAATGAAAAAAAAAAAATGTTTCCCCGCCATAATGAATTCACAGTTGCCTCCTCCTTAGATATAAGACTGACATAGTGGAATCTTGAAGCCAGAATATATGTGAAAAATTGATTGATTGGTTGATTGAGTTGGTGTTTTAAGTCCACTTTATGCACAGTAAAGCAAATTTGGACTGGACCTACAGTTTAAAGTAGGATCCGAACCACTATGTGCCTCCACCGGGTATCGAACCCAGCACACCTTGAATACAAGGCGACGACGCTACCACTGCGCATCGGGGAGGCCTGAGGCATTAGGAAAGAAACGAAACATTGCTTTCTTCCAGTAAGCATTAATTGAGTTTTATCTAACTTGTAGCTTCCTTGACTTAAATATTGATTTTACCCATGCGATATGTCGCCCCTCCTTCCTTGGAATATTTTTAAACACCCCCCCCCCCTCATACTTTTTGAGGACATCATACACTTCCTCAACATAAGATAACAACATTGTGAGGACGCTACTCACTTGTGCACCAGAAGTAATAAGCCTTGTGAGGACATCATACACTTCTTCACCAGAATATAGTAACCTTGTGGGGACACAACTCATTTTGCATCAGAAGTAATAAACCTTGTGAGGACATCATACACTTCTTCACCAGAATATAGTAACCTTGTGGGGACACTACTCACTTTGCATCAGAAGTAATAAACCTTGTGGGGACATCATACACTTCTTCAACAGAATATAGTAACCTTGTGGGGACACTACTCACTTTGCATCAGAAGTAATAAACCTTGTGAGGACATCATACACTTCTTCAACAGAATATGGTAACATTGTGGGGACACTACTCACTTTGCATCAGAAGTAATAAACCTTGTGGGGACATCATACACTTCTTCAACAGAATATAGTAACCTTGTGGGGACACTACTCACTTTGCATCAGAAGTAATAAACCTTGTGAGGACATCATACACTTCTTCAACAGAATATGGTAACCTTGTGGGGACACTACTCACTTTGCATCAGAAGTAATAAACGTTGTGGGGACATAATACACTTCTTCAACAGAAGTCAGTAACCTTGTGGGGACACTACTCACTTTGCATCAGAAGTAATAAACCTTGTGAGGACATCATACACTTCTTCAACAGAAGATAGTAACCTTGTGGGGACACTACTCACTTTGTATCGGAAGTAATATACCTAGTGAGCACATAATACACTTCAACAACAAAAAGGTAAGCTTGTGGAGCGAAAAGTTTCTTAAACGTATATCGAATTTCTATCGCGAATTGAAGCCATGACTTCCTTATTTTACATCTTTTTTACAAGCCCAACAGTTTTTGGAGTCTGCAATTTCATGAGAAATTAATTATTTCAATTAATATGTCTGACAAATTTACAATTCATGATGGGTTAAAACAAGGAGATGCATTATCTCCATTGCTCTTTAATTTTGCCTTAGAATATGCTGTTAGGAAAGTAAAAGAAACTAAAGAAGGACTAAAATTAAATGGTATGACTCAGTTGTTAGCATATGCAGATGATGTGGACTTACTGGGGGATGATATAAATACAATTAAGAATAATGCTAAAATATTTTTCAAAACTGCTAAAGAGATAGGATTGGAAGTTAACAAAGAGAAAAATAAATATATATGCTTACAGGCCGAAACCAAGTGTTAGGTAATAATCAAAATCTAATTATTGATAACAACTCGTTTGAACCAGTTTCCAAATTCAGATACTTAGGAGTAATATTAACAAATGAAAATGATATTAAAGAGGAAATAAAAAGTAGGCTTAATTCAGGAAATGCATGTTACTTCTCTCTTCATAAACTTTTGTCTTCTCATTTAATATCTAAGAAACTAAAAGTTAAAATATACAAAGCCGTAATTTTGCCTGTAGTATTATATGGGTGTGAAACTTGGTCCCTTACATTGAAAGAGGAACATAAATTGAGAGTATTTGAAAATAAGATCCTTAGGAAAATCTTTGGACCTAAAAGGGATGAGGAGACAGGTGAGTGGAGAAGGTTACATAATTTAGAACTACATAATTTGTATTCATGTCCAGATATTATTAGAATTATTAAATCAAGGAGACTTAGGTGGGCAGGCCATGTGGCACGAATGGGAGAGGAAGGAGGAGTTTACAGGATTCTTGTTGGGAAACCTGATGGTAAGAGACCTGTAGGAAGGCCAAGACGAAGATGGAGGGACAACGTTGAGATGGACCTAAGGGGAATTGGTAGGGATGGAAAAGAGTATATAGAACTTGCTCAAGATAGGGAAAGATGGAAGGCCTGTGTTGCTGCAGCCTTGAACCTTCGGGTTTAAGAAGGCTAGGGAGTTAGTTAGTTTAGTTAGCAATTTCCTGAGAATTATGTAAAGCAATGTAGCATAGATTCCGAACCAAAATGTGTGATGAAAAAGTCTCCAAAAATCCAAGTATGCATGTTGGTAAAAAAAAAAAAAAAAATCTTCTTTTTCACTGAACTTCCTGAGAATAATCCAGAACGTTTCTTCAGTGCTATGAAAGCTATTTGAGGTGCTTTATTTAACATTTATTTTGTGTATTTTTTTTTAATCCAGATAAACTTAATGTATTGTGCGTTTCACAAAGGTGAAGATAAGAATTTTCATTCTAACAGCACATTCATTATCTTGTGTAATAACTGTGTATATTGACCTGAAATTTGAGATTTTTATGTTGTTATATTGGAGAGGATAATACAAGTTCATGAATAGAAGAATAGCATGCATTATCTAAATTAATTGTGATTATAATTTCCTCTTTTGTGTCATTATAATTTGCTAACATTACCTTTAACTTATTGCATTTGGCTGTTACAAATAAATTATTAAAAGTAATAATTGTCTGATTAGCTATATAGCAGAGTGGCTGGGGACAGTTGGCAGGAGTTGTTTTTAGCTAACTTTTCTTTGAAATAATATCAATGCAGCAAAACTTGCCAAAATACAAGTCTGGCTGCTAAATAACAAATCACAATATCACCTTTATGGCCATATTACCCTTTCCCACTTGGTTTTGGTCTATTGTTTTCTACTCAGGGACTTTCAGAACTATCACCTTTGCTACTTTTACAAATGTCATTATTGTTGATTACATTGGCATCATCTGTCCATCAACCAAGTCAAAAATATGTTGAATAAATAAAATGTCTGGTATGTTTCATGGGTAATTAATGTTATTTCTTTCTTGTGCAGGAACTACAGATGTTAAATGGGTTTCTGGGCCTGTGGAGAGAAATGCAATGCCTGCTTCTGTGATGCACAAAGGTAAGTGCATCCAAGAAACTTTCAATGTTGTTGTAGTTTGCATTAGTTAGTTAGCACTGCAAACCCAAAACGTTACTAAATTTGCCATTGAACTAAGAAAATGTACCTCCCTGTTGGCTGAGCACTTGATTTTAATTCACTGTGTTTCCCCCAAGAGTCCTTAATTGAATCAAATTTCTACCCATAACTTAGGCTTTTGGGTGTTTTTTGTTTATTCCATATTGTATATGCATGATCACATAAAAATATAGAGACTAATGTATAAATCTGGAAAGAAATGAACCTTAGAAGAAGTTTTCATGAACAGAAACTGCTTTTTTAAAAATTGTTTCATTTTATTATATGCAAACACTTTGTGTACGTTTATATTTATATATTTATAGTTGCAATTTGTACATTCTTATTGGTTCTTTTTTAATTATACTGCAGCATTATCTTTTCACTGAGTTAGTGTTTATTTCTCCCAGTGTTGTGTGTTTTATAATGTAATATTATAATGAAGTTTTTTTTAAATTAATATTTTGTCCATTTGAATCACACATACGCTCTTAAAAGAATTACAGTTAAGTGTCATGTTATTAATATTTTGGACTACTACTACTCATTTTTTGGTTGATTTAAATACATATATATTTCCAGAATGTATCAACTTTTCAAGGTGCTGCAAAGGGTTTCGAAAATGAAGCACCCTACCTTGCGGTGCATATGGAGGGAAAGGAAGTGAAAGATGTGGTCCTCGTTGCAGGTTTCTTCAAAGTGAGGGACGAAGAAAATCACTCCAGCCTGCTGACATTTTTACTTTCACTTGTTGGGGCATACTACATTCTTAAAGTAGATTACCCCAAAGCTTGCACCCCTTTCATGGCAGTGTTGAGGTTTATTTTGTTGGGACATAAATACAAAATGTCTCCGAGGGCTACAATTTTCTGCTAAAAGTTTGCAGATTGGCAAAGAGTGAATGTGTAGTTTGTAGTAATGTATGTATGTGTGTGTGTGTGTGTATAAACATATAAATGGAAAATATAATCTTTGTCTTGTAAAAGAGCT
Source organism: Lepisma saccharinum (assembly GCF_977018435.1). Classification (NCBI taxonomy): domain Eukaryota; kingdom Metazoa; phylum Arthropoda; class Insecta; order Zygentoma; family Lepismatidae; genus Lepisma; species Lepisma saccharinum. The sequence goes on along the minus strand of NC_139244.1, from coordinate 66,740,363 downwards.
TTTGGTATCATTTGTCTCTATTAATTCCATATAATTACACATACTTTGTCTATTGTCAAAGGCTTCCACTAATTTTTCAGTGCTGGTGTATATAGTTAAAGAATGTGTTTTATTTTTACCTCCTCTATGACAGTGCATTTTCAATTCTGTAGCATCACACAAAAATTTGGTTCACAGTTGAAAGTTGTTGCTTTTTCTCCTTCAATTGTCAAATTAAATGTGAGTCAACTGTATTTTTATGCTAGAAACTAAGTATAAGTACTGAATTGCGATATATCTCATGTTGTGCAAGAAGTGTTTTCAATGTGTTCTGAAAGTGTCGCTCAAGTATTTTCACAAGTGTTCCAAATGTGTAAAGTGTACCAGAAGTGATCAAAAGTAGTTTCTGGTGTACACTTCTTACACACTTTTGGGACACTTTTATATTGGAAGCACTTCTTGCACACTTCTACAACACTTCTTTTGCTGCACTTTTGTACACTTTTGAAACACTTCCAAACACATCTTGTGCACATTTAATGTGTACAAGATGTGATCAAAAGTAGTTTCTAGGAAGTATTCCAAAAGTGTGCAGAAAGTGTATTTTTTTACAATGTAATTAAATCGTTGGGACTGAACACATGTTTCATATTTAATCGAGCATTTGGAATTAAGTACTGAAATCAGAACTTCAGCAAAACATAAACTTGTAAATTACCTGCATGGATACTTACTTTTCTTATTCCGAAAATCTGTAGATCTTCTCTTCTTGTGTAATCTGCAAACAACTGCAAAACACAGGAACACCAACAAACCACGTATCACCACAAATTTACTAGGGAATGGAATGCATGCTTCTGGTGGCGAAAGCGCATAGCGTCAGCAAGCACCCCTCAGTGATGAGTCAGTCACCCAGGAGTTGTTTACAAAGAATTTTCCGTGTCCGGCAAGTTGAAGATGAAGGGGGGGGGGGGGAGGGATTTGAAATAACATTGAATTTAAAGCTAAAATAACCATAAGTTGGGCCTATGCGAAAAATGTTAGGTGGATGTTACTAATATCAAGTTAGGGTGTAGTGAATACCTCAAAAATCTTTTGTCTTTATTTGATTTTTGTTATTAACGTCGCTTTTCTTACACTTTAGGCTAATCCGATGATGAAGATGAGTGATGATATCATAAAATTGATGAGAAACGCACAAAAAAAATCCCCAGCCTGGGATTCGAATTTGAGACCCCTGACATCATAGCGCATTGTGATAATCACTCTGCCGCGGAGCAGATTAAGGGATCTTTCATATCTGTGTATCGTGAAAAAGTACAAAAAAGCCAAAGAACTGTTCATGAACAAAGTGATATACTTAGATGTTTATGGAAACAAACAAAGCGAATATAGTTTCTACCTAAATAGCGTACACAAGTCTGAACTTGTTAACAACGCCAAAGTATTTTCAATATAATTTCAATTTTATGTTTTGTAAAATAATAATAATAACAAGCACTTTTTTCTGGCACCTCTTTATTTATGAACATGCCAAAATATTTTGAGTATTTTTTTATGATGAACACAAGAACAAACCAACTTGAAGAGTAACGGAATTTTCCTCCCAGAAAAAAAAAACTGATTAACAATAATAAAACGGAAATTTTAAGTTTCTATGACTGGAGGGCAAGATGTGACCCCCTCCTCTTTCCTCCGAGAAAAAAAATCCTGCACACACCCTTACAATACAGTGGTTGATCAAAGAGTTCAAATTACTTACTGTGCAGAAACAATGCATCAAAAGCACATTATTAGTGGCTTGAACATGCAAGTGTGGCACCAATTTTGATATTTCAATTATAGGAAATATAATTTAGTTACTTAAAAATAAATTTACTTTTGTTTTTGATACCTTATATTTTTTACTTCGATCAATTTATGTGCTTATAAATTAAGAATTTCTTTCATATTATCGTAATATCAAAATTTATTTTCTGTATAAGTTAAGTAAAATCACCGAACAATTGCTTTGTAAGAATTATGCATGCAAGTGTATAAATTGAGAAATATACATTTCGATGCATAAAATCCCAATCGGATGGGCAATTGACACACTAAGATGCATCAAAAGACACACTCCACAGTCGATATTCGATTTGATGTAGAAAAAGTGCATCAAATCCGAAGACAATTTCCAATAATGAAAGATTACATGTTTAAGTGTGTCATTTGATGCATTTTGAGTTCTCTGTGCACATTTTGAATCTCAATCATAGTTGTGAGCAGCACCATGCTCTGGCCGCTTTTAATCATCAAGTTCGGCCCCAGACATCTATTTATGAGAAGCTGAGCTGCTTAAGCAGGGAATCGAATTTGGTCTACCGCATGACAATCAGAAGTAGAGGCAGCCATGGGGAACTGCGCTTCAGGAGCTCCGCACCAGATAAAAAAATATATATATGTGTGTGTGGTTTATTACAAGTTAGGGACGCTGGTGCTTGCAATTAAGCAACTAATCTGATTTTTCCTTTCTTCACGGATTATTTTAAAATATGCAAAGTTACTGAAATTATATTGTAAACAGGGTACTACATAAAAATATTTTATTACAAAAGTTAATATGTACTTTTCGTTTAATTATAAGTTTATATCATGAAATGAAAACATTCATGTTTGTTCTAAACAATGTAAATTCACGAAAGCGCCAAAATTCAAGAGACGAGAATTCTGATAGTGAATGTTATTTGATATGATTAAAAATTGCCAGTTTGCATGATAAAAGAATAGTTTGATGCTGAACCAGTTTTGAAAATTAGACAATGAACGTTGAAGGAGGCATAACGGTGCATCGGAAATGAAAATAAATATTACTTTAGAAAGTTTTATCAGCCTACCATTTGATATATTATGCTACAACCTGTTTATTGCTCTTGGGTAAAAATACGAAGCATATAAATTAATTGTTTATTAATTGAAATAATGTTTACATTGTGATTATAGTTCAGACTAAGGAAAAAAAGTTTTGTTTTTTCAAACCTAAGAAAAATTTTGATTATAGACCCCGCGAATATTGTACTCCCCTGGACCTGCTCCCACCTAGGGCCGGGCCTGATCAGAAACCCAGCCAAGGGAAGCACTGCTGCTCTTGAATGAAATATGAATAGCGTTTATTTCAGAATAAACGAATTTCCTCATAAACAAGAACATCAAATGCAGGGAGAGATCACAAACTAAGGAAACCATTGCTAAAGAAAAGCACTCCTTGCTCTCTTTTGACGTAATCCGTCCTCTAACGAAATTTCTGGACACTCCACTCATCTGCACTTCAGATGCATTGGAATGCGTGCGTATCGTTGGTTCTCTTCCAACCATGCCTCTTTACCATTCCTTTCTCTGCAACTTAAAGGGGAGGAGGTGGAGGGCAAGGTTTGGGATTTGGACCCGAGACCACGTGATCAACAGCCAGACATGCTTTGTTCAGACGTCGGCTCGTTTCGCCCCGCCTATCAGGAGAAAGAAAACCTCACGAAGTGACACCCCGTAGACTTCGTGACGTGAGGTGATGCTCATTACTCTGGTGAAAAAGAGATAAAAAATCACCCTAGTTGTTGCAATCAATTACAGAATTGTGATCCTTAATGGTTATAAGGATCGTCCCATGTCCTCATCTTTGCTTATGGGCACAAGAAATCCACCTCTTCCTGCCCCCAGCCTGATAATTCTCATTTCAAGTGTGGTGAGTAAATTTATACCTTGCAAGTGTCAGTTCCAGAATGCAACACCTAGGGTTGCCTGGTAATGAGTTTTAGATATGGGGTTTGAATATCTCTAAATACCGGTTACATCGAAGATACCGAAGATAGAGAAAATACAGGAAAATAATGAAGGTACCGTTTTGATATATCGATATTTCGGTATTGCCAGTACCTGAGATAATGAAGGTACCATTTTGATATATCGATATTTCGGTATTGCCAGCACCTTAGATTCCGGTATTTTCAAGTAACGGTAAATCAATAACTCCACCATCTTTAAAAAGTATCACGTTTCTTATCATTCATATTTATTTTCCAATGACACACTTATACATATGCACACATGTGAAGGGCGTGGGTCTGTGGGGTGCTTCTTTCCGAATAAATTATTCAAGTGCTGTTTCTAAATTCGTAAGGAACGCAAAAGGAAAATCCAAGGTTAAAAGAAAAACTATTTATACTCGGATATTTACAGCTTGTTCTATTTAAAATTGTACCGCAGTCCGCAATGCATTTATTTGTTTGTAATGGTGGCCTGATGCCTGCACTTAACTTGGTGCAGACCGACGATACAAGAAAGTTAGCCAAATGGGAGAAGGAATACTTACTCTCCTGATGCTTTTACGGTGGCTTCAATTTTAAATTGAACGCACTGTATATTGTACATGGATTTTCTTCCTGTTTTGTTAATCGCGACGATTTTACATTTAGATAGTCCTAAGCAATGCTGTAATGTATTCACACGTGAATCTGCTATTACCCTTCATATTTATATGTTCTTATTTTATCAGTGACTCACCAGGGACAGGATAACACCCAATGGAACAGTAAGTCCACGACTTTACAGCCTTCCGAAAATACACAAAACTGATGTTCCTTTAAGATCAATCGTCAGCGCAATTGGATGCCATACCTACAGACTCGCCTAATTCCTAACAGCACAACTCCAACCTCTGACCGGAAAGTGTTCGGGATCTCTGGTGATGATTTTGAAAGCCGCTGGCGGCGCTGTTATCAACGTCAGTCTGTCCAAACTGTGCATGCTGAGTCACGTCAGTACCACGCTGCCTGAACATGACGGGGAGGAACTTTCCCTTTCGCAATTTAAAGTTTTAGCTTCTACAATCAGCATGAAATTTTCGGCAGTGTTAAAGAAGGAAGGAATTTCTATGTTGTGATATTTCGAGTGAATGTACTATTACGACAGATACCGGTAGTACGAAGGAAAAATACTGTTTGTAAAAATCACGCCTAGCGATGTGTTTGACTTGACCCATTCGAATTAGACAAAACTGATGCCTGAAGTTATGAATAAGGTAGGATTACGTTCTTGTTTCATAAATGAACATTAGAAGAGAAGTAACTACAGATGGCAATGACGATTGCTACTACGAAGAATTAAAAGTATGTTCTGTGGTGACCTAATTTTATGAGAATGGATGTTTGAATGCTGCACGGGAATACAATACCTGTAAAGTTTTGGAATCGAAGAACGTGTTGTTGAGATACATCTCGTTGGGATCAACTTGAGTAGTCATTGTTGGAACTCCCCGTCTTGGAAGTTTGGTAACCCAATCGACCAGAACCAGATTGAACTACCCAGTCAGCAAGATGGAAGGGTTTCATGGAGAATACCCTGACGAGAGGAATGCATGTGTTTTGCTGTCCCAGACTTAATATTCCATTCGGCGATTTGTATACGACCACTTGTTTGAGGTATGCACTTTGTTTGGTAATTTGTGTGTGAAGTAAAATTGGAATAGTGAAGTTATTTTTGGAAAAGATAACAACATATAGGTGACATTTGTTTCGATTGTTACTCTAAAAACGCCGCTCTAGAATCTCTTCATGAAAATAGGTTGTTGGACGTGTATAAAAGTTGAGCGACGCGATCAGTGAAAGGTGTCGAACTGCGACATTTTATAAAAGTTACATACATTTGACATTTTGGCTATGCTGACCGTTAAACGGTTAGATTGATAGTAACGTATCAGAAATAGATCATTCTCTTCCAGACTATTGACACTACTAGACATGATCGTAGCAAGTTTTTGGTCTATTGTATTTGAGAGTGGCAATTCTCACTTTTATTGTAAGAGCACAAAATTTTGTCTTATGCTGATATTTAGAAATAAAAGGCCACGAAATCAATAATGATTGAGGTTAGGGTAAATGTCTTTGTAGAACGCATAATATTAAAAATATATAGATTAAATTCTAAAGGAATAATTGAATTGGAGGAATGTTGTTTTTTTCGAGACAATATACATTGTTTGTTGTTGATTGGAATTGTATAATCAAAGTAATCGTGAAGGATTTGTAAGAAAACAAAAAGCACTTCTCTTATTTATTGTTACAGTGTTGAATTTCTCTATTGTATTTGTTGAATGAGAATAACAGCCAATTACTTCGTGAAGGTTGTTATAATAAATTGGACCAATGATCACCATTACAAATATTGCCTTCCATATTTAACCTGCAATTTGCCATCTAGGTATAAGAAATAAATAATAGTAAATTGTGATTTTTTTCCAGTGTTGCTAAATATGTTCCTTGAATAACTGATTATAAGAGAACACATACAAAATAAATGGAGATGTTGAATACTGTAAAGGGGATTATTGTTTCTAGGCAACTACTGTAGCGATCTAAGTTTGTGCTCATTTTGAGATACTTATCTTTATAAGTCTGACTTCTAATTTGGCAGATACAAGTGGATCTGTCATAGATTCGTCTATGCATGCATATATGGTATTGTTCATCGTTTAGTGTTAATAGACATTCTAGTAAACGTTTATAAGTTATGGTTCTCGTGTGAGACTTAGGCAACGCGAACAACAAGTCTAGGGCTTCAAAACTAATACTTTTGTAAAATATTGGAGTTTCAGGTATTTGTCTTTATTTTGATCTAACGGCCTCAGTCATGACTTCCCTAATTCACTATTTTTGACGAACCCATCCAATACCTTTACAACTTATAATTCTGTCATCTTCTCCTTCATTGATACACCTCCTCTCTCTTCACATCCATTTGGTGAATTCCTTTCCTCCTCTCAGCCTCTTTTATTCTTGCACAACTCAGTTCTTCCTATATCCCCTCTTCCAATTAGTAGATTCTGCTCCATCTCTCAGCTTCCATTCTCAATTGAGTGTTCAATTCTTCGTAACCCCCATGGTTCGCCAGATAGATAATCTTTTTCATGTTCTATTCTACATAAAGAACTCATTTTTCCAACTATATCTTTGATTTGATACATGGCTTTCCCTCTTTCAAAATTCCATTCCCATTGGATGACTCAATTCTTCATATCTGACCTCGTCCATTTGATATTGATCATCTCCATTTCTTCTCATTGAAGGACACGTTTCTTACTATCTTATTGCCTTGTTTTTGGTGGAATATATTACTCTTATTTTTCTCTCTTCTCCTAGGAAGAATCAGTTCTTCCTGTCTTCCTTCCTTTTCTTCCTTGATAAATTTCCTCCCATATTTGGTTATTCGCGTTGGAGAGCCAATTTTTCTTCTCTTCCACTTGGTTGATTATCTTCTTCCTCTTTTTGCTTCTGTTCTTCTTGCAGGACACAGTTATTTTCATTGTTTGCTCTTCAACTTGAATTCTTCCATTCCCTTATCATTCAAGTGGAAGAGAAAGTACTGTCTCATTCACTGGAAATGGCAGATGAGAGGAAGAAGAGAATTTCCCAGTTACAAGATAAGAGATAAATGGAAGGTAACAGAAGCAAAAAATGTGACAAATTGAAGGGGGATAATGACAGCGATAGAAGAAACATAATCCCAGATGTGGAAATGGGTGTCTGTCCCCATGTAGAGTGGCAAGAGGAGTGAGAAGAGGAAGAAAGGTAGACAGAAAAAGCTGAGTCCTCCAAGAAGAAGGAAGAGGGATGTGATGGAGTTAGGGATTACAAGAACAAGAGGCAGAGGGGTTGGTCCTTGTGATGTCTCTCTTCCACTTGATGTATTATTTTCCTCCTCTCACCTTCCATTATCCATGGAAGACTCGTTTCTTATCTCTTCTGTTCAACTTGGTGGAGTCCTTTCTTCAAAGAGAAAAGAGGGAGATAACAGAAGACCAATACTTGTAGAGAAATATTTGGTGATGAAAAAGGAGCCCTTACTTCTTGAAAGCGAGACAGAAAGAGAGAAATTATGATGTTCTCCAAGTTAGAGACGAAGAAGAGTTAAGCAAAAACATATCCTCAAACCAGATGGAAGTGAAATATGAAGAGGAGTCAAGTCCTCCAAGAAGATGGGAGGCAGATTAGGAGGAAAACACTGAATGGAGAAGGGAAAGACAACGACAAAATAAATTATGAGATAAGGTATTCATACAAGGGGAAGACAGATAAGTAGAATGAAGTAAGGTAATCATGCAATGTAGATGAAAATAGTAGATGGCAATCCTACATAGAAATGAAACAGAGATATTAATGAAATTATTTCACAAGGATAGGGGATTAAAGTAAGAGGAGCCAACAGGGAAACAAAGCAAAATAGGAAGAAGCAATTCCTCAAAGGATATGGGAGGAAAAAATTAATTCAGGCAAGTCTTCTGAGTAATATTGAAGGATAAAGCAAGGAAAAGGAATATGTCCTACTAGTAGAAAGGAAGAAGATAAAAGGAAGCAAGTTCTTCAAGGTATATGGAGGGTGATATGAGGAGGCAAGTCCTCAAAGGATAAGGTGAGAAGATAGAAGATAGTAAGTGGTAATTTCTCCAAGAAGAAAAAGAAGAGACAGCAGAAGGAAAGTTCTGCAAGGAGAATGGATGAATGTAAAATGAAGCAAATCTTCTGAAGAGAACAGAGGAAGATAGGAAGACACATGTATTTAAAGGAGAAACTAAGGTCATAGAATTAAATGCACCCTCCAAGTACAAGAAGTCAAGACAGGGGAATGTGAATTCTCTAAGGAGACCAAAAATTGTAAATGATATAGTGAAAAACGTGCTGTAGAAGTAGGAGCAATGCAATAGTGTAGACAAATTGTTAGTAGAGAATTGTGTTCTTTTTCTATGTTTTTTTTTTGTAATTTTGAATGATCTATTTGCCACTTTTGGCAAATTGCTATGAAGACCATGATTGGCGATTTGATGAAATAGATGAAGGTACACTTACATGGAGCACCCATACTCAGGCTGAGACTTGAATTCGAGAACTTCAGTGGCAATTTAGAAATCCAGGCAGTAAATCTACTTGACCATTGAGCAGGCTTAATACAGAAGCGAGGCATGTTGTCTGAAGAGAAGGAGATAAGAACATACAATTTCTCAAAGTGAATGGGAAGAAATAGGATGAATGTTCATAAGTAGCTCGGAGGTAGCTAGGAGGAGGAAAATCTTAAAATGTGAAACGAGATAGGAAGAAACATATTTTCAAGCAGATGGAATGGCACAGAAAGAAGCAAATTCTAGAAGAAATAGATAGAGAGATAGAGATAGAGGAAACCAATCCATCAAGAAGGAGGAGGGAGACAGAAAGCACTATGTCCTTCAAGGAGAAGGGAGGAAAAATAAAAGAATTCACCAAGGGAGGAGAGGGAGAGGGAAGAATTGAGTTACACAAAGCAGATGAAGCAAATCCACTAAGAAGGAAGGGAAAAATAGAAAGAAATGACTAAAGTCAAACACTTACCTCAATAGGTTGTTCTTGCCCTTCTGGTCAAGTTGAAGCACAGTATCTGCTATTACTATGGTGTCTGTGTTGTTGCAAGTAATTTTTCACTTATGCTTTTCCTTATGAGGCCAACAGATTCTCTAAAACCAAAATTTGAAATAATACAGAAGCAGAATAGGAAACATAAAGTACTACCTATACTAGCATATATTGATTTAAATATACATTGTTACAGTTTATGGCAGCAGCAGGTAAAGCTATCCTCTGATGTGGTGTCATAAAAAAATTAGTATATGATTGATGTGTATCTATCAACTGATTTCAATCATATATCTCATGAAATAAGATTAGGAAACATCCATTTTGAGGGAAGGGTGCAAGCTATGATGAGCCTTATCAGATGCAGCATTCACTAATTTCTTAGCTCATGCTCAATATCACAAACTGGAGAGCCGTGGCTAATATAAAATCTTTGTAAATATGTAAAGTAAGTATTTCACTTCCTATTTTTCTTGTATGCAAGTATTGCTTGAATTTTAGAAATTTTCTTCCAATTTGTGGTTGTTATGGGCAAATGGATACTTCTTTGATGTAAGGTTTCAGGACAAAACATACTTCCTTCACCATTCATACATTCTAATTTGATCATCCATATACACTCCATATGTTTAAGAAGAAATATCTGATGTCACTTGGATGTATTGAAGCACAATTGAAGCAAAATCTTTTTGTAAAGATAAGAGCTCTCATGAATTGTCACTTCAAAATTTTGATTAATGTCAGAAGCTCAGAGTTTATTGAATTATATAACTTGTACAAGAAAAAATACTTTAGGCATGCAATGAATCATCTAAGCTTTGCTGAAATTGATACTGATAATTCATTTTTTCCTTCAGAAAAGTATGCTAGAATACTGTATCAAGTTCTGCATAGGGGTTTCTTGCATACCTTCTCTAAAAACGACCAAAGATAAGAGATTTCTACAGCTGAACATTTCCTGTCAGAGCACTACAGGCCAGCCGCAACCATCAAAAGTGTACTTATATGCTACTCTCTTAGGGAATAAGTGACTAGTTGTTACAGACTCTCACTCCTCATTCTCCCAGACTCTCATGTCCTCTCGAAATGTTGATCAATGTTAAAATATACTAGATTACCCTAGCCACCCCAAAATGAAGTAAAGGTATAGCAAATTATCCATGTTGATGAAATTGATATTTACAATTCATAGTTTCCTTATTAACTGTCATTTTTCTCGCCCTTTAGGCATTGGATGATGATTTGTAATATTGATGAAGTGATTTCAGATACAAACACCCATGTCCAGGCCAGGTCTGAAACCAGGAATTTCAGAAAAAAGATCAATGGTTGACCACCAAATGCCCTTAGCTACCAAAACTACATATAATCAACTATAATGAAATTTTTTGAGCAATCGAATGGGAAATATACTGGAGATGCCAGAAAAAGTTTACCTCTGAAAGCATTATAATTGAGTAAATAATGAATTTCAATCCCTGTGTGTTATTGACAAATTTATAGCTACACTGAAAATTAAATTTTACATTTTTCAGGGAAATATTATAAATGAACTAAAAATGGTGGAAAGTGTGAAATCCAGAAACATTTTATCAGTGTTTGGAAGTAACTACCGGCTGAGCAGAAGGTAACTGTGTGTCTACACTATGCTACATTGCGCAGAGAAAAACTTTCCTTTCTTGATGTTTGTTGGTACATAAGGACATGGACAGTTGGTTAGTAAGTCACTCATTGTTGTCAGTCACTCATTGTTGTTTCTTGAGTTATTTCTTCGGAGCCTGATATTGCAAAGCGCGGAACTGCTTTAGCAATGGTTTTGTTACTCAAAGCTCATGTGTTTTTGGTGGAACAAGTCTTTCGACATGGAGGTGAATATACAAAAGAAGTGTGAAATAAGTTTATGGAAAGGTTTCCTGATTCAGACCCACCACATCGTAATGCAGTGTGTCGGTTGATCAATAAATTTCGCAGAACGGGATCAGTGAAGAATGCGCTGAAATCAGGCAGGTCATGAGTTGTAGCAGAGGACAAGTTACAGGATATTTCAATTAGAATAGAGCAAGGCCCAATTAAGTCAATTCGTAAATTGTCACAGCAAGGGAGTATCGTACGGCAGTGTAAGAACCACACTGAGAGAGCACTTACATTTACACCCCTACAAAATAACAGTAGTGCAAAATCTGCAAGAAAGGGACCATGACAAGCTTGTTGAGTATTGCTGGTGGTTCAGAGACTTTATTGCTGTCAATGGAGAGGATATTCTCGACGTCACATTTTCCTCAGATGAGTCCTGGTTTCATTTATCTGGTTACGTGAACAGTCAAAACAAAAACACACAAGCTTCGAGTACCAAAACCATTGCTAATGCAGTTCCGCGGTTTTCAATATCAGACTCCAAAGAAACAACTGAAGAAACAACAATGAGTGGCTTACAACCAACTGTCCAAGTCCTTATGTACCAAATAGCATTATGTATCAATAAACATCAAGAAAGGGAAGTTTTACTCTGCATAATGTAGCGTAGTGTAGGGGCACAGTTACTTTTTGCTCACCTGTTACTTACAAGTAATGCACTTAAATGATACAGTTACATTTGAAGAATTTTAAGTGTAAGTCGCCATTTTTATAAGTAAGTAGTAGTAACTTTAACCAGTTACTTGTACAGTTACTTTGCAATACTTAAATTGTTAACTTGTAAATTTGGGGAAGGATATCAATTTGGATACACTATTTCCAATTGATTGATTGATTGATTGATTTGGTGTTTAAAGTCCACTTGATGCACAGTAAGGCTAATCGGGACTGGACCTACAGTTTAAATTGTGATCCGAACCACTATGTGCCTCCATGGGGTAACAAACCCAGGACCTCTTGATTACAAGGAGACAATGCTACCACTGCACCATTGGGGAGGCCCTAAATTATTTCCAACTATTTGTCTCCTGATACAAAGGTCAAAGTATTTCCATGTAATCGCCTATGACAAGAAATCTGGGATTAATTGCACACCAATCTTTGAACATCTAGACTTTATTTCAATTAATCATATCTTATTGCACACAAATGCATTGGTGTATTTTATGAATTGCTGCACTGAGTTGAAACATGGTAGTCGAGCTAGAAGAGAATTGGTCTTGTTGAGCTTGGAGTGGAAGTGAAAGAAGTAGGTGCAAATGGAATTGATGGCAAAACACACAAATTATTACATCAGTATGAAACATATGTAAATTTATTATGTTTAATCAAATATATATATTTCTTCTAAAGATTACATGATTTACAAGTAAAATTTGGAATGAAATTGACAGAGTACAAACACATTTGCTCAGAGGAAAACAGACAAAGAGAGGGAATGAGGTGGAGAAGACAAGGAGAGAAATAGAGAGAGAGAGAGAGAGAGAGAGAGAGAGAGAGGGAAGGAAAGATGGAGGAAGGTTCTTACTTAGACCACTTCTCTTGTGAATACAAGTGATCTTCCAAATTTACTGACATTTTATTGTGATTCTGTCTGCTCTGATTAATCAGACGAAATGTAAAAAATGTCTGCAGTGGTTTGAAAATGCCTGTCATTGCATTATGTTTGGTAGGACCACTCGTCCTCTTTCTATGCAAGATGGAATTGCTTAAATTAATAAATTCAATGAACCATATGCAGCTGTTATACTGATCATCAGCCTGTCACGTTGGGTGTCACAAGTTCGCTTTGTGCTGACACTATCCAATTGCTAAAGCAATTCCCCATTCAGTGTATCAATCAAATTGCCACTCTGAGCCATGTCTCATCTATTGCGCAGCTGCTCATAACAAATGTATGACAGATAAGTAACAACAAAAAATGTGTTGTATTGTGTTTCATAATGTCTGATTTATTGCATGACTGGCCTAATATGAAAATCTATTATTATTATTATGATTATAATTATTATGATTATTATTATTATTTTAACAACTTTTGCAAAGTTTTACATTTTTCAAATGCCCACACCATCAATACCAGAACTGGAAGAGATGTTAAATTGCTTACTGTCAGAGGCATCGCCTGAAGGGGGTTCACGGAGCACACAAACCCCCAATCGAAAACAGAAAATTTTCAATTTGTTTTCTTTTGTGCACAATAAAACACTGCATTTCAATATACTTATTTTACAAACCAGATTTTTTCATTCATAAAGTCTTCACAATGCTTCAAATTTCCCAATTGTCCCTGACTGTTGACAAGAAAAGCTCACCTGGTTAGGCAGCGAGAGACTGGGGCACATCTGGCACTGTGAGCCCCATCTGCTACATTCTTCCTGTGTTCTAGCTCTACCGAAGGAGCCAAGAGAAACCAAATCAGAGCACGTGCACCTTCCAAAAGAACACTGTCAACAGATGGCAGCAACTGTTCGGAGAATGCCGATAGCGGCGGAGGGACGGGGTATTTTGTTTTACTTTTCGTTTAGCTTCTGTATAGAGGGAAAGTAAGCAGTAGTTAAGATATAATGCAAACATTCTTTGCATTGTTATATTAATTCCTAAGATCGTTGACGTTTTAGCCTAATATCTATCTTTTCAAACATATTTCAGCAAAAATCAAGGCCACAAACCTCCTCAACAACTCCATTGCAAATAGTTATCTTGCACCCAAAACTTTGCATGCCGAAGGTTTTAAGTTCTAAAACACTATTTGACCAAAATGAGCAGATTTACACTTACATTGATAGTTAAAATGTGTTGCTTAAACCTTTAGATAATGGACATGAGTCAAAACGAAAATAGACTAAGATACTGTTAGTAAAAAATAATATTTATCTTTGTACACATGTAAAACGAGTATGGATAATTACCAGTTACATTTTTTGGAAAGAAATTATAATTGTTCTAATCTCCTACAGATAAGCTTCAAAACAATACTTTCTCTTCATCAAATCTGGGCATTGCCAGAGACTTATGAACGAAATATAGGGAAGCTGCTGTGAAATTGCAAATAGCTATTAAATAAAACCACATATTCGACGGTATCATGATTAGCTAAAATGAGAGTGGGGGTTAATTCTTAGGAGCAAGAAAAGGAATTTCCAAAACTAAAATAAAACATAAAAGCAATTGTTTATTCGTTTGGTTTATTTTACTTTACTTTTTTCCCACTTTTGGCTAATCGCCAAGATGAGGATGAGTGATGACATGATGAAACTGATGAAGGAACATTGACAAAGAATATCCATGCCCTGGCTGAGATTCGAATCCTGGATCTCTAGCATTGTAGGGTAACCACTCTGCCACGGAATTCAGCGAGGAGCAAAGTAATGAATTTCAATAATTCAAATTTGCAAAAGATTGATTGTTTGATTGATTGATTTGTTGATTTGTTGTTTTAAGTCCACTTTATGCACAGGAAGGCTAATTGGGACTGGACCTACAGTTCAAAGTGGGATCCGAAACAAAATTTGCAAAGGAATTTTTGCTGTGTCATTTTTCCAGGTTTTTGACGGAGTCTTCACGGGCTTGTATTTTGTAAATGTATTTTCGCTAAGCACTCGATCAGAGTGTCTACAATGCGCTACAAATACAAAGTTCCAGGTTCGTATCCTTGATAAAACATGTGCTGTTATATTTGTACTTTAAGTTGCTTTTCTTCGACATTTGGCAAAGGCATTAGAAGAAAAGAAAGGAATCTAATTTCGATTCTTGGCTAATATTTTTCCTTTTGTATCTCAATTAACCAATGTCACTTAGGTTCACTGTTCTCTTCTCTGCGATGGTGTTCAATAATTGATTTCTCTGTGTGTTCGTAGCCCCCCTTGGTCTGGGGGCGGGGGTGTAATTTTTCTCTGATTTTAGACACCACTGCTTACTATCCAAACATATAATACAAATCTTTCACAGTTGTCTTTCCATGACTAGGGCATACACTATCACCCATTCTCCCTCAATTTTGAAAAAAAGTATTAGTAATTAGATTAAAGACACAAATGAAGTGTTTTGTAATGTACAAAAATAGCTCATTCAAAGGTTTAGACTTATTCTAGAGATAAATTAAATCTACTATATATTTTAACTATTGAAAGTTAGACAGAAATGTACAAATTATACAAATTATAAACTTGTATTTGAATATGTTAGAATGGTGTGTGTACGTGTGAGTGTGTGTGGTTGTGGATGTATGGTATTTCTTGTGAATCTTACTTCGTTCTGTGGCTCTTCAATCTAATCATGATGGGAATAATAGGTGATTAGATAAAACACACTGAGAGACATTAGCAAACGAACATGCATGCCTAGATTGAGACTCAAACCTGAAACCTGTCAATTAGAAGCTTACCGGTTCACCACACATCATACTCAGCAACAAAGTATCTACTGTCTTGTTATTAATTTCCTTATATATATATTTCTATCTGTTCCTATAAGTGCTCTCTTGAATTTAGGGAAAGTGACATTAGAAGTAGATGTGGTTATATTATAGTCAAAGCCTCATTACTTTTTCTTTGCTATAGAAAAAAAAGTATTTTACTTCTGGAATGAAGCTACAGTGTTCCCACACATACAAAACCAACCTTCAACATGTCGTGTGCTTCTTCCAATACATCATGGGTACTTTTCACTAGAGTCAGTTTGTCTGAATTCCACTTATCCTCATTGTACACTGAAAGATGAGGCATCTAATGATTCTGTTGAACTCCTTTTTCATCCTCGGGTCAAACATTTGTTTTTGTATGTGCTGTCTCCATGGTACCATTATTTACAACAATGAAA
The DNA here is from genome assembly GCF_977018435.1 of Lepisma saccharinum. Classification (NCBI taxonomy): domain Eukaryota; kingdom Metazoa; phylum Arthropoda; class Insecta; order Zygentoma; family Lepismatidae; genus Lepisma; species Lepisma saccharinum. The sequence goes on along the minus strand of NC_139244.1, from coordinate 66,724,239 downwards.
TTAATTATTTATATCAATTAACTCTCCCAATCAACAGTAACAGACACTGATTCTATTTAAAGATAAAGAAAAGCTTCATAGACATTTTCAGGGAAAAATGCAGGCTTGACCAGGACTCGAACCTGGGTCTCTGGCATACATTGGCCATCTGGCCATTGCTCTAACCACTGAGCTACTGAGCCGGCCTGGCCTCTCCTGATTATTCGCTGTCGGTGTTTTACCTGCGTGGAATCGCATTTTTTGCTGAAAATTTCTACATAGTACATCTCCTGCGTGTGCCTAAACTTCAATAATTATCATGTCTATGCTGGGAGGAACCAAGCAATGTCAAAGTCTACTGTGTTTCAAAGGCAACAGATTCTGTTGTGGTAGTACTCGCAGAGATGATTCCACTTAGATAAAACAGCGAAAGCAAAAAATCAGACGAAGCCAGGCTGGCTAGGTACCTCAGTGGTTAGAGCAATGGCACAGTATGCCAGAGACCTGGGTTTGAGTCCTGGTCTAGCCTGCATTTTTCGCTGAAAATTTCTACATAGCACATCTCCTCTGTGCACCTTAACTTCAATAAAGAAAATCTTGTAACATAAGAAACAGAAGTCAAAGATATATTTAATGTGAAAAAACTCACACAGATTCAATGTAACCTAGTTAAAGAACAAGTTTTCCTAGCATTGCCAGCGGACTGTATTAAATAACAAATCTAATTTATTTTGGAACACATGCACATAAGAGTAGATGAACAGAATTTACCATGCAATATCTGTGTGAAGGTAATATTTTCTAGATATGTAAGTGACTCAAGTGCAACATCCTCAAGTGAAAATGGTAGTGAAGTAGTGAATGATGGAAAAGGTAGTGATGTGGTGAAAGATGGGAAAGGTAGTGAAGTCATGAAAGATGAGGAAAATAGTGAAGTGGTGATTGATGGAAAAGGTAGTGAAGTGGTGAGCAATGGAAAAGGAAGTAAAGTGATTTCTAATGATTTGTGTACTAACAGGGTTAGACACTCTGACAGAAAAAAAAAATCATCTCACGCAAGCAATCGAAGCACTGATATTTTTATGGTCAAAGCAAACAGTCCCCAAATAGCTTCTGCAGACAATAATCAGTTTACAAAATCTGAATGCCAGTGTAGATGTACATACAATCAACATGTACAAAAATGAACAACTTCCTATCTCGTAAAACAAAAATATTTTTAGGTTAATGAGTCGAAATTTTCAATCATTAAGGAACAAGGTCCATGAGCTGGATGTGATTCTTGGATCCCTCAAAAAAGTCCCACATATAATTTGTGCTGAACATTGGTTGTGAAAAGAAGAGGTTTCTTCCACACAAATTCCAAATTTTAATTTAGCTGGCGCATATTACTGTAAACACCACAAGGTGGTGCTGCCATACTAGTTAGAAGCAATATACCATTTGAAAAAATAATGGAAACTGATTATTTAAATGAAGAATTCAGTTTTGAACACACAGTTAAGTGAATTTAAAATTACAACACAATGAAGTAACAGTAGTTTGCTTATACCGAACACCAGATGGACATTCAGGCACATTTTTTGGAAAATTAGAAACAATGTTGTCCATTTTATTACATAAAAATGACCCATTATAGTGACGGGCGATATAAACATAGATTTTCTAAAACACAGTCCAGAAAAAAATTAACTAAATACAAGTCTAACCTCCCATAATTTGATTGCATCAATAAATTCACCAACAAGGATAACACCAACAAGTAAATCACGTATTGATCAAGTAATAATTAATCAAGATTATTTTGATTACCTTTAGCCTTGTCCGATCATGAAGCAGTTTTCATAAGTTTCCATACACCAGAGAATATAAACAAAAAAGTGCAAAACATATTACTACTGTAGAAAAATGAAAAATCACCAAGGAAAATATAGGAAACTTTGTATATTCCTTAAAGAAAGAAAACTGGACTGATGTGCTCACGGAGGAAAATTTAAATACAAAATTAAGCCTATTCACAAAGACAATAAAATATCATTTTGAAGTAGTATTTATATACAAGACATACAAACAACCCCTTAATCAAACCAACTCAATTTCCTGGATAACTAAAGGGATAAAAAATTCCTGTGAAACAAAAATAAAATTATATAAAGAAATCCAGAAAAACAAGAATCCCATACTTAAAGACCACTACAAAAAATATGTAAATATCCTCAGGAAGGTAATAAACAATTTAAAGAAATTAGCCATTGCAGATAAAAATAAGCAAATCTGTAAATAAATGAAAGAAAATATGGGAAATTGTTAATGGCGAAACTGGTAGGAAAAAAATGAACGTGAATGAAAAAATAGAAATAATGTCTGATAGAGAAAAAATAAGCAATCCCCTTGATGTAGCACAAATTTTTAATACATATTTTGTGAACATTTCCAATACAGTAAAAAATGCAGTAATCACTACACCTACATAAAGAACATATTTAAGCAGTCCCCAAACCACAAGCGCACTGTTTCTCGCCCCAGTAACTGAGGGAGAAGTCGACAAAGTAATTATTACAGAAGGTCGTTCGGGATCTCTGAGGACAATGTTGGAAGGGTGATAAGTTCATGAAAACCCATGTCGCCACCAACGATCATGCTCAATTGGAAAACCAGCATTCCGCGCTATAGCCCGACGACGTAATTTCCATTGCAACAGACTTTTCCTAAGAGTTATCATGTCCAACTTTTCCCACTCCTCCTGACAGGCTTTCCAGAGGCCATTGAGAGTGCGTGGACGTCTCTTTCCTAAGGCCCGTTTTAGAAGTCCAAATGCACAGAAGTCCATGGGTGACCCATCTGACGCCTTGACCAGAATGTCGCTGTAAGGAATTGCATGGATGCCAGTTTCCACCTCCATTCGCTGTAAGAACAGACGAGTCGAACGGGAGGTATGGCTGGATGCTTTATCTTGGTGCACCCAGACCTGGTTTTTGCCCCCCCCCCCCCCCATACAATGCCGGGATATCTATGTTATAAATGGATGTTAAAACCTCATCCTGATAGTACGTGGAGTTCACCTTCACATTATTAGCTACACGGTGAATTGCTAGCTTGCCATTATAGCAGTATCCAGCGATGATCATGAAACCCCGTGGAAAACTTTCCTGGTATTCTCGATACAATGTTTGATAATTGTTTTTGTCGTGAGGGCGGTAGTAAATCACGCGGGGTTTGTGACAGTCACCAAGGTAGACATATGCTTCGTCTAATGTCACCACATTTTTCCATCTCTCCCCTGCAAGATAGGTCTCGTAGAGCTTTCTAGCGTTCGTGACAAGGCAACAGCTTGTGAACTTGCCGCTTATCCCGCATTTCTAGTTGCAGGTCCTTCTTGATTATGGTGTTCTCTGTTGACACAGACATTCCCAACTTACGTGCGATACTCCTTTGGGGGGCAGGGTTACCACCTGACACAAGGGCCTTCACTTTTCTCAATATGTCCGGTGTACGACTCGTAGCTGCTCGTGGATTTGCCTGTTTCTTCCCCTGTGGAATTAGGCCCAGTCGGCCTTTGCCTTTTTTGTTCAATACCGCACCGATCCCGTTCTTCGATATCACAAAACCGCGCTTCTTGCACATTCCTTTGATTGCCGAATAGCTATATTTAGCATCGGAAAGTGCTGTTATGTAGCCTTCCCAGTATGGTTCAATTTTCTTCGGCATCATTGTAGGTAAATGGCACAACACTCTGCACACGCGTTCTCGGTACTGACGTGACTCAGCATGCACAGTTTGGACAGACTGACGTTGATAACAGCGCCGCCAGCGGCTTTCAAAATCATCACCAGAGATCCCGAACAACCTTCTGTAATTTAAAAAATGAGTATTCATCAGGGTCAGATGAATTTTCAAGTTCTTTACTCAAAAAATGTGTGAATATTATATTACAACCACTAGTAAGTATTTGCAACACTTGTTTAGAAACAGGTATTTTTCCTAGTGAGTACAAAATAGCAAAAGTGAGACCATTATTCAAGAAAGGCAACAAAGAGGAATGCTCAAACTATAGACCAATCTCTCTATTATCAGTTTTCTTTAAAGTAATAGAGAAAATTATGCTAAATAGATTAGTAACTTTCTTAGAAAAATAGAACATTTTTGGATACCAAAAAGAATTAATCAATATCAGAAGCTATTTTCGAATTTACAAATAACAAACTAAAATCGACAAACAAAAAAATGCATGTGTATGGATTATTTTTAGAATTTACCAAAGCATTTGATTTGGTACAGCATGACATGTTACTAGATAAAATGGAGCATTATGGAATCAGGGGTTTAGGAAGGAAATGGTTCACTTCTTATTTAAAAGACAGATGTCAGTATGTAGATATTAACAAAATTAAATCAGACAAATTGTTCCTCAAGACAGGTGTACCGCAAGATTCAATTCTAGGACCAGTTTTATTTTTACTATACATAGATGATCTTCCAGAAACTTTATCACAGTCTCAAACAATACTTTTTGCGGATGATACCAATATCATAGTAAAAAGCCTGGAACATGAGCAACTACAAAAGAACTCCATTTTGACAACGACACAACTTAACACCTGGCTAAACAACAACAAGCTTTCCCTGAATGTTAATGAAACAGTTCTAATAAATTTTAATCCAGTAAAACAAACAAAAAATTTAAATATAATTATTAACAATGAAGTTTTCAAAGAAAGCAACGCAATACAATTCTTAGAAGTATGGACAGACACAAACCTGTCTTGGGACATGCAAATTACTCTTTTAACTCGAAAGTTAAGCAGGCTCTGCTACACGATGAGAATTCTGAGAAAAGTTTGATCTTTAAATGATTTAAGGACTGTATATTTTGGACAGATTCAACCTGTACTTATATATAGTATCTCTTTCTGGGGAAGTTCACCCAAAATGCAGAAAATTTTTATTTGGCAAAAACTGATATTAAAAATTATGAAAAATGTATCCCTCTCAAGCCCAACGAAACAAATTTGCAATGAATTTCAAATACTCCTCCTTTACTCCGAGACCCCACAGATGCAATAGAGAGGAAAACCAGAGCTCTACTGTAGAAATCCACACTTCCGAAAGAAACCAGGGACAGGATAACACCCAATGGAACAGTACCTCCACGACTTTACAGCCTTCCGAAAATACACAAAACTGATGTTCCTTTAAGACCAATCGTCAGCGCAATTGGATGCCATACCTACAGACTCGCCTAATTCCTAACAGCACAACTCCAACCTCTGACCGGAAAGTGTCAACACCATGTTAAAAACTCATCGGACTTCGTCAAGACCCTTCAGATTATCAGAACTTCTCCCGGAGACCTTATGTCAGCTTCGACATAGTATCGCTTTTCACCAAAGTGCCGCTTCAAGATTCTTTAACACTGTTGGAGCAACATTTCGCAACAGATATCATTAGTCTCTTCAACATACCCATACTCTCACCAGCAATAGCCAATTTCTTCATGGAGAACTTCGAACACGAGGCACTCCGTTCATCTCCACAGAAACCTTCCGCATTCTACAGATACGTAGATGACACCTTTGTCATCTGGCCGCACGGTGAAGCAGACGTTCCATTCCTGGACATCCTCATTACACGCAAACCGGACGGGACCTTAGGACACAGCGTATACAGGAAACCTACTCACACCGACCTATACCTCAACGCCAAGAGTTTTCACCATCCAGAGCAGCGATGAACAGTACTCTTGACATTGTTTCACTGAGCCATCGCTATCAGTCACACAGAGCACCTGCAAGAGGAAATAAGACACCTACGCACAGCTTTCAGACAGAATGGATACAGTGAAGGTATTATCAACAAGACGTTAAAGAAAGTAACACACACCAACAACCAACGAACAAACTTGGATCCACCTGATGATAAAGGAGACAAGAAGATAGCCATCGTCCCATACACCGGTAACCTCTCTGCAGTAATCAGCCGCATTCTCTCAAAACACTACATCAAGACCATCCACAAATCGCCATCGAAAGTCAGAAGCCGACTTCGAAACCCCAAAGATTACCTAGGACAGAAGACACACGGGGTTTACCGTATCGCCTGTGCCTGCAGTAAAGCCTACATTGGACAAACGGGAAGGACAATCGAACAGCGCTGCAAACAACACTCCAGCTACATAAAGAATTTTCATCTGGAAAAATCAGGGTTAGCAGAACATTCAATCCAGGAGGGCCATAGAATTGACTTCACTACCACCGAGATAATCAATAAATCATCAAATTACTGGGAATTGAAGAAGCAATAGCCATACACGGGGAAAGGACAACCTCAACAGGGACACTGGACTTGAACTGTACCCAGCCTGGTTAGCGATAGTCGACTGGGAGCACGGACATCGGAGAAACGCCACCTGATTGGCCCGCCACCTACATCGGACCCCTTCACACCAAATACATATAACGTCACCCTGACTTACCTCTGCACTTCATTCCCTGAAGATGAGAGTGATGTTAGCTCTCGAAAGCTCGGAAGCCTTTCCAGAAATCACCTGGCTGATTGCCCGAGAAAACCTTTTCAATTTTTCCCTCTTCCATGTTTGTACATATTAGAAATATTGTACTCTATTCATACAAATTAGGAAATCTTCTCAAAGAATCTGGACATACAGAAATACAGCACTTGTATGCATAACTCCCTCCACCTTTCTACTATCCGCACATCCAAAACACATAATGGTCTAGGATATCAAGGTGTAAAACATTATAACAAACTGCCAGAGGAATTCAAGAATCATAATCCAACGAAATTTAAAATGACAGTATAAAGCTTGCTAATGAAGTATTTGTTTTATATCACAGAGAAGTACTTAGATCATATTTTTTTATTAATTTGATATTTCTTCTCATTAATAGACACAACCTTGATTTTTCTTCTATTTTTTATGTTATTTTATACTCCTTTATACTTTTTAATATGCATAAGTATGTGTTAATTCCTTTGTACTCGAAATTATACATGTAATTGACCTATCTATTTCTTTTTTTTTTACCTTTTAATTGACCTATCCCATATCATAGCGCTATTTGTACTCGTATGATCAAGTGGATGGAAATAAATCAAACTATCAAACAAGGAGGTGCGTCCTTCAAGTGGCATTACTGCATCTTATTGACTTAAGATGACTTCTTGATAAAGTCCCACAGACAATGAAGGAATGAATGAGTTAAAACTTTGTGTTTGTCTACACATATCACCAGCTGAATTAAATGGGTCAATGGATGAATACAGATTATTATGATTATATGTCCTTCTGTGCTAACTTTCCAGGAGAGCTGATTAAAGTTTGACACACGAGGATTTTGAATATGCTAAAGATTCTAGCAAGCAATTTATTAAAATTGATAATTGGTTCTGAAACAACTAAAAATAAGATTATATTATGTTGATGGGAGGTTCCATTAACGCATCCAAGCTCTTAAATCTAGAAACACTCTCCTCTAAAAGCTCTAAAAGTGCATGGTGGACCACACAGTTTGATTTCTAAAAACAATTATCTTTGTTCTTTCCCTGTTCCATTGAGAATTAAAATTAAGTAGTCACCTTCCGCAATGTCTAAAACTAACAAGAAGTTGTCAATTAACTCTTGCCTTTCACATCTACGAGGTTCATTTTTAAAAAATGGTATTTCTCACCAAACCATTCGAACCCAGGACCCCTTGATTACAAGATGACGACGCTACCACTGCACCGTCGGGGAAACCCTGTTTCTTATTAATTTGTACCTCAGCTACTAGCAATAAATCCTTAATTTACAGAAGAAAGCAGGCAGAGAGCACCTAGTGGGCCTGAAAGATCCCATCCCCAAAAGAATGACCTAATTTAATAAGCAAAGTGCTGATCTCTGTGGTGTGGTAGTTAGCACAATGCACCACAGTGCCAAGAGTCCTGGGTTTGGATCTTGGCCTTAGCATTGGTGTTCTTTGAGAGTCCCTTCATCAGAGCCACTGGTAGGGGTGTGTGCTATGTGTGCTGCTCCATTTCTGAGATATTTACATAATATTATAGCATTTCTAATTCTTGTGTAGTAGTTATGCTGTCTAATGTGTTTGTGTTCGTCTTGTGTAGTAATTGTGCTGTCTAATATGTTTGTGTTTGTCTTGTGTAGAAGTTCCTCCATTCATATTGGGGGTTAGGCGTAGAGCTGACAACTCTGCACTGTAAAAAGACATGTCAAGAAACAGAAATATAAGGCCATGAATGTTCCCAAGGTGAAATATTCCGGAGGTAAAATAGTCCCCCGTTCGGATCTCCGGGTGGGGACTACTTTGGGAGGTCCCTGGACTAAGGATAAGATCTACGTTAGGAATAGGGATATTAAATTAGGCACCTGGAATGTTCTGAGCCTTTACCGGCCTGGGGCATTTCAGTGTACAGTTAATGAGATAGGGAAGTATAAATTAGATGTAGTAGCTGTCCAGGAAGTTAGGTGGCCAGGAGAAGGGAATTGTAAAACTAAAAATTATACTTTTTTCTATAGTGGTACTGAAAATCATAATTTTGGAACAGGCTTTTTCATAAATAATAGAATTATCTCGGCTCTTAAAACAGTAGAATTTATTAATGATAGGATATCATATGCAGTTTTACAGGGTAGGTGGTGTAAAATTATTTTAATAAACATACATGCACCAACGGAAGATAAAGATGATAATACTAAAGATGATTTTTATGCAGAGTTAGAACAGATCTTTGATATGATATGAAAATTCTGTTAGGTGACTGTAATGCACAGATTGGCAAAGAAGAGACATTTAAACCCACGATTGGTAAATAAAGTCTTCATGAATTAAGTAATGATAATGGTATAAGATTGATTACTTTTGCAACCTCAAAGAATTTAATTGTGAAAAGTACCACTTTTAAACATAAAGATATCCATAAATATACCTGGTCTTCTCCAGATGGTAAAACTCATAATCAGATAGATCATATTCTCATTGATAAGAGAAGGCATACTAGTATAATTGACGTTCGTACACATAGAGGTGCTGACTGTGTCAGTGACCATTATTTAGTAATTGCTAAATTAAGACAAAGACTCTCAGTGATAAATCATAAGCAACAAAATCTAAAAGTTATAAAATTTGATACAGGAAAGTTTGCTGATGAAAGAATTAAGAAAGATTACCAAATTAAACTGTCAAATAGATTTGATGTTTTGCAGGATTTAAATGATGATGAAAATATAAATGAAACAGACGTAAATAAGAATTGGGAGCACATACGTAATGCAATAGAATCAGCAGCTAAAGAAAGTATAGGATACCATAAACCGAGAAAAAATAAGCCATGGTTTGATAATGAATGTCATAATCAAATAGAAATAAGAAATCAGGCTAGACTTAGGTGGTTAAATAACTCTGATGATACAAATCTAATCAATTATAATAGAATAAAGCGAGAAGTTAACTGCACGTTTAGAAGTAAAAAAAGAGATTACTTGAAAAGCAAAATTAACGAAATTGAAACAAACAGCAAAAATAAAAATATCACAGATTTATATAAAGGTGTAAATGAGTTTAGAAAGGGGTGGCAACCTAAAGTAAACTTGATAAAAGATAAAGATGCTGATTTTCTAGCCGACCCAAACGATATTCTAAATAGATGGAAGAACTACTTTAATGACCTTTTAAATGTTCATGTAGGAGATAAATCAGAAGTAAATGAAGTACACACAGCAGAACCTTTAGTTCCAGAACCTAACTTGACTGAAGTTAAAGATGCTATTAAAAGGCTAAAGAATAACAAAGCACCTGGCATTGATTTAATACCAGCTGAGTTAATTAAATATGGTGGAAATTCATTAATATGTCAAATTCATAAATTAATTTGTTTAATATGGAATAAAGAAGAAATCCCTCAACAGTGGAAAGAATCCATAATTGTTCCTGTGTTTAAAAAAGGTGATAAAATGAACTGCAGTAATTACCGTGGAATTTCTCTACTCTCAACAACATATAAAATATTGTCTAACATACTTTTAACAAGACTAACCCCATATGCTAATGAAATTATAGGTGATTATCAATGTGGATTTAAATGTAACCGATCAACTACAGATCAAATTTTTCACATTAGACAGACACTTGAAAAAAAGTGGGAATATAATCAAAATGTCCATCAGCTATTCATTGATTTCAAAAAAGCATATGATTCGGTCAAAAGAGATAAATTATATAATATATTAGTAGAGTTTGGAATACCTAAGAAGCTTGTTAGTATGATAAAAATATGCACCAGTGAAACAGAAAGTAAAATTCGTGTGGGTAATAATATGTCTGACAAATTTACAATTCATGATGGGTTAAAACAAGGAGATGCATTATCTCCATTGCTCTTTAATTTTGCCTTAGAATATGCTGTAAGGAAGGTAAGAGAAACTAAAGAAGGACTAAAATTAAATGGTGTGACTCAGTTGTTAGCATATGCAGATGATGTAGACTTACTGGGGGATGATGTGAATACAATTAAGAATAATGCTAAAATATTTTTCAAAACTGCTAAAGAGATAGGTTTGGAAGTTAACAAAGAGAAAACTAAATATATGCTTACAGGCCGAAACCAAGTGTTAGGTAATAATCAAAATCTAATTATTGATAACAACTCATTTGAACCAGTTTCCAAATTCAAATATTTAGGAGTAATATTAACAAATGAAAATTCTATTAAAGAGGAAATAAAAAGTAGGCTTAATTCAGGAAATGCATGTTACTTCTCTCTTCATAAACTTTTGTCTTCTCGTTTAATATCGAAGAAACTAAAAGTTAAAATATACAAAACAGTAATTTTGCCTGTAGTATTATATGGGTGTGAAACTTGGTCCCTTACATTGAAAGAGGAAAATAAATTGAGAGTATTTGAAAATAAGATCCTTAGGAAAATATTTGGACCTAAAAGGGATGCGGAGACAGGTGAGTGGAGAAGGTTACATAATTTAGAACTACATAATTTGTACTCATGTCCAGATATTATTAGAATAATTAAATCAAGAAGACTTAGGTGGGCAGGCCATGTGGCACGAATGGGAGAGGAAAGAGAAGTTTACAGGATTCTTGTTGGGAAACCAGATGGTAAGAGACCTGTAGGAAGGCCAAGACGAAGATGGAGGGACAACGTTGAGATGGACCTAAAGGAAATCGGTAGGGATGGGAAAGAGTATATAGATCTTGCTCAAGATAGGGACAGATGGAAGGCCTGTGTTGCTGCAGCCATGAACCTTCAGGTTTAAGAAGGCTAGAGAGTTAGTTAGTTAGTTATTTGAATGCAAGTTACATGTTGAACTGTCCATATTTTATTAATTGTTCACTTTTTGAAATAACGGAAAGCTAGAATATTGATCAAATATTCAAATCCGGGAACTTTTCTAACGGTGGAAGTGGCCCTGGCGCCTACCCAGCGTCGAATAACATGGGTACCTGGGGGAAACCCTGGGGGGTAAAGGCGGTCAGGGGCGTGATGCTGATCACATCACCCCCACTCACGACCGGATCAAGAAAGTGTGGGGCGTTACCCCCACACCCCCTATACGCCTTCATGGCGTGGTGCTATGCACAGGGGACACTTTACCTTTTACTTTTAGAATATTGATTGGTTAAATGTAATAAATTAAATTATATATATATGCATTTAAACAGTGTTTGTGAATTGGAGAATAAGATTTATAAAATCGACCCATTTAACACAAATTGTTACACCACTTAAGATAGAAAATTCAACCTGGCCAAACAAAATAACTTGCTGCATCCCCAATGCGAGAATATAATACGGTTTCTCTTTCAAAGAATTCGCTCCCTCTGCTTGAGGTAATATAATAATAATAATAATAATAATAATAATAATAATAATAATAATCCATGGCGCGACAGCTCTTGAAGGGCCTTGGTCTATTTCCCTTCACAATCCTACCTAGAGGTGCATATTTCTTCAACTGGTAATGGGTTGACGTGGGGTCAGCACATCGAAGCCCCAACCGTTATAGGAGATTTTCGAGACTGGATTACACTACTCACTCGTAGCTTCCTAATTTCCTCACGATGGTGGGTTGCCACCAGCCCTATACACAGGCTGATAGTTCCCGGAGACTGAACCCGGAATTGAACCCATCCCATCCCGCAGCCGCCATCCAAATCAAGGTGCCTTAGACCACACGGCCATGGAGGAAGACGCTTGAGGTAAATATAATTATTTCGGTAATCCATAGCAATAATTACGTGGATTTTATCTTCAATGCAAATTTCACTTGTTAACATAACATTGTCCTGTTACAAGAAGTTAGAAATGTGAATTTGAAATTGTGTTTATTTTTCTGGTTTATCAGTAACGTGCAAGGTGTTAACATATGAAGTACACTTTGTACAACTATTACAGCAGGAAATCAATAATACAATAATATTGCTAATGGAAGTACACCATCCAAATAATGCCCCTGCTTTAAATTAAGCAGAATACCAACACTAAGCATTATATTTTAAGAAGTGATGTTATTAATCAATATCGAGAATATCGTCAACATCTTGTGATGTAGCGATAGTATAAAACTTGACATTCACCAGAGTAAAATGTCCAACACATATTTCCATAAGACATTATTGTGAGCAAAGCGAGCAAGAAAATATTTACATCCATTTCTTCCTAGACTTTCAAGAATATAAAGTGTCAATACTTTCTTAGGATCCCCCGATAGTTACTCTTTTCAAATGTTCGGCGCCGAAAATGTGTGTTTGTCTGTGATATAATATTCGAACTCTCCCTCCACTACACAAATCCCTTGACAATCCAAGACTTAACTCTTTATTAAGAGCTTCATATCTCCTCCTTAAATTTAATACTCAATCCTCCCACCTAAACTTCCATGACAATGTTAGACTTACTGTTTATGCTGAAAAGTGGATATTGCCTCCTCCAAAACAAATAATTCTCAGTCCCCGTACCAGAATTTGTGCAACAGTCTAAGACAAGAGCAATACACAAGAATTGGATATCCTCTCAATTTAGTGCTCAATTCCCCCTATACTCTGTCCCGGAAATCTCTGGAGCAAGATCGCGCATAGCGGCCGAGAAGGGGGGAAATCGAGTGGCCAGAGCGAAGCAGTACTGGGCTGGTAACTGCAGTCGCTCCCCCCCGCCCCATTCCATGCAATCCCAACACTCTCACCTGTTCACTGGTGGAGCCATCTCGGGCCACTACTTGCACAGAGACTTTTTCTCATTTGCTTGCTCCAGGGTATAACTAAAATACCCGCCATAATCGAAGACTTAACGCTGATATTGAACAGTTGGATTTGTTGTCCCCCCTAACATGTAATTCTCAATCTCCTTAGAATCCAAGTGTCAATTTGAGGCCTAATATGTAAAATTTGGATATTGCACCCACACATAACACATATTACCTGTTACAATTTCCTTGGAAGTCTACAAATTGATATCTATATAGCAGCAATGGTTAATTGACATGAACAAGGTAGCATTGGACACAAGTTGAATTACCATTGAAATTTCAATTCTAAAAATACCCCCTTACCCCAAAGGTCCAAAGTTAAGTGGACACAACATGCATCCAGAAACACACATGTGGCCATCCCTACCCCTATATACTTTATTTTCTTCATGTAATGGATTCAATATGGTGAATTTAAGGTTTAAACTTTTTACATATATTTTAGAAAAATATATAAATGTTGAATTTTATATTATTTGAAGGTAAAAGAAAAATCCCCCCTGTTGGCACCCCTGCTTGTGTGCTCTCTGTTGCCACATTCATTGCTCTCGAAAGTGTTGAGGAACTTGATATTTTCTGATATTTTGCATCCAAGTGTAATGAACATGTGCTATATTTATTTATATTAATTTATTATGCTTATATTTACTCTGGGTAAAGATGATGGCAATGCTAGTGACACTGATTCATATTTGGCAGTCCAGAGACAGGGTAATAATGGAAGCTGCTGCAAACTCTTCCACTGCTTGCATAGATCTGAAAACTTCATTTCAGCGCAAGAAGGTTTCTCTCTTTGTGATACAAGTTTACGCCATCAAAATTTCCATTAAAAAAAATAATAGAAAAACTCAATTTGCAATTATATTTGTGTTGCTCAAGACTCATCACATAGTCTCGACTGGAATGAGGTAACAACACTACATGATAAAAGAGAAATGCTAAAGCATGATCACAATTTTTGTGCGCTAAATGAGTCCTTCAAAAACCCATTGAAGGGTCGATGCAGAGGATCTACAATGGACAGCACAAAACGCTGGTGGAGGGATCCCACTTTAATCTGTATGTCCAGTCCCAATTAGGCTTACTGTGCATAAAGTGGACTTAAAACATGAAACCAATCAAATCAAAATGTTGGTGAAGCATGGAAGCAAATAGAAGAACAAGTAGCATGGGAACATTTGATATTATGAAGGAGATGGCACTCAATGAATAATTAATTGTTTGCAAATTTATTTGTGTGTGTGTGCAACTGTGCAAATAGGTAGAAGCTGCCACTGATGTAAATGTGGCTATTGCTAGTGCACAAATTTCAACTTCACCACACATTAAAACGTTTGTGATATTTTCATTCTAACAATAATAAATAATGCTTGGGGGCAGGGTAGTTAGTAAATATGTTGGGAAGTTTAAGGAGGTGATTCTTTTTTCTTTGGAACTGAAAACCAATGAATTTTGGCATTTTTAGAGATTAGCACCGAATATATCACATTGACATAAAAAATATGAAACCTACTCAAATAATACTAGCTTTGCCTTCTCAGGAAAAATGATATACATTTTTCTTGATTTTTTAAATTTTTGTTATCTAGCATAGTTTTACTGCCACTTTTGGTTAATCCGTATGATGAGGATGAAAAACGATATGAAATTGATAAAAGTGCACTCAAAAGAACACCAATGACCAGGTTTGTATTAAATTCCAGAATCCCTGGAATTGTAACATGCTGTGCTAACCATCACAGAGGTCGCAGGAATCAAAGAAAGATTCACATTCAAATTGCAAGACGACATTTTACAATGAGCTATTCAAGAATAAAAGATTTTTGTGCTGCAGTGTGTCAATGATCAAATAATTTATTTGTCCTGTTTTACTGTTTTATAAAAAACAGACTAACAAACTACATAATTCTATACATGTAAAATATAATCTATTTTGTACTTGCCTGAAATTCATTATACATTCTTTGTCCCAGATGAATTTTCTCCATTATCATGTGCATTGGAATGTGTTTTTTTTTATCCATGGATAATTTTCATCAATGTTTGTTTTGTTCTTTCTACTACGCATCAATACTTTCATGAGTGTAAATGTCACGTTCCATAGTTACAGAATTGTCATTCAATTTAACTTTCATTGTTATCATTGTTAAACTCTATGGATAGAAAACGAATTTATTTATTATTCCACAATGTTAACATTTTACTATTTTATAGGGGTTTCTTACATAGTAGTCAGACGCTCTACCAGCTTTTCTTTGCTTCTTTCCTACATTTTAATTTTCAACATTTCTCTCTTCTGTTTCTTGCACATTCTCTTAGCATTTCCCCCATTATTGACAGTGTTCACAATCGCATTTGCTATCTATTAGGTAGGTGATGGATGTATTTTCACATAGTGCATACATATGTGGTAAAGATGACTTCTGCAATGATGTGATTGTTGTTCTGTAATGAAGATGGCTCTTATCCAGTGAAACCTTGCAGAAGCAGCAATTTGTTGTTGTTTGGGTTTCTGTACATGTATTAATCATAATTTTGTCTCAGCACAAGCACAAATAAAGGAGAATGGAGCAGATCTGAGTATATGTTGAAGAGATTGTCTACAAGAAACTGAACTCTGAACAAGCTGATCGAGACAAAAGGATTATCATGGCATTTAACAGTGACAGTGTACAATTTCTAATTAAGATTTCTCCCACATAGATGAGAGCTGGGGCTGTGGAGGAAGTCATTTGTAAAGAAACGAAATAAAACGATGCCCAAATCATCAAGTGAATGATACACTCGCATATTAAAAAAATGAACAATACAACAGATGCCTAACCTCATGAAATCAGAACGGGCCTCCCCCATGGTGCAGTGGTAGCGTCATTGCCTTGTAATCAAGGGGTCCTGGGTTCAATACCCGGTGGTGGCACAAGTGGTTCAGATCCCACTTTAAACTGTAGGTACAGTCCCGATTAGCCTTACTGTGCATAAAGTGGACTTAAAACACCAAATAAATAAATAAATCAGCACTCAATATTCGAAACTAGAAGCACAGGCTTTGTAGCATCCTAGGTTAACCATTCAGGTCTAGAGATTTGTTTTTACCTGTACTGAGAGAAGATGGTGAATTGAAATTATTATCTTAATCCCCCCAACTTCCTAATCCACAAAAGTCATATGCAGCATGTCACCTACTCAACCATTCCAACTGCTAATTACCCCCTTCTTCAAAAGGAATATATTTCTCACTCTCATCATACGGAGAGAACGCTACCTACTTTTCCTGAATGATAGTGACAAGTCTTGCTGTGAATTTTACTTGAAAGCATTTCAGAGAGTTCACCTTCAAAATACATGAAAAAAGATGGCATCCTTAAAGATGTTAATTCACATTAAGTCAATCGATTATCATCAGTACCTGAACTTCAACAACTGCCTTTCGATTGTACAAAAAAGTCAAACTTCAAGCAAAAACCTAACCTAACCTAACCGGATCTTATTTTCAAATACTATCAATTTATGTTCCTCTTTCAATGTAAGGGACCAAGTTTCACATTCATATAATACTACAGACAAAATTACTGTTTTGTATATTTTAACTTTTAGTTTCTTAGATATTAAATGAGAAGACAAAAGTTTATGAAGATAGAAGTAACATGCATTTCCTGAATTAAGCCTACTTTTTATTTCCTCTTTATTATAATTTTCATTTGTTATTATTAGCTCAGAAACTAAATGCCCTAGAGATATGAAAGATATACCGTTGTGCTCAATTATGAGGGACAGGTTGGCAAGTGCATTCCACCGGATGGTGGGTGGACGGTTGACTTACAATTGCTGCCTCCACGGGCAACTGTCAAGTTTTTTTTGAGCTCTGCGGAGAGAGGGGGGATGGGAGGCAGTTCCTTCATGGAGACTGTTGAACAATGCTCGCTCACATTTTCAAAAGGTGAGCACGGGTTGTGTTCCCCCGAGGCGTCCAACTCCCCATAACCTTCCACAGTTTACAAGCCCCCAGACGTCAGATTCAATCCCAAAACTCCTTCTCTGTATGGCGCATGCGCGCTTGGATGCAGTGTTGCCACATAAAGGGAATTTTCCCTTCGTAAGGGAAATTATGGACCGAATGCAAAAATGAAATTTGAAGACATCAGATTCAGTGTCGGTACAGTTAATGGACGCTTCTGGGTTGCAACATAGTCATTGAGAGCAAATGGTATTGCTGCAACCCAGAAGTGTCCGTAACTGTAAATATTTTATAATGGGTAAAGTTTCGTATCCACAATGATGAGGATGAATTATGAGGATATTGGCAATGGAATGAAAATAACTCTACACTCATGCTTGATCAGGGATCGAACCTGGGACATCTGTCCTGGTCGGGATAAGGCTTAAGCATGTGATAATAATGTATTTAATATTTTCATATATACAAACATGAGTAAACAAAAATAATACTACTGCAACAAATTCTACTTCTACTAGCAGTTATTATTATTATCATCATCATCATCATGTGGGTTTTTCCCCTAGCGGTACGCTTAGGTAAGAGTAAAACTAACAATATTTTATTGTAACGAAAGTAATGTGTGTGTGTGTAGCTACATAGATGCATTTACAAAAATATGGCACAATATTTTGAATAATCCTTGTAATGAACAGGGTGGCGATAATAAAATCAAATTTAAAAATACCGGAACCTTTCTCCCAGAAAAAGCAGTTATTATTATATGATTTCTTTAAATGGATGGAAAATTTGGGAGAGAGAGGGATTTTTTGCCCATTGAAAAGTAAAATTTTCCCATCAGATTGAGGCAACACTGTTTCGACGGACTCACCTGTACGTGCGGATGGCCAGCAGGTGTGTGTGGTTCGGCACAGGGTGTGGCAGATGGGTCGAGTATGTGGCGGGACAAAAAGCCACCAACGGTTACGAGATTCCGATCTATTAAAAAGTTCAGGGGAAGAACGAGAAGAGCGAACGACGACATAAACTTCAGCATCCATCATCTCCTACGGGATGTCATACCTCAAACGCTGACAATAATTTCGAAAGTTGCTGCTAGAGGGGGACAGTATCTCCGCCATACTTTAAAGCAGCGTACTCATAAAATTAGACCTTAATTTCTGAAGGAATAAATAATATATGTCGAGACTATATACATGTCATTACTCTGATGCAGAAACTGGACTTCTATTTGCTCCAAGTAAAGGAAAAGAGTAATTATTTTCATAATCTTGTGTAGTAGTAGTTGTGCGCTTGTTTTTTTTCTTGTGTAGTGGTTGTTATGTGTTTGTGTGTCTTGTGCAGCAGTTGTGCTGTGTAGTGTGTGAGTTTGTCTTGTGTAGTAGCTGTGGTGTCTAGTGTGTTTGTGTTTGTCTTGTGTAGTAGTTGTGGTGTGCTTGTATGTGGGTTTGTCTTGTGAGGTAAGTGTGCTGTCTAGTGTGGTTGGGATTGTCTTGTGTAGTAGTTGTGCTGTCTCGTGTGTTTGTGTTTATCTTATGTAGTAGTTATGTTGTCTAATGTATTTCTGTTTGTCTTGTGTAGTATCGGTGATATGTATGTATATGTCTTGTGTTGTAGTTGTGCTGTCTAGTATGTTTGTGCAGTAGTTGTGCTGTCTAGTATGTTTGTTTAGTCTTGCGTAGTAGTTGTGCTGTCTAATTTGTTTGTGTTTGTCTTGTGTAGTAGTTGTGGTGTGTAGTTTGTTTATGTTTATATTGTGTAGTAGTTGTGATGTGTTTGTGTTTATATATTGTGTTATAGTTGTGATGTGTTTGTGTGTGTCTTGTGTAGTAGTTGTGCTGTCTAATGTGTTTGTGTTCATCCTGTGTAGTAATTGTGCTGTCTAATGTGTTTGTGTTTGTCTTGTGTAGTAGTTCCTCCATTCATATTGGGGGTTAGGCGTAGAGCTGACAACTCTGCACTGTAAAAAAAAATGTCAAGAAACAGCAATATAAGGCCATGGATGTTCCCAAGGTAAAATATTCTGGATGTAAAATAGTCTCCCGTTCGGATCTCCGGGTGGGGACTACTTTGGGAGGTCCCTGGACTAAAGATAAGATCTACGTTAGGAATAAGGATATTAAATTAGGCACCTGGAATGTACTGAGCCTTTACCGGCCTGGGGCATTTCAGTGTACAGTTAATGAGATAGGGAAGTATAAATTAGATGTAGTAGCTGTCCAGGAAGTTAGGTGGCCAGGAGAAGGGAATTGTAAAACTAAAAATTATACTTTTTTCTATGGTGGTACTGAAAATCATAATTTTGGAACAGGCTTTTTCATAAATAATAGAATTATCTCGGCTCTTAAAACAGTAGAATTTGTTAATGATACGATATCATATGAAGTTTTACAGGGTAGGTGGTGTAAAAGTATTTTAATAAACATACATGCACCAATGGAAGATAAAGATGATAATACTAAAGATGATTTTTATACAGAGTTAGAACAGGTCTTTGATAAATTTTCTCAGTATGATATGAAAATTCTGTTAGGTGACTGTAATGC
Source organism: Lepisma saccharinum (assembly GCF_977018435.1). NCBI lineage: Eukaryota > Metazoa > Arthropoda > Insecta > Zygentoma > Lepismatidae > Lepisma > Lepisma saccharinum. Next base: position 66,704,486 of record NC_139244.1, on the reverse strand, counting down.
ACAGATTGGCAAAGAAGAGACATTTAAACTCACGATTGGTAAAGAAAGTCTTCATGAATTAAGTAATGATAATGGTATAAGATTGATTACTTTTGCAACCTCAAAGAATTTAATTGTGAAAAGTACCACTTTTAAACATAAAGATATCCATAAATATACCTGGTCTTCTCCAGATGGTAAAACTCATAATCAGATAGATCATATTCTCATTGATAAGAGAAGGCATACTAGTATAATTGACGTTCGTACACATAGAGGTGCTGACTGTGCCAGTGACCATTATTTAGTAATTGCTAAATTAAGAGAAAGACTCTCAGTGATAAATCATCAGCAACAAAATCTAAAAGTTCTAAAATTTGATACAGGAAAGTTTACTGATGAAAGAATTAAGAAAGATTACCAAATTAAACTCTCAAATTGATTTGATGTTTTGCAGGATTTAAATGATGATGAAAATAAATGAAACAGACGTAAATAAGAATTGGGAGCACATACATAATGCAATAGAATCAGCAGCTAAAGAAAGTATAGGATACCATAAACCGACAAAAAGTAAGCCATGGTTTGATAATGAATGTCGTAATCAAATAGAAATAAGAAATCAGGCTAGACTTAGGTGGTTAAATAACTCTCTGATGATACAAATCTAAACAATTATAATAGAATAAAGCGAGAAGTTAACCACAAGCTTAGAAGTAAAAAAAGAGATTACTTGAAAAGCAAAATTAACGAAATTGAAACAAACAGCAAAAGTAAAAATATCAGAGATTTATATAAAGGTGTAAATGAGTTTAGAAAGGGGTGGCAACCTATAGTAAAGTTGATAAAAGATAAAGACGGTGATTTTCTAGCTGACCCAAGCGATATTCTAAATAGATGGAAGAACTACTTTAATGACCTTTTAAATGTCCATAGAGGAGATAAATCAGAAGTAAATGATGTCCACACAGCAGAACCTTTAGTTCCAGAACCTAACTTGATTGAAGTTAAAGATGCTATTAAAAGGCTAAATAATAACAAAGCACCTGGCATTGATTTAATACCAGCTGAGTTAATTAAATATGGTGGAAATTCATTAATATGTCAAATCCATAAATTAATTTGTTTAATATGCAATAAAGAAGAAATCCCTCAACAGTGGAAAGAATCCATAATGGTTCCTGTGTTTAAAAAAGTGATAAAATGAACTGCAATAATTACCGTGGAATTTCTCTACTCTCAACGACATACAAAATATTGTCTAACATTCTTTTAACAAGACTAACACCATATGCTAATGAAATTATAGGTGATTATCAATGTGGATTTAAACGTAACAGATCAACTACAGATCAAATTTTTCACATCAGACAGACACTTGAAAAAAGTTGGAATATAATCAAAATGTCCATCAGCTATTCATTGATTTCAAAAAAGCATATGATTCCGTCAAAAGAGATAAATTATATAATATATTAGTAGAGTTTGGAATACCTAAGAAGCTTGTTAGTATGATAAAAATATGCACCAGTGAAACAGAAAGTAAAATTCGTGTGGGTATTAATATGTCTGGCAAATTTACAATTCATGATGGGTTAAAACAAGGAGATGCATTATCTCCTTTGCTCTTTAATTTTGCCTTAGAATATGCTGTTAGGAAGGTAAAAGAAACTAACGAAGGACTAAAATTAAATGGTATGACTCAGTTGTTAGCATATGCAGATGATGTAGACTTACTGGGGGATGATGTGAATACAATCAAGAATAATGCTAAAATATATTTTTTCAAAACTGCTAAAGAGATAGGTTTGGAAGGTAACAAAGAGAAAACTAAATATATGCTTACAGGCCGAAACCAAGTGTTAGGTAATAATCAAAATCTAATTATTGATAATAACTCGTTTGAACCAGTTTCCAAATTCAAATACTTAGGAGTAATATTAACAAATGAAAATTATATTAAAGAGGAAATAAAAAGTAGGCTTAATTCAGGAAATGCATGTTACTTCTCTCTTCATAAACTTTTGTCTTCTCGCTTAATATCTAAGAAACTAAAAGTTAAAATATACAAAACAGTAATTTTGCCTGTAGTATTATATGGATGTGAAACTTGGTCCCTTACATTGAAAGAGGAACATAAATTGATAGTATTTGAAAATAAAATCCTTAGGAAAATCTTTGGACCTAAAAGGGATGAGGAGACAGGTGAGTGGAGAAGGTTACATAATTTAGAACTACATAATATGTATTCATGTACAGATATTATTAGAATAATTAAATCAAGAAGACTTAGGTGGGCAGGCCATGTGGCACGAATGGGAGAGGAAAGAGGAGTTTACAGTATTCTTGTCTATACAACAAACTATCGGTCGTTAACTGGGATACACTAAAACTCTGTGATAACGTAAACGAAATGACAGATATGTTTTACAACATAATATACGAAGCATTTGATGCGTGAATCCCCTTGAAATGCCTAACCCCTCCTAAATATCCATGCTGGTTTACCGCCAATATAATTGAAAAAATAAAAGCAAAGGCTCACCACCACCAAAAATGGAAGCAAAACGTAGGTAACCCAGTTCGCCATGCCAACAAATTTAAAGAACTCAGAAAAGCAATCAAAAAAAGAAATTTCAGCCACCCATAATAATTACTTGTTCGACATCGAAAGCAATATTTAAAGTAACCCGTCACTTTTCTGGTCGTACATAAATCACAACAGGCAAAACAAACAGTTTCCAGTTTCTTCAAACAATGAACTCATATTAAACCTGAATACCGTCATTGATGAATTTGCGAAATACTTTCAATCTGTGTACGCAAACAATATGGCAAAGTATAACCTCGAGATCATGGCGGGGCACACAGAGTGCAAAACGTTAGATTCACTGAACATTCAGATGATCAGTATGTCTGAAATTGAAGCAGCTGTAAAAAAATTAAAGCCAAAGAAGTCGGCGGGGCCAGACAAAATCCCACCCTACATCTTCAAAGGATGTGTAGACATTTTAAAAATTCCACTCTTTGTTATCTACAATGCGATATTATCTTCCACGCAGTTTCCCGAACGGTGGAAAGTTACTGCTGTATGTCCAGTACCGAAATCCTCGGAGAACAGAAACATACAAAACCATCGTCCTATAGCTCTTTTATCTGTCCCTGCTAAAATATTGGAGCAAATCTTATATTGCCACATATATAACCATGTCAAAGAAACTTTATCTGAATTCCAGCATGGCTTTCTGCCCAACTGCTCAATAGAAACAAACCTTGGCGAGAAACTGCATTATATAAGCACGGTGTTAGATGATGGGGGGCAGGTGGATGTAATATACACTGATTTTTCCAAAGCCTTTGACACCGTAAATCATGATGTACTACTAAGTAAATTGGGCACTTTCAACTTTTCCCTTCCCCTCAGGAAACTTATGGCGTCATATTTAATGAATAGAAAACAATATGTCTCGTATAAAGGCCTCGCATCCTGCGAATTTCTAGTACGTTCCGGAGTACCTCAAGGGTCCAACATAGGGCCTCTTCTCTTTCTTCTATTAATCAACGACCTACCGGAACATTTGATTAATTCTAGAAAACTGTTATTTGCAGACGACCTGAAATTCTTTCAAAGAATAAAAAAATATTGAAGACTGTGTGTGTCTACAACAAGACATAAATAGGTTGAGTGCGTGGTGCTTGCACGACGGTCTTTCTCTTAATGCAGCAAAATGCTATTCCGTTACTTATTCTAAACAAAGAACGATCTTAAATTTTCAATATAAACTTAATAATACCAATCTAAAAAAATCTGAAACAGCAAAGAACCTAGGAATATATTTTGACTCTAAGCTAACTTTCACTCACCATATTAACAAAGTAATAGGCAACGCTTACAAACTTATCGGGTTCATTATTAGAATGGCCAGAGACTTTCGAGACACCCAAACACTTAAGGTATTATATTACTCATTAGTGCGTTCAAAACTTGAATTCGGGTCTGTTGTATGGAACAATGACAGTATAGTACAGACTACAAAAATAGAGTGAGTACAATCAAAGATGTTACGTTATATGAAGTATAAACTTGAAGGTACCTATCCCAAATTTGATTCGTACAGTAATCTAATAGAGGAGCTCCGAATGCACAGGCTTGACGATCGAAGGACAGTGCGCGACCTGCTGCTGCTCTGGAAAATATATAATGGAAAACTTCGCTCTCCTCATTGGATCTCACAATTTAAATTACGCGTTCCTAACAATAAGACGCGACCCAATCATCAAACCTTTTTTGTGAATAGAGTGCGAACAAACATTGTCAAGAAATCCCCTATCTGGAGAATGAGTATTCTCTACAATGCCTTAGAAAAGCATAACAAAAAAAATGATTTGTTCTCTATGCCATATATACAATTTAAAAACTGTGTAATGAATACAATATCAAATAACAGTCACTGAAGCATGTATGAAAACCTGTATATCTGAACTCTCTAACTGGGCGCCAGCCTGTTGAGTTCATTATTGAAAAATAAATAAATAAATAAATAAATAAACCTGATGGTAAGAGACCAGTAGGAAGGCCAAGACGAAGATGGAGGGACAACGTTGAGATGGACCTAAGGGACATTGGTAGGGATGGAAAAGAGTATATAGAACTTGCTCAAGATAGGGAAAGATGGAAGCCCTGTGTTGCTGCAGCCATGAACCTTCAGGTTTAAGAAGGCTAGGGAGTTAGTTAGTTAGTTAATATTACTCCTAAGTATTTGAATTTGGAAACTGGTTCAAACGAGTTGTTATCAATAATTAGATTTTGATTATTACCTAACACTTGGTTTCGGCCTGTAAGCATATATTTAGTTTTCTCTTTGTTAACTTCCAAACCTATCTCTTTAGCAGTTTTGAAAAATATTTTAGCATTATTCTTAATTGTATTCACATCATCCCCCAGTAAGTCTACATCATCTTCATATGCTAACAACTGAGTCACACCATTTAATTTTAGTCCTTCTTTAGTTTCTTTTACCTTCCTAACATCATATTCTAAGGCAAAATTAAAGAGCAAAGGAGATAATGCATCTCCTTGTTTTAAACCATCATGAATTGTAAATTTGTCAGACAAATTAATACCCACACGAATTTTACTTTCTGTTTCACTGGTGCAACGCTACTAATATATTATATAATTTATCTCTTTTGACCGAATCATATGCTTTTTTGAAATCAATGAATAGCTGATGGACATTTTGATTATATTCCCACTTTTATTCAAGTGTCTGTCTGATGTGAAAAATTTGATCTGTAGTTGATTGGTTACGTTTAAATCCCCATTGATAATCACCTATAATTTCATTAGCATATTTGGTTAGTCTTGTTAAAAGAATGTTAGACAATATTTTGTATGTCGTTGAGAGTAGAGAAATTCCACCGTAATTATTGCAGTTCATTTTATCACCTTTTTTAAACACAGGAACAATTATGGATTCTTTCTACTGTTGAGGGATTTCTTCTTTATTCCATATTAAACAAATTAATTTATGAATTTGACATATTAATGAATTTCCACCATATTTAATTAACTCAGCTGGTATTAAATCAATGCCAGGTGCTTTGTTATTCTTTAGCCTTTTAATAGCATCTTTAACTTCAATCAAGTTAGGTTCTGGAACTAAAGGTTCTGTTGTGTGGACTTCATTTACTTCTGATTTATCTCCTACATGAACATTTAAAAGGTCATTAAAGTAGTTCTTCCATCTATTTAGAATATTGCTTGGGTCAGCTAGAAAATCACCGTCTTTATCTTTTATCAAGTTTACTTTAGGTTGCCACCCCTTTCTAAGCTCATTTACACCTTTATATAAATCTGTGATATTTTTATTTTTGCTGTTTGTTTCAATTTCGTTAATTTTGATTTTCAAGTAATCTCTTTTTTTACTTCTAAATGTGTGGTTAACTTCTCACTTTATTCTATTATAATTGTTTAGATTTGTATCATCAGAGTTATTTAACCACCTAAGTCTAGCCTGATTTCTTATTTCTATTTGATTATGACATTCATTATCAAACCATGGCTTACTTTTTCTCGGTTTATGATATCCTATACTTTCTTTAGCTGCTGATTCTATTGCATTATGTATGTGCTCCCAATTCTTATTTACGTCTGTTTCATTTATATTTTCATCATCATTTAAATCCTGCAAAATATCAAATCTATTTGACAGTTTAATTTCGTAATCTTTCTTAATTCTTTCATCAGTAAACTTTCCTGTATCAAATTTTAAAACTTTTAGATTTTGTTGCTTATGATTTATCACTGGGAGTCTTTCTCTTAATTTAGCAATTACTAAATAATGGTCACTGGCACAGTCAGTACCTCTATGTGTACGAATGTCAATTATACTAGTATGCCTTCTCTTATCAATGAGAATATGATCTATCTGATTATGAGTTTTACCATCTGGAGAAGACCAGGTATATTTATGAATATCTTTATGTTTAAAAGTGGTACTTTTCACAATTAAATTCTTTGAGGTTGCAAAAGTAATCAATCTTATACCATTATCATTACTTAATTCATGAAGACTTTCTTTACCAATCGTGGGTTTAAATGTCTCTTCTTTGCCAATCTGTGCATTACAGTCACCTAACAGAATTTTCATATCATACTGAGAAAATTTATCAAAGACCTGTTCTAACTCTGTATAAAAATCATCTTTAGTATTATCATCTTTATCTTCCATTGGTGCATGTATGTTTATTAAAATAATTTTACACCACCTACCCTGTAAAACTTCATATGATATCCTATCATTAATAAATTCTACTGTTTTAAGAGCCGAGATAATTCTATTATTTATGAAAAAGCCTGTTCCAAAATTATGATTTTCAGTACCACCATAGAAGAAAGTATAATTTTTAGTTTTACAATTCCCTTCTCCTGGCCACCTAACTTCCTCGACAGCTACTACATCTAATTTATACTTAACTATCTCATTAACAGTACACTGAAATGCCCCAGGCCGGTAAAGGCTCAGAACATTCCAGGTGCCTAATTTAATATCCCTATTCCTAATGTAGATCTTATGCTTAGTCCAGGGACCTCCCAAAGTAGTCCCCATCTGGAGATCCGAACGGGGGACTATTTTACCTCCAGAATATTTTACCTTGGGAACATCCATGGCCTCATGTTGCTGTTTCTTGACATGTCTTTTTACAGTGCAGAGTTGTCAGCTCTACGCCTAACCCCCAAAATGAATGGAGGAATTACTACACAAGACAAACATAAACACATTAGACAGCACAACTACTACACAAGACGAACACAAACACATCACAACTATAACACAATATAAACACAAACACACTAAGTGTCTCAGTTATAATAATAATAATAAAAAAAATTATATTAAATTAATAAATACTGATTAAAGTATATTAATTAATATTATATACAAAATTCCTCTCCATAGACCTAAAATGAATATGACACATTAATGACACTGTAATAGAAATTGTTAATTACTGAAGAGGTTCGTATTTGTTTGTCGACTGTCACACAAATATTTTGTCCAGTTGCTTTTTGATATGAAAAATGAATTACGTATGTATAATTTACTACACAATACCAGGGTGGCTACTCGGAATTCCTTGAATTCCTGGAATTATATGTGAATTACTGGCTTCAGGAATTATGCCTGAATTATTGACTCTTGGAATTAAGCATGAATTTTGGTAAGCATGAAAAAGCTGTACAAGCAGAAGTTTTCTCTATTCCTATATTTTTTTTCCGTAGACGTGAAAAATTGCAACTTTTATTAATCCAAATCCCATTACATTTGTGCATATTTATAAATACCCTGAAGCAAGTTTTTCACAGTTTCGCTTTTATTTTTATTTCTATTGAGGAAGAAAAAGAAAGCTCCATGGAAAAAAACAGAATTTTCTCAATCAGTTTACTTTGTTAGTGTCTTTTACAGAACAATTTATCTGACACACGGAATATTATTGCAAAATAAAATATTTTGAATTCTTAGGTACATTGGAATCACACGAGACCCTTTATATTGGTGTCATTCCACGTCAAATCAACAAAAGTGTCTTTTCTGACCTGACCATCTCAGATTTTTATTGAAGCTCTACCATTTGGCAGTCTTCATGAAGATAAGAATTCCCGAGAAATTGCAGGTTCCTGTATGGCACAGTTATGGAGTCCTGGGGGGGGTCAAAAATACAAAAAATTGTCAATTTCCAGTCTGCGCCCGAGAACCTCATGGATAACTGCTACTACCCCAATCGACGTAGAGAGCCGGCCACAATCCAGCTTGAAAGGACATGAAATAAGCCTTCCAACGGTGTATCACATCACCACACCTAGAATAAAATATTTTCAAGGTCATCCACTCCGACCCCTGAACCCTCGAAGATGCATATCCGCGACCTCCCTGGAGGTCTGGTTGGCTGAGGTGGAGATTCTGATTGCAATTGACTGAGGATTAAAAATGAGTTTATTCCTCCAATGTTCAGTAGTGAAAAAAATACAGCTAAAGGCCATCTCCTAGTTTTTATGGCTACAGTGTAAGTGTTGCATAGTTGATCTACTGTGTCAACACCTCCTTTATTTCTATTGTACTTCAAAATAATATCAGGCTTTTGGGTTTCAGGATCGATTTTGTCATCATCGTGAGAAGAGCTAATTAGGATCACATATTTATTTTTGTGACTTACATAAGAAACTAGGGTAAGATCTTTCTGAAATCCAAAGAGCGACGTGCTGAGTTTTTGAAGGAAGAAATTCGGTGGGGATTTCCTTCTTGTTAGATTTCATTGTTCCCAAAAGAGTAATTCCATTAGCTAAAAGTGATTTTACGAGTGGCACACTTGTGTACCAGTTATCAGTTGTGAGATTCTGGTTGGAATTTTTATATTCCTCAATAAGCCGATCCACTATGTCCACAGCAGCATTGGAAACTTCATAGGGAGCTTCCGGCTGCTTCCCGCAATAAATTTCCAAATTCAACGTGTAATACGTTCTTGAATCAACGAGGGCAAAGATTTTTATCCAATATTTTGCTGGCTTATTTGGAATATATTGAATGAATGAGCATCGTCCTCTATATGCTTCTAATTTCTCAACAATCGTAAGCTGCCCTCCAGCACAATAAAAGTGTTTGCAGTTCACAATAAAAGAATAAAGAAATTCACGGATTGGTGCCAATTTTTCCGTTTTTTTCTCGGTTTTCTAGTGCTTTTATCATCAAATCTGATGCAAGCTAGAAGAATCGAAACCTGTTTACAATCATAACACCTTGTAAAATTTCAATTGCAGTGCCATCACAAGCCCAAGCTTCTGCTAGATTGATTTTAGACATTTTTTTGCTACCTAACAGGTAAAGAATATCAATGACTGCCAACATTTCCACTTGGTTTGTTTCTTTCACATCTCTCTTGCCAATTCATTGAGAGTCCCCATTTTGTTACCTTTTCTTGATATACAACCAATGTTGAGTACCAATGAACAACCAAGACAATCATGTCTGTGTTTATAATTTTGTTCCAAGAGGATATTTCATCACTTACATCATCACAATTTTTGTGAAATGGCAAAAGTTTTTGAATTAGATTTTTCTTTGAAGTCCGAGCAAATTTATTTCTTATTGGTTTTTTTGACCATATATGGATATGGATTAGTTTTCACCTTTTCCCCAAAAACAGTTCCCCACTTGTTCACTCAAGCGAAATTAGCTGGCTTAAATCTAATCAAAACCCTAGAAAAATGCTTACTATAGATCTTTTTTTATGAAAAATTCACTCTCGCCTTGTTCTGTAGCGCAAGCTCCTTCCAAAGTAACTTCTTCCCCCATATCAGGCTCATAATTACACTCTGAATCAGAATCATGGTCACTATTTTTTGTAATTTCTTTGTAGTCACAATCAGAAAAACAGGCATACACTTAATCGTCTTCTTCATCCAATAATTCTAACAAAACTCGCCAGTATTGATCAGGAGGCACTATATAACGGCGGTGTGACATAATTGCACGGGTGGCCCATAGAGTGCTACAATAAAGACAAACACACTCAAAAATATGAATTCTCGCACACGACTGACTTCCGATCAAGGTCAATGGTCGAGTCTCACTCAGAAGATGTTAGTAGGAGGGTAGAGGTTGGGGCAGTTCCCTCCTCTGTTGCTACGTGATTGTTATTGCACTTTATTGCCAGATGGCTCACTCCATGTGCCATGCCGTGCATTTGAGGTTTAAGAAAGAGGTCTTCTTAGTATTTATTGAAATGAATCTGATTTCAGAAGTATGCATTAGAATTCAGAGGAAATTCAGTTCAATTGTTATAGATTTTCCACTGAACTTCTAAATCACAGGAAATTTGGTGTCAAGAATTAAACTGCCTATGCTTTGAGTCAATAAGTGAATTAATAACATATTGAGTCTACAATATATAAAAACTTGCAATTGGATACAATTCACCAATTGGAAATTGTCTTGAATATCCAATTGGTTTCAGTTGAGATTCCGATTGAAACCAATGCATTTTGATACTATATTAGGCATCCGAAAGAATCCGATTCATTCCAATTGAAACCAAGTCAATCCGATTGAAATTTCAATTGGATCCAATAGAAAATTCCAGCTGGGTGGATGTGTGAATAGATGGATCCCTGGTTTCATGTATAAATGAATTAATGCGTGCTTGGATTCATAGATGGATGGATGGAAGCCTGCAAGGGGGAATGCCTGGATACATGGATGTATGCAATCATACATGCATTCATGGATAGATGGATGGATTTATGGTTGGAACAAAGCATGGGGACATGTGCTTGATGCATGCAATGGTGGAGAGATGAATTAATTCGCAGATAAATTACTAAATGATGGATTGGTGGAAGTTAAAATGAATGACTGGGTGGTTTAATTTTTTCACGGATGTATTGATGCTTTGATGGATGGATGGAAGGAAGCATGCAAGGAGAACTAAGGATGACAGGAATGAATATAAATAAGTCTTCATGGTGAAGTGATTAGAAATTGAATATACGAGGGTCACTATTTATATTTTGAGCCTTCGCAACACTGATTGAAGTTAGACGCGATTTGACGTTTGCACAGAATCGTGTGGCATTATTGACCATAACGTACTTCAAATGTTTTGTCAATAGCTTCATTTGTGTTGTTTATGTTGCCTTGGAGATTGCGCGACAACAATAAAATGGAATTAACTCGTGAACACTCGCGATGATTTTTTACAATTTTCGACGTGGATTATCAAGACAAGAGTGCATCGATCAACTTACTTCCACATTTGGCGATGAAGCCCTATCCTTTGCCACTGTGAAACACTGGTATAACGAATTTAATCGTGGCCGCCATTCGCTCACCGACGAGATTCGCGAAGGTCGTCCAAAATCAGTTGTTGTTCAAGAAAACATTGATGCTGTGCTAAACCTAACACTGCAAGATCGTCATGTGACATACTGTGAGAATGACATACTGTGAGATTGAGGCAACCATAGGCATTAGTTCCACCAGCATATATAAAATATTACATGATCATTTAGCTATGAGAAAGGTATGTTCTCATTGGATCCCACACAATTTGACAAAAACTCAAAAAGATGCTTGCGTCAATTGGTGCAAACAAATGCTCAATAAATACAATCGTGGTTCTTCAAAAGACGTATATAAGATTGTAACAGGTGACGAATCATGGATATATGCATATGAGCTGGAACGTAAACAGCAGTCGACTGTATGGGTGTTTCAAGATGAACCCAATCCAACAAAAGTTGTTCGCGCTCGAAGCACATCGAAACAAATGGTCGCCTGTTTTTTCGGGAAAACTGGTCATGTGGCAACTGTGCCTTTAGAGGAACGTAGAACGGTCAACTCTGAATGGTACACAACAATTTGTTTGCCAGAGGTCTTCGGTCAAATACGGAAAACAAACAAACGCCGTCGGATCATTCTTCATCAAGACAATGCCAGCTGTCACACATCTCGTCTAACAACCGACTTTATGAACAGTCAAAAAATCGAATTGATGGGTCATCCACCGTACAGTCCTGATTTGGCACCCAATGACTACTTCTTGTTCCCGAATGTCAAGAATAAATTGAGTGGACAACGATTTTCGTCGGCGGAAGATGCCGTTGATGCGTTCAAAAACCATATTATGGAGGTGTTTCAAGGAGATTGGAAAAACTGCTTTGACAAATGGTTCGAACGAATGCAAAAATGTATTGACCATAAAGGAGAATACTTCGAAAAACAATAAAGCAGTTTTCAATGCCAAATCCCTGTTTTTTCATTGTTAGGCTCAAAATATAAATAGTAACCCTCGTATGTCTGTGGAATAAAAAAATGGAAAGAAATAAAACTTATTACTTACTCGACAAAGTTCTTCTTGTCAATCTTCATCTCTACATTGATGATGGACATCTAGCATAGAATGGGTCTTTTTGTCTTATTGATTTCCATTCCTATCATGTTGTAAGGAACACTTTGCTTTCTTTAATATCTAATTTTCTCCAAGTTCCCATAATTGTTCTAAATATTCTTCTACAATTAAAATAAATAATTTGATGTATTGAAGAAATTAAATAAAAAAACATTAGCAAAACTATTTATTATCATTTCTCTTATCATTGTGATTTTTTTTCCGCTGAAACCATTCAACTTAGGGCTCATAGCAGGGTAAGATGCAGTTGGTAATAATATCTTTCTGCTGATATTTTTATTCCTTCTCTATGCTTCTTGCTCACTAACCACTTCTTCTAGTATAGATAGCAGTTCCCTCTTTTCTACTGTTCTAAACAAATTTCTTCTCTGCCTGATCACTTTCAGCATTGTTTTTTTTAACAGCAAATCCATCCGGAAAGTTTCATAATTTATAATTCTGTATCTCGCACTTTATTCTTTGCCATAATCTTATTTCTAAGGGGTATAAGATGGCCTTTCAAGAAGGCATGCTGACGAGGCTCAGGCATCTGGACCCACAGCCTATATAATATTCTACGGGGATTTTGTTAGATTATACACATGTGTTTAAGATGGTATCTTCATCCATTCATCTTTATCATGGTGATTAGCCAAAAGTGGCAGAAAAAGTTATATAAAATAAATCAAATCTATCAATCATTCAATAAAGTTTCTAAGTCATTTTTGGTCTTCTACATAGCATCCATGTTCATTTTTTCTTCTCTTTTTGACCGACTTGGTGGCCAAGCTCATTCAGTGGCCATCTTTCAATATCAGGACCGAGCCTGGCTATTGTTTGTTTGTGGGTGTCTTTAAGGGGTGGCACCAGGTGGGCAGGATCCATATATTGATAAATTAGGGTGGGCACATGTAAAGTATAGATGAATTTCACAAACATGCATTCTCTCTCTCTCTCTCTCTCCCTCTCTCTATCCCCTTCTCCCCTGACTTCATTTGTATTTCTTTCCCCATTTTATTTTGCTGGTGTATATTTTCTTATTTATCCTTAACTTACCTTTCTACTCTGCTTGCGTTCCCCCTTCTCTCTTTCTCACACACACATGCGCATATGCAGAATCCTTTCAATTATTCTAATCAAATTTCTCATCTGAATTCTCTCTAGTCACCCCAGTCTGAAAAAAGGTGGCTAAGGGACTAGATGACGTCATCTATTGAAAAACCACTAGGCAGGTCTTGGTCCAGGCCCATAGCCAGGATTTTATTTCGAAGGGGAGGGGATGCTCATCCTTTAAAAGAAGCCGCCATCTAAAATCAAAAAAGTTGGGAGGGTAGAAGTCCTGAAGATGAATTTCTCACTATATTACAACTTATTACACATGATGTTTAATCCTGCTAAGGATGTTAAATTAATTTCCACTATATATTATTTAAATTACATATTTCTAGGATTTCAGGCAGCCCCCTTAGCCCTCCCTCTGGCTATGTGCATATCTTGACCCCTCAAAAATCTGCTTTCTATCATTTCTTCTGTCTTTCCTGTGTCAGTCTTGCTTGATGTCTCCCTACTTGTCTCTCATTTAGGTCCCCCTTCTTTTTATTGCATCTGCCTAACCATGGTTTCAACTGCCCGCTGTATACTTCGCTTTGTGTAATGGATATCCTTTCAAGTTAAGGACTTTTCCACATAGCCTACTACTTTATTAGGTGAAAGTACAATTAACAGCAGGTTGTACTGTTTAATTCATTGCGAAAGATATGAAACTTATGGAAGAAATTATTTACAAATGTAAAAGGCAGAGAAAGTTGTTAGGTTACAAGAAGTATTTATATTTGTGGAACCAGTGCCGCACCTAGGAGAGGGTCAAGGCTTCGCCCTACATGGAGGAATGCCGGCTAGCAGCAAAAATATTTTAAACAAAATTTTAGCATAACATAGTGATCCAGATTCCATTTTAAACTGTAGAACCAGTCCCCATTACTTAAAACAAGAACTCAAATGTTATTTTGGCATTTTAGATTCTCAAAGCAAGTTATGCCAAAATTCGACTTTTACAGTTGCATACGTTTCAACTGTCCTCTATTATTAGCCACTATTAATGTCCTTTACAAAACGAAATACCTTGTTTCTTCTTTCGATACAAGGCACATGCTATGTGTACATTATACATTCAAGAATGGTGACAGATGATATGTAAACATCAACAACAGTGAAGATTTTTTCTTTGTTTTCTCCATAATTCAAATAAGTGATCTATTGTATGCAGTTTTAATATGAGTATTGTGAGTATTGAACTGGAAAGAGTCCTGCTTCCTGGATGAGGGTTAAAGAATGATCCTTTTACTTGGCTCACAGGGTTTTTACAAATTGATAAGTGAGTATAAATTTTTGCATTTAATTATTGTCAAATTGGGAATTTTTTTAAATACACAACAAATGCACAATTTTTGTTCATTCTGCATTAAACTTTTCCAGCAAAAAAACGAGAATCTTCACACAATATATTACTGAAAATATGTAAAAAAAAAAAAGGAATTAGTGCAAAATGGGTACTGAAAAATCAATGCAATTACGGAAGCGATCACTTACTGAAGTCAGTGGCAACTTGTGGAATTTTTGGGGTGTAGGAAGTTATGGTAAACAGACCGAGGAAAGTTTTCGAAAATGTGCTCAATTACACAGTGACATGTATCGCCTGTACCTTGGATTAGCCATTGGATTTGTAATGTTAGCTGCAGGCCCTCCTTGGATTAAGAACAGCTTTGCCAATACCAACCTCCTGATAAGAAAAGGTGCTGTTTCAACTCATAAATTACGCTAAATGTGATAAAATTATGCTAGGGTTTATTATTATTATTACTATTATTATTATTATTATACAATTATTATTTATTTATTATTATCATTTTCTGATGACTGTAGTAGTTTTAAGTTCAATTTGATTTTGATTTTTTGGAGTTTTGAACTGCGTCATTGATCATTTATTGTAGTTAAGCAACATTAGGAATTTCGACCATTCATAAAAAAAAAATGGGTTTACCATAGTACCATTTGTTTTATTTGTGACCTCCAACTTTCTACCGATTTCCTTTTATGAAATGTTCCTCCCTTGTTAAATCGGGGAGGATAAAGAAAAGATGAAAACAAGAGGATGGATCAGTGCCTGTAAAAGCTTGTCCCTTGGTCGGCATACTTCCTTTTGTTTGAAACAAGTGCGCCAGAAAAGTACGAACAAGATCCGGAGATTTTCTTAAAATTAAATATTTCCTCAAAATATCTTCATTAGAATTCAATTTCTCTGTTTCCCAGTGACGCCCGTTTACGAGATGTTGCTGGATTTTCCATTATGCCAAACACAGAGTGCTAGGTGGAAACGAAGTTCAAATTTTCCTAGGTTTAGAACCATTATGCTAGAGTTGGCATCACTGTCGAGGAACCCACATACCCCCCACCCTCCCTTGCACTGCCCCTCACCCATCTGTCTGTAGGATGACGAAAAAGGTTCCATCAGCAGCAGACAAAGATGGTCGGTCATTTTTGGGAAACAGATCTGGAACGAACGGGTGATAGCTGCACATTGACTCTTGACAGTCAAGTAGCGAACCTTGATTGCGCTCAAAATTTTATAACACACATTAAACTCTTAAAAAGTAGAAAACTGGAAATTAGTATAAATGAAACTGTAGGAAGTTCCTCACTTCCTAAATGGAGGAATCACCACTAGCTGAAGTAAATGTTCATGTGGTCAATGCAGCAAAATATACATATGATTGAAAGGGTTCAATAGAAATATGAATAGCGCTTGGGAAAACAAATACTTTTACATGCTGTATTGTGAAGTTAGTTTCGAGCAAAAAAAATCATCACATTTGATCATGATAGCTACGTAGCAATTCTTTTCTTGTTCATAGCGCTTTAAAACTATTGGAAAAAGTTTAATTTATTTACAATTATCACATCACCATAGGCGTCGACTTTAGGGGGAAAAACACTTTCTGCCCTCCAAATTCTTCAAGAAGTAGGCTATGTACATTTTATATTTAAAAATATATTGTTCGCAATCTTGCCTCCTCCCTCCAAACGTTTATATGAAGTTGCCACCCCCTGATTATTCTCAGACTATCGAAATAAAACATCCATTACCCAAGGATATACAGGAATCCTCGAAGTTCTTTTTCATACCATATGGAAGTAACGTGTTTTTATGTATGTGTTTGGTTGTTTTAAGATATTTATTCCTTTCTGTATGATTTTGTACTCTCCACCTTGGAATACGTCCGCTTTGGCTAAAGCCAAAATATTGCACTGCATCTAGCCACAGAAGTATTAACTAGATCATGTTTCAAGTTTTATAAGAGATAAATTCGACAGGTATTATTCATCAACATATTTTCTACCAATTTTCTTTTCTTACTCAGTAAAGTAATGTAAATCCAAAAACAGTGAATGAGCGAAACTTCTTATATCATTTGTGACACTTTATAGTGTGGGCAATATTCATTAGAAAAATGTGCTTGGAGTCAAGGCTTTCTTATCGAAGCATTCATATTTTCCTAAACAATTACGCTTTGAATTTGTTTGGGTGGGCAATTGGGTGGCCAGAGAAATTTTTGGGTTGCCCACCCTCGCCCACCTGTCCCTGGTGTCTTTCATCAATTTCATCTAACAATCATTAATCCTCATCATGATTAGCCAAAAGTCGCAGAAAAGCTATGCTAAAACAAAATACATTATAATACTATATAAAACATTTGATTTTTTAGGGATAGGTGAGATTAAAGGACCAATCATTATAATCCCTACGTCCTTAGGAACATCATTGTATTATCAGTTTGCTAGAAGTGTGCATACATGTGAGTGTCAGTAGTGGAAGTGCTGAATATAATATATTACTGTTTTAATTGTAAATTCCTTTGTCTTTACTTATGTAAGTATAGCCATATTTTATTCTTCTCATGAATGTAATGGGGTGTAAGTGGTGACCTTCCACATAGTACACCCAATTGTAAATCTTATTGCCATGTAGTACACCCTGAACTGCATTTTGGAAACAAACGAGGCTCTGGCGACTGGCATTATGGCCAGTATAATTTTGTGTGTGTTGTCCTGCTTTTGTCCTTGTGTGTGCTGGGTGCCCCTTTACAGCCTCAGGTTTTAACGAAAGTCAGAAGATTTTAATATTTTAGTAACACGACACTGCAATTATGTTACGTATTTTAGTTATGGTAAGGAGCTGGACCCTATATAATGTGTTGGGTGCAAAATAGCCTAAGTGCTGATGCACCCAATATTTTTAATTCAAATTCAAATTTATGAATGTAAGGAAAGGGATATTTAGAAGCAAAAACTTTAAATGGTAAACAAAGCCTTTTAATTTGCTATGGAAAGAAAATCCAAATGTCTTACTTGATTGAAGCTACAGAGTACAGATTTAACACTAACCTCCAACTGATCATGTTGGATGTTGGATGTTATTTTCTACTTTCTTCATAAGTCAGTTTATCTAAATGTTATTTGCCATCACTTTACACCGATAGCTGCAGAATTGGTGATTTTGTTATTCTTGTTTTTCAATGTAATTTCCATGATAACCTTACTATCTTCAACAATTTCATTATTAACTGCTCTGGTCAAAAATCAGATTTAAAGATCATTGAACCTAGTTGAAAGTAAAGGAAATATTTTGAAATATACAGGGTGGAGCATTTTCGACTACACAGTTTGAGGTTGGCAACACTGCAAAACAGATGCATTGGGAGGGCGGTTTCCTCCTGCCTCGCGTACACTGTGACTTTGGATTTCAGTAGGATTGGAACGTTGGCCTCTTCAGCAACGTATATTTTGTGTGGAGCAGTTTGTGTTGACAAAGTCAATTGTAGCGGTGCAGCTTGCATTCCGCAGGGAGTATGGTGATCAACAATGCCGTGGACGAGTTCCTAACAGGAAAACAATCAATGAATGGTGGAAACAATGGCGTGAAGTTGGAAGTGTTCAAAATAAACCGCATGGGAGAAAAAGAACAGTCCGAACACCAGAGAACATGGGTCATGTGTAGCTTTCAAGACCGTCTTGCACAATGTGTTGCCTGCCAGGGACGTCATTTGAAAGATGTAATTTTCATGAAATAATTGTGTGCACAATGTTCATGTATACATTTTCTGTAATCCAAAGGAGCGATGTTTGTTCTAGAAATGAATAATGAAAGTAAATGTAATCAGCAAATCATCTGTCTTCATTATAAAATAGGTAGTCGTATTAACTCTTAAACGCATGAATATTTTTTTGTCATTTTTTTCTTGTATTTAGTCTAATATCTGTTATTATGTACAGGGAGGTTATTGCAGCATGCCACCGCTTCAGCATCGGCCGCTTGCCGGACCAGTCATGCAACAGGTGCCGGCAAATTGCGTAACAGATAGCCCGTAACAGAAACCGCTTGTTTTGTAATGTTTCCACTTTTCACAATTACAGTTACAATTACAATTGAAATAAGCACGTACCTTGTCGCACGGATGCAGGAAAAGGTGTCCTCCCAAATACAAATATTTCTGGCAACTTATTTCTGACGTCTAATCTTAGATTAGTCATCGCTACTTTATTCTCAGTTGTCGCGACAGCGCCTGCAGCTTATCGGGGGTTGGGTGAGTTGTCAGCCGCGAGATGGCGCTTCATACTGCACGTGTCGGCAGTGATGCCAACCGTAGGGACATGTCCCTACGCATAGGGACTTTTCACTAAATTTCGCCCGCGTAGGAACGTAGGGACAGATTTTGCCAAATGAGGGAAAACGTAGGTACTTTTTTCAATCTTGGTAAATTACATTTTATGAATTAGTTTATCTGGATACTTTAGCGAGGAGGAGAAAAAAGAACTAACTAACAGATCTCCATCAGAATTTTGGAACATGTTATCGGTTACCAAAAACTTTCAAGGCAAGTTCCTTTTTGAAAACATTTCCACTCTCGCGAAAATAGTGCTAACATTGCCGCATTCTAACGCGGAAACGGAAAGAATATTTTCAATGTTAAGTGATACAAAAACAAAAAAGGGAAATAAAATGGGACCAAAATTGTTAAAGAATGCAGGAAATACAGCATCACCAACCAACATCTATCTCTTCACAGCAGCAGCATGTATGACTTCAAATAACATAATCAACAGTAAACGACTCAACGTTATTCATTAGGGGTGTGCTGGATTCTTTACTTTAAAAAGTCGTTAATTCTCGACGTTTTCTGCCTTGTAAGTTTCTGGAACTTATCGAAAGTTGTAAGTTTTTATTCTAGAAATGCAAAAACAATCACTTAAAGTGAAAATGACTTGTAAAATTCGAGATTTCCAGTGCTTCGGGAAATTTCGAACATTTCCCGTCCAGAAAATTTTCCGACTTGGTCGGGAAATTGCAAATTTTTCAGTCCCGAATGTCGGGATTTAAAAAAATTACCGTCCCGATCCCGTCCCGACCCAAAAAATTCTGTCCAGCACACCCCTATTATTCATTAAGGCAAGAATTTACAATACCGGACCCTTCTGTAATTTCTATGCTACGTCTTATACTCACGAAATAATTATTCGTGATTATTTATCTCAAGTTAACATGTTGGGGTGAGGGGGAAAAAATGTTCATTAACGTGTAGAAGTTGTAAAATAAGCTTTTCAATTCTCGCAATGATTCTCCGTATACAAGTATGGTAGCCATATTTGTTATATGAACAAATTAAAATTAGTTACGCTGTCTACAGCGTTGCCACACTGTTGATTTCATACTTGGAGAGCATGGATCGTGTAAGAATGGCGGAAGAGAACAGTAAAAAAGTTGTTAATGTTGTACAGATTGTTAGGTGGAGTGTGCAGGAGGATGGCTGTGGGCTAATTAATAAACTTATGGATTTCAGTATATTGCCCAAAGAACGTGCTTACATGTGACAGCGACAATCACGATGTAGAAGAACTGATTTGATTACAGGTAAATTTGGCAACAGTACATCAATCATAAAATTGCAGGATACGAAAATGGCCTTCGATGATGAACGTTTGCCGTTAAAGTGCTACGAAAATAATATTTTTTATCGGTTCGTAATCACAATTACCGCAAAACCATTCAGGAATAGCCCCACTGACCATTCTCGGTAAGTTTAGGTTAAGTTAGGTTAGGCAAACATAGTTAAAATTTGGGCTCGAAAAAAACATGCACGGGTAGCCCAACAAACCATTGACGGATAGCCCCACGAACCATTCAGGTACGGTTAGGTTAGGTTAGGATAGGCAAACATAGTTAAAATTTGGGGTCGTAGTAATATCAGGAATGTATATTTCGTTTTTTAAGTATTGGAAACACAAAATCTTCCGGTAAATAATAAGCAATCGTGCCGATCGCGGACCACTCAATGTCACTTATTTTGCAATTTCTACACGTGACCCCCCAAATTTTAACTTCAAATTCGTGATTAGGAGGCCTCAATTAGTGAGTATGCGAAATATTACAAAAAATCGGGGAGAGGTCCTGTATTGTAAATTCGCTCCTTCATTAATTGTGGAAGCACCGAGCAGAAAGATTTGGTAAGTAAATGTGTATATTTTATCTTCTGTTTGCATGCTCATGAGGTGTTTTTTTTTTAGTCACTTTACTTGGCGTAGGGACATTTGGTCAGTTGTAGGGACATTTTGACTACGTCTGTAGGGACATTGCCGAAAAATGGTTAGCAACACTGTCGGCTACCAGACAGTGAGTCTACGCTCATTCATGTTCACTTCTGTTCGCGTTTATCAGTACGCGTTTTGTTTATACTGTGTTATTGAGTTGGTGTGCTAGTGCTTTATTGTGTGTTAATTGTTATTCATTCATTACTTATGTCGTTAAACAAATATAGTCTTGAACATAGAGTTTTTATGTACGATAATTACGTGAAAACGAATTCTTGCAGAAAAGTGGTCAGGGATTACGATAGACAGGATCTCTTGAACCTAAGAAACGTGTTGTATTGCTGTTGAAGGAAGTCATTTTCAACATCTCTTATAACACAGGAGGTTAGTGATCATCATTATTATTACTTTTAAATATCATTTTACGCTTTCGGTTTGCTTTATGCGCCGGGATGCTGTCTTCCCTTTCTGTCAACTGAGGATAAAGTAGCGATGTCTAATCTAAGATTAGATGTCAGAAATAAGGTGCCGGAAATATTTGTATTTGGGAGGACACCTTTTCCTGCATCCGTGCGACAAGGTACGTGCTTATTTCAATTGTAATTGTAACTGTAATTGTGAAAAGTGGAAACATTACAAAACAAGCGGTTTCTGTTACGGGCTATCTGTTACGCAATTTGCCGGCACCTGTTGCATGACTGGGCCGGCAAGCGGCCGATGCTGAAGCGGTGGCATGCTGCAATAACCTCCCTGTACTAATAAGCGATTTGGAATAATTTTTTGAAAATTTTCATTCTCCTTTTTCGAATTATGCCCCTTTACCATGTGGTAACGCTATGCGTTCAGCCCTACAAATTGATTTATTTTTGAAACCTTGGAAATTTCTGAATTAACCTTCAAAATATTTTCAAAATTTGATTATTATTTTATATAATACAAATATTATAGATCCATTTTACATTAATCTCACATTTTCTGAGCTAATGATGCTCAGGTAACTAAATAGTACACTGGCGAACTTTAAAAAAAGGTCTCCCTTTTCTTAGTTACATTGAAAGGTAGTTAGAAACACTTCATTACTCCTGTTTTGGATAAGAAAGTGGGGGAAGGCAGTTGCAGACAAGGCCATCACTACCTTATGCGCACGTAAACTTGTTTCCGGAAAGCTTTCTGTTGGAGTCTTGTCAGGTATGATGTGGCAGTTTGTGGAAGATTTTTGAGTTCCTACCCCCCCCCCCTCTCTCTCTTTCTCTGTGCGTGTGCCGTTTCTTTTTAAGTTTGGCGTATTTTATTGCATCGACTAATTGCTGTTATGGCTGGGAATGAACCAGGTTAGCAATGGACAAATAAAAAAGTATAAAAAACACCAAAATTCCTGGCATGAGTAGTTAGTAGTAGTAAAGGTTAGGTAAAGTTCCTTGTTTGGTTTGAGTTGGTGTTTTAAGTCCACTTTATGCACAGTAAGGCTAATCGGGACTAGACCTACGGTTTAAAGTGGGATCCAAACCACTGTGCCATGTGCCTCCACCGGGTATCGAACCCGGGACCCCTTGACTACAAGGCGACGACGCTACCACTGCGCCATCAGGGAGGCCCGTAAAGTTCCTCGTGCGTAAAGCAATGTGCCATGAAGGCACATTTAGGGGATGTGGTAGTAGGTCACCGCATATTCTCGAGCTCGGCCATTTTGGAGGTGATACGATCAGTACCACGCTCCAGCTGCCTTTTTATCGCCAGGGTTGTAGTAGAAATGAGAAAATAGAGATGTTTTGCATTCTGCGTATGTGACAGTATTCTTTGGATATTGTCCCTGAAATATCTATTAACATCCTAACCCGCAGTTTTTTCAGGATAAACTAGTTGAAGGCCACGAGTGGTTCCTGAGAAGTAATGAACATATCACAGAATGCGCACTAGTTTAGCTCACGTTTCTTGGGGGAAGGGGGGGGGAATGATATACAAATTTCTTCTACGAATGCTTACGTCATTTTGACCATGGAGTGTATTTTGCAGACTAACGAGGATCTGGCGTCTAGACACAAGGCCAGTATAATGGTCTGTGAAGTTTGGGCTGTGTACTACGTTTATGATTGCCTTTCACAAATTTCGTCTTAACACACCTTTCATCCTTATCTATGCGATTACTCAAAAGTAGATGAAAAGCAAAGTAAAATAAATAAATCAATTGGTCATTGTGTCCCTGCGTTTTTCAATATTTCTTCCTGAACGAAAATTAATGTTTCACCGATGTAATGCATGAATATAGTCATGTGAATTATTTTTTTCCGTCTTCATAGTGTGCTTAATCATTCCTTACTTTAAAGCTGTTGTCCTTAGTGTAAACGATCTTAACTGTGTGGAAGTTCTTATGTAGGCAAAAAAATGTTTAAGAGTAAATCCCAATTGATTGTTAGAAATTTAAAATATTATAACTCTGACGTGACACATATTAACTGTTCTTAATTCGCTGTCAAGGAACGATTTCTCCTAACTAAAAAGGATTGTGGCCTCCATGGTAGAGTGGTTAACACAGCTTGCTTAAACACCGTCTTGGCATTGTGTTTGTTCGGTGTTCATTGTGACTGTCCCTTCATCAATTTCATCATTTCATCGCTCATCCTCATCGTCGCATTTAGCCATAAGTGGCAGAAAAGCAAAGTAAAATAAACCAAACAAACATTCTTGGTAGAATTATTAAAATCTCTAATGGCCAGTCTAAAGCAACAATCAAGTTTCTGGAGGAAAAATAAACTGGCAAGTTCGATTGGGCACGAAGACCTGATGTTGAGGAAATTGATAGGAAGTTTATATTTTACGGACCTTTGGAGTTAAATGGAATCGGTCCATTTACCCTTCCATTGTATGACATCATTAAGAGCAAGTATGAAGCTTTCAAAAAAGAAATCAAACATTCAAATCAGTAGATCTACTGGTGCCAAACTGACAAATGTTAATATGGGTCAAGTGTTCTTTGGTGTAGCTTTTGTCATGTAGCCTATATTTTATGGTTTCATATATAATTGTGGTGGCCGCGGTGGCTCAGTCGGTAACGCGGCTGACTACCATGCTAAAGGTCCCGGGTTCGATCCCCAGCTGGTTCAAATCCGGGAACTTTTCTAACGATGGAAGCGGCCCCGGCGCCCACCCAGCATCGAATAACATGGGTACCTGGGGGAAACCCTGGGGGGTAAAGGTGGTCAGGGGTGTGATGCTGATCACATCACCCCATTCACGACCGGATCAAGAAAGTGTGGGGCGTTACCCCCACACCCCCTATACGCCTTCATGGCGTGGTGCTATGCACAGGGGAGCACTTTACCTTTTTTTTTTTTTTACTGATAAGCTTAATTTCTGTATATATTAGTTTTTCACGACAGTTAAACCTGTTAGCGTAAGTTATCTTAAGTGTTTTCAGAAGTATTAGCACTACTTGTTACAAATTGGAGTAAGTTTTCCTCCAAAAGAGATGCTTTTTTGTACTTTTTCTAATTGATATACTAGATTGTACATGTAACTATTAGAAGTTTTTTCTTTACTACGTTGTAGAATGGCCTGTAACCTTTCAAATAAATCATAGAACACTGATTTTCATTCACACATGTTTGCTTCACAGCTGGGAAATTGAACTTTATGAATAAAGACGTTAACTTGGGATTTTATTTAAACAAGCATTGAAAACTCCAGAAGAAGTAGAGCTATTGTGTTCAAATTTGCAGGATAAATGAGACATTTATATATGATGTTCTTATTACTCCAACAGCAATTTAAAGCTAATCAGTTGAAATTTCTAACTTATGTTCCATTAACCCCAAATGGGGTAATTGGAACAATTTTATGGTGTCATGACAATTATTTTTTTTTGCACGAGTATTTGCAATGCAGGTATGGTCATTATTTGTTTCAAAAATATACAAAATATGTCCTTTTAAATGGTAGAAATTTTTGAAAAAAAACATCAGTAACTTTCTGAGTAATTTACAGTGGAACTTCTACAGGCTGTTTCCTGTTCTAATTACCCCGGTGTTCGTTGGGTGTTCATTGTGACTGTCCCTTCATCAATTTCATCATTTCATCGCTCATCCTCATCGTCGCATTTAGCCATAAGTGGCAGAAAAGCAAAGTAAAATAAACCAAACAAACATAAATAAGAATCTGAAGGGAAAAATATTCCATTACCAAAAATAAAATTTATAAATATACAGTAATTACTTTGTTGATACTGCAGTTTTTTGGCACTGTGTAGCTGTCTTAGCTGACCTCAAAATATACGAAGAGTGAACGATTAATGGAAATGGGGATGCACATTTCTATTACTTTAGTAAGCGTTCAGTCGTAAATCATGTGGACACAGCGTGATTTTCGTGCAAGGAAGGGTTCCTGGGACATCAACTAGTTTGACGTTTACTTATAATATTACGAGGGTATGGATTTTTCTCAACAAGTGCAACAAATGTTTAATGTCATGGAAATTATTTATACAATTTGTTTGAGTAACGTCGTTTTCTACCTCTTGAAATTAATGGTGACTGGAGATGAAAAGCCACACGTGGCAGATTGTAACGTGCTTTGAAGACAGAGGTCTTAAGTTTGAACCATGATTAAGGCATGTTTGCCCCATCACATCCATGTTATCAATTGGTCAATCATTCTCATCGCCATGGATTAACCAAGAGGCAAAAAGCCAACGTAATATATCCTGAATAGAAAAAAATACAGAAAAGGGGCAAGGAAATGCACATATCTTACCGAGTCGAGGTTGTGTGTTGCAAGGCGGAAATGTGTAACTATTATCGCAAGAGCACATTCAATTATATTAGGGCAGAACCATATATCACACAATACAGGTGAAATTGTTGTAGGTTGACGTGAAATGTTAATCTGACTCAACTCTTAAAATACTCTAATATCAGTTTTTTTGTTCCACTTATTATTTCAATTTTGAGGATCTTCATGACCGAGTGCTTTGCATACTGCTCTATGAAACCGGAGACCCTATGTTCGCTTGATTGATTGATTGATTTGCTTTATTTTATTTCACTTCTTGTGCCACTTTTGGCTAAGTTGCAAATATGGGGTAGGCCTCCTCGATGGCCAGTAGCGAAGCGTAGTCTTACGTAGGAGGCAAGCAATGTTTCAGTACAACAAAACATGTAGTACAACGACATGCCGAGGGGAAAGATTCAAGGTTTATAGCCTCATTTACCCAGTTGCTGGATTTGTCAAAATATCGTAATAAAGTGACTATACTAAAAATAAACCATATGATCCGCAAACGTCACATTTACTTTTTAAAAAAAATCCAGGTAACGTTATTCATATGATATTAAACGTTTTGCATATGCGAACTTTCCGCATACGACTAAAGGGAGACGGAATTTCTTACTTACTTATTAGTACCTTTATTTGTTCATTATTATTTAATATGGTCAAACGGTGACCAAACCGATTTAGATAAAAAAAAATGGAAATCATTGGTTTATTTTACGCTGCATGATGTAATTTAGTATTTTTGGGCACCCTAAAAACCGCATTGGAGTAACTTAAACACTAAATAAAAAGTTAAACACAAACAATAAAAAATTCATTTCAAAGCAAAGAAACACATGCATAGACAATGTACTAACCATAATAAATTTCAAACTCTTGGTCCATTGGATGCCACCCTTTGGAAATGTCGCACAAAGCCCCTTGGGCTAACTTGTTTTTAAGTCCAGTAAATGCGGTGTTGGTATCTCTCTCGAGCTAAACGAAGCAATTTTCAATTGCTCAATAATACACCCGCACTTCACATCAACCGTTCCTAAATACGCGTTCATTCCGATAAATTCACAGCACAAAACACGAAGCAACAAACACTCACACTATCCCACGCGCTTTCCACAACTGCAAGCATCCACACAAGATTACTTTGAAAATCTCTGAAACAACTGAAAGTGATACCAACCTATTTCCTTAATTTTTTTTTATCCGTCACAAAAGATATATCAGTTTGGAGATAAAAATTACGCGGAGGAATCAGAATCATTTCAGCAGAACGAGTATGTACATTAATATTTAAGTAATAAAGTGTCATTCAATGGCGTGCCCGGGGCGAAGGGGGGGTGGATGGTAGACATAACCCCCTTTTGGCCCAGTATATCTAAGAAAAAACGTCAAAGGAAGGAAAAGATGACAAAATGGGGACCGTAAAAAGACCCTGGGAACACCACTTGCATCATAATAATAGAACTTAAAACATATTCGGGCCTCCCCGATGGCACAGTGGTAGTGTCGTCGCCTTGTAATCAAGGGGTTCCGGGTGCGATACCCGGTGGAGGCACAAGTGTTTCAGATCCCATTTTAAACTGTAGGTCCAGCCCCGATTAGCCTTACTGTGCATAAAGTGGACTTAAAACAACAAATCAATCAATCAATCATTAAAACATATTCTTGTGCTCATAATATGCAGAATGTATACGATTTACTTCTATGCCATGTACAAATATCAGTAGATAGTTCTTTCTCAGATAGCTTTATTTTCACCCCAAGTTTTATTCAAAAGCAGTCAATTTATTGATTGTAAAATTTGTGAAAGAGCTCACTTGAATTACTGCGTAAATAATTTGGCAGTTGCAAACACTGGTAGCAGTCAACACTTCTGGCGTAATTTGAGCTGGACCGACCAGGAAGCAGGGTGCAGGACCAAGGTCCGTCCAATCTTCCCTCCCTCCCTGAGAAAACTCTTCACGGGGGTGCAGAAATTCCACTGCCCCAACTCCCAATGTCAACTTTTTTTACGCGTTTTACATTTCGCGAAATCTAAAATAATTTGTAATATAATATGATATATATGGAATTTAGAACAGTGATAATAACTTCTTTTAGTTATTTTATGACTAACAATTTATTATTATATTTGCGATCTTGTTTACGTGTTCATGAAGACAAATATTCGTTACTAGTTTTTTGCTGGCAACGTACCCATAGATGAATCGTTCTGCTTTCGGTTGAACTCGGCTATTTTCGGGAATCACGCAAGCTTGGAAAGCACAGCTTTTTGTAGAAGCTTTGTTTACGGGTTCCACCAGAATTTCACGCTTCGCCATGTGACTCCTTCAGAGGCCTTATTTTCCCGCAGAACGGCTGCAAGCATTGAGGCTGGTGCTTGCTACAGAGCTGCTGGGGGAGTTTGCGGCCACATTTTTTTCGCGAAATCGAGTGCGATGGAAACTAAATACAGTTAGAACATTAAGTACATTAAATGATATTCGAATTATGCAAGCAGTGCGATACCCGGTGGAGGCACATAGTGGTTCGGATCCCACTTTAAACTGTAGGTCCAGTCCCGATTAGCCTTACTGTGCATAAAGTGGACTTCAAACACAAACTCAATCAAATATGGGGATTAGTGACGATATGATGAAATTGATGAATGGACACTCACAAATCCATTCCCAGGCCAGAATTCGAATGCGGGACGCTTGGCGTCATAGCGTGATGTGGTAATCACTCTGCCACTGGAGCCGGAATCTATTTGCGAAGCGTGGGTAATATTTAAGAGCTTATTGTGTTCGTTCATTTTTTCTGGTCACTCCAACATTCGTCCTTATCGTTGAAAGTAAACAAGAGGGATATAATATGGTCGTAAAAATAGCAAAGTTATCAGATGCCTGTTACGTGCCAAAAGAAACGACCTTCTTTGCTCGTTTTCTGTTTATATTTGTTTTAGAGCTAATGAGAAAAGAGAGAAAAGAAACAAAAAAATGAACAACCTATTTTCATTCATGAAGGAAATAAATCACCAGCTCAGTACCTGATTTCTTGAAAACTCAAAATGGACAAGAAATATTTCTTCCGAGCCCGAATGAGCACACAAAGAAATGCTGTGCTAATTCCTTGATGACTCATGGTTAACATTGCTCCTCTGTGTGGTGTTCACGTCTGACAACTGTGCAGCTGTTCGTTATCTTAAATAGAGTTTCGGCATTGATGCTGCAGTGTTTCCAATTCAATATCGGTTTTTGTTTGTTGCTTCCAATCTAACTGAGAGGAGGGAGACCTTTTTTTAAAGTTCGCCAGTGTACATAATGATTACTCTATATTCACATATTGTATATCAGTCTTGAATATTCACTTGTCATAGAAACTTTGAATTGATTTGAATTAGAGTTTTAAGTCTACTTTATGCACAGAATAGCTAATCGGGACTGGACCTGACGTTTAAAATGTTATCAGAACCACTGTGCCATGTACCTCCACTGTGTATCTGATCCGGGACCCCTTCATTACATGGCAACTATGTTACTACTACGCCATCGAGGAGGCCCTTGTCATAGAAAAACATATGAAACATGGAACGCAAAGTCCAACCACATATTTGACATGTCCAATACGAACACTACTAGTGGACCACCAGCATATCACACATCTTTCAAAACCTTCCTTTGTGTTGTAATGGACCGCCACGCCCCCTTAGGTGCAACACGAAATGATGCCACATAGTTTTGAGCGATTTCCATCCAAATCCAAGCTGGGAGAATCTCTGCCTCTGAAATTCTTGTAGAATATGCATAAGAGGGGCTGCAGTCTTTCTAAATTTGTTTTCAATGTCAGTGGAATCTTCTTATACTCTTACCTTGATAGGTGCGAAAACAAATGAGGCATCCACGGAAGGTTTTCAAGCAATCGGCAGGCTTTGTAACCAAATCTTATAGGTTTTCCTCTAATAAATAGCTTGTAGGAATGTTTTGCATTATGCGGGATCACAGACTCAAGAAAACTGAGCTACTGAACAGGCACAAAATGTTCCATGAAATGGTAATCTATTATTACTATTATTTGTATTATATTTATTATTATTATTTTTAATAATATTAAAATAACATATAAATTACAAGCAATATAAGAAGAAACCATACAAAAGACAACAAGAGGCTTTAAAACTTAAATTTCTTGGTTTACATGCAATAATAATAGAATAAATGAAGTAATTGTTGAAAAGGCCTGTAGCTACTGTATCTGCATAGCATTATCATATGGTAACGCCACCGATATGGGCAAGAATTGAACAAGTGAAGCACATTTTTGAACTGAAAACATCATTAGTTTTAAATTACATACGTTTACTAAATGCTGAAAACATTCAGAACTAACTAACTAACTAACTAACTCCCTAGCCTTCTTAAACCCGAAGGTTCATGGCTGCAGCAACACAGGCCTTCCATCTTTCCCTATCTTGAGCAAGTTCTATATACTCTTTTCCATCCCTACCGATTTCCCTTAGGTCCATCTCAATGTTGTCCCTCCATCTTCGTCTTGCTTTCCTACAGGTCTCTTACCATCGGGTTTACCAACAAGAATCCTGTAAACTCCTCTCTCCTCTCCCATTCGTGCCACATGGCCGGCCCACCTAAGTCTTCTTGATTTAATTATTCTAATAATATCTGGACATGAATACAAATTATGTAGTTCTAAATTATGTAACCTTCTCCACTCACCTGTCTCCTCATCCCTTTTAGGTCCAAATATTTTCCTAAGGATCTTATTTTCAAATACTCTCAATTTATGTTCCTCTTTCAATGTAAGGGACCAAGTTTCACATCCATATAATACTACAGGCAAAATTACTGTTTTGCATATTTTAACTTTTAGTTTCTTAGATATTAAATGAGAAGACAAAAGTTTATGAAGAGAGAAGTAACATGCATTTCCTGAATTAAGCCTACTTTTTATTTCCTCCTCAATATAATTTTCATTTGTTAATATTACTCCTAAGTATTTGAATTTGGAAACTGGTTCAAACGAGTTGTTATCAATAATTAGATTTTGATTATTACCTAACACTTGGTTTCGGCCTGTAAGCATATATTTAGTTTTCTCTTTGTTAACTTCCAAACCTATCTCTTTAGCAGTTTTGAAAAATATTTTAGCATTATTCTTAATTGTATTCACATCATCTTCCAGTAAGTCTAGATCATCTGCATATGCTAACAACTGAGTCACACCATTTAATTTTAGTCCTTCTTTAGTTTCTTTTTCCTTCCTAACAGCATATTCTAAGGCAAAATTAAAGAGCAATGGAGATAATGCATCTCCTTGTTTCAACCCATCATGAATTGTAAATTTGTTAGACATATTAATACCCACACGAATTTTACTTTCTGTTTCACTGGTGCATATTTTTATCATACTAACAAGCTTCTTAGGTATTCCAAACTCTACTAATATATTATATAATTTATCTCTTTTGACCAAACCATATGCTTTTTTGAAATCAATGAATAGCTGATGAACATTTTGATTATATTCCCACTTTTATTCAAGTGTCTGTCTGATGTGAAAAATCTGATCTGTAGTTGATCTGTTACGTTTAAATCCACATTGATAATCACCTATAATTTCATTAGCATATGGGGTTAGTCTTGTTAAAAGAATGTTAGATAATATTTTATATGTTGTTGAGAGTAGAGAAATTCCACGGTAATTATTGCAGTTCATTTTATCACCTTTTTTAAACACAGGAACAATTATGGATAATTTCCACTGTTGAGGGATTTCTTTTTTATTGCATATTGAACAAATTAATTTATGAATTTGACATATTAATGAATTTCCACCATATTTAATTAACTCAGCTGGTATTAAATCAATGCCAGGTGCTTTGTTATTCTTTAGCATTTTAATAGCATCTTTAACTTCAGTCACGTTAGGTTCTGGAACTAAAGGTTCTGCTGTGTGGACTTCATTTACTTCTGATTTATCTCCTACATGGACATTTAAAAGGTCATTAAAGTAGTTTAGAATATCGCTTGGATCAGCTAGAAAATCACCGTCTTTATCTTTTATCAAGTTTACTTTAGGTTGCCACCCCTTTCTAAACTCATTTACACCTTTATATAAATCTCTTATATTTTTATTTTTGCTGTTTGTTTCAATTTCGTTAATTTGGCTTTTCAAGTAATCTCTTTTTTTAGTTCTAAATGTGTGGTTAACTTCTCGCTTTATTCTATTATAATTGTTTAGATTTGTATCATCAGAGTTATTTAACAACCTAAGTCTAGCTTGATTTCTTATTTCTATTAGATTATGACATTCATTATCAAACCATGGCTTACTTTTTCTCGGTTTATGGTATCCTATACTTTCTTTAGCTGCTGATTCTATTGCATTACGTATGTGCTCCCAATTCTTATTTACGTCTGTTTCATTTATATTTTCATCATAATTTAAATCCTGCAAAACATCAAATCTATTTGACAGTTTAATTTGGTAATCTCTCTTAATTCTTTCATCAGTAAACTTTCCTGTATCAAATTTTAGAACTTTTAGATTTTGTTGCTTATGATTTATCACTGAGAGTCTTTCTCTTAATTTAGCAATTACTAAATAATGGGAGCATAAAAGAAATATAGTTTTTCTTGACGAACTTAACTGAGTACTTCATTCAGACCCTTCAGTCCTCCTTGTGTCGGAGCATGAGATGATTACTTGCCTTACCACCATCCTAGCTATGACATGGACATAGGAAGATTTTTCCAGTGAGGTCAAGCAAGGAATTTCTTTTATGGGAGGGGAAAGGGGAGCAAGGAAGATATTTTCCTCAAAACATTGCTTCTTTTTTGAGGTAATAATTTTCCTGAAATGCTATTGGTGAATTTTTTTAAAATATCTTTCTTTAAGTATAGATTGAGGGTATAATAAGAGTGATCTCACGTCGTGAGGTAATTTTTATCATCAACTCAGAGCTCAGAGTCCATGCATGTAAAACAGCACTTGTCTTCTTTATGCATTATGCAATTACTCTGTTCGTGTTTGCTGTACTAGAAGTGCATTAGATTAATTGTTGGACAACAGTGGAAACATGAACCTGACCTCCTTGAATGTTGACAATGTAGTCTTGATAAAGTAGAAGCAACAATTAAATCTTTAACAACTGGGCAACAGAGATTCTGTTTAATTTGCAACATTAAGAGAGTGCAGTTCTGTGATTCTGTATTTTTTTCAGTTTTGATTCGCCAAAAATGAGTGGAAGAAAATAAATAGGGGTTCTCAGTCCCAAAAACTGTCAAGAAGTCAAGACAATACAAAAAATCTGAGATGGTATGAAGGAATTCAAAAATTGATGAGTTGTTTAAAGGATGGACAATGCAAGCTTTCTCTGGTTTGAATATGTATCAGAGTGTTAGAATAATGGAGAAAATATGGTGAGTAATACTGGACATAGAGGTGCCTTTGCCTATGATATTTTTTAAATAGACATTTCAAAAATTAGTATGAATAATAATGATGTGGAATCAATCACATGAGTTGATCCCAATGACTTAAATAAGGTGAAAGATTTTACTTGCTTTAGGAATATTCATGCCACCTATTGCAAATCAACTATTCAACTGAGCACTCTTTCTCACCCTTTAGGAGACTTAAGAATTATCTACAATCATCTCTGTTGCAAGATCGAGTTACAAGTCTTGCTGTCCTTTCCATGAATGCTAACATTACATAGCGAAGACTATGGAAATGTTGATTGATTTTTTATTTGATTTCTCTTTACTTCACTTTCTGACACATTTGAGTAATTGTGAAGATGAGGATGAGTAAAAGTAATGAACCACTCACAGAGATCACCCATGCCCAGCCCAGGATTCAAAGCCAGGGTCTATGAAAATGTGATTGACAAACATTGCAGGAAAGAGAGCATGCTCTACCTGGCTAGTATTTGATCTGTTCAATATGCATGTATTATTATTATTACACAAAAGTATTATCAAGAGTAATGTGTTCGTTGGTGGTGTACTATACCCATTTCAAAACAGAGGCAGCCAAGATTTCTTCTGCCTAAGGGCACCAAGTAGCTAAATTCACCCCTTTATATACAGGGTTGGGCAAGGAAAGCCTTATCTTGTCAGACATTCTCAAACTATTATTTCTTCTACATTCTCCAATTCCACTACTCTTCCCATCTGGCCATCTGCACCTGTTCTTGTTTTTAAAGCACATTATTTTAGGAGAGTATTTTGTTTGAGACCAAGTGATATGAGGTGGGCTGGTTTTTTATGCTGAACCCTGTATGTGTTCATGTGTGCGTGTTTGCACATATAGTTTTTCATTTTCACGCAAGTGATAAAAGTAACATAAGCAGCATTGCAATTAAATGAGTAAAAATATATCATACTAGTATTATACCAGTATCATATTAATAGATATGAAGATTATTTTAGAATAACAATAAAAAATGAATATACAATACTTTCCGTAGTGTTATGTGTGATTATCCTTCACTGTGGTCATGTAGTATAAGCTTAGGGTGATCATACATCCTGTTTTCACCTGAACAGTCCTATTTAGGAGATGTGTCCTAGTTGTCCAATCCATGTTTTAAAAATCCTCAGTATGTCCCACTTAATAAAAGTCTAGAAGTTAATTTTAAAACTAAATCTAAATTTGAGCCATTTCATGCTAAAATAAAAAGTTGATGGAATTTTTACACTATTGTCATGGCAACACTACTTCAAGTACTTCATACAATACATATATATATATATATATATATATATATATATTGTTATTTAGCGTCGCTTCTCTGCCACTTTTGGCTAAAAGTTCAAGACAATGAAAATGCACCATTGTCATCAAAAAGATTCGAGCAGACTAAAATTAAGCATTTACTTTCAATGTGAGCTTGCACCATGAATTTAAATTCCTGTGTGTAAACAAAACTAAAGAGACAATTCCTAATGAATTAGTGAATGCTAATATTATTCTATTATTCTATTGTTTGATCAGTGGCAATTTGCAAGAGCAATTGTAACACAACTTCAAAAAGACTGGAAATAAAATAAGGTTTATTTGTCGTTTAAATGGGTACAGATTTTTTAGTAAGTTGAAGTTGACCACATAGTATGATGTCTTTCTGAAAGCTTATTCTTCTCTACCTAATGCATCCACTCCCATTGAGCATATTTGCTTAATCTTGAATAATATGTGGACAGATGAAAATATTGCTTACATGTCTCAACAATGAAGTCTATCTTGTTGGTACGACTAAAATTTACCAAGAGTTGGTTTTAGCTTATGAACAATTCTAAGATCTTAACTTCAGCGTAGCAGGCCTAACATCAAAGCTGATCAGGAGAGAGGAGAAATACTATGTAAGTTATGCTGAGCTTACAATTATTATTTTGATAATGGGAGATCACATTTAATTTGTTATTTATATTGTATTATTTATGTGTTGATACTTAAACTAATAATTGTAATACTACTAACAATAATATTTTTATGATTGCCAATTTTCCAGTATGGGGTAAACTAATTTCCTTTTCTCCTGAGACTTCAGCCTGACTATGGGACTAATGGCCACCCACCGTCACAAGGATATTGGGGAGCTTAGAATGAGAAGCATAACAAAGTCGTAGAAATCCTGCAACAAAGACTGGGGTTGCGTTGTGTTGATAACATGTGTCTGTGAAAATGGTTGGATGATCTCCCGCCGTGGGTGGGAGAGAGGCCTGCAGTTAGTTGTAGATACTGGCCCTTATGGGTTATTATTAGTATTAGTATTGTGTGTCATTATTAAAAAATAACTAAATGTATGTTTATGTGTGTTAAATATTAAATAAAGCATTATCAGTCAATCAGTGTTGGAAGTATATGTTGGGTTAATCAAAATTTTATTGGCAATAAATTGTTGCATTTTATGTTTGACATTGATGTATTTCTGCATTATGTCCACCTAATGGTGTATGCAAAGTATACATATGAGGAAATGCAATTTCTTTCAAGTAACACGCTCCTCCTTTCTCAAGTACTCTGGTGTTGTAAAGATAGACAATATGATTTCCTTTAGGATTGTTTTTAAGCCAAATGTGTTTCAAGTCAACATTATTCAGAAATGAAATTACAAAACATGTCTCAACAAGACTCAAAATAATTAATCAGCAACTAATATTTAAGGTACACATATTTTAATTGATAAGTAACATATAAAACATTGTGCACATGTTGATTTGAGAGTAATTGATGATGGACTTCATGCATGGTATTTTATTTAAACATTCATTATTTTGCTTGTTGCAGAAGCGTAATTGGTCTGTGAGGAGAAACTCGAAGTAAGTTTCTGCACAGATTTTGAATAAGTAGGTCAACAAGATATCACAGCTTAAACAGGCAGTCTTCATCAACTGAGCCAGGTCATTTTCAGGTAAGCAATGAACACAATTTTTCCACTCCACATTTCACCCATTACACTGGTCTGCATGAAAATCGGCCCTGACACTATTCCTGCTGATTCTTATGTAAAATGACCTCTTGAATCCGAATATTTTTATTATTTGGGGGTGTTTGGGGGAGGATGAGGGGGCTGGAATCTACAATATGTAGAAAATAAGTGAAAAAATTGCGAAAAAACTGGAAAAATCGATAATTTTTAATGATTTTTTTTACAATTTAAGGGGGCAAATCCCCCCAAATCTAACTCCTTGCTACAAATGTTCATGTTATAGAACTTTTCACCTCTCTAGCACCTCATTAGAAATGTAAAGGCTGAAATAATCCTTTTCATCCCTCCAAATTATCAAAAACTGATAAAAATAGGTGGGGGGCTCCCCCGAAAAAGGTGGGTGATGGGGGAAAACGGGTGTCATATTCGGATTTAGGAGGTCATTTTACATAAGAATCAGCAGGAATGGTGTCAGGGCTCGAATTTTTTTTTTTTTTTTTTTTTTTTGCAGACCAGTGTTATTAAATCCCTTTTCCCTTTAACACTTCCCCCTCTCCTTATATCCCATCCCCTTCTTTGGAGTATGTATTTCTGTCCTACCTCCTTTCCATCTCCTTGTAGAACAGAATTCTTACATAACAGTTCCTGCTTGTTTTAGAAATCACTTCCTCCCATCTTATCAACTTCCCTCCTAACACTCCCTCTTATATCACTCCCATTGACTAAATGGATACTCTCTCTTTTTATATCACTTTCTTCATTGCAAATTGGTTTCTTCCCTTTGACTCTCCTACCTTAGAATTTTTTTTTCTCCCATGCTTGTTTTACAATATATACTTTGTTATTTAGAGGGCTTGTTTCCTCCTATATTCCCTTTCTTATCTTGGAGCAAATGCTTCCTCAATTATTTATCCATTTATCCTAAGGAAGCACCTTCTCCTACATCCCATCCTTCTTTTTGGAAGACCTAACTCCAAATGTCTCCCTTGTTTCTTTCTAAGATCTTCACTTCACCTTGAAAATTTTTATTTTCCCAACACTACCTGCAGGATATGAATCCTTTTATCTCTCTATTCCCTCTCTTTGTAGGATGTAATTAACCCTTTGTTTCCTCCTATGCCATCTCTTTTTCTTGGAGAATGTATTTCATTTTATTCTCCCTATCCTTGGAGAACTTGCTTAACTGATTCCTTTTATTTCCCCTCTTACTCTACTTTGAGGTATTTGTTTTCCTTTCTCAGCATCCATTTTCATTCAAGGACTTGCTTCTTCCTTCTTCCAACTTACCTTCTTCTGCTACAAAGACTTATCTTCTCCCAGGAGGACATGATTATCTAATACCTTCCATATACTTGAAGAGTTTTCTTTCCAATATACATATAACTCTTTCCCTTATCTTAACACAGCTTTACACACACCATTTCTATCTCCTTCATTGATATTCCTCTTCCTTCTCTTTTGTGGGATCATATCTCCTTTGTGTTTTCCTTCTTTTTGGAAGACTGATTCCTCTTAAATCCACCCTTCACATGGAGCAATAGCTTCCACCTATCTCCCTCCCACCTCCATGGACTTTGTTCCTTCTATTGTTCACCTCTCTCCTTGAAGGACCTGCTTCAGCCCATCTTCCTCCCTTTTCCTTCAAAAACATGCCTTATCCTTTCAACCATTACTTCTCTTTGGACAGCACTACTACACCTATAGCCTTCCTTCTCATTTGAAGACTTGTGTCCATCTATATTTCATTTCTCTTGGAATGCATGATTCTTTCTTTATGGCTCCTAGCTCAAGAAGATGACTGCTTCCATTTCGAAACAATACTCTTCTAATTTCCTATCCTTTACTTTGAAGAATTCATATCCCCCAATGTAATCTTTACTTTTCAGTGGATTTACTTTTCCCCCTGGAGAACTCGCCCCTTCCTATATCCTTTCTTTGCTTTCTATCTAGTCTCCTTGGAGGGATCCTTTCCTCCCCTTTGGATTCCTGCTCTTTGGTACAGTTGCCTTCGCCTATCTCTCCTACTTCGATTTCTAAGACATTCCTGGCATCTCCTATGGGGACATGTGTTCCCCTATCTCTCTCTTTCTCCTTGAATGATGTGTTTCTTTTATCTTAATTCTTATATTCAGGCCATTCGCCTTCCTCAAATATTCCTTACATTTTCTGAAAGATCTGATCTCCTCCTCCATTATACTTTATCTCTTAGAACAATATGACTCTTGTTATTATCTCCTACTTGAAACATATACTGGCTTCCATTGCATCCTATCTTCTGACTGTTTTCTTATTTCATTTACTTCACCCACTGGTCACTGCAAGACTTTCATTCTCCTTAATCTTCTTCTTAATATAGGTTATTACTGCAGTTCATTTAATACTTAGTTTCCTCCTATCTTATTTTTACCATTGACTTCTCACTCCTTTCATTCACTACTTTCCATTGTAGAGTGGGTTTCTTCTGCATCCTTTTCTTCTCCTTGAAGGCTCCCTTTCATCCATTCTCAGTTACTTCTTGTTGAAAAGTTACTTACTCCTCTTTCCTCCTTTTGCCTTTAGCTCGATTTTCTTCTTACTGTCTCCTTCACTTGTTCTTGTAGGACATCCTTCCTTCTCTGTCTGAGAGAATTTGCCACATACCACTTTCATACTAGATTTTGAAGACATTGTCTACACTTTTCTTGTCTCGTCTACTTACCTTGATTTTTGTTTCTGTCTGGTGAGGAAAGATTAGTTGGTTACAGAGACAGTGGTAATAATTTCAGATAGAAACAGACATATCATTAGAATGGAGAGTGAAAATAAGCATAAGAGGATGGTGACATATATTCCTTAAACAAGTGGTGCAGTTACGCATATAATATCTCCACATAGGACCAGTATGAAAAAATGGACATAGACAAACAAAAGGATGGAGACAAGAGGGGTATGAGGTGTAAATGCAAATAGAGTAGAGGAGAATCATCAGCTAGGATAATGCACTCAAAGGAGTCTGTAGTGAGATAGTAGTAAGCAAATGTTTCAAGATGAATTTGATAGTATGGTTGAATTCTTCCATGAGAATAAGATTCATTGACAAGCATATCCTGAATGGAGATGGAAGTGATATTGGTGGAAGTGAGTCCTTATAAGGGAAGTGAAGAAAGAAGAAGAAATGGGTATTCCAAGAAGTTAAGAGGAAAACAAGTTCTGAAGATTATGAAGGAAGGTAGGGTGAAGGTATTTCCATTTATATGTAAAAAAAAAAAAAATGGAAGTGACAATTTCTCCAAAGAGAAGAAACTGCATGTAGAACATTCGAAGATAGAGAATTTTCTCCTAAGCTCTTATCTTATTCTTGGAGGACTCGCTTCATCTTTGGTATGTATTTCCTATTTATAGGACTCAATGCCTTCTTCTTGCAGAATCTGTCTCTTTTAAAAACCTCCTTTTTCTTATGTGGAGCTTCACATTCTGTCTCCCATTCTTGTTTTTGGAATTTACATATTTTTGTACCATCTTATCTTCTATTTTGGAAAACTTGGTTTTACTTATCTTATCCCTCTTTTTCAAAGCATCATTCTGTTACCTTCACTTCTTCATGAAAGACATGCCTTTTCTAATCTGCTTGCATTTTTGATGTACGGTATTTCCTTTCCTTCCGCTTGAAGGGTTGTGTCCTCTTCTCCTTATCCATTCTCATTTAAAGATTTGGCCTGTCTTCCATTGGTGGGGTGGTGTAAGGGGTGCTCCTTCCATGTAGTGCACCCAATAGTCAACCTCACTTCCAGATAGTACACCCTTGTGTCGCCCTTGTCAACACATACTTTTTCAAGCACAGAACTATTCAATCTGTATTGTATTAATCTATGTTGGAATCTTTTCTTTAAAAATGTGTTATTGTTAATGTAATGAATTGTTGAACTTAAATCAGGGGAAAATGATGAAACTATGGAAATATTAAACAACTATGTAATAACCATGGTAAATTGTAAACAACAATATGATATAAAAGAGCTAGACTTTCGTAAGTCTACGGAACATTCTCCTGGTTGCCGAAAGGTTGATGGTTCAGGGGACGTTGGGGAATATCTTGCTTCAATCTTAGGATTGGCTGGTGTACTTGTACTCCATTTTGGCAGATATTCTACAAACCCAACTCTGAATAAGGTGTTCTCCTGCATCATCAAAAGACCAGGGTTATAAACTTCGGTATAACTAATAGGTTTAGGCCTACAAGTTATACCGGGTGAACTGTCTGTTTGGAAAAGTGTTTGTATAATATCGAAAGTTTAAATAAATCTTCGAGTAAAAGATCTTAAGGATCTTTCATTTCAACCTGCATAGGTGATAATTAAAAATAAATCCTACACCACAGACCTCGCAAGGGCTTGGTCCTACTAACCCTTAGAAGCCTTTGAGAAGTCCGATAAAAGGGTTATAACCAGACTAAACTAAAAGCCCTAAAGGCAGAAGGTGCGTGTCAGTGATTTTTGGCGACCGTGACCAGGACCATCGAAGCAACCACCTGTGGATCTTCGTGGCCCAGCAGAAGAAGAAGAAGCCTGTTCCAGAAACAGAAGAAGAAGCCTGTTCCAGAAACAGAAGAAGAAGCCTGTGCCAGAAACAGAAGAAGAAGCCTATTCCAGAAACAGAAGAAGCAAAGATGATAGGTTCCCAGAGACCTTTGACCAGACAGCAAAAGGAGAGGCTAGTTTGCTGTACGAATGAAGAAAAGAAGGAGGAAACCTTATTACCATGCTCCGGCTGCAACAGATACGTTCATGAAAGTTGCGCACATAAAACCCCAGGATCTGACGTAGCAGCGGAGGTAGACATTAAATGTAGACAGTGCGTGGAAAAACAAGTTACGCCAACCCCAACAGGTGATAGTTGGAGGGAAATGATGATCTCCTTTATGACCGATTTTAAGAAAGAGAAAGAAGCAGAAAGAGAGCAAAGATTAAAAGAGAAAGAAGCAGAAAAAGAGCAAAGATTAAAAGAAAAGGAAGAAGAAAGAGAGCAAAGATTAAAAGAGAAAGAAGCAGAAAAAGAGCAAAGATTAAAAGATAAGGAAGAAGAAAGAGAGCAAAGATTAAAAGAAAAAGAAGAAGAAAAAGAGCGAAGATTAAAGGACAAGGAAGAAAATGACCAAAAGTTCGCACGTTTGGTTGAAACCTTGGGTGAAAGAGATGCTGAACAGAAAGCAGAAAGAGAAAGAGAACGAGAAATGAGTGACCAAAAGTTTGCACGTTTGGTTGAAACCTTGGGTAAAAGAGATGCTGAACAGAAAGCAGAAAGAGAAAGAGAACGAGAAATGAGTGACCAAAAGTTCGCACGTTCGATTGAAACCTTGGGTGAAAGAGATGCTGAACAGAAAGCAGAAAGAGAAAGGGAACGAGAAATGAGTAAGAAAATGTTTGAAGATTTTAAAATAGATTTAGAAAAAGAAATATCTGAAGCGATAGCTGAAATCAGAAAAGAGAGAGACGAAAAATATGAAGAACTAGTGGAAAGAAGGAGAGAAGATCGGCAGATAGATGATGACCGTTTTAAACAGCTACAAGAAAGCTTGAACCAAGAAATGACTGAGCTGAAGGAAAGTCAAAAGGAAATGTCCGTAAATTTGGAGGGTGAAATAAGAGTGACAAAAGAGGCCCAAACACAACAAGTTGAAATTATAAAAACGTTAACCTCAAAGTTGGAAACCTTACAACTAGGCAAGGAGAATAGGAATGAAGAGATGGAAACTCTGCCAAAGAAGATATGTGTAAGAACCTCTTGCTCCTCGTATTCTTCCAGTTCCGAATCTCCCGAACATTCTGAACCATGCCAAAGAAAGAAACGAAAAAGGAGTGGCAGAATGAGACGAACTAGAGACTACGCTACGGAAAAAATTGTAGAAGATAATTCCTACTTAAACTATTCATCCAATCGAATTCTCCGAATGTCTGACGTCAATTCCCTCACCAAATTTAATGGAGAAATAAATTCAGTATCTGCTGAGAGGTACCTGGAAGAGATAAATACTTATATGGATTTAATGAAAATGCCCATGATGTATCGACTAAAAGTCCTCCCTTCGCTAATGGTGGGTAAAGCCAAGGCTTGGTTTATGGCAAACGAAAAAAGATGGAAAACTTTTGAACATTTCCGCTCTGCATTTAGGAAGCAATACGCATCGCCTGAAGCAAAACAGAGGGAAATGAATACCCTGAGGAATAAACATTATAGCAAAGGTGCAGGGTTATCATTGGAAGAATATTGCTGGGAGGTATATGCAGCATACTGCAATCTAACGGAAACCATCAACCAATCAGAAGTGCTGAACTTAATCATTGGCCAGTTACCTTCAGGAGTGCGACAACTGGTACTAACTCGAGATCCCGCCAACATAGACCAACTCACGAATTTCCTGGGAAAGTTCGAAGCGTCTGAACAAATGGAAGGATGGAAAGCCGATCACCAACGAACTGATGAACGGAGAAATCCTCAACCTCGAGTCAGGAATCTAGAGCTATCCCGGAGGAATGGAGGAGAAGAAGATAAGAGGCCCACACCGATCAACCAAAGGTTGAATGGAAATCTAAGGTTCCAAAGGAAGGATGCCAAGAGAAGGACGTCCTTGAATAAGAACCAGAATCAAAGAAACTGGAACCAGTCTCCCAGGAAAGATGGTGGAATACAGACTGACGAAATTCCAGAAGACTGTGCTTTGAACCCTAGAGCATCTGTATGGGAAATTCCTTCCACTATTAAAGCACCTTCTTGGGAAATTCCCTCTACCAGTCGAGCAAATTTAAACCAGAGGTCGTTGTAGATGAAGCTCTCCTTTCTACAACGCGACACAATCTTGATGTTTGTGAGAGCGAAGAGGATAAATTTATTACCAATGAAAAATTAGGTGTTTTGTATCTGGATCTAAATTCTTGTCCAAATTCTGAAGAAGAGAAATTGTTTAATGTTTTCGAAGTAACTGGGAATTGCAGCAAGAAGCCAGAAATTCTAATATAAGTTTTAGGATTAAAAATAAGATGTACTTTGGATACAGAAAGTGAATGCACCGTCATGAATTATAATGTTTGGGTAAAGCTCCGAGAGAGATTACCAGGCTTGAAACTGCAAGGATGTCCAGGAATAAGGTTAAAGGATTTTGTTGGACATGAGAGGTCCCGTATTGTAGGATGCCGAACCATTCTTTTTGAAATTGCAGGACACACTTTTGAAGATCAAGTCTACGTAGTGAAGAATTTAGAGGCAGATTTGTTATTTGGATATCCCTTCTTCAAGAGATATAGAATCAATTTGGATGCAGGTGCCAATAAATTATATTTAACGGTGAAGGAACAAGTCGTTGAAGAAAGTTTGATTCCAGATGACCAAGAAGATAGTTTTGAAGCAATTAATGGTAAGACTTCGTGTGTTAAACTATCGATGGCTGAAAGGGAATCGCATTCAGACAATAGGTCCGCCGCCGAGGAAGATATAAGAAAGAAGGTTTTCGCTCCAGGGTTGCCGAATCAAGAAGATGAGGAGGAACTACACTGCCCATTATTTTCTGAAAAACAGAGACTTGTAAATACTTCAATCTGCAAGATAATTGCAGAACAACCTGTATTTCCTTTACAGAATCCATCTCCCATTCCAAAAGAGGAGAATCTAGAAGAAGACCAAAATAGATGGAAGACCTGGCTAATTGACGTCAAGAAGTTTTACGAAGGAGTGTGTTGAAGAAGATGTAAAAACATTTCCTGTCTTCTCCAGAAGCTACGTGCAGATAAAGAATGAAGTCCAAGAAGACGATCCCAAATGAAACATCGCCTCACATCATGAAGAAGAAGAAGATAAAGAAAAATGAAAATATATGAAAAGGGAGAAAAAGTTATAAAACAAAATTAAATGACGTTAACTTACATTTAATTTTATTTTCTTCTGGGGGAACGCTATGTGTCGCCCCTGTCCAGGGACGGCGCCAGGGGTGGGCACGGGTGGGCAAGCGCCCACCCAAAAATTCCTGTGCCCACCCGATTGCCCACCCAATCAAATTCAATAAGTACATTATACTTGGAGATATATGAATA
Organism: Lepisma saccharinum; assembly: GCF_977018435.1. Classification (NCBI taxonomy): domain Eukaryota; kingdom Metazoa; phylum Arthropoda; class Insecta; order Zygentoma; family Lepismatidae; genus Lepisma; species Lepisma saccharinum. Next base: position 66,660,161 of record NC_139244.1, on the reverse strand, counting down.
ATTCGATAAATAAGTGTATTCTGGTGTTCATAACATATATATTTTACTTGTGAATATTATCTATGCTAGAAATATTCACATATTATCAACCCATAAAAAGCCAATTTTGTCATTAGAAAGTGAAAGTAAATACTAGAGCTATTGAAACAAAAACTGTGATCAAATGAATACTTCCATGATTAAAAGCAGTTAGTAGGCTTAGGAGGCTCAAAATTATGCAGGGTATGATCAAGATTATATCAGAATTTAGGTCGAACTTGAGGACTGCAGCTCCGGGCCTCCACATACGTATATAAATCCCGGCCTGGGCATGGTTAAAATAATCTCTAAATAAACAAATAAAATCATCATCTTAGAGTTACTTCCACCGGCAACACAATACATTATTTTGACTTTTTAATTATTATTATTAGAATAATTTAATCAAGAAGACTTAGATGGGCAGGCCATGTGACACGAATGGCAGAGGAAAAAAATAGTTTACAGGATTCTTGTTGGGAAACCTGATGGTAAGAGACCAGTAGGAAGGCCAAGACGAGGATGGAGGGATAACGTTGAGATGGACCTAAAAGAAATCGGCAAGGATCGAAAAGATTGGATTGATCTTGCCCCGAATAGGGACAGATGGAAGGCTTCTGTTGCTGAAGCCATAAACCTAGAGAGTATAATATAGTTTTAATTAGCTCTGCATTAAAATTCCAGAAGTGTCCTTTTTTTTATTTCATTACAATTTTTATATACTTCTTATCTTCAAATATCAATATGGTATGCGAAATATCAACTTTATATTCATTTTACTAATAAGAAGGAATCACAATAATCACTACAATACTGCAGTGAATAAATTTTAATAAACCAGTTATGTATGGAAAAAGCTACAGAATTATTCAATTGCTAATGAGTGGCTTATTTAGAAATCCTCGTTCCATACATAAATTTTGCCACATGAATCAGCCGAAAATGTCAACAGAATCTGTAGATGCAGCTGAAGTAAAGAAAAAAAAGTTATGTCACGAAGTATCCAGAAGACGATTTTATTAGTTTGTTTTTAAATCCACTTTTATGCACAGATAGGCTAATCGGGACTAAACCTACAGTTTAACGTGGAACCAGTGTGCATTGTGCTTCAACCAGAGGAGGGGGGAGTCGAACACAGGACGTATTCATTATAATGCGACAGCGTTACGCCTTTGGGGAAAAATATACAGAAAGAACTCTCACCAAACATGGCATTTTATCACCACAGAAGGTGCGTCCATTTTAGGATGGTGATTGCCTGAGGAAAATATTTGAGACTTTGGGAAAACAACATCATTGTTCACGGAATTAGCTGCCTTGACTTGATCCACTAATGAAACGCTGTGCAATTGAAACTACCATCTCAACTTTCTAAGAGGTATGAACTAATGCAACTCCATTTTTGGAACAGTAAGTTGTGGTTGATTTGTTATATTTAACTTTTAAACAGCCGAGCCGGTTTTCGAAAGTAACCCCTCTCTCGCCGCGGCCTTTGCAGGCGATTTTTAAATTTTTACACTTATTTCAGAAAAAACGTTATATCTCGGATACTATTTGAGCAATCTACTTCGGATAACTTTTGTTTGAAAGCAAAAACATCAGAGCACGCGACCGTGTACAATTCAGAAAGCCCAAGTGAGAAAACGGGGTTGGGAGGGGCCAAGTCCCAAAATTTCAATGAAAAAAATTCTGGCGTTCGCACCCTCTTCTCCCGTTATTTTGGAAAAAGGGCGCAAACATTTGCACTGTTTTCAAAGAGTAGACCTTTTGCAACAAAGCGAAACTTGTTTCAAGTACTAGTTCTCATACAAGCTGAAATATGAAGCAATATGTACAATTTGCATTTTGGCTAAAAATAGCTAATTTGCATATTAGAGAAAGGGGCAGGGGGGTGGGTTTTCTTCCACATGACATTTCAATGTCTTGTCTCAACATCTGTCAGCGTTTACAACCTCACATACAAGTATGAAGGTCCTAAAAGCACGTGAATGTTGTAATCCGCACCATGGGTCGTATATGACCCATTGGCTGTTTAAAGGTTAAGTCATTTTTCTACTAATTTTGATAATGACTACGATAAGGTTCAATGGTGATTAGATTAAAGTTACGAAGGGGCGAAAACAAACACAAGCTGACACTCAAAATACAAACCCTCATAAATTATTACTTTGACAGTGGTTCCAAGCACCAGGGACTCGTTGCCTGAAAAATCAAGTTTCCAGGGTGTGCTGCACAGGATAGAGGTTGACATTCTAGTGTGTTCGAAATGGTCACGCCATGCAACCCAAGTCATTATGAAAAATAGATGAATTATTACTGGCAAGGTGATCAACTTCGATGAATTCCTTGTGTCCTAAATCATTTTGTTACTTCAAAAAATATGTTCATGTAACCAACCATACGTGTATTGCTCTCCCGCATTAGTAACATGACAGTTCAGAAAATGAATAACAACTTAGCTAATAATCTCTTCAATTCTGAACAGATTTTTCGATCTTACTTGTTTGTGAGTGATATTCTGTCAAAATAGCCTTTCATTAGCCTAGGAATACTTCATGGACAATGAACAAAGAATTTGATTTCCGTGTGTGTTTTAAATCATTCCTAATAAGACGTTCATTTTAATCCAAACATTCAGTGGCGGCGATTAGGAGAACCGGGAAGTGGGGGATGCGGTTCCCTCGCCAAATTTTGCCACTTTTTGCCCCTGCACTATGGCCTTTTTATGCTAAGCCTTTTCTACCAAGAAAAAGTATATTGTCCTTGCCCCTCAAATCTTGGCACCCAATCGCCGCTACTACAAACATTCAGATAGATTTCTCAGTTGTACAAACCTTGTAAGCTAAGAAAAGTGACCCCTAAGGAGTAAGAAAACTCTTTCAGTTAAAAACTCATACGATGAAAATACTATGATCAGGAACATGCATTTAAATTACGAGAAACTGCACGATTGTCTACCATCGCACTTTCTATCATTGTAGCCGAATACATAAAATCAAGTATGTGCCTTGTATTTGCAACACAAGCTTAAATCTAATTCTAATTTATTTCACTGTATTAACATGCATACATTAGAATGTATGGCTGGGGTATGGCTACGCATGTGTAAACACTTCCTTGTGTCCATCAGAGACAAAACGAAAGGAAATGGAACAAGATGCTAGAATAGATTAGAAAAGAATAAAGAGGAAAACAAGGAAAGGAAAGAGAAGTAAGAGGAAAATCGGGAGTGTAAGAGAGAGGGGGATACATACGTCTTACGTACACATACATGGTCTTACATTTATACTGCCCACCCTAATCTATCAATAAGGAGCTTCTGCCCACCCGGTCGAAAATTTCTGGCGCCGTCCCTGCCCCTGTCAACACATACTTTTTCAAGCACAGAACTATTCAATCTGTATTGTATTAATCTATGTTGGAATCTTTTCTTTAAAAATGTGTTATTGTTAATGTAATGAATTGTTGAACTTAAATCAGGGGAAAATGATGAAACTATGGAAATATTAAACAACTATGTAATAACCATGGTAAATTGTAAACAACAATATGATATAAAAGAGCTAGACTTTCGTAAGTCTACGGAACATTCTCCTGGTTGCCGAAAGGTTGATGGTTCAGGGGACGTTGGGGAATATCTTGCTTCAATCTTAGGATTGGCTGGTGTACTTGTACTCCATTTTGGCAGATATTCTACAAACCCAACTCTGAATAAGGTGTTCTCCTGCATCATCAAAAGACCAGGGTTATAAACTTCGGTATAACTAATAGGTTTAGGCCTACAAGTTATACCGGGTGAACTGTCTGTTTGGAAAAGTGTTTGTATAATATCGAAAGTTTAAATAAATCTTCGAGTAAAAGATCTTAAGGATCTTTCATTTCAACCTGCATAGGTGATAATTAAAAATAAATCCTACACCACAGACCTCGCAAGGGCTTGGTCCTACTAACCCTTAGAAGCCTTTGAGAAGTCCGATAAAAGGGTTATAACCAGACTAAACTAAAAGCCCTAAAGGCAGAAGGTGCGTGTCATCCTGGACTGCAGACTAACGAGGCTCTGGCGACTGGCTTCATGGCCAGTATAATTCTGTGCCGTCTTGTGTTTTGCCCTTATTTGTGCTGAGCACCCTTTTTAACCTCAGCTTTTACCCAAGGTAAGGAAGTTTTAGTTTTCAGACACGCTTTAATTTTTGTTATGATAAAAGGCTGGACCCCATATAGTGTGACGGGTGCAAAATAGCCTCAGTGCTGATGCACCTAAAATGTTTTAATTGAAATTCAAAATTCAAATTCCATTGGAGGGCTTTTAAATGATACTTGCTCCCTTGTAGCACTCCCTCTTTTACACTTATTTGGATAGATGACTCTTCTGATCTGCCTATCTTCTCATTGATGAACTAGTTCCTTTGTTCTTGCAGAACTTGCTAACCCCATGCAGCTCCATTAACCTTGGAGAATGCTCCAATCACCATGTTTTCATTCCACTTCACTTCACTCTTCCCATCCTGCTTCCTTGCTTTTGAAGATGATGCTCTCTCTTTTTTTTCATCTAGTGGCTGAATTTCATTATTTGAATAACTTGCAACTATTTACTTCCTTTCTTTGCAGGAGTTTTGTTTTCTCCTAAACATTTGTTCTCATTTGAACACTTGCTTACTAAAATATACTTTCCTTCTCTTAGGAACAATTTTATGAAATTAACTTTCCTTTCCTTGAGGAAATGCTTAATACCCATCTACATAATTTCTGTTTTGAATACATTCTTGCTTCCATTGACTTCCATTTTCCTTTTGGAGTTGATTACTTGCATCACATTACACTCTGAAGAATATGCTTCCTCCAATTTCTTTGGAAGATATAACACCTCTTATGACACCAGATCTCCTGCTATCTTCCTCCCTTTCCGATGGATGACATTCCACTGTTCTGGTTAAATGGTTTGATGGATGGAAGGATGGATTGGAATGAATTAGATTGGAATGGCTGGATTTGAATTTGAATGGAATGATTGATTGGATTACATTGGAATGGATGAATTGGATTGGATCGTTTGGTTTGGAATGGATAAAAAAATTGGATTGGATGGATTAGAATGGAATGAATGGATTTGATTGGAATATGTTGGATTGGAATGGAAGGGAAAGGATTCATTTGTAATTGATTGGAGTGAATTGTATTACATGAAAATGAATTGGAATTGATGATATTTTAATGGGTTGGAATGAAATGGGTTGTATTGTATTTAATGGATGGATTGATGGATGCAAACATGGAGTGAATGGATGGTCAGATTCGTGGATGAACGCATGGATATTTGATGGATTTATGGAAACAAGTAAGTATGGATGGAATAATTTATATGGATGTATGGAGATATGTATTTTTACATGGAAAGATCAAGTTTGTGAATGGATGTTTCAGTGCATGGATGGATTGTTGCATGAGAGGGTGGGTTCATTTAATGATGAACTGTGATATACATGTAATAATACATAGATAAATACTTGGAAGCACATGTGAATGCATACATGAATTTATGGAAGAAATCAAGTATGGGTGCATGAATAGGAACGTATATTGATGCATTGATGGATGAATGGGAGCCATTAAGGATGGATGCACATGGATTGATTCATAAATGGTTGGATGCATGTGTGCCAGGAGAGATGCATAGATGGATGGAGTAATGATTGAGTGCATATTTGCATTGTTGATGCTACGAATACATGCATAGATTGATGGATTTACGAATGCATGGTTAGGTGGATGAATGCATGGAGATATTAGGTTGCATAAGCAAATAAATAAATGGATTAATGGTTGGTACATGGTTGAATAGATGCATGGATGCATGCCTGGATGAATGGATTCCTAGATGGGTGGAAGAATACCTGGACAGATTGACATATAGATTGATGCAGGCCCGAACCCAAGCAGGGGGGGGAGGGATCCCATGCCCACCCCTTGAGCCATGAAAATTTTTAATTTGAATGTATGAAACCCTACAAAAATTACGTTGATGGTATTCCAAATTTTGCATGAATTTCGATTTCGTCCTTGCACAAATGAATAGGTTATTTCTGGACTTAGGCAGGCTCTAGAAGTCTGCAGTCTGCAATATTGGGCTATTTTAGTTCTATAACCATTGATGCAAAGCTATCAGACATTCCGATATAGTCGGAACAATCCATTCCTTTCAATCCATGTCCCGAGCTTTTCACCTCAGTTCGAACACCATTTGCTATAAGGAAAGAAAGACTCTTGCACCACTACAGGTTAAGTAGGACTTTCTGCAGAATACTGTGTACATTATTAAAATTGTCTGAACTTTTTATGAGTCAAAAACAGTTGTTTGACACTCAACAAATAGGAATCCTTCCATTATTGAGTGGTTTCTCTTATTACGGTGTCACAAATCTCTCTCTCTCTAGCCTTCTTAAACCCGAAGGTTCATAGCTGCAGCAACAGAGGCCTTCCATCTTTCGCTATCTTGAGCAAGATCTATATACTCTTTTCCATCCCTACCGATTTCCCTTATGTCCATCTCAACGTTGTCCCTCCATCTTCATCTTGGCCTTCCTAGGGGTCTCTTACCATCAGGTGTCCCAACAAGAATCCTGTAAACTCCTCTCTCCTCTCCCATTCGTGCCACATGGCCTGCCCACCTAAATCTTCTTGATTTAATAATTCTAATAATATCTGGACATGAATATAAATTATGTAGTTCTAAATTATGTAACCTTCTCCACTCACCTGTCTCCTCATCCCTTTTAGGTCCAAAGACTTTCCTAAGGATCTTTTTTCAAATACTCTCAATTTATGTTTCTCTTTCAATGTAAGGGACCAAGTTTCACATCCATATAATACTACAGGCAAAATTACTGTTTTGTATATTTTAACTTTTAGTTTCTTAGATATTAAACGAGAAGACAAAAGTTTATGAAGAGAGAAGTAACATGCATTTCCTGAATTAAGCCTACTTTTTATTTCCTCTTTAATATAATTTTCATTGTTAATATTACTCCTAAGTATTTGAATTCGAAAACTGGTTCAAACGAGTTGTTATCAATAATTAGATTTTGATTATTACCTAACACTTGGTTTTGGCCTGTAAGCATATATTTAGTTTTCTCTTTGTTAACTTCCAAACCTATCTCTTTAGCAGTTTTGAAAAATATTTTAGCATTATTCTTAATTGTATTCACATCATCCCCCAGTAAGTCTACATCATCTGCATATGCTAACAACTGAGTCACACCATTTAATTTTAGTCCTTCGTTAGTTTCCTTTACCTTCCTAACAACATTTTCTAAGGCAAAATTAAAGAGCAATGGAGATAATGCATCTCCTTGTTTTAACCCATCATGAATTGTAAATTTGTCAGACATATTAATAATCAAACGAATTTTACTTTCTGTTTCACTGGTGCATATTTTTATCATACTAACAAGCCTCTTAGGTATTCCAAACTCTACTAATATATTATATAATTTATCTCTTTTACCCCCACACCCCCTATACGCCTTCATGGTGTGGTGTGAAGCACAGGGGAACACTTTACTTTTACTTTTGACCGAATCATATGCTTTTTTGAAATCAATGAATAGCTGATGTACATTTTGATTATATTCCCACTTTTATTCAAGTGTCTGTCTGATGTGAAAAATCTGATCTGTAGTTGATCTGTTACATTTAAATCCACATTGATAATCACCTATAATTTCAGTAGCATATGGTGTTAGTCTTGTTAAAAGAATGTTAGACAATATTTTGTATGTTGTTGAGAGTAGAGAAATTCCACGGTAATGATTGCAGTTCATTTTATCACCTTTTTTAAACACTGGAACAATTATGGATTCTTTCCAATGTTGATGGATTTCTTCTTTATTCCATATTAAACAAATTAATTTATGAATTTGACATATTAATGAATTTCCACCATATTTAATTAACTCAGCTGGTATTAAATCAATGCCAGGTGCTTTGTTATTCTTTAGCCTTTTAATAGCATCTTTAACTTAAGTCAAGTTACGTTCTGGAACTAAAGGTTCTTCTGTGTATACTTCATTTACTTCTGATTTATCTCCTACATGGACATTTAAAAGGTCATTAAAGTACTTTAATATCGCTTGGGACAGCTAGAAAATTACCGTCTTTATCTTTTATCAAGTTTACTTTAGGTTGCCACCCCTTTCTAAACTCATTTACACCTTTATATAAATCTCTGATATTTTTATTTTTGCTGTTTGTTTCAATTTCGTTAATTTTGCTTTTCAAGTAATCTCTTTTTTTTTTACTTCTAAACGTGTGGTTAACTTCTGGCTTTATTCTATTATAATTGTTTAGATTTGTATCATCAGAGTTATTTAACCAAATAAGTCTAGCCTGATTTCTTATTTCTATTAGATTATGACATTCATTATCAAACCATGGTTTACTTTTTCTTGGTTTATGGTATCGTCTACTTTCTTTAGCTGCTGATTCTATTGCATTACGTACGTGCTCCCAATTCTTATTTACGTCTGTTTCATTTATATTTTCATCATAATTTAAATCCTGCAAAACATTAAATATATTTGACAGTTTAATTTGGTAATCTTTCTTAATTCTTTCATCAATACTTTCCTGTATCAAATTTTAGAACTTTTAGATTTTGTTGCTTATGATTTATCACTGAGGGTCTTTCTCTTAATTTAGCAATTACTAAATAATGGTCACTGGCACAGTCAGCACCTCTATGTTTACGAACGTTAATTATACTATTATGCCTTCTCTCTCAATGTGAATATGATCTATCTGATTATGAGTTTTACCATCTGGAGAAGACCAGGTATATTTATGGATATCTTTATGTTTAAAAGTGGTACTTTTCACAATTAAATTCTTTGAGGTTGCAAAAGTAATCAATCTTATACCATTATCATTACTTAATTCATGAAGACTTTCTTTACCAATCGTGGGTTTAAATGTATCTTCTTTGCCAATCTGTGCATTACAGTCACCTAACAGAATTTTCATATCATACTGAGAAAATTTATCAAAGACCTGTTCTAACTCTGTATAAAAATCATCTTTAGTATTATCATCTTTATCTTCCGTTGGTGCATGTATGATTATTAAAATCATTTTACACCACCTACCCTGTAAAACTGCATATGATATCCCATCATTAATAAATTCTACTGTTTTAAGAGCCGAGATAATTCTATTATTTATGAAAAAGCCTGTTCCAAATTATGATTTTCAGTACCACCATAGAAAAAAGTATAATTTTTAGTTTTACAATTCCCTTCTCCTGGCCACCTAACTTCCTGGACAGCTACTACATCTAATTTATACTTAACTATCTCATTAACTGTACACTGAAATGCCCCAGGCCGGTAAAGGCTCAGAACATTCCAGGTGCCTAATTTAATATCCTTATTTCTAACGTAGATCTTATCCTTAGTCCAGGGACCTCCCAAAGTAGTCCCCACCCGGAGATCCGAACGGGGGACTATTTTACCTCCGGAATATTTTACCTTGGGAACATCCATGGCCTTATATTGCTGTTTCTTGACATGTCTTTTTACAGTGCAGAGTTGTCAGCTCTACGCCTAACCCCCAATATGAAAGGAGGAACTACTACACAAGACACACACAAACACATCACAACTATAACACAATATATAAACACAAACACATCACAACTACTACACAATATAAACACAAACAAATTAGACAGCACAACTACTACACAAACATACTAGACAGCACAACTACAACACAAGACACATACATACACACCACCGATACTACACAAGACAAACAGAAACACATTAGACAGCATAACTACTACACAAGATAAACACAAACACACTAGACACCACAACTACTACACAAGACAATCCCAATAGATGAAACGAGAAGAAATTGGAAAAGAAGGAGAGAGAATGCACAATAAAGAGGCAAGATATCCAAGGGGATATTAGGAGGAACAAACACATTCATTTATGCTTGGACAAAATTGAAATTTTTATATGTTTGAAAAATCATCGATGTTATTTTTATAGCTTTTTACAGGTTCAAATTTTAAAAAAAAATCATGGCTCGAATGGAGGGGGCATTGCCCTGCTCTGGGTACGGGCCTGTGCAGTAATTTAAAAATCAGTTAGTGCTAATTCCAACAAACTAAAAGTAAAAACTGTGTTAGATCAAAAGAAAATAGTGTAAAATACAGGAACCAGGTTATGTTTTCATATTCTACCATTTTATTCAAAGAAAAAATGGTTCGAATGTTGGAAAAATTGCAAATATGAGATTGAAACATGAGAGACCAGTTAACATAAACAGTATGACTAAAATTACCCTAATTTTTAAATCTTCTTGAATGAGTGTAAAAGTTAATAACAAAATAGAATAATTAAGCATTTCAGTACACTATCTGTATGAAATGTAATGAAGAAATCGTACAAACCCAGAACAAGGTTAAATTTAAAAAAAAACAACAGAAATTTAATAATAATTAGTTCATTGTTATTCGAAAATAATGCTGAACATAACAAAGGTAACAATCCAGGTTAATTCAGATATATTTACAGTGTCAAATGTTTCACATAATTAGAATAGAGGGGAAATTTCTATATTCTTTACATTATTGAAGACAATTCAAAACCAACCATATAAGGGGCATTTATCTCTCCACCCACACCGCAAGTTCTGTGATCCCTTTTTGCCACCACTGAGCAGAAAGATAAAAAACTTTGTTATTTTCTCCAACATAAGGGGTTTTCCGCAACTGATGTCCATTCTACCACTCAATGGCTTAGGGTTAATTAATATTATGTAAATAGGAAAATCCACTTCACAGCAGAATCGATGCTAGATTTTTGGGGCAAATTGCCTGAAGTACTTTTAACATATATTGTTATTTGTCCAAAACAATCAAGAAATTAAGTACATTATTATTTACGAAACTTTGTCAATTGGAATTTGTTTTACTGCAATGTTTCTCCTTTTCTATTTGCAATTGTCTTGAACATAAATACATGGTGGTTTGACCGTACAACAGATAACTTTCACAGTGTGCAGAAGACATAATGGCCAAAAAATTTGATGCTACGAGCTGTTGATAATGGCATTTTCTATCCCACATGTATGCATCCCCATTTAATAGCTTTTTGGTTGCCACTGGCATTTATTTTTACTGTCGAATAAGATTCTAAGAGCGAAAATACACCATAGAAACAATATTACGCCAGCTGACACACTGTCAGGGTGAAGCCACTTAGCCGTTCCCTTCAGAAAATTTATTTACAGGGTTCGCACTGACCCCAAAGTCCCAGCCAACTGGAGGAGTTAGAAAAACGAGGTTAGGATTGAGGTCATTGGAAGCAAATGATTTTGTTAAAAAGCTTTCAAAACCTGGAAAAGTCAGGGGAATTAAATGGCTTTTGCTTTTCAGAATTTGTAACCAGAAACATGTTTTGTATTATCTTACCAACAATCTTCTTTTTTGGGTAATATTGCTTATAAAAAGGTTATTTTATTTTATTTTTCATTTATTTTCAAAAATGTTCAACAACCATGATTCATTTGATTAACTTACAAGGTTGAAGTGTAACACTTATTTTTTAGCATGTTAAATCATTACACAGTTATGTACTATACCTGGAAAAGTCAGTGACTTTGCAAAGTGGATGTGAACCCTCATCTATCAACCCCACACACACATATTGCTTTTCGTAGTCTATTTGAATTGTTTGCATTATGTACCCATGTAGTCTACCTGTATCATATTTTTTTTCGCTCTCTGATAGAAACAAGTGTCAGTGTCAACTGCAAATATTTGTCACGTGGTTGCATACATATAGGTTAGAAAATGATGGTCTTCAACATTTCGTAACAAAATTAGCAAATCTCTCTACCCACTCTCTTCATACACTACCCATATTATATATATGTGTATATATATGTGTATATACACAGTGTATAATATGAGAGAAAATGTATTTATAATTCGCCTATGGGTCTGCCCCCCTCCCTCAAAAAAATCCTGGGTACGGGCCTGGATTGATGGGGTGATGGGTGAATACATGGATGCATGAAAGGAGGACAGACAAACTCTTTGATGCATTGATGGATGGATGGATGAATGGATGCTTGAATGCTAAGTATAGATTGATGGATGCATGAGTGATTTATTTGATGCAGGTATGGATGGTGGCCGCGGTGGCTCAGTCGGTAACGCGTCTGACTACCATGCTGAAGGTCCCGGGTTCGATCCCCGGCCGGTTCAAATCCGGGAACTTTTCTAACAATGGAAGCGGCCCCGGCGCCACCCAGCGTCGAATAACATGGGTACCTGGGGAAAACCATGGGGGGTAAAGGCAGTCAGGGGCGTGATGCTGATCACATCACCCCACTCATGACCGGATCAAGAAAGTGTGGGGCATTATCCCCACACCCCCTATATGCCTTCATGGCGTGGTGCTATGCACAGGGGAGCACTTTACCTTTTTTCTTTAGGTATGGATGCTTGGCAGATGCTTAAATGCATGGATGAATGGATGAATGCATGCGTGCATGGATTGATTGATGTGATGTATAAGTGGATAAATGCATACATTTGTGTAAGGGTGAATGCATGGATGAGTGGATGTGATGATAGATAAATAAATGCATGGATATCTGGTCATGGGGATGAATTGATGATTGCATATAAAAGCACAGATAAATGGATAGATAGACAAATGAATTGTTTGATTCATGTGATGGTTGCAAGCATCAATGAAGACATTTATGGACAGAATGATGGATTCCTGAATATATGATTGTCTGGAAGGATTGCATAATTGAATAGATGGATCAGTGCAGAGTATATGTGTAGATCAGTGGATGCATGTATACATGAATGAACAAAAAATATATTCATGGATGTATGCAAGCCTTGAATGGATGGGTGTATGGATGGATGGATGAATGGTTGAATGCATAGAGGCATGGCAATCCTCCCCAATGATATACTTTTAAAGTCATCACTTTGTATAGAAGGGGTCCCAGGTTCAACACCCATTGGAGGCACATATTGGTTCAGATCCCACTTTACACTATATGTCCAATCCCAATTAGTCATACTGTGCATAAAGTGAGCTCAAAAGAAAAACTCAATCAAGCATGGACTAGAAATGAAGCGATGGATAGATTGATGAAAGGATAATGGAATGAATTGGAGGAGGCAAGTATGTATGGATAAAATAATGACTGTAAGGATAGGTGTTTGAATGAAAATATGAAATGGGTGAATTTGTCGTTCCATCCATAGATGAATGTATGGAATGGTACTTGGGTGAACTGATGTATGCATTGATGGATGGATGCAACGAGTGGTCAATGCATGAATGGATGGAGGGAATAAAGGATAGGTTAATGGATGCATGTACTGGTGGATGAATGGATGAATTTACAGATTGATCGATCAATGGATGTATGATTGGATGGATGGATGAATTCACAGATTGATCAATCAATGCATGTATGTTTGGATGGTTTAGAAGGATGGATGGCTGGTTGCCTAACTGCATGGATAATTGTATTGGTGCATGGATGGATTGAAGCATGATTGAATGTATGAATGTTTCGATGATTGAATTGGTGCATCCAAGTAAATTTAAAATGACAGTAATAGAGCTTGCTAATGAAGTATTTGTTTTACAGCACAGAGGAGTACTTAGATCATAATTTTCATTAATAGACATAACCTTAGATTTTTCTTCTCATTAATAGATATTGCCTATGAATTTTCTTCTATTGTTTATGTTATGTTATTTTATACTCTTTTATACTTTTTAATATGTTTAAGTATGCTTATTCCTTTGTACTCAAAATTATACATGTAATTGACCTATCCCATATCATAGTGCTATTTGAACTCATATGATCAAGTGGATGGAAATAAATCTATTCTATTCTATCTATTCTATTCATGGATGGATTAATGCATAATTGAATGTGTGCATGTATTATTGTATTCATGTTACGATGAATGCTTGTATGGATGGTTGATTGGCTACTGGAATGGATGCATGCATGGATGAATTCATTGAAGTAGTGATAGATAGATGTGTGGATGTATAGATTAACATCTGCATGTGTGTAGGTGGATGGATATATGAATGAATGTATCAATGGATGGATGTATGAATAGATGCAAGGATATATGCATAAATGTGTGAATGAATGCATTGATTCATGGATCAATGTATATATTGGTGGAGAAATAGATGAATTCACAGATGAATGAATAAATGAATGAATGAGATTTAATGAATGAAAAGATGATTTTATTATTTCATGGATGAATGGATGGATGGAAGGAAGGAAGGAAGAAAGGAAATAAGCTAAAGGTGGAAGGAATGTATAGATTCTCATGGTGAATAGATGGAAAAAAAAGATGTGTCTGCCATACAGAGATTGAAATGAAAGAGGCAAATAGTTACTAGAAACATTACTTACTTGGCAGAGTTGTTCTCTTCAATATTCCACTCCACATCGATGATGGACATCTGGAATCTTTCTTTGTGGTCTAGTTGATATTTAGTTCCTATCATGTGGCAGGGAACACTTTGGTATCTTGAAGATGTGATGCACAATCTTTTCTCCAACTTCCCATAATAAGTCCAAATGTTCCTCTACAATGAAAAGAAAGAATCGATATATTAAAGAAAAATAAAAGCAGTGGCCCCCAACTATTACCTAATCATTCATTTTCTGCACATTGTGAAATATTTTCACTTCAACCACTAAACTTAGGCTCGCAGCAGGGTAAAATTAACTTATAATAGTAAAATACATCTAATCATAATATACAGGATGTCCAAAACAACTTCAAGATTGCTTCAGATCATAAAAACAAGTAACTTTTCATTTATAAACTTTACCTCGAAAGTGCTTAGTTTCTACGTTATAAGTGCTTAAAATCTATACTGTATGTATTGTACCACCTAGTTGAATTTCCTAATCATACCCAGAGGTTAAAGGAAGTCATGTGGGAATAGGTAAATTATGTTAATCGATTTTCAAAATTAAACCGGACGATCGCAAATTATGGTGTGTTTTTAGTTTAACTGTGAAAAGCTACAATATATTAGCCTGGCTTTAAATGCTCCAAAAGTAAGTGGCGGCAACTGGTTTCACTTCCCCATCTATTTACATGTTTTCAAGAAAAATACAATTTTAAAAAGTCATTTAACAAAAGTGATGCCGGTCGCAAATTAAACCTCATGATGTCGAGGTTAATTAATAGTTCCCTTGTTCTTTTGTTTCAATTATACATGTGAGTTATAAACATATATGTGAGTTCCTTTTTATTAGCAGTTTTTATAATCTACTATTGTTTCTAAAGAATTGCAATCTTTTGCAAACCACTTATTTACCTGGGAAACAAGGGTGTTTTTAATTGCTACGCAAAAACATCAAAAAATGTTCGTAACCTTTAAACATGCATTTTAATTTTTTTAAATCCTTATAACAAATGGTCAGTCATTACAAGTATTGTTACGGCTGCATAAAGTATTTGTACAACATTCAGCAAACTCAAAAATTCAATTAAACTTTCATAAAGTTAGATATTTACATAGGAACGTTTATGCTTGTTCCGCAACACAGATCAATGCATGAACCAAAATTTATATACAGTTATCCACGCATTCTAAAAATGCACTTAATTTTACATTTTTATGGTATGTTTAATTTGACTAGATTATACAGCAAAGAACTAATGGCATGGCTTGAGAATATATCTAATCACGCTTCCATTTACAAATTAGTATCTCGAATTAATGCTACTAGGAATGGAAATAAGCAACGAAAGAATGAGGAACTTGGTATTTTATTCCTAAGTTGATAACTGACGTGATTTGCTTTCTTTTAATTCTAAGCGAAGCATGCAAACTTATACATCATTTTAGTAGTCGACAAAACTGTAACAAACACTTGTATTTTCTCAATTTTGACAGTGAAAAATGCATTGCAACATTTTATGCACATTTGTGCGTGAATCATAAGCCCGTTATTACAGTTTCAAATGAAAACCTAGACAAAGGGCATTGAATTGACAAGGCATGTAATTAACTTGGAAGTTCAGGGGAAACAGTGAATCTTTCATCACTGGCACTTTTTAGTTCTTTTTGATCGTAAAACATTGATCAAGGAGAGAAATTGAAAAGTTCATACGTGACACGATTTGTAATTAGTTCACAGTTCATTTATCACAAGTTCAATATACAACTAACTCACGTACCTGTAATTTGCACAAAATAACACTTAAAAGAACCTGGTACAATGTTCCTAATAATCCAATTCAAGATATAATAATTTTGAAGTACATGTGCGTGCTCGTAAAAATGCATATGGCACCATAAGTTCCAGAGGCGTGCATGTGTCACTAGCATCACTTGGCAGTCTTACCTGAGCAAAATACAAAAGAATGATGATACTTGTGATGCTGTAAAAAGTATTTACAGTACTTACGAACTAACCAAGGCAAAGGATTTCCAATAAATAAGGACTGAAATTCAAGAGTGTTGATTCTAAGAAGTCTCTAATGTGTTTTGACTGTCATTCGATGTCAGTAATCGCCAGAGAGATGTACAACAGATGTTGATGAAATTGAGGAAGGAGCAAATGTTAACAAAATGTGCTACCTGCCTTGTTTCTAACATGCATACTGAAACAATTCATTTGGAAATTATACCTTGACATATAGTATAATTTCTTATCATCGAGTCCGTCACATAATACTGAAAACAAAATAATGTTCAGGACATTTGCAATAAAATAAAAAACGTCATTAAAAAAAAAAAAAATTCAGAATAAAATTATTAAAGGGATGAACTCTTTATTAAGAGCCCACCTCCATGGCAGAGTGGTCCCCATAGCATGTTACAATGGCAGAATCCCAACCTGAATCAAAAGTCAACACAAAATCCTGCAAAGGAATATTTACGAGGCACCTCGGTGACTGATTACATTTAGATGATCGGAACATGGTCTCGCTACCAAAGGCTTCGGATTCGAGTTCCTGCCTGGACAAATGTTTCACTGGGCCATTCATAATTATGGTTGTGATTTGCCTGGAAAGGCAGAAAGGTTAAGTACAATTAGAAAAAAATTACCTTATAAACTGGTCCGCGTGTCAAAAGCTCGATTTGGATGCCTTCGGAAAATGCCAACCTTTCATTACAATATACAATGAAAATATGGACAATTTATGACGTTTTCCCTGTTCTCTTTTGATTAAGCACAAAATATGGAAACTAATTCCCACATGTAAATAAAGTATGAATTATGGGAATCTCAGTTTATGATCTAAAGTCATTCGATATCGTGAAGTGTTGAATAAACTTGCACAGACCGGCACCGAACACCGAACATTTCCTTATTTTATTGCCAATGTCCTGAACATTATTTTATTTTCAGTATTGTATGTTCGACTAGAATATTAGAGATTATACTATATGTCAAGGTATAATTTCCAAATGAATTGTTGCATGCATGAAACGAGGCACGGACACATCTTGTTAACATTTGTTCATTCCTCAATTTCATCAATGTCTGTCACACGTTTCTCTGGCGATTATTGACATTGTATGACAGTCAAATATGGTGGAGACTTTTTAGAATGAACACTCTCAAATTGCAGTACTCATTTATTGGAAACCTTTGCCTTGGTTAGTTAGTAAGTATTGTGAAGACTTTATACAGCATCGAAAGTATCATTATTCTTTGGTATTTTACTCAGGTAAGACTGCCAAATGATGCTAGAGGCACGTGCACGCCCCTGGAAGTTATGTCACAGTGGTCGATTGCTGTGAAGGGTTGCATACATACAGGATAGATTTTAAGCACTATTAGCTCAGAAACTAAGCTCTTTTGAGGTAAAGTTTATAATGAAATGTTACTTGTCTTTATGATATCTACCAGCACTGAAGCGTTGTTGAAGTTGTCTTGCGACACCCTGTATATCTGCCAATATTCCTCTTCTCCACATTCTTTGCTCACTAACCATTTCTTCCAGCATATTTGCAGCTAGTAGTTCTCTCTTTTTCAAGTTCTATACATTTTTCAACTTTTCGTGAACACTTTCAACATTTTTTTTTTTCAGACAAACTCTTTCCAGGAAAGTTTCACAATTTCTCACTCTTCAGGGTTTGCCATAATCTTACTTCTAATGTTTCTAGGATGTATGAGGTGACGCTCTCAGAAAACACCCTGTATTGGATACTGCAGAATTGTAAGGCTCTGGCATCTGGACCCACAGCTTGTATAATTCTCTGTGATGGTTTCTTCATCCATCTTGTCACCAGTCATCCTTATTATGCTGATTAGCAAAAAAGTTATATAAAACAAGCCAAGTTAATTAATAATTCAGTAAAGTTTGCAAGCCATTTTCTAACTTCTTGATAGCATCCAAGTTTCTGTAACATAAAACACTAGGTAACAAAAAAATGTTTATGTTCCTTTCAAAGTGTTTATTGAATGAAATCAACATGCTGCACGAATACACCATTAGTTTTTCCCAAATGTCGATATTTTTATATATTTTATGGATTTTTGAAAATTTTGGAATTTACCACTTTTTCTGGTTATCGTAGTAGTTCAATGCAATTAGCAGTAGATGGCAGTCAGGTACAGTTTCAATTTCGCTAATATAACACTTGAAGGCCTCAATACATCGAAATATTTAAGAAGGCATGGATATATATCTATAGCTATTTATAGATACGTATTTATCAATATTTCCTCACAAAATGGCTTCCTGTTGTTTGTGAATGTACCTGGAGTTCTGTGGTTTTAAATATAGTTTATTTTTGTCTTTTTTTTGAAAAATGACAGTATCCAGAGGTTGTAAATTGCCAGCAGACACGTTTTGTTAGGTTTGTGAACATTATATCAGATCCAAACAAGTAAAACATAACATTGTGTTTGGGACAAAGTTCTGTGATGCTTACCAAGCTTACTTCGGAGTACCGGTTTGAGATCAAAGTGTTGCATGGGGCCTTCATGTGGAACAAGAAAGTGTATGCAATTCCCCGAATATGGAGAGAGTCTACAATCCATCATGATCATTGCTACTTTTGTATGGTGGAGAAGTACAAAGAACAGAAAAAATATTCCATATTCTGACATACCATCATCCATTGCTCTGGTACCGCATAGTGGGTACCTGCCAATTCCATCGCCACCTAAATGTGCTACTTCTGTAGAGGAAGTAAAAAAATCAGGTGATGACACTGATTTCAGCATTAATGATGAGAGCATTTCAAAGGAACAACATTTATTCAATGAACAGGAATTGGATGACCTTATAAGGGATTTACAACTAACCAAATCAAAGGCTGAACTTAAAGAATATAATTTGCTTGATAAATCCTGCAAAATAAAAAAAATACAAGGGAAGGCATAAGGATTTTGCATGATTCTACCAAATGGAAGAAAACCTTTGATATTGTAGTGATATTAATGGTCTCTCTGAGCACATAAAGATTCTTATGAACCAGACCAGTGGCATCTATTTATAGATAGCTCAAGTAAAAGTCTCAAAGCTGTCCTTCTGCACAATGGAAACAAGTTTCCTTCTATTCCAATAGCTCATTCGGTTCATCTCAAAGAAACTTATGAAAATGTCAAGTTGCTCTTGGAAAAACTCAATTGTGAGTGCTACAAGTGGGACGTTTGTGGTGATTTTAAGATGTTTGGATTTCTTCTGGGGCTTCAAGGTGGCTACACAAAGTATTCATGCTTCCTATGTGTATGGAACAGCAGGGCAGATGAACAGCATTACACCAGGAAAGAATGGCCAACAAGGAATGAATTGGTTCCAGGTGCACACAATGTAAGAAATGAACCCCTTGTTTCCAGACAGAATATTCTTTTACCCCCAATCCATATCAAACTTGGACTTGTTAAACAGTTCATCAAAGGTTTGGATAGTACCTCTGAAGCTTTAAATCTCATACGTCAAATGTTTCCCAAGTTATCTGAAGCAAAAGTAAAAAGTGGAATTTTTACCGGGCCACAGATTAGAGTGATGCTACAATCTAAAGAACTTGTAGATGTAATGACACTTGATGAACGCAATGCATGGGAAGCCCTTAGAATGGTCGTGCAATGGTTTTTGGGCAACAAAGAAGTGATAACTATATAGAACTGGTTGTGAATTTGATACAGAGTTACCAAGTGCTTGGGTGTAGAATGTCAGAAAAAAGGTACTATTTATTCTCTCATTGATTTCTTTAGACAAAATTTTGGAGGTTTAAGCGAGGAACATGATGAACGCTTCCATCAGGATATTCAGCTTATGGAAAGAAGGTATCAGGGATGTTGGGTTTGTGTTATGATGGGGGACTATCTATGGGGTATAGTGTGCGAAGAGGGGTGCGAAGCTCATAAATGAAAAAGCCATTCTCATGTACATTTTTGGAAAATGACACTGTTGTATTGAACATGTACAGAACATTCAATATTATTCAGTATGTTTGTAATTATTTAAACCATTAATGAGTGTATTGTATTTTAGGTTTCTCTGTATGTCTCTAGTTACGTTCAATGAAACACGTTATTTTGCTTATTCTTAAGATACAATTGATAATTCATTATTACATCCAAAATATTGACATTGGAAAAAAATCAATTTTACAATCATAATCAGGATCATGTAATTAAGCAATAAACACTAAAAAAATAAGATAAACAAAAACTTGGTGAAATTTTGTTACCTAGTGTAATGTAACACTCCTTGCAAAGTAATATGTACAGTAGTCTCTTCTTTATTACTTTCTCCTAAAGTTCACAAATGCACTTCTTTCTCTATTAGTAGCTTCCTTTGTAATTTATATCTTCATTTGTTTACCTGACTGAGGTCATGTCACTACTACTAATACCTTCCTAGGGCCTCCCCAATGGCGCAGTGGTCGCGTCGTCGCCTTGTAATCAAGGGGTCCCAGGTTCGATACCCGGTGGAGGCACATAGTGGTTTGGATCCCACTTTAAACTGTAGGTCCAGTCCCGATTAGCCTTACTGTGCATAAAGTGGACTTAAAACATCAAATCAATCAATAATAATACCTTCCAGGTTACCAAAAGTATCCACATGTTCAGTTTCTTCTCATATTATTTTTCTTTTCTTTTCTTCTGATAACCATGGCCTTCATCTTGAACAAATTTATTTTCATTTAGAATTGCTTAGGAATTATTTAATTTTTCCAACTTGCTGTCCACTGACCTTTGGTCTTCCACTTGCAAAATCATTTACATTGTATTGGGCATTGTATTACTCCTCTTATCATTTATTACCATTTTCTTATTCTGAAAACAATTAGCACTTACATAAGAACTTTTACTGAATGCAATATCTGGCTGATCGACTGTTCTAACTATGTTGATCTCAGAGGCATATATTCCAGGCTATCTAGGCTACCTGTGAAGCTCAGGCTCAGAAGAGAGGAAAAATCAATTGGAAAATGTGCATAAAATTTTTAATTTCAATGAGAAGATGATGGCAATTCATGAGTTGGCAATCTAGCCCACTTTCTTTGAAATGCGTGCAATGTAGAAAAGCACCCAAGGAGTCCCGTGAGTTTAGAATGGCAGTTTTCTAACATGAATGCTGTCAGTGTTTTGAACCCCCTGTTTCCAGCAGGGAATCTTCCCAGAGTCGGGGAATTTTAGAGTGAGGAAAGGGGAAAAGGTGAAAATGGTTGCTTATGACAGGGAAACATCCCCCTCTGGGTTAAGAACACCACTAGCTGACAAGAGGAAGAGGTCACTGACCTTCAAACCGCTTCAAACAACCAGAGTAGATGCGTAGGTGAGAGGAAGTTGGGAGTTTGTTGGCTGTTCGATGATATCTTATGCTAATGAAGGAATTTAAAAATATCTGAACTGACAAGGACAATAGGTACTCTGGCCGTGTCCGAAAGGTGCAAGACCATACTTTAAGCGAGCATCATTTGAGTATGGTTTTGGAGTGTGGTCTTCAAGTCGTGGACTGGAAGTGAAAGTCTTTCGAATTACACTTTGACTTCAGCGCTAAATAAGATCAGTAGAAGAAACAGAGGACTCGTTGTTTTCCCCACATTTTAAACACTTGTTTTTCACCATAGAAAACACATAGCATTTTCAAATGTTAAATGTCAAATGTTTCGTACACATATATTTTCAAACATTAGAAGAAATGTAACCAACTTGCTGGCCTATAACGTATATTTAACCAGTGTGTCTGGTTTTCTACCTCCGTTAATTTAAGCAAATGAACAAGGAGTGCAGAAATCACATGACCTAGTCAGAAACCAACTCTGCTGCCATCTGTGCACTTTCTTGGCTCTTTCAAACTGTTCTAGGTGAAGTCACTTCCCTTCAAGACAATACTTCAAGTCTGTACTTTGTATCTTTCGAACAGAGCCTTTGTTCTCTAGTGGATATGCATTGGGTTCATTTAACTTTCTTCTATCAAGGCAAGTCGCTGTGTAGTGTCATGTAATTCAGTGTGTGAATTATAATTTTTGGAAGATCTACATTAGGAATAAGGATATTAAATTAGGCACCTGGAATGTTCTGAGCCATGGGCATTTCAGTGTACAGTTAATGAGATAGTTAAGTATAAATTAGATGTAGTAGCTGTCAAGGAAGTTAGGTGGCCAGGAGAAGGGAATTGTAAAACTAAAAATTATACTTTTTCTATGGTGGTACTGAAAATCATAATTTTGGAACAGGCTTTTTTATAAATAATAGAATTATCTCGGCTCTTAAAAAAGTAGAATTTATTAATGATAGGATATCATATGCAGTTTTACAGGGTAGGTGGTGTAAAATTATTTTAATAAACATACATGCGCCAACGGAAGATAAAGATGATAATACTAAAGATGATTTTTATACAGAGTTAGAACAGGTCTTTGATAAATTTTCTCAGTATAATATGAAAATTCTGTTAAGTGACTGTAATGCACTGATTGGCAAAGAAGAGACATTTAAACCCATGATTGGTAAAGAAAGTCTTCAAGAATTAAGTAATGATAATGGTATAAGATTGATTACTTTTGCAACCTCAAAGAATTTAATTGTGAAAAGTACCACTTTTAAACATAAAGATATCCATAAATATACCTGGTCTTCTCCAGATGGTAAAACTCATAATCAGATAGATCATATTCTCATTGATAAGAGAAGGCATACTAGTATAATTGACTTTCGTACACATAGAGGTGCAGACTGTGCCAGTGACCATTATTTAGTAATTGCTAAATTAAGAGAAAGACTCTCAGTGATAAATCATCAGCAACAAAATCTAAAAGTTATAAAATTTGATACAGGAAAGTTTACTGATGAAAGAATTAAGAAAGATTACCAAATTAAACTGTCAAATATATTTAATGTTTTGCAGGATTTAAATGATGATGAAAATATAAACGAAACAGACGTAAATAAGAATTGGGAGCACATACATAATGCAATAGAATCAGCAGCTAAAGAAAGTATAGGATATCATAAACCGAGAAAAAGTAAGCCATGGTTTGATAATGAATGTCATAATCAAATAGAAATAAGAGATCAGGCTAGACTTAGGTGGTTAAATAACTCTGATGATACAAATCTAATCAATTATAATAGAATAAAGCAAGAAGTTAACCGCACGTTTAGAAGTAAAAAAGAGATTACTTGAAAAGCAAAATTAACGAAATTGAAACAAACAACAAAAATAAAAATATCAGAGATTTATATAAAGGTGTAAATGAGTTTAGAAAGGGGTGGCAACCTAAAGTAAACTTGATAAAAGATAAAGATGGTGATTTTCTAGCTGACCCAAGCGATATTCTAAATAGATGGAAGAACTACTTTAATGACCTTTTAAATGTCCATGTAGGAGATAAATCAGAAGTAAATGAAGTCCACACAGCAGAACCTTTAGTTCCAGAACCTAACGTGACTGAAGTTAAAGATGCTATTAAAAGGCTAAATAATAACAAAGCACCTGGCATTGATTTAATACCAGCTGAGTTAATTAAATATGGTGGAAATTCATTAATATGTCAAATTCATAAATTAATTTGTTTAATATGGAATGAAGAAGAAATCCATCAACATTGGAAAGAATCCATAATTGTTCCAGTGTTTAAAAAAGGTGATAAAATGAACTGCAATAATTACCGTGGAATTTCTCTTCTCTCAACAACATACAAAATATTGTCTAACATTCTTTTAACAAGACTAACACCATATGCTAATGAAATTATAGGTGATTATCAATGTGGATTTAAATGTAACAGATCAACTACAGATCAGATTTTTCACATCAGACAGACACTTGAAAAAAAGTGGGAATATAATCAAAATGTCCATCAGCTATTCATTGATTTCAAAAAAGCATATGATTCGGTCAAAAGAGATAAATTATATAATATATTAGTAGAGTTTGGAATACCTAAGAGGCTTGTTAGTATGATAAAAATATGCACCAGTGAAACAGAAAGTAAAATTCGTTTGATTATTAATATGTCTGACAAATTTACAATTCATGATGGGTTAAAACAAGGAGATGCATTATCTCCATTGCTCTTTAATTTTGCCTTAGAAAATGTTGTTAGGAAGGTAAAAGAAACTAACGAAGGACTAAAATTAAATGGTGTGACTCAGTTGTTAGCATATGCAGATGATGTAGACTTACTGGGGGATGATGTGAATACAATTAAGAATAATGCTAAAATATTTTTCAAAACTGCTAAAGAGATAGGTTTGGAAGTTAACAAAGAGAAAACTAAATATATGCTTACAGGCCGAAACCAAGTGTTAGGTAATAATCAAAATCTAATTATTGATAACAACTCGTTTGAACCAGTTTTCAAATTCAAATACTTTGGAGTAATATTAACAAATGAACATTATATTAAAGAGGAAATAAAAAGTAGGCTTAATTCAGGAGATGCATGTTGCTTCTCTCTTCATAAACTTTTGTCTTCTCATTTAATATCTAAGAAACTAAAAGTTAAAATATACAAAACAGTAATTTTGCCTGTAGTATTATATGGATGTGAAACTTGGTCCCTTACATTGAAAGATAAACATAAATTGAGAGTATTTGAAAAAAGATCCTTAGGAAAGTCTTTGGACCTAAAAGGGATGAGGAGACAGGTGAGTGGAGAAGGTTACATAATTTAGAAGTACATAATTTATATTCATGTCCAGATAATATTAGAATAATTAAATCAAGAAGACTTAGGTGGACAGGCCATATGGCACGAATGGGAGAGGAGAGAGGAGTTTACAGGATTCTTGTTGGGACACCTGATGGTAAGAGACCTGTAGGAAGGCCAAGACGAAGATGGAGGGACAACGTTGAGATGGTAGAAATCGGTAGGGATGGAAAACAGTATATAGATCTTGCTCAAGATAGGGAAAGATGGAAGGCCTGTGTTGCTGCAGCTATGAACCTTCGGGTTTAAGAAGGCTAGAGAGTTAGTTAGTTAGTTGGTTAGAATTATAATTTTTGGTGAATGATATGTACTGTGTTGTGTTGTGAACTAAATGAATCACATCATTAATGAAAAATTTACTCAGCTTATGTGTGAGGATTGTTGTTGAATTTTTGGTTTTCACCCACTTCGTGCAAAGAGAGAGCACTGGACCTATAATTTAATGTGGGATCCGAATCACTATGTGACTCGGCTGATTATTGAACCCAGGACCCCTTTGTTTCAAGGTGAGGAAGTTGCAACTACACCAACGAGGTGGCCCCTAGCTTTAACTCTTGAAGATATGTTGGTCTTAACGTACTCCAATGAAAGTATACATTGTAAGCAGTTTATTATATATTTTATTATCGAATCTAGGCCTACATAAATATTTCACAATATCACATCACTTCAAAATGCAGAAAAATTAACAAAAAAAGGCCTGCTCTCTTCCCCACAAACAAACGTTTGTCCATTCGAACATTATGATATAGTGAAATACCCCAGATTCTGTACCCAGTATACACTACTGGTTCATCTATAAAGGTACCAAAATTTAAGTCAGTGAATGGTGAAAAGAAAATATGCTGAACGAAGGTTATGTCTCCATCAAATCTTGTGGAAAGTTTTGAGACCTTTCCCATGGAATATATTGCAACAGTGAGTATGACTGGGTAGTGGAAACTTAAATCTGGGCTGAAATACATATTACTGTCCTGTTTCTAATTTCCATTTTCCTTACCTTTATTCACACAAGTGCTCAAAGTGTGAATTGTTAGCTGGGCGATGCTTTGGGGTGAATAATTGGGGGAATGCATTGCCTGCTCCAAAAGTTTCAAAAATTCCTTTATTTTTGACCTGAAAATACCCTACATGACGTTTTGGACCCAAACGATATTTTTCAGTCAAGCCAAACACTATATTAATTTACACATAAGGATAACATGAGCAGAATGCAGGCATAGCAGTCGAACGTGCTCTTTGACTCTCAAAGGTTTTATTAACTTTGATTTTTTTTAAACTTGAGCTCAAACATGGGATGTAGGTTGGTAAGAGTCACAGAAAATACACTGTGACCCAAAAGATACTTTACAAATTTGATGTCATACAGCACAATGTGTAATTGAGACAGAGGTTGATTGATTGATTGATTTGGTGTTTTAAGTCCACTTTATGCACATAAGGCTAATCGGGGCTGGACCTACAGTTTAAAGTGGGATCCGAACCACTATGTGCCTCCACCGGGAATTGAACCTGGGACCCCTAAATTACAAGGCGACAATGCTACCACTATGCCATTGGGGAGGCCTAATTAAGATAGAGGAATATACTATGCCCGATTTGATTTACCAATGCATGAAGTTTTATTGTGGGAAATATCAATTGTGAATGCCACTCTCTCTCTCTCTCTCCAGTTATCCTGCTTACGCATTCTCTGTGTATGGAACCAATTGTGATATAGACCCTCGAAAGACTTAATACCATGTGATTTGGCTCAATATTCACTCTGCCATTACATTATCAGTAGGGAGACAAATTTATGGTAAATAAAAACTGAGGAGAGCAGTAAATAAAATGTTAGATCAGCGGTATATACCAGTGGTGGACAAAAAAATTGGCACACACTTTTTCATCATGAGAGGAAACAACATAAGGGAGAGCTATAAATTGATAAACTACTTCATATTTATATACTGTAGACATACAGAAGTACTTAGATGTCGAACCAAAAAGAAAACATCAACACAAAATCACTTTGTTTCTAAATTGCATATTCGGGGTAAGAAAGGAATGCAGCTTGACAGGGAGCAAAGTTTTCGAACTGAGATTATGTGCATGGGAAATCCAAATTTGCAGCTTCTTCCTGATGTGATCGAAGATAAAATGTTCTTCAGCTGCAAGTGGTAGGAAACTTTACGCAAACATTTCATTACAAATCGACAGTTTGCCGCACAACCTCGATTGCCTGTTTTTGCGTGTTTTCTACTTAATTTGATGATATTTCATGGTTATTTCACGAAAAATCGTTCATTTTGTGGAAAAACACATATTTCGCATTACTTCGCAAATAAAACTCATGCATATTTCATTATTGGGGGTGTAGTTACATGCAGAATGTTCAAAATTGCATCTTTTTTTCACATTTTGTGATTTCGCGCATTGCAAAAATTCAATGTCCCTAATTATCAGTTTCTCTGACATGACAAACGTGGAGTCTCTCAGATTCTACCCACAGCTCTTCAAGAAGAACATCAGATTTCTCTTGAAAGCAGCTTGTGCCCCCAGAATCTTAGAAGATATAATGACTAAAGCAAATTTCTCTCATGTCCTTTCATATTCATTTTTTAAAGACATAAGGACACAGGGCACATGAATTGATAGGAGCAAGCACTCACACTGAGGTTGGTCTCCAGCAGGTTACGAAATCTGTGCACTAGATTGACTTTTGTGACTGCACTGCCAACAAATGGCGCTCTCTCTGCCACCCAAAGACGATGCTGCTAGTATTTTGATGCAGATAGAAGCACGTGGCAGGCCACATGAGCAACCTGTGAGCAACATTGCAATCTTTGAAGAATTTAGTGCTAATTTTCATTACGTTGTTACCAATCTTATGTTTCTACCAGAACATTGTTGTGTTATAGAGAAGTTGTATTTTTCAATTAATATGAAACTGGATAATTAGAATTACTCATGTGTGGGTATGACAAACAATGGTGTGAGTAAAGGTATGGGGATAATCAAGTTATAATAACCTTAGTTTTGGAAGAAAATATAATGGCCAAGGCAATGAATATGTACTCTGTGACTTTTTCATGGCCTTCTGCATACCTTTGAGCACAATTTATTTATGTACTTATTTTTATGAAGTCCTGCACTTTGGCCATGCAGTCTAAGGCATCATGTTTTGGGCTCCAACTAGAGGATGCCCGCAGGTTCAACTCTCCTGAGGGAAGCGTAACAACTTTTCTCCTGAGATTTCGGCCTGTGTATGGGACCGGTGGCCACTCACCATCATGAGGAAATTGGGGAAGTACGAATAAGTAGTAGAACCTGAACATGAGAACCTGCAACAATGAATGGGGGTTTATAATGTTGAACACACATTGCTCCGTAACTGGTTGGATGATATCCCACCTCAGCAGGTTAGAGTGAGGTTCGCAGGCTGTAGGTAGTCCCAGGTCCTCAAGGGGTTATTTTTTATGAAGTGATCAAATTCTTTGAGAGTCGTAGAGGACATTCAGCAGGAATGCATACATTCTAGGAGTGTTATCCTTTTGGGAAAAATAAAAATTCATGGTGCATGGCCAAGGAATTTCACTCAGATCCCAAACTTCATGTGAGCTGTTTTTAGATACATTGGCACCCAATTGGGGTGGTGACTTGCTAAATTCTCACCTTTTAGGAACTTTTGACCATTCTCGGGACGTAAGCTCACATTCCAGAGTCTAGTGCTTTGGTAAATTAGTATGAATTACATTTCCAATGTAATAGTTATATGCTTTATGATGCTTTCATGCACCTGATATTCCTCCCCCCAAAAACTAAGGTCATAAAAAATTTATCACCCCCATTTCTTTACTAACACTATTGTATGTCGTACTCACACCTGAGTAATTCTGGTTATCAAATTGGATATTAATTGGAAATAAAATAAAACTTTTCGACAACACAACAATCTGCTGGCACAACATCACTGACACAAAAAGTTAGTAATGAATGAGCAAATCTATCAAAGAATCTGCACTAAGTGAATGCCCATTATAATTACAATCTAAAATATTTATCAGAAGTGAATAATATATAATTGTATCATTGAGCACAAAATTATTTCTAATAGTACTCAACACATTAATTTCTGTGTACACAGGATGGATGTTCATTTCTAGAATGTGGTAATCAATGTGTAAATTTTTCAAATGCAGTAAATGTCTTTATAAAAATAAAGTTACTATCAGATGAAGATTTTAGTGTGAAAGATTGAAACACGGAGTACTATATTTGCATACTTATGAGACTGAAAAATCTAGTTAACACTGCGCAATAGATAATGTAATAATAATAACCCATGGTGCAACAGTTCGTGAGGGCTAAGACGTACACACCGACTGCCGACCTCTCTCCCACATGCCTCAACAGAGGAGGGATATTATCCAATCAGTTACAGGGTGATGTGTGATCAGCACGATGAACCACCAGATGTTGTTGTAGGTTTCCATGACTGGCTTATGCTACTAATTTGTAACCCCAATTTCCTCATGATGGTGGGTGGCCACCAGTCCCATATATAGACAGAAATCTCAGGAGGAAAGTTGTTACGCTTCCCCCCCAAAGACTCGAACCTGCTTGTCTCTCACAGCCAGGGCCCAAAGCTTGCACCTTAATCCACACAGCCACAGTGTGGGACACTGCACAATAAATACATCATTAAAATTTACTCTTTAACCACCTAAACAGAAATTAATAAAAAAAACATGAATTTCTAGCTTCTAATTACTAAATATTTCTTGTAGTAGAATGAAAGTCACAGAAAGAGAGGAAGATGTGTAAGAAACATATTTTACAAACATAGGTATAAGAGAGCTGGTTTAATAGAGAATAATATTTCACATGGGATGTATATATATTTTTTTTCAGTTGTTTGGTTGGGGAGATATTAAGATGGTAAATGATTGCCAATCCCCTACCTTATAAAACCTCAATTTCTCCATAAAGCGATAATTATTTTTTATTATTTCTGTAATAAAAAATGATATTTCAAAGACACTTTCCACATGTACCTACTGCAGAAATTTTTGAGAATGGAAGAAGCACTTCTAATATAAAATCAGTAGGAAATGTAGATTGTATCGATTTTCTGTATCACATATTTATTTGCAAAATTGATAGGACAGTAAAGGTAAAAGGTGAAGGTAAAGTGCTCCCCTGTGCTTAGCACCATGTCATGAAGGAATATAGGGGGTGTGCCCCACACTTTCTTGATCCAGTCGTGAGTGGGGGTTATGTGATCAGCATCAACCCTTTACCCCCAGGGTTTCCCCTAGGTACCCATGTCATTCGACACTGGGTGGGAGCTGGGGCCGTTTCCAACATTAGAAAAATTCCCGGATTTGAACCAGCCGGGGCTTGAACCCGGGACCTTTAGCATGGTAGTCAGATGCGTTACCAACTGAGCCACCGCGGCCTGTGTTGGTGGACAGTGTGTGTTGTGTCCTGTGTGTTGATAGAAGAGTACAGATTTTTAAGAAGTTCATAAATAAGTATACACCTCATGTAATATTGTCTATTAAACATTGTTCATTCTCGAAATTTTCAGCATTATATGAGCTCCAAAATTCTTGGAAAGGGCATATTTTCTTATCTCCAGAACTGCGAAAACCATCACTTCAAAGAGAAAAATGTCTAGAATATGAGATTTTCATTTTTTTTTTCA
Organism: Lepisma saccharinum; assembly: GCF_977018435.1. Classification (NCBI taxonomy): domain Eukaryota; kingdom Metazoa; phylum Arthropoda; class Insecta; order Zygentoma; family Lepismatidae; genus Lepisma; species Lepisma saccharinum. The sequence goes on along the minus strand of NC_139244.1, from coordinate 66,629,222 downwards.
TTTACAAGAAATTCTGAGCATTTCTCATCCCAAAAATACCGTTACTTTGTCAGAAAGTCTTGAAACTTTTCCTTCCTGAACATCAAGATATTCTTATTTTGCATATTCCGATTGAAATATTTCCAACCCTGTTGCTGATTCCTTCTGCAATTTGGTTGTTGTGGGTGCTAATGAAATCACAGAGGGATCTATTCTTGGAATGTTCTTCAACACCTCAATGATGTTTATAACTTGTTGAAATAGAAAAAGAGGCATGCAGTTTTCTACACTACGAGATGTTTGTAAGAGAGAAATGCACTTTCAAGGGTTCATTTGAAGAATGAAGAATATTACAGATATCAAGCATTCCAACTGTATTAAATCCCGGTATGCAACTGAAAGTGAATTAGATGGGAGCATGCTTTCAGTAAATTATTTTCATGGGGGCCATGCCACTCCCTTCCCCCGCTTTGAGCACTGATCCATACATGAATGAAAGAAAAGCATAGTTAGAAGGAAATATGGTTAAATGGTACACATAGTTATTCAATTTGCTATGATAAGAAATGGCAATATATTATTTTACTTAACACTTAACACTAACCTCCAACAAATCATGTTTTGTCTGTATTTCACTTTGGATGTTGCTTCCTGCTTTCTTCATCACAGTCAGGTTATCAATGTCTGACATGTCTATATATTTTTCACTGAAAACTGCAGACTGGTGACTTTGTTAATCTCATTCATCTTCTGTGGTAAAGACACTTGTTGTTCTCTAGCATCTCCATAGCACCCTTACTATGTACAATAATTCAATAATTAAGTTTCTTTGTTAACCCATTAAAGGCCAACAATGTGTTAAAACAACATTTTTATTTATTTTTTATTTCATGAAATCTATTTGTTGGAATTCTATTAGCTTGTTCACATTCGCAAATTGATGTACTAATTCGTCAATTTAAATTTTTATTTTGATATATATCAAATTTTGTGATATAATATATATAATTAATTTTTGTCTTTTTGATCATATCAGAAGCAGTCGCTTGCTTTTATTATAAATAATATTTTTCACAGACTTCAAGTGATTACAATTTGTGATGTACTACTTCAATTGATATCATTTAAAGTAAAATTACCTAAAATCACCATTAACAGCATTTCTGTACTTTCAAAAAAATTGTTGCATTAACGCAATGTTGGCCTTAAGGGTTGAATTTCTCATTCAACCTACATTTCTGGTTTCTTGGTTATTTTATGTCGGAAAATGTGGGAATATCAGAGATAAAAATAGATAGCCAGATTGATAATTTTATTTTATTTGGAAAATGCACAATTGTATTATTCACTGCCTGTATATCAATATACAGGGTGTCCCTAAAGTACATTCACTATTAGAATCAAACATACTCAAAAACTACATGGAACAGAATATCGTGATATTTTTAACAAAGTGTTCTACAGCTCAAAAAGATTTATTTGTTGTTGCTATTTGAGTTCTAGGCCCATTTTTACTAGTGGAGGACTGATTATAGGAAAATGTACTGTGATATGCTTCAACAGTACCTACTCCGCAGGTGGAGGAGTTACAGACATCCATTATTTTCCCCTGAATTGGTGTCATGATATTGGGGATATTCTGGATAGGCATTTTTCTGGGAGATGGCTAGGCCGTGATGGACCAATCGCCTGGTCTCCTCAATCTCCTCATATCACCCTAATGGGTTTTCTTTCCTTTAGGGATAGGTGAAGAATTGTGTACACCAAACCTACGTTCCAGAACTTTTTATACTTTGCAGAAAGATCATTGCAACTGTGCAAACAGTTGATGCTGATACCCTGCAGCATGTATGGGTAGAAGTGGAATATCATAATTATGTCCTGAGTGCAACCTGCGGAACACATGCTGAGATGCACTGCCATACAAAAAGAAAAAAATAAGAAAAAAAAAACAACAAATTTTTGAGCTGTAGAACATTTTAAAGAAAACCACTCTGCACTATGCCATGTAGTTTCAGAGTTATGTTTGATTGTAATGCTAGCAATTCTTTAGACACCCTGACAGTGAATAATACAGATTGTGCAAAAAAAAAAAATCAATCTGGCTATCTAGTTTTATCTTCGATATTCCCACAATTAACTGACATAAAGTAGCCAAGAAACCAGAAATTTAGGTTGAATGAGAAATACAACCCTAAATTTCAATGCTGTATTAATGCAACATTTTTTGTGCTCATCCAAGTGGGTCAAAATTTTTAGTAAGAATTTTTTTCAAATTGGGTTACACACATTGAAAAACTGCTAGGTGTTTGTCAATGCCTCATCATTTTAATGATTGTCCCTTAATGGGTTAATAATTAGGTTCAAAGTTTATTAAACCTAGTTGAAAAGAAAGGGAATATTTCTTGTAAGGATTGAATGTCATATGAACAGCTGTTTATTAATAATAAACTGTCATACAACCTGCATGTAACTTGAGCAATACATATGAATTTGATTATGGCTATCAACTGGATGTATTCAATAACCAGTGACTCTTATTTTGGAGCAAACCAAATAGATTGAATTATTCCTTTGTAGTTTGTTACAAGAGGAATAACTCTACATTGCAACAATATGTTCATTCAAAAATCATTATTATTACTAGATTAACACAATGAGCAAGATATTTGCATTTGCAAAATTGAATTTGCGATGTGGTTTTGTGTAGTGATGGGCTACCTTATGATAATGATATGCTAAACTACTAGCATGCACTAGCCATCAATGTACAAGAAAATACGCTTCAAATTTTTGAAGCTTTCAAAGCATACCTCATGAGGTGAAGATGTAATACTACCAAGTGACCTGGTGACAATGTATAAGTTTCACAAGCCAAAGGTTCTTGATTCAATTCCCATTCAATTGCCCCTAATTTTATATTAAGTCAAACAACTATTTATTAAATTTTAATTAATTATTTAATGGAGTGAAAGTGAAATATTTTTTTAAAATTTCTTTTTGCCAAAAAATCTCCTTTCTAACATAAATAATTTTCTCACAATTTTACAAACATTTGCATATTATACTATCCACATGTTATTCGACAAATTATTATGAATAGCAAAAGGTATAAAATTTCTTTTTCAAGAAAATTATCAAGAATACTTTGTACAAAAATAAACAATGCTCAAGAATACAGTCAATGCCTTTTCCTTACATTTTCTGTATATGGTCCAGAGCGGATGTAACCATAAAGTTATGTGGATAGTAAAATATTTCTCAACAATTCACAGCAAATAAAATATGAACTTTCGCAATATGTTAAATGCAATAAATAGTTGCTTGGGTTAATAAAAAAAAATAGGCCAATTGACTGGGAACTGGACCAAGAACTTTTGGCACATGAAACTGATTCATCACCACGAGGTGACTTCATAGTCATATAATATCTTCACCTGATGAGGCACTTTTCAAATCTTTGCAACACATTTTCTTGTAAATGGATGGCTAATGAGTGCTATTAACTTGGCATATCAATATGTATAGGGTACCTAACTCTACACGAAGTCCCATCTAAACTCAATTTTCCAAGCCATGAGCTCTAAGTCAGTAAAGACTTTGGCTACATGATGCTTGGATATATGTACAGCACTGGCTATAGAGAAGAATAACAAAATCCTCCTTTGGAGTTATTTCAACCTAATTAAAAAATTAACTATTAACGTAAAGCTTTGTTTTATGAGATCTTAATACATGGATATGATTTAAATGCATTGCAGACAAAGTTTTTAATCTTCCAGTGTTTTTACCAAGATTATATTGGAATATTCATATGCAGACATTTACAGAATTCAATGACAAGTGGTCCTACTCCATGTAAATAACAAAATGAATCAATCTTTATTTTTATTTTTATTTTTTTTTTGACCTGGGAGAATGCACGTGGCAGAGATTAGACTGTAAATGTTTTCTTTGCTTGCCTTTTGCACATACGTATTGGTTTGGTTCTTTCTCCCCACCTTATCTATGCTGGACATGTTGGAGACGTGTTGGCCAGCCAACAATTTTAGCAGTGGCCTTCTAAAATGTAAAAGGCAGAGTTCAATTTCATCTGCAGTGCTTTTGACTGTGTGTGCTTTTTTGTGTTATAGATTTAACAATAGATATTTATTGGATTTTCCTTTTAAATTATGAACCCAGTAAAAGAGGATCGAATTCTTAGGTTTCGACAAGTAGGAACAACAACTGTTCATTCTACGTCTGTCATGAACACATAGTTTTTTTTAATGTGTGGAATGTGCAAATGGAATTCTTGATGGCGATGAAGTGGATGTGGAGTGAAGAGATTAAAAAAAACCTTCAAAGCAAACATAGAAAATATACTACAATTGTAAGTACCTATTACTATCATAATTTTGTTCTCTCTTAAACCTTTGAATCAAAATTACATAAAATTATGTTTGTTTCATAAGTATATTGTATTCATGCAATAATAAAAATGAACAAGAAGAACAACAACTTTAAAACTTAATTAAACTTATGTAAAATCATGTTTCTTTGCCTATTATATTCTTACAAATACAGAGAACAAAATATTTGCTTTAAAAAGTTTATTAAACTATGAAACTCTCAACAGTTTTATTTATTCTATTAAAAATAAAAATATACAAAAGAAAGAAGGAAACAAGAAATTGCATGAAAACTAATTTTGAAATATAATGAAACAAACCTAATAGACCTAAATATTCAAGCTCGGTTATTTTGACTAAGTGCTCCTCCTCATGTAAGATGTCAGTGTGCATGCTCTCCTGGGATAATTGCATTAAGGTTTTAAGTTATTTGAATGCATCTAAATTTACTACATTTTCCAAATGCCACTCGGTATGTGACACATTTTCCTTAATGCCTTTCATACATTCCAGCTATGTCATCCTACCCAGCACATCTGGAATTTTCTATTGGTTCCAATTTGAACTTTTAATTGGATTGAATTGGTTTCAATGGGAATGAATTGGATTCTATTGGATGCCTAATACAGCTATCTGAATGTATTAATTTCAATTGGAATCTCAACTGAAACCAGTTGGAAAATCAAGAAAATTTTCAATTGGTGAATTGTATCTAATTGTAAGTTTGTATATATTGTAGAATCAATATTTTTTCATTTATTGACTCAAAGCATAGGCAGTTTATTTATTGACACCACATTTCCTGTAATTTAGAAGTTCTTTGAAAAGCCAAACACTTGATCTGATTTTTTTCTGAATTCTAATGCAGTCAGATTTATCTTAATAAATACCTAAGAAGAACTATTTCTTAAGACCAAACTCAACCTTAAAGCAGCTAGGAGTTCAAATAAGTGTTCACATTAGTTCTTGTTTTCTCAATATGGATTTTCCATGGTTAAATTTATGCATATGTGATGCAATTGGAAAAATGAGCAATCTTTTGATCAACTATGTCGATCTCAAAAGTGTTTTGTTCATTCATCACATTTTCAAGTGTTGTGGGTCAGATTCTTTGTTTAACCTAATGTGTTGCTGTTTTCGCATGTATAAAGGAAGAACAACATGACTGAAGCAGCAGGTTTTTCAATTTTCTATAAGTGTGTTAAACACAATGAAGCTACAAAGATAAAAACATTCTATTTGAAAACAAATGCATGTGAAATTTTTTCTAAGTTACAAATTCCACATGCTTTACCACAGATTTATTTTAGTTGTTTTATATGATTTCTCCATTGCATTTACAGTTGTATAGATAATAACTTTTCATAAGCAACATATTGAGTACAATAAAATACTTTCCAATAGAAAGCATTTCATTTGATTTGACCAATCGTTTCCAATACCGAGTGTCCCACAAAGGGGTTTACACTATTTGAAGGTTAATAACAGAGAAAGTATTACAGATAACCTGATGGAACTTGTTGTTGTATCTGGATCTGTCATGATTAGTGCTTGTTGCCATTCATTTGTTTTTCTTTAATTTCAGTTCAGTTGCCAGTAGTGACAAGTAATTGACAAGATGCCTGGGAACCTTTCCGTTGAGCAACAGAAGTGGATTTGAAAGTGTTTTTGGAAATGTGAGAACATGAAAGAATTGCAGAGACAATGGCAGGCAGAATTTGATACTGCACCACCGTCATGTGTAACAATTACGAAATTACGACAAGTTTGAGAGGGAAGGAACTGTGTGTGATCTGGGACGATGTGGCAGGAAGAAATCAGTATCGGACGAAAGAGGGATGGAAGCAGTGGTACAAACTTTCACAAGATCCCCTAAGAAGTCCATACATCAAATTCTGCCCGCCATTGTTTCTGCACTTCTTTCATGTTCTCACATTTCCAAAAACACTTTCAAATCCACTTCTGTTGCTCAACGGAAAGGTTCCCAGGCATCTTGTCAATTACTTGTCACTACTGGCAACTGAACTGAAATTAAAGAAAAACAAATGAATGGCAACAAGCATTAATCATGACAGATCCAGATACAACAACAAGTTCCATCAGGTTATCTGTAATACTTTCTCTGTTATTAACATTCAAATAGTGTAAACCCTTTCGTGGGGCCCGAGCCTGTGGCCGAGTGGTTAGCACATCGCGCTGCGATGCCAAGGGCATCACACACATAACTTTGGAATGCCTGATTTGTGTTTTAGCATGTGCACCAATTGTTTATGTTTTTTCTTTCTGTACAGATGGTCACAAAGTGGGCATATACCCCTTTATTTTCGACACTACAATAGATATTGTTGAATGATTGATCCGGGTTTGAATCCCGGTCGGGCTTGGTTGTTTGTGAATGTCCATTCATCAATTTCATCATTTCATCACTCATCCCCATCTTCGCAAATTAGCCAAGAGGCACAAAACGCGAAGTAAAATAAACTAAATCAATCAATCAATCAACCCTTTGTGGGACACTCTGTAGAGTGTCTAGAAACTCATATTGGCTATCAGAACCAATTGGAAAAATTTCCAACTGGGAGGTTTAATTTCATTTATTAGAAGACACCAATAAGTACTTCATAATTCCCTGGATGAAATCCAATCTCATGTCTAGAACGTTATATTTTTTGTGTGAGATGTCACACACATAACTTTGGAATGCCTGATTTGTGTTTTAGCATGTGCACCAATTGTTTATGTTTTTTCTTTCTGTACAGATGGTCACAAAGTGGGCATATACCCCTTTATTTTCGACACTACAATAGATATTGTTGAATGATTGATATGGTCCCATACCTTATAGTTTAAGATCCTATAACATCGGTATAGAGACCGTCATTTTCATAGCACAGTTGAATCCTTCACAATGTTCTGGCACTTGTTTTGCAGAAATAATCAATCCGGGGTTATATGCATGAAAGCACCTTCCACAGCTGATCTTAACTCTTGCATTATGTGTTACCAGTCTTTTCTGACTCTGTCATTCATGAATAAGTGAGGTTGGGGCTTCTTGGAAGGCAGGATTAGGGAGTGGTGCAATCTACAGAACCTCTTCTAATACACCATGCAGGAAAGGTCTTATTCAGGTAATGACACATTTGAAACACGAAGTGTGCCAGAATATGATGCAGAATTTGACTGTGCTACAAAAATGATGGTCTCCATCAATGTTCTGGACAATTAAATCATCAGATATGTGTACATATAATCCATTCACACATAACCGTCTGAATGTCGAAAATAGAGGGGGCATGCCCACTCTATATCTCTTCATTAATTACCAGAACAGTAGCAAGGAGTAGGCAAGTTAGGCCGAAGTCTAGAGTGCCATGCAGAGAGGGTTCACAATGTGACTCCTCTCTTGACCTGGTTTTATAAAATCCTCAGTGAGAAAGACCAATAATACAGAGTGATGCAAAACTATGTACACACCGGAATAAAAGTTTATTGACATACTGTATCACAAGATTAGCACTCTAGGTCTGTAATAGAGTGAAGGAAAATGTTACAGGGTATATGATGATGATGGCAACCATCTTGAATTCAACTTCAAAATTTTAAATGGCAACCATTTCTTGTGACAACTCAATTGAATAGGAAGTTTTCTCAAGTTTAAAGCTATACTTATTGTTGTTCTAGATGAGGTTATATTTGTTTCTTTGTTGTTGTCACCCCAAACAAGGTTAGTTATGAACCCAACACCACTCAAGTTTAAAAGATGTGTTCAATGTGCTGACTACCCTGATGAATTCTTAAAGCCAGTCCCGACCTTCATTTCTGTAAAACCCTGCTTAAAGTTTCTGAGGTAATGCTGACACATGCATCAACGAGTTGTTACTTAAGATGTTCCACATGCTGAATTTTCACTGAATACACAATGTACTAGATATGTCTACACAGGTAGAAATCGAGAAGTGAGGTCTGGGGAATAGTGTGGTCACTCCAAAGCACCTCTACAACCAATCCAAGTGTTGTCAAACTGCACATCTAGATACTGACAAACACAATTGCCATAATAAGGAGGATAGCTATCGTATTGGTAAAATACAGGGCTTGACCAATCCACAGGCAAACGAGATTGCAAGATATGCACTTCCAGCATACGATAATACCAATGTGAGTTATTGTCTGACAAATATTGGATATTCTGCTTGTTCACCTCTCACAAGACATAAAAGCTTCTCTTATCAGTGAAGGGCACATTGATGGTAAAACAGGATGGAGATGTACGATTTCATCTAAACCTATTTATAAGATTTAAATATAATAGTTATATTTTCTTTGTGTTGTTCTTACTGGCTGTGGTTGTTGTTTTATTTTTTGCAAGAATGTTTACATGAGCAAGAGTGGAACAAATACATATCTGGAGTTATGATCAGTTATGTAATATATATATATATATATAATTTTACTTAATTCCTGGGCTACATGACCAGAGCTTAATTTTGGACACTCTTGCAGATTGATGCAAACACTGCTGTGGGTGTTGTTCCTCCATCGATGTCATGGCCTGCCTGATTTGGGTTTATCATCCACAGACTCAGTTCTCCTAAATTTGGCAAGCGCCTTATTGATGGTACCATGCTGGATAGGGGCCCTACATGCTGGCAGCATTTGAAATCATGTGCAGTCACCCTCATGCTTCTCTTGCCTGAGATCAGCACGATCTCAATGCGTTCTGCCTATGTCAAAGCCATGCTGTTTTTCCATCACCTGCAACAATAAAGCAAACAAAAAAAATCTTAGTAACTTCATTGCAGTTGGTGCTAGAACAAAAATAAGCATGCATTGAACTTGTGAGCTGAGGTGTCACAAGCTATGGTTTCCATTTAAAGTTTTGATGTTGATTTCAAGATGGTGGCTGTCGTCATCACATGCCCTGTAACATTTTTACCCACCCCTATTACAAATCTATAGTGTTAGTTTTTCAGAAGAGTATGTCATTCAAGTTATATTCATGTTTCTCCATACTTTTGGACAACCCTGTTTTATTAAGATTAAATGCCACTTGATTTCGCATGGTAGTTTAAAGTATTTTTTTTTCTTTTGAAAATGGAGAGAGTAATGAAACTGATCTGTAATTTTCTATGCATTGTTTATCACCCTTCTCATATGGGCGTTATCTTAGCTTCTTTCATCTACTTTGGAATAGGGTGGAGATGATACCACATTCAAATGATACCCATACTGATGTCAATGAGAATTGTAATGACTGTAATGATTAAAAGTTGTTGAAAATATTGATTAATATTAGTGTGTGTGTGTGTACATTGCATAATACACTAGCACTCACACATTTACAGTTACAGCTGTAACAAGGGCGTTGACTTTCAGTGGGGTCTCGTGCAATCTAGAAGTTTAGTGACTGTTAATGCATGCCTTGAAGATAAATGGAAGCTGCTCATGTGTGGTTTCACAAATTCCAGAGCTATGTCATATTGAAGGATAGAAGAAAGTGTTATCCACCAGATGATTTATGCTCCACCCAACTATTCTCTCTACTTAGTGGCGGATCCGGAAATTACTCTGGGAGGGCCAAATTTCTCGGTTCTTTGATCTTGAAAATATAGGTGAACGTTAGATTTGATGGTGTATTGATCAGAGTATGAATGTATAAACAGGGTAGAAAAATACAAGGTGCCTCCCACCATGGCAGAGTAGTTAGCATATTGCACTACGATGCTAGGGGCCTTGCATTCAAATCCCGAAAATCAAATTTGCTGACCAAGGCAGAATTTGTGTTAATGAGTGATGGACTGAATATATGCTCTAGCCTAAGCCCAGAATTGGCTGAATTGGTAATGAATGAATGGGAAAAGGAAGTTGTCGAAAAAGGAGGTGACAAAATAATTATATTTTGCAAATATGTGGACGATTGTTTTGGCATATGGGAGGGAACAAAGAGGCAGCTCGACATATTTGCAAAAGAAATACAAGATGAAGAAAGAGGGATATTGCTGAAACTCGAAATAGTAAAGGAAGACAAGATAAGCTACCTAAATATATTGATACAAAGGAAGAGAATACAATGAAATTGAAACCACTTAGCATCAGAAGAAGTGATGTAAGTGAGGTGACAAAAATAAATTTCATAAAGATTATAGAGGACAGAATCAAGAAAATATGAATGAAAGAATGTGAAAAAGATGGCAAAATAAATAGCGTATGGAACCAGCAGGAAAAGAATGGCTACAAGAAGGTAGATAGATTAGACAAGAACAGAAGAAGAAGGAAGAAAAGTGGCAGGAGAGAAGAGGAAGAGAAAGAAAAAGATGAAGAGAAAGGAAAAGAGAGGTGGTTTGGCATAAAGAGTATGGGAAAACCACAGAAAAGATATGCAAAGTGCTTAAGAAGGTGGGCATTAAAACTTACAGGAAGGGAGGAATAGTGAATAATGCAAACAAGAAAAAGGAAAACAGAGAAGAGGAAGAGGAAGAGGAAGAGGAAGAGGAAGAGGAAGAGGAAGAGGAAGGGATTATCTACGAAGTGAAGTGTAAATAATGTCAGAGTGTATACATGGGAGAAACAAAAATGAGGCTTAAAGACAGGTTGAAAGAACATAGGGATGATGTACCAGGAGTGCTGGTTAATAATTCTTAATTTCGTTGCTGGATGGTGCTGGAAGCAAGGGTTGGTGCAGTCTCAACTGTTACATCGGTGTGTTGCCAGGACAGTACCTGTCAAAATGCCGTGGATGTCCAACCGAGTGCGAGTGATCGTGATATTGGGATTGTGTGGGAAACATGTTGATCTTCAAACCAAATAAGAAGCATGCTTTTCTTATTCAATCAAAAGAAAAACGCGATTGAAAGCCATCGTATCCTTGTGGAAATGTATGGTGACAATGTCCTAATGCAAGATGTGTGTGTGCGTTGGTTTTAACGAATTCAAAAATGGTGATATCGACTTGAAAGACAAAGATTGCTCGGGCCAGCCGAAAAAATTCCAAGACTCTGAATTGCAAGCACTGTTGGACGAAGACAAAGGCAACAACAACTGGCAGAGAAGTTAAATGTTGGTCGCCAAACCATATATGATCGTCTTCATGCCATGGGAAAGATCCAGAAGGCAGGAAAATGGGTCCCACGTCATCTGAACGACAGACAAAGGGAAAAGCGAAAAACGGTGTGTGAAGTGTTGCTTTCTCGGCATGAAAGAAAGTGTTTCTTGCGATAGTGATTGGGGACAAGAAATGGATCTACTTCGAGAACCCAAAATGCAAAAAGTCATGGGTTGACCCAGGACAACCTTCAACATCGACCGCAAAACCCAATCGCTTTGGAAGGAAGACAATGCTGTGCATTTGGTGGGATCAGAAGGGTGTGGTATACCATGAGCTTCTGAAACCAGGTGAAACAGTGAATGCCGTTCGCTACCATCAACAACTCATCAATTTGAACCATGCATTGATCGAAAAGCGCCCAGATTGGGCGACAAGACACAGAAAAGTGATTTTGCAGCACGACAACACCTCATCACACACAGCGAAAGACGTCAGAGACACCATTTCTGCACTTGGATGGGAATTCTTGCCCCACCCGCCATACTCACCAGACTTGTCAACTTCGGACTACCACTTGTTTTCATCGATGTTTCACTCACTTTCCCAGCAACACTTCAACAATTACGAAGATGTCGAACAATGACTTGCTGACTGGATCACCTCAAAATGTGAACAATTTTTCTGGTAGGGCATCCACAATTTGACGGACAGATGGGCACAATGTATAGCTAGCGATGGCACATACTTTGAATAAAGTATTTGTTACCTTTCTCCCCAGATACACTTTCTTTCAGATCAATTAAGAATTATTAACCTACAAACCTGCATGACTTAAGAAAGAGAGAAATTTGATATTAAAGCACACGAGAGAAACAGGACATGACATAGAGTGGGTTGAGGCTAAGCAGGTAGGAAGAGAGAAGAGAATACTAGTGATAAAATTGAAGGAGGCCAAGGAAATAGAGAAAAAAAGGGAGGAAGACACAATTTACTAGATTGAAGGACTGGAGATAAACAAAAAATGAAAGAAGGTGTTAGAAAGAGTGTAAGAAAGAGTGAAAAGGACAAAAGCAAAGGAGGAGGAAAGAAGGATAAAGAATGAAGAAAGAAGGATAAGGAAACATAGTGTGGTATAAGGAATCCAACAATGTATCAGATGAAAGGAAATGTTTATCTAATTTGCCTGTCAGGTGAAACAACAGCCATCTGCTGGAACACCTGGGAAGAAATGTTCCAGATAAACAACTTTCTAATATTCTTGTGTCTGTAGGGGAGTAATTTTTGGGTATATATGAGGGGCAATCAGGTTGCTCTGACCCTAACATAGAAGGAATGACGGTATGATTGATTTTTTATTTTGTTATTGTTTAGTGATCCTTTGTATGCTTTCATTCTGAATTGCAAGTCTGAGTAGTGTACAGTTTTCTTTTTACAGGGGTATAACTGAGTGAAGTTTTGTCAATGTGCCAGAATGGAGAAAACTGAGGTGAGTGCGGTGATCAAATATTTTGTGAAGAAGAAGTGGACGGTATCCAAAATTCATGAGGACTTGGTGGATACACTAGGGGACACTGGTCCTTCATACAGTATGGTGAAGAGATGGTGCCGTGAGTTTAATTGTAGGAGAGAGTCATGTGAGGATGAACATGCAGGTGGAGCACCAAAAACTGTCATGACGACCGAAAACATTACCAAAGTCCACAATATCATGCTGAAGGACCATCGAGTCACTATCCGTCATGTTGCTGAGATGTGTGGCCTGTCATATGGCACTGTGCAAAACATAATTACCCAGGAATTGCAAATGAAAGAAATTGCTGCAAGATGGGTCCCTCGAAACCTCACACCAGATCAGAAGCGTACCCGAGTGCTCTTCAGTCAAGAACTTCTTGACAAGTTTCGTGCTGATATAGACGATTTCCTTACCCGATTTGTAACTATGGTTGAAACGTGGGTCCATCACTTCAACTCAGAAACAAAATCACACAGCATGGAGTGGAAACACCCACATTCTCCACCAACGAAGAAGTTCAAGGTTCAAACGTCAGCCAGAATGTGATAGCCTCAATTTTCTAGGACTGCAAGGGTGTCCTTCTTGTGGACTATCTACAAAGAGGCCAAACCATCACTGGCACATACTACAGTTATCTAATCAAGAAATTACGTGATTCCATCAAGAAAAAGAGGCGTGGGATGTTGACTCGCGGTGTGCTCCTTCACCAGGACAATGCACCTATCCACACCTCACGCATTGCGAGGGCCGCTATTGCAGATTCATCGTTCGAATTGTTGCCCCACCCACCCTATTCCCCAGATTTGGTCCCCAGTGATTTCCATTTGTTTAAACATTTGAAGAATGACATTCGTGGCCAAAAATTTTCTGATGATTCTGAGGTGATAAGGGTTGTGGACCAGTTCGAAGAATTTTTTTTGCAAGGTATCCAGGCTTTGGAGCACCGATGGAAAAAGTGCATTGGAGTTGTAGGGGAGTATGTTGAAAAATAAAAAAAAATTGGAACCCTATTGCCGCTCTTTCTATGTTAGGGTCAGAGCATCCTGATCGCCCCTTGTATATCTTCCTGTTTTGTACCTTATTTCATTGGTATTTGGTACAGAGTCTGAAAAATACCTTGCTAGAAGGTTGAAACATAACGTTTAGTTTATGTTTTAAAATAAAATAAATTCTGCCTTGGTCAGCATATTGGATATTTTGTTATCATGGAAACAAGGCTTAATGGTATTATCAAATCCTGGCCTGGTCATGGGTCTTTGTGAATGTCCGTTCATCAATTTTATTGTATCATCACTCATTCTCATCTTCGCAATTAGCCAAAAATGGCACAACAGCAAAGTTAAAGAAACTAAATCAATCAAATCAATCAATCAAAAATACAGGGTGCCCGAAATTTTTTCCCTGCTGCCTCAATTTTCAAATTCAGTGCTAAAAAAGGTTTCTTTTTAATATTTCTACTTAACTTATGGAAATCCCCATTGCTTTTTTTTTTTTAATAATGAACACAGTATATGTTTTCTAATGCTTGTGTGTTTTCTGTATCATGTGTAACATTACATCATAATAATGAACATGCCAGTATATTTTTTTCACTGTTGACAGCTGAATTTCAAAATCTGTGGTACAGTCGGCCATATATTAGAATGTATTGCATAGTTTTTCATGTTGTTACCAGTCAAGTCTTCTTGAGGAAGACCACACTCACACAAGAATTAATTACTTTTAACCCAATCCAATTAATAAATTAAATGTTTACAGATTATATTTCAAAGTGTGTAGCTTTATCTTAGTTGGATTCATGGCTTTCTTAGACTATGTTTGCAAAAAAAGAAAAAGAAAGGGCTGGCTGCTAAGGAAAAAGGGCTAGTGCCTGAATTGTAACCCTGTGGTAAATATAACATGGTAGCTTCTACTAATATAGAATAAAGTATTTGCAAATTTCAGTAATCAAGTTTTCTACTCGATGTTTTATCGAAGTACAAGTATTGGTAAAATATCACCCTTAACTATATTTTGTATCTGTTTCCTTTAAACTTGTGTTAAAACAATCAACATTACACATAAAAAATCAGTTTATTTTTAGGGATGAACTCTGTTCTTTTGACAAATTTACATGAAGTTATTTTGTGTGATGAGGAATTTGAAATTTGTGAATCAATCATTGCAAAGACTCAGAAAACAAAATCAGAAAACAATTTGTCTTCAAAAATCTATCCAGTATATTCTTTATTCAGTTCTAAGAGTTCAGTCTAAATCTATCTAAATCTAAAGACCGGGGGGATCGTGAATTGGCTAATCTAGCCTTGAGCACTCGCTAAGCAAGAGAGACTTTGTACCAGTAAGAGGGGGCTAGCCCCTGTCAAATAAGAACAACACTTCAATAAGATTTAGAAACACTTCAATTGACTGGTCTGGCTGGGGTGTGAGAGAATGATAGACAAGGATATGGGAATGTTTGTCACATGTAGAACTCGATGTGAAAATCGTCTCGAAGATTCATAGATAAAACACTCCTAAAATAAACTTTGATAACACCTTTTGTGTTGATCGATAATCTGACTTTAAGTCAGAGGCAACAACTATTCACGCCATAACCTTCTTAGTACAACAGCTAGTATAACTCCGAGACAACGACTGTGCATGCGATAAATTTCTGATAGCAACTGGGGTGAGAAATATTCTCTCGAGCTATTTAAATGAAATTCGAACTTTTGATCGGTAAATGTGCTGGCTCGGAGCGTCCTTTGCCAACGGCGATTCCTAAGCATAAATGCTGATTTACTGTACTTCATATTCTGCTGGCCTAATGAAGTGTCAGCGAAGTTTTCCAACTCTGCTGAAGTCACTGGCGTGATTTGCTTTTTAAGAAGCTTCAATGCTTCAGCATGATTATAACATGATTAGCTTATTATTTATGACGCCAGGGGTTCTGGGCTCAAGTCACGCCTGAGGCGTGATACGATTATTATGGTCGACAATTTAACGTAAGTGAAGCGTCCACTTGTTGTTGGAGAGATGAACGACAGCAATTTCTCGTCATCAGCCTCTCTCTTATACATGGGAAGAAGTGGTACAGTCTTCTTTTGTGGAGGCAGTTAGTCCATTCTTCCTTCCACTCCTGGATGAACTGGGAGTTAATTCTGCAATGGTAGGGGCATATCTGCCAATTACTTTGTAAACCCTCTCCTTTTGGTCTTCTTTCAGGGAAGTCGCTAGGTTGGTTAGTTTGTGGGGGCACTCCCACACACTTATGTACACACACATGCACACACAGAGCAAACTGCAGACATCGAATCATGGAACATATCAAGGGTTTCATAGAAATTAGAAGTAGTGAAAGATCTGATAAATTTTCGGAGGATCAAGATACATTGATAGTAATTAAGGAGAAAACAAAGAGTTAAAATGTGTAAAAAACATAGTGAAAAAGGAAATAAATAATGGTAAAGATTACCAACCAAGATTAGAAATATTGTAACAATATGTCTTGTCACATGCCAGAGGACATTTACTAATCTTTTTGGCAAAAATACATCAACACATGTTTCCTTATGGCTGTGTTGAGGCGGAAGAGATTAAACAGAGACACAACCAAATTGATGAGAAAATCACTTGATACAATAAGAAACCACTTTGAAAAGGCTTTGTTCTGCAGCTTTGCATGTCTCACAGCAGAGAATGAACACATTGCAGAAGTTAATATCCAGCATCAAAGAATGGCATTGTATAAGTTAATGTGTAAACTTGTGGAAGTATTGGAAATACATTTAGTTACTATAATTGTGAAAATTGCACCAATTACACAACTTCTCCATATTTCAAACATGACTTAAGAAAATACACTATTAGGAATATGACCCTTAAATCTGAAATTGAAATTGTTTTTGTGATAAACAAGGTTAAAACAATAGATTCTAAAAATCGTATGAATTTCACAGTGGGAGAACAAAATATTCCCCAGAGAAGCAAGAGTAGGTACCTTAGAGTACTCTTGGACGAAGGTATAATATTGAGGAACATCTAAGAGATACTGCTAACAAAGGAAATGCAGGAATCGGACTATTCTATCAACTTTCAAAAATCACAACACTGATGATTGAAAACAGAATTACATTGTTCAATGTATTAATAAGATCGATGCTTATGTATGCTTGTGTAGTATTGGAACATGGTGCAACAATGTATATAAATCGCTTCCAAAGTATCCAAAAAAAAAAAACACTGCGTCTAATAGTAACAGGCGCAGAAAGATATGTTTCCAATATGCAGATTCGAGAAATGCTTGATGAAGAAACCCTATTCGACTTCATGCAGAGAGAAAAAAATCACATTTTGGATGCAGTAACTTCGCCATGCAAATCCAAATCCTACAATTCACAACATTAGACAAAGGGACCCAAGAAGATATTTACACAAAATTCTGCATCTTGATAAATAATATTATACAACTAAATGTAACATCATATAAAGTTAACCAGCTTCTCTTTCAGTCAGTGGCTGATATAATAAATAATCAATATATCATGTTAAAGATAATATACACTACAATTAAATATCTCCATCTTTATGTTGTACAAATGGATTGGGACTACACTTGTGTACCTGACTTTGTCATGCAATGAATATACATATTCTCTTATACGTGTTGCTTAATAACGTGTCCATGTATCATAGGGGAAAATTGCCTAGTAACACGACACTTGTGTGAAAAGAAGAAACTCATCAAGAATTTGTATGCAGCAAGCATAAGAATAAAAGTACAAAATTCATAACTGAAAGGACAAAGATGCTGAAACTTAGAACAAGCAGTAAACCTCCACGATAGTCTTGAACTTGATCTTACTTCTTCTTTCTTGCATACAAGTCCTCAATTTTTGATAAGAGTCCATTGTCATAAATAATGAGAGTAATTATTGTAAGTTGTTCAGCTGCTATGGAAGCAAGATAAACTGCAACTATTTGTACATACCACATGGTGACAGAATAGATCTTTATAATTATCAGGAATATAAAAATTAATGCACAGTGAGGTCAAATGTCACCCAAATATTTCAACTGCAATGAATAATGCAGCAGTACATGGTGAGTTAGATGTTGGTGTAGTATGCATTGCACATGTAGCACTAACGTTTCATTCATACAAGAGATTGTTTCTCCAAGACAACACAATTTAACCCTATGAATAAAGTAATGAATATAGTAGCTATATAACGTACGTTCTGGCATTAATTGCTGTCAAATCAGTCACTAATACCCACAATGTATTATTCTTCAATATCAGAAAGGTAAAAAAAGGTAAAGTGCTCCCCTGTGCATAGCACCACGCCATGAAGGCGTATAGGGGGTGTGGGGATAACGCCCCACACTTTCGTGATCTGGTCGTAGTTGTGGGTGATGTGATCAGCATCACGCCCCTGACCCCCTGATTTCTCCCAGGTACCCATGTTATTCGACGCTGGGTGGGCGCCAGGGCCACTTTCAACATTAGAAAAGTTCCCGGATTTGAACTGGCTGTGGATCGAACCCGGGACCTTATGCACATTAAACAGGCTTGTTTAATGCATACAAACCTTTAGAAAGCACGCAGTGGAAATTTCCGCCTTATAGGTCTACTTATTTTGCTATGGGGCAGGTATGCTATTAGAAAGTACAGATCCAACACCTTTTCCAAAATATGCGAGTTTTTTCATATTCACATAATGTGCAAGCACCATTAGTCTACATAAAGAAAGATTTTTTATGTTAAACTTGCTGAAATAAACAATTTTCGTGTCGTACCACTTGTGCCAGTTGGATGGATATTAATTGAACTAAAAATATAATTTGGGTGTGTGAGTGCCAATTCGAAACTTAAAAGTACTTATCCTTCTCCTCCCATGTCGTGGTTTCTCGGACACCTTCCTAAGGTGTCTGTCTAGAGGAAAAACTACTTCCTCTCCCTGGGTCAGAATCCAAAATGCGCTGCCTGAAGGTCTGTGAGTTCGCACCAAGGTTTCCTTGTTACGTCATTGCGTAACCGATTCTATTGACCTCTGGTGGCAAAATTAAGAATGATTCCATCCATCTGGCACACAAATAAACAAAATGATGGATCCGCTCACTATGGTCCATAACCTTTAGCATGATAGTCAGACGCGTTATCGACTGAGCCACCGCGGCCACCAATACCATAAAGTTGAATTGTAAATTTGTGTTGAGGCACAAGGGTGAAGAAATTCAGAGCGGTCTGACAGACGTACCTCACAACGTATATCCCAGTATAAGCACCTCACAAGTTAAGGGTTAAAGTAAAAGTCTAAAATAAAAATGTAAGCAATATGAAGGTTTATTTGACACTGAAATATTCCATCAATTTAAATTCACAGAATTTATTTTGCAATTAATACTAGAACATGAATGATGAATTACGATGAAATCTTATCAAACTGACATTTTGCTTTCTAAGTATGTTTTGTAGTTTCTGTTGTGCACTATGAAGTAAAATAGAAAACAATTAATCCTTCTATTTTAGATGTTCTCAAATCTTCTTAATGTATGAATTTATATATTTTCATCCTATGCTTGCAACTTATATATTATCTATAATATCTTTCTCTAGAGAGGATTTTAAAAGTCCTCTTGTGCAGTTTAAATTTTAAAAACAACTGCTTTATAACAATGAGACAATAAACCACTTATACATCAATTTCAAAATTTCAAATAAACTATTAATGAGGAGTTTTCAATTTACTATTGCCAGGGGAAAATTCAAGTTTTATAAATGAGGTACCAAAAAAGAACAAACATATTGACTGCAACTTTGCTATATTTAACAGCTGGCTAAATATTATTTACACATATTTTTGCAAACATCTCTATGAAAAATTCACAATGTGCATTTTATTTAATTGTTTCAAATATTTTGACAATATTTAAAATTATGAGAAGGTATCCTTTTTATAATGTTAAAATATTCAGCAGTTTAAAATAATAATTTATATGGAAATGTGTGTGTTATTCTGTTTCCTTTACTATTCAAATAGTGTTAAACTTTGTGTTTAAAACCATTACATATTTTTCTTTATGTGTGATCATTCACTTTAGCTTCAGAAAAAGTGTCTAGGAGTCAGAGTGATGGTTAAAGATTTCTAAAGAGAACAGATGTGGTGACCCTGTTTACCAAATTCATGCTTAGGCAAAATATTGTTCTTTTCCTAGTTTATTGTTCTTGCTGTATGCAACCAGCAACTCACAAGGAATCCATAAAAATTACATGAATTTTGTTTCCAATGAGGGCAATTGTTTTCCAGGGGCACAGTGGGACTGCCAAAAGGATGGTGGCAATTTTCCTAAAAAGGGCATTCCAAACATTATTGAATGTAAGGGCATAAGAATACAGTAATGGCTGAATTGTGATACACTTTTTTCTTAAAAAAAAAAAAAAAAAAAAAAACTCAAGAGATTGGTACTACCAACACAGATAACAGAGAAAATGTCAGGTTGTTTCACTAAAATTTTAACATATGGCAACAGAAAAGAAAGTGGCATAATCACCAGTGATACATCTAAGACTAATTGTGAGCAGAAGGAAAAAAGGCACTTGATGTATGTTTTCAAAGGGTGCTATGAGGGTGCACTGGGATTTTGGCTGGTGTTCAGGTAAGACAGTCCATCCTTGTCTTCTTCAACAGTACTTTTTGTCTCATAATGTGCAAAATCTCAGTTATTAATATAAAGAAGTCATGCAACATAATGTTGAAAATGCATATGCTAGTTATAATTTATTTATCTGTTTTCTTATACAATTTTCAATCTGTTACTACACAGGATATTTTCAGGTGTGATTTTAAAAAATGCAGTGATGCACAAAAGTAGGCCATAGAAGTGGTCTCCTTTTTACAGGGAAAGACTGCATTTTTGTGGGAACTGAAATATTCTCATCCTTCCTCCCAACAAGCTTAGAAGATACACAGAAATATCAACATTTTATCTAAATATTTTCCTTTGCCAAGTCAGAGATATAAAACTTTTTTTTCCTGTGAAACTTCTTGCTGATCTGCCAAGAATAACCTTCTATTACAATTCCCATCAGGCATGTGCTTTAAAATGACCAAAATCATAATATTGTTTCAAAACTCACATTATTAATCAATATTGAGATTTGTGGGCTGACTTATAATCACTTCATCAAAAATCCAAGAGTGTACAGTATGACTGGAAATAGAGAAAATGTCCAATGTCTTTAAGTATCATAATGTGGTGTGTATTCAAATGCTGCAGTGAATTTAGAAAAGAGTGTATTTCCTCCGTAGTCTTGTCTGCAACACTTCAGCTATGTGTTATGAGTTCCTGCATTGTCGCTGGTTGCGTGGCTGAGTTATGGAGCTCATAACCTTCAGATGTTGAACTTGTGCACATGTGTCAATATATGAGTGAGAAGTGTTGGAAGTTTAAAGTGAGTATATATTGTTGTCCTTAATAGTGGAAACTTTGGACCACGGCTTACATGTAATGGGAGTTGGGGATTTTCATCCAGGAATGTGTCAACAATGGAGTTGAGAGGACAGTTATATGATAGTCCAGGCTGTGTACATTTGCAAGTGGATGTGAAGCAGCAGTCAAAGTTGAAGACAGTGCTTCTTCATTGGGGTGAATTCGGACAATATTATGTGTGTACAGAAAACAAGTTGGAGGACAGAATTATGGAAACTATGATAAGAAAGATTTGAAAATGTCATACAAGATGAGAGGGCAAAAAAATTAGCACACAGCAGTGTCGTAGACATCAGTGATGAATCAGAAATGCCAGATCAACAAGAGAGAGCCTGTGTCAGAAAACTGCAATCGTGTTGTAGAAGAAGATGTGTTTGTAATGGTACGTTATGCAAATACAGAGAACAAAAGAGAGCAAACACGAAAATACGTTGGTGTTACGACTGGTGTAGCCACAAGAAATGTTGATGTGAAATTTCTGTATCCTTACAATAACAGTAAAAGAGTATTTGTGTTTCCTACCATAGATGATGAGGATTCCATTGGAAAAGATCAGTTCATGGATTTTGCAAAAGCTTCAAGAGAAGAAAATTCACATTTAAATATGATATTCTGTGACCTTATTTTCTGGAAGCATGCTTTAAGGTAGAACATTTAAACAGTAAAGGGTGCGATTGTGATTGTCTTGTTTAATATGCAGATTATGCAATGGATATTTGTACCTATGCATTTATTTTGTCTCCATGTAGCCCTCTGTGTTTTTTAAAACTCATTTTTATGTCTGAAATTACCCACAGAATGGTACAAATTTGGACTTACTGTTTGTAAAATTCTTTGTCCGAAATCACCCCACAATGCGGGATGACTTCGGACATCAGACATGGGTTAATAAAATTCCAAGTATGTCCATTTAATGGACTGTTTTATCTCAGTTGTGTTCCACATAAATACAGCGGCGGCTCAAGGGGGAGAGCTGCCATGCCATGCCACTACCCTCAGAAGAAATTCATACCTAGCCCAAGTATTGTTAAATTAATATATTGATAGTTTACAGACAAGGAGATTCGAATCTTGCAATCGGTCAAGCTGACATGACGTCCGCCCCAACCACAGACTAGATATGAACTGCCCAAACTCCTCACTGCATTGCCAGCTGTTTCATACCCTTGGCGAGGCAGCGGTCCACGCCACCCAAGAGCTGGCCTAACCAAGTTGAAACACGTGCAGAGGGTTGGAGAAGTCTCAGCGAGTAACATTTTCACCATGAGCCGGGAAGAAGGTGGCAGGGGGTGGTGTTAACCAATGGGGTTAGCCCATAAGACACGAGCTGTGCCTGTTTTCTCTTGGCACAGCGAGGGAACTTTCGCAGTGTTGACACAGTTGCCATCTTCATAGATAAGTCGCTAAACGATGGATTTGTATGACCCATTGGGGAAGTAATCGTGAAAAAGGTACTATCTACTTTTCTGCCAACTTTTGGAGAAATGAACCTAGTATTTTTCCAAAGTTAAATGAACATTTTGATAATAGATAGACTTTTTAAAAATATAACAGTAAAAAATCCTATGGTGATGCGAGTTTCCTTTGGCATTTCGACAATTTCTCTTTACATCAAATGTCTAGAATATTTTCAACATCCAGTTGGAATACATGTGCATGTGGGAGGAGAAGGTGAAAAGATTTGTTTTCCCTTCCTCTTGTAATTGTGTTTTTAGTGAAGTGTCCTGTAGTGTATAAAGATAGGTTAGTGAGTGAAGATGAATCGTATTACTGTGTTATTACTTAAACACACACTGTTTTCCACGTTACCAAACGAGGATAAACATCTTGGCCAGTGGGGCAACCTCAAGGAGGGGGTGGGGACATTGCGGAGTATTTTTTTTTTTTTCAATTTCTTGATCACGTTGGTTCTACCCATCATAGTTGCCGCTGGCCGCCACTGCATAAATTTACCCCACGATGTAATGCATAACGATTGTCCATTCTCGAAGCTTGTTTGATGTATATATAAAAAACTCACAAAAGAGTACGAATTCACCCCAGATTGCAGTATTCAAGGAAAGGCCTTAGTTGTCGAGAATTACTTCCACTCATACAGAAGTGGCCATTGAGGTGGGATACTAGCTACAACACAGAGCACTTGCTGGAGGAGAGTTTGGAATTCATGTTCGAAAGTTCACTACACATGCAAATGTTGCCCAAAGCATTAACAAAGTTGCAATAGTATTTCCAAACTTACAGGGTCACTATGAAAATTGTTTGTTATTGGACAGATGACAGTTAGAATATGCATACTGATGGTTCTGTTAGGTAGAATGATAGATTTATTTCTTCCTTGAATCATTTGTTTGCGTTTACATGCTGTGATATCAGACATGTCAATTTGTGCTTATGATATCAAAATATTGCAATATAACAATACAATTAAATACAATACAGAGATACAGCAAAAAGTAGTAATATTGTAATGTAATGGAACATGCAATGGAAATGTCACTTTGCACCAATTACTGCACCATGTTTGGAGAAAACTGCTCAGGTGCAGTTTCATTAATGCATTGTTTTTTATGTATTTGTATGCTGCATCTTGTGTATTGTTTTATCAGTGTGTCCATTTTAATAGTAATACCTCTACACATTGAGATGCATCAATGTCAGAGTAGAATAATGTGATTTAATTTGTACAATAAATATTTTATTTTTAATAAGATCTGAGCTAGTGAAGGTTGTGCAAAAAAAGTTGTATTATGGAATGGTTAGTTATTCATCAATTGAGTAAAAGCAATGTTTCAGTAAGTATTTGTATAGTTCTCCCTTAAAGGCTTTGCAGGTTTCAAATGTTGCTTGTGCAGTACCTGTTGTGTTGATACAGGTAACATTATTTTGATATTCTTACATAATTTTTACAAACTTAAATAAACCAGTACATGTTCTGCATTTTGGTGAACTTTATTTCCAGACATACTTTCATACTTCATAGTGCGTTATGCACGGGGAACTTTACCTATTTCTGGATTTCTCGAATTTGACTGCATCTATAATTAGTCATTCTCAGTAACTTGTATTTAACTGAGAACATTATCCTGAACAAATCATATAATTTAACTCCCTTAAAGAACTAAGTATAACTTGGTGTAACTCCAATGAAAAATTTTGTAACCGAAGTGGGAAAAATAGATCTGCTTCTCCATAAACTGTCAATAATATGGTGCTGACAGTTTCACTGAGAACTTCCCCCTTTCTGTCAGATCTTGAGGCAACTGATCCCTCCCCTTGCCCTCATCCTAACTATGACTCTTGCTAGGGAAACATCTCAAGATATTATCCAATGTGGTCAAGCTATGTTTTCCATTTTCTGGAAAGGGGTGGAGCAAGGAAGACATTTTCTCCAAAACACAGGCACGTCGCGTGACAATGTGTGCATGAGCACGTGAACACTCATATAAATGTTTTAAATTACGTACATATTAAATGCACACACACATATTGATTCGAAAAAAATACTTCTTTGATGTTCGAATATATAATAATAATCCTTTGCGCAACAGCCCTGAAGGGCCTTGGCTTACTTGCCGACTGCCGGTCTCCCTCCCACGCTTTCCTCGTCACCTCTAAGCGTGGAGATCTGCAACCAGTATTGGAATAGTCGGGGGGTCAGCCCAACGTATCCACAGCCGTTATAGTAGGTTTCCGGGACCGGAAGCTCCCCAATTTCCTCACGATGGTGGGTTGCCACTGGCCCTATACGTAGGCCGAATAAATTCCGACCAGAGCCAGATTCAAACGGCAGCGAACGATTTCAAGATGAGTGAACGCCTTAACCCGCTCGGCTATGGAGCAGGACTCATACACAATTTACTCGGAGTTTACGTCTTTGACGTCTGATAACTTTTTTAGATAGTTGGTAACACTGACTCCCACGGTGTTCCATGGATTGCGTTGAACACAATTGCTGTGCGTGTTGCATCAAACTGACAGCTAAGGGACTGTTGGCCACTATACCGCGAAAATGTTCACTGGGCTGTGCGAACATATGGTGCTGGGAGCCCTGCTTCAAGCGGCAATACTTCTTGCATTCGGCACCAGAGTGCAGCATATACAAGGCATGTTAGACGGACTCTGTGCTCGAGACGGTCTGCGACACATAGTTGCAAACTTTAGTGAGAAATCGCTAAACCTGGCGGATTTTTAATTCCAGTGGGCCATAAAGTTCTAGTCTGCAAGAGTTACATATCTTTCAAGGTTTATATGATTTGCGCATGTGCGTCTAAGGTAGGGACGTAGCTAGGTTGATCAGTTCGGGGGGGCCCAAAACTTATGATTTCTTTTCTATCAAACCATTAAAAACTAACAAACTATTAATATACCATATAGGCCTACATAAGTATATGTACAATATGTATGTGTGTGTGTACATATATATATATATATATATATATATATATATATATATATATATATATATATATATATATATATATATATATATATAAATAAAATCTTGTTGGAAGAGAACATTATTTTCTCCTGTAGCCCCCAAAAATTGCAGATATAGATTCGCGAAATCCATGGCCATTATTCGGGAATCTAAATGCAGAATGAACTTATTAACTTAATTGCATCTAGACAGTCTTATGTCGGATTTTTGTGACACCAAGAACAATGTCATTAGTCCTTACTCCTTAGATTTGAAATTTGCTCGAAGAAAATTGAGAAGTAGAGAAAACCCTCTTCCGTGACTTTAGATATAAAAGGGTGCTGGTATTAGTTGTACGTACAAGTATGACAACGGTGCGAAAATGAAATGTTTGTGTAATGAGTTCAAGATAGGCATCCCATGTATATTGTTTATACCAGAATCGAATCCGGCAGCCTTTAGTGCAAGGCGACACCCTTAACCACTATTCTATGGGACATGCACGAGTCTTTTGTGGCGTCGTACTGTACACATTGGAGAATGATGACGATATATATGACATTTTATGCACACATCTAGTTTCTTAAAAGTAATCTTCTTTGCGTGTGCAAAACTGAATAAATGATGGCAATAGAAACAACAAAATTCTCACGTGCTCAAATTATTGCGCTCTAGTCTTTCAAGGTTTGATCCCTGGTAGAAACTCCAAAATTTCTGTGATTGCCTAACATTGTGAGGACAATTGAGAAGCTACTTGAAATCAATATGTAAGCGAATTCCATTCTCAAAACTAGATGGGACACGATGTGATGACCATGCGTCACCAAATGGAAAAACACTTCGGAGGCTTTGTCCTTCAAAATTAATTTGACTGAATAACTGTAGTTTTCATTAGCGGACCTAAACATGGCTTTTTTTGCACAGTACAATGTTGTTTTCTTTCACCCTACTTTTATAGTTTTTCATTCAAAGGATTCCACTCCCGAAGCATGAGCATGACACACTACGAAACCAGAGGTCCAAGGTTCGGACCTTGGACAGGTGTGGTTGCAACATGTCTCGCATCGCTATTCCTTCGCATCATCATTCAATCATCGTCGCATTTAACCCAAGAGGTAGAAAAGTGGCATAAAATAACAAAATAGAAATTATTGATTGACTTTGTTCAATTTACTTCACCTTTCTGACACTTTTTGGCTAATCGTGAAGATGAGAATGAGTTAAGATTAACTTGATGAAAGGACCATCACGAAGAAGACACATTCTCAGGCCAGAATTCGAACATGGGACATTCTGCTTCATAGCGTAACCTGCTAACCACTCCACCACGGAGTTGTCGGCCCAAATAGAAATGAAAATTAGAAATGCCGTCTTGAATTTGCAGGAACCGAGTTCACCAGCAAGGACAAAAGATTTTCGCTCCCACTAGGATACGCAAATAACAGAAAATGCTTGATAAGAAATTTGGCTCTCCATATTTCATGATATTATTATGTAAGTAACTATTATTCGCTATATAACTTTGGATTAATTTTATTTGTATGTCTAGTCAACTTTCCCACCTAAGCACTAAGCAGCAGCCACAGCATTTGCGGGTGGAGGCCAGAGTTGCTAAAGGTCCAGGAATTTTAAATAAATTCAATTCCCATCCAGGAGAGGAAATCAGCAAGCGTAAATGGGTTCTGGACCGTAAGGTTCACACCAAAGGTTCATCTGTAACGTTTTCAATTTGGTCCATGAAATATTTTCCAGATGAATTTAATTTCGGTCCAGGAACCTTATTTCATGAAGAATTTAAATACGGTCAAGGAACATTTTTTTCCGGATCAGTTTAAATAGGGTCAAAGTTCCGTATTGAAATGAAACAATTCGCAACTTGGTACGTATTTAGATAGTGCGAGAGAAAAGGTTCCGGTCCTATAACGGAATCCTATAGAACAAATGTATGCATTCCCTAATCTTTAACAATCCCAGGGTTGTTAATGGTCCAGGTATTGTAAATAAATTCATTTCACATCCGGGAGAGAAAATCAGCAAGTGTAAATGGGTTTTAGGCCTCAATTCGGTTCAGGAACCTTTTTTCCGTGTGAATTTAAATATGGTCCAGGAACTCTTTTTTCGGTAAAATTTAAATATGGTCCAGGAACCTTGTTTGCGGCTGAATTTAAACACTGTCCAAGAACCTTTTTTCCAGGATCAATTAAAATTTGGTGCAGGAATATTTTCCGGATCAATTTAAATACGATCCAGTATCCTTTTTTAATGGAACAATACACTACTAGGACCAAATTTAAATTGTGCGAGAAGAAAGGTTCCTGCAACGAAACCCAATAAAACCCATGGAAGTTATGGGTAGATGGACCTTTGACAACCCTGGTAGAGGCTAAATGAAGAAAAATCACAAAATATGCAGAATTTTGAAATGTATTATTTCTAGAGCATGCACACTACTATATAAAGTTGACTACATACCTCGTTTCCTTCCTTAATTGAAATGTGACTTATTCTTCACCACATGTGAGATCAACTGCTCTGGAGTCAAACGTGGTCTCCTGTGTGGTAGTCGGACACCAATTTAGAAAGTCAATGTGTTGGACATTTAGTCGATCAGTCGATCCTACTTCATTTTTTCGAGAGGAAAATGAGCTGGTAGCTTCACACTCGAAATTTCACTTCGCCTACTCCCGTGGTGGAGTGGTTAGCACATCGTGCTACGATGCCAGGTGTGCCGGGTTCGAATTCCAGACTGAGCATGGGTGTTTGTTGTGTCCATTGATAATCATATCATCACTCATCCCCATCTTTGCAATTAGCCAAATGTAGCAGAAGAGCAAAGTAAAATGAACCAAGTCAATCAAAATTTCACTCGCAATGCATGAAAATGATATATCAAGCACTCCGTGATCCTATCGGAATCTCACGTTTACAGAAGCTAACTATGAAACCATTTCTTGGATCAAACTGTTCTTCGAACTAGCTGACAGTTATCAATTGTCAACCAATCAACACAGTAGGGCAAAAGAAGCAGATGTTTCTTGAAAATGAGTGGAAAGTTACCAAGGAAGGATATAAAGTCGATACATTACAAAGGATTATTATGGCCTTTCCCATCATTGCAGGTTATGAGCACAAATGTTGAGTGTGGGAACCTGAAGAAACCGTGACATCTTTGTCATTCATCTCCCGCCAGAAAAGGGACAAACAGTAGAATTTTGTCTCTTGCAACTTGAAAAGCCTATGTCCATGCTGAACCATAAAGTAATTAACCCAGAAAGTCCTAGCAACCTGCAGTGCGTTTCTGCGTGGCCGATAACCAGAGCCAGATGAAGAGATGATTTTGTGGGAGGGGGTGACCTGGCTTAGGCCCCCTGGTGTGCATGAAGGGAAAGTGTGTTTCCTTCCCAGAAAGGAACGGCCCATAAAATCCCTGCATTTCCTATAGTGGAACCACAAACAAAACAACCTGTGCAGACCCGTGACTCCTGTGCATCATTCTCCCGCGAGAAGGAGAGGGGGAGAGTGGACCATGCTTCCTTATGGCCCGAGGTGGAGCGAAGAAGGGAAAGCTGCATGGGGACTTTTCGTCTCAAGGTTTTTTTCCTTGTGGTCGATCTATACCAATGCATCCGTTTGTGTTCAACCAAAGTGTATGTCACCGTAGGATCCGAGCGCTTTGAGTTCTGTTGCTTGCGGAACTTCTTGAATCTTTTGTCAACATGGTGCCAATCAGAGTTTCTTTCTGCCAAGGTCGTTGCACCTATGAATCGGCTCTTCAGCTTGAGTGGCAAAAGACATGTTGTACGGAGGAAAGTTGCACCGGAAAAATTACCTTCTTAAATACTATGAAACCTGTAAAACATCCACAGATATTTATTCGGGGGTGGTCTCTCTGACAAAACATCAATATTCTCAAAATTCTTTGAACGGACTGTGTAAAACATTGCAATACTCCAAAAACTGAACCTGCTTTCCAACACAAGGAAAATGCCTCATTTAGCAATTAATGTGTCTTTCTTAAGTTGGTAAGTTCAGTATGGCACTACATTTTAAATAATGCTGATGGAATAAATCAATAAAGTTTGTTAAATGACAACGACTCCTTACCACAAGAATATAATTATTCTTTAAGGATATCCCCTATAACGGTTGGGGGTTCGACGTGCTGACCCCACCTCACCCCATTACTCCACACCTCTAGGTAGGATTGTGGGAGGGAGACTGGCAGTCAGGAGATAGGCCAAAGTTCTTCCATGGCTGTCGAACCACGGGTTATTATTTATTTATAGATGCTTAAATATATGTGCAACCTCGCATGTCTTTCCAGTGTCTTATTTCAAGGGTTGTACTTGACTCAACAAAATAAGCTTACTGTGTGAGGCAGATTCATACAAACCAAAAATACCAAAAATAATAACAATAATAATAATAATAATAATAATAATTTACTTCAAAATTACAAAAATGTACAATTAAAATGCTTTTCAGGCTCTGAAAAGCATAATAATTCAACATTTTAATGAAAGTCATCTCTGGCTTTATCTGTAGAGAAAATGAGTTTCAAACGAAAATTAGCATTTAAGGCGAATTTCTCGAAAAATCAAGTTTTGATCCTATAGTCGAAATGTAAAATTGAGTTACTCATCTCTGGCTTGGTCTGTAGAGAAAATAAGTTTCAAACGAATATTAGCATTTTTCAAAAAAATCAAGTATTGATCCTATAGTCGAAATGTCAGAATTCAAGCGCTTTTCAGCATCTCAAAGGCATAATAATTCAACATTTTAATGAAAGTCATCTCTGGCTTTATCTGTAGAGAAAATGAGTTTCAAACGAAAATTAGCATTTAAGGCGAATTTCTCGAAAAATCAAGTTTTGTTCCTATATTCGAAATGCAAAAATTAAAACGCTTCTCAGGCTCTGCAAAGCAAAATAATTCAACTTTTTAAGGAAAATCATCTCTGGGATGGTCTGTAGAGAAAATAAGTTTCAAACGTGTACGAGCATTAAACGCGTATTTATTCACCCTATAGTCCAAATGTCAATTAAAATGCTTTTCAGTCTCTGAAAAGCATAATAATTCAACATTTTAATGAAAGTCATCTCTGGCTTTTTCTGTAGAGAAAATGAGTTTCAAACGAAAATTAGCATTTAAGGCGAATTTCTCGAAAAATCAAGTTTTGACCCAATAGTTGAAATGTAATAACTATAACGTTTTTCAGGCTCTGAAAAGCATAATAATTCAACATTTTATTGAAAATCGTCTCTGGCTAGGTCTGTAGAGAAAATGATTCCAAACGAATATTAGCTTTAAACGCGAATTTCTCGAAAAATCAAGTTTTGACCCAATAGTTGAAATGTAAGAACTATAACGTTTTTCAGGCTCTGAAAAGCATAATAGTTCAACATTTTATTGAAAATCGTCTCTGGCTAGGTCTGTAGAGAAAATGAGTTCCAAACGAGTAATAGCATTAAACGCGAACTTCTCGAAAAATCAAGTTTTGTTCCTATATTCGAAATGCAAAAATTAAAACGCTTCTCAGGCTCTGCAAAGCAAAATAATTCAACTTTTTAAGGAAAATCATCTCTGGGATGGTCTGTAGAGAAAATAAGTTTCAAACGTGTACGAGCATTAAACGCGTATTTATTCACCCTATAGTCCAAATGTCAATTAAAATGCTTTTCAGGCTCTGAAAAGCATAATAATTCAACATTTTAATGAAAGTCATCTCTGGCTTTATCTGTAGAGAAAATGAGTTTCAAACGAAAATTAGCATTTAAGGCGAATTTCTCGAAAAATCAAGTTTTGATCCTATAGTCGAAATGTAAAATTGAGTTACTCATCTCTGGCTTGGTCTGTAGAGAAAATGAGTTACAAACGAATACCAGCTTCGTCCGCGTATTTTTCGAAAAATCAAGTATTCATCCTATAGTTCAAACCTCATAATTAAAACGCTTTTCAGGCTCTGAGAAGCATAATAATTCATCATTTTATAGAAAGTCATCTATGAATTAGTCTGTAGAGAGAATGTATTTCATACGAATATTAGCATTTAACGCGAATTACTCGAAAAATCGAAACTTGTTCATATATTCGAAATGTAATATTTAAAACGCTTTTCAGGCTCTGATAGGCACAATAATTCAACATTTTAATGAAAGTCATCTCTGGCTTTATCTGTAGAGAAAATGAGTTTCAAACGAAAATTAGAATTTAACGCGAAATTTTTTGAAAAATCAAGTTTTCATCCTTTAGACGAAATAAAAATGAAACCGCTTTTCAGGCTCTGATAGGCACAATAATTCAACATTTTAATGAAAGTTATCTCTGACTTTATCTGTTGAGAAAATGAGTTTCAAACGAAAAACAGCATTTAAGGAGAATTTCTTGAAAAATCAAGTTTTGATTCTATAAGGGAATTGTAATATATAAAACGCTTATCGGGCTCTGTAAAGCTTAGAAATTTAACATTTTAAAGAAAATCATATCTGGTTTGGTGGTTTAGAAAAAGAGTCTCAAGGGAGTATTAGTATTTAACGGGAAATTCTCGAAAAATCAAGTTTGATCATATAACCGAAATGTAATAATTAAAATGCTTTTCAAGCTCTGAGAAGCATAATAATTCAACATTTTAAAGAAAGTCATCTCTGGCTTGGTCGGTATTGAAAATGAGTCTCAAGGGAGTATCAGCAATTAACGATAATTTCTCGAAAAATCAAGATTTTTGATTGTATATTAGAAATGTAATAATTAAAAGGCTTTTCATTCTTTGAAAAGCATAATAATTCATCATTTTAAGGAAAATCATCTCTGCTAAGGTCTGTATAGAAAATGAGTATGAAACGTGACAAGCATTGAACGCGTATTTCTCGAAAAATCATATATTCAACCTACAGTCCAAATGTCACAATTAAGACGCTTTTCAGACTCTGAAAAGCATAATAACTCAACATATTAAGATAAATCAACTCTGGCTTGGTCTGTAGAGAAAATAAGGTTCAAACGATTATTAGCATTTAACGCGAATTTCTCGAAAAATCACGTTTTGACCCAGTAGTTGAAATAAAGTAACTAAAACGTTTTTCAGTCTCTGAAAAGCATAGTAATTCAACATTTTATTGAAAATCGTCTCTGGCTAGGTCTGTAGAGAAAATGAGTTACAAACGAGTACGAGCATGAAACGCGTATTTCTCCAAAAATCAAGTATTCATCCTATAGTCCAAATGTCATAATTAAAATGCTTTTGAGGCTCTGAAAAGCATAATAATTCAACATTTTAATGAAAGACATCTCTGGCTTTATCTGTAGATAAAATGAGTTTCAAACGAGAATTAGCATTTAAGGCGAAATTCACGAAAAATCAAGTTTTGATCCTATAGTCGAAACGTCAGAATTGAAACTTTTTTCAGGCACTGAAAAGCTTACTAATTCAACATTTTAATAAAAATCTTTTCTGTCTTGGTCTGTAGAGAAAATAAGGTTCATACGAATATTAGCATTTAACGCGAAATTTTTTGAAAAATCAAGTTTTCATCCTTTAGACGAAATATAATAATGAAACCGCTTTTCAGGCTCTGAAAAGCATTTAAATTAATAATATTAAAGAAAATCATCTCTCCCTAGGTCTGTAGAGAAAATTAGTTTCAAACGTGTAAAAGCATTGAACGCGTATTTCTCCAAAAATCAAGTATTCATCATATAGCCCAAAAGTCTTGAATAAAACTTTTTTCAGGCTCTTATTAGCATAATAATTCAACATTGTAATGAAAGCCATCTCTGGCTTTATCTGTAGACAAAATGAGTTTCAAACAAAAATTAGCATTTAAGGCGAATTTCTCGTAAATCAAGGTTTGATCCTATATTCGAAATATAATATTTGAAACGCTCTTCAGGCTCTCAAAAGCATCATAATTTAACATTTTAATTAAAATCGTCTCTGGGATGGTCTGTAGAGAAAATAAGGTTCAAACGTGTACGAGCATTAAACGCGTATTTCTCCAAAAATCAAGTATTCATCCTATAGTCCAAATATCATAATTAAAGAGCCTTTCACGGTCTGATAAGCTTAATATTTCAACATTTTAATGTTAATTTTAATGTTATTAAATTGAGTTTCAAAAAAAAATTAGCAATTATGGCGAATTTCTCGAAAAATCAAGTTTTGATCCTATATTAGAAATGTAATAATTAAAACGCATATCAAACTCTGAAAATCATAATAATTTTAAAGATATAAACATTTGGTCTGTATAGAAAATGAGTCTCAACTGAGTATTAGCATCCAACGTCAATTTCTCGAAAACTCAAGTTTTGATCCCATAGGCGAAATGTAATTATTAAAAATTAAAAATTATTAAAAAAAAATTATTAAAACTCTATTCAGGATCTGAATAGAGTTTAACATTTTAAAGAAAATCATCTCTATCTTGGTCTGTATAGAAAATGAGTCTCAAGGGAGTATTAGCATTGAACGAGAATTTCTAGAGAAGACAAGTTTTGATCCTATATTAGAAATGTGAAAATTAAAACGCTTTTCAAACTATGAAGAACATAATAATTAAACAATTTAATGAAAAACATCTGTGTCTTGGTCTGTAGAGAAATTGTGTTACAAACGAATATTAGCATCAAAAGCGAATTTTTCGAAAAATCAAGTTTTGATCCTATATTAGAAATGTATTAATGAAACGCTTTTCAGGCTCTGAAAAGAATAATAATTGAACAATTTAATGAAAAACATCTCTGGCTTGGTCTGTAGAGAAAATAAGGTTCAAAAGAATATTAGCATTTAACGCGAATTTCTTGAAAAATCAAGTTTTCATCCTATAGACAAAATGTAATAATGAAAACGCTTTTCAGGCTCTGAAAAGCATTTAAATTCATAATATTAATGGAAATCATCTCTGTCTAGGTCTGTAGAGAAAATGAGTTTCGAACGAATATTAGCATTTAACGCGAATTTCTCGAAAAATCAAGCTTAGATCCTATAGTCGAAATGTAATAATTAAAACGTTTTTCATTCTGTGAAAAGGATAATAATTCAACATTTTAAGGAAAATCAACTCTGGCTTGGACTGTAGAGAAAATGAGGTTCAAACAAATATTAGCATTTAACGAGAATTTCTCGAAAAATCAACTTTTGATCCTATAGTCGAAATGTAGAAATGAGTTACTCATCTCTGGTTTGGTCTGTAGAGAAAATTAGTTTCAAACGAATTTTAGCATTAAACGCGAATCTTTCGAAAAATCAAGTATGGATCCTATAGTCGAAATGTTATAATTCAAGCGCTTTTCAGCATCTCAAAGACATAATAATTCAACATTTTAATGAAAATCGTCTCTAGCTAGGTCTGTACAGAAAATGAGTTTCAAAAGAGTACCAGCTTTGACCGCGTATTTCTTGAAATGTCAAGTATTCATCCTATAGTCAAAACCTCATTATTAAAACGCTTTCAGGCTATGAAAAGCATAATAATTCATCATTTTATAGAAAGTCATCTATGGATTGGTCTGTAGAGAAAATGAATTTCAAACGAATATTAGCATTTAACGCGAATTACTCGAAAAATCAAATTTTGATAAAAAACATTAGATGTGGAATAATTAAAACGCTTTTCAGGCTTTGAAGAGAATAATAATTCAACATTTTAAGGTAAATCATCTCTTGGTTGGTCTTTGGAGAAAATGAGTTTCAAACGTGCATTAAACGTGAATTTCTCGAAAAATCATGTAGGGCCTCCCCCATGGCGCAGTGGTAGCGTCATTGCCTTGTAATCAAGGGGTCCCGGGTTCGATACCCGGTGGAGGCACAAGTGGTTCGGATCCCACTTTAAACTGTAGGTCCAGTCCCGATTAGCCTTACTGTGCATAAAGTGGACTTAAAACACCAACTCACCAACTCGAAAAATCATGTTTTGATCCTATAGTCGAATTGTCAGAATGAAAACGCTTTTCAGTCTCTGAAAAGCATAATAATTCAACATATTAATGAAAATCATCTCTTGCCTGGTTTGTACATAAAATGAGTTTCAAACGTGTACTAGCATTGAACGTGAATTTCTCGAAAAATCAAATTTTGATAAAAAAACATTAGATGTGGAATAATTAAAACGCTTTTCAGGTTTTGAAGAGAATAATAATTCAACATTTTAAGGTAAATCATCTCTTGGTTGGTCTTTGGAGAAAATGAGTTTCAAACGTGCATTAAACGTGAATTTCTCGAAAAATCATGTTTTGATCCTATAGTCGAATTGTCAGAATGAAAACGCTTTTCAGTCTCTGAAAAGCATAATAATTCAACATATTAATGAAAATCATCTCTGGCTTGGTTTGTACATAAAATGAGTTTCAAACGAATACTATCATTTAACGCGAATTTCGCGAAAAATCATTTTTTTTTCCTATAGTGAAAATGTAATTAATAAGATGCTTTCAGTATCTGAAACGCACAATAATTCATCATTTTAAGGGAAATCATCTCTGGGTTGGTCGGTGGAGAAAATGAGTTTCAAACGTGTACTAGCATTGAACGCGTATTTCTCGAAAAATCAAGTTTTCATCATATAGTCCAAATGTCATAATTAAAACGCTTTTCAGTCTCTGAAAAGCATAATAATTCATCATTTTAATAAAAATCATCTTTGGGTTGGTCTTTCGAGAAGCAAGTTTTGATCCAATATTAAAAATGTGAAAATTGAAATGCTTTTCAGGCTCTGCGACCATTTCGATCTTCAGCCGAGAGATCGGGAGAAGCGTGGCGGGCGGCGCTGATGGAGATGCCGACATTTGCGGCCTGTAATGCCCGCTTATATTTTTGGACATATGCAGACATTTATATAAATATTGCAAAACGAGCACTAACCTGTGTCATAAGAGTACGGTTTTTATTTTAGTAGCTTAGTGGCTGAATGTGCCGATGATTTTGACACACCCACCTCTTGTGAAACGCGGCGTAGAGGTTTGTTTGGAGAACGTTCTAACGCTGCACAAATATCATCGAGTTTTGCTTCGGTTAGAATCCGTCGTTTTTGCTTAGGTGTTTTAAAATTTAACGATCCAGTTTCTCGTAATTTAAGGACAAGATGTCTAACCGTATCTCTGTGTGGAGTTGAAACGCCTGGGAACGTCTGTACAAATTGCCTACACACGTCTCGACACGAGTCTATTTTCACGTACTTGTCATACATAAAAAAATCTTTGTTCTAACGTGAACCTTGCGGCTGGCATTCCAATCGTCTCACTGACACAACACACATACACACTGCAATAACACAAACAAGTAACTGCAAGTAACCAAGAATAACACTTTTGCGCACAGTACGAAATTAACACGCTCTTGGTTTACATTGCTCGCCACTATATTCACAACTCTGTCTTTATCTAGTCGCGAAGGAACAAAAAAACTCGAGCTCGGATATTTCGGATTGCAAGGAAGCTCACGAAAACCATTCACTTTTAACGGTTTCGCCTGCAACGTAATCTTGATACAGTGTTGCACATTCGAAACCTCCAAACGATTCCCATGGCCACAAAACTCTTTCAAGGATATAAACTTAAGCAGGACGTTACTGGCCAAAACTATGATTAAAATGCTTTATTATCTGTGGCTCTTAACATCGTTTCTATAGCCTATTTATTTGTGTATATAAGAGAAGAACTTGGATGAATTACAGAAGAACCTTTGCGTGTTATAACACAGGTTAGTGCTCGTTTTGCAATATTTATATAAATGTCTGAATATGTCCATAAAAATAAGCGGGGATTACAGGCCGCAAACGTCGACATCTCCGTCAGCGCCGCCCTTCACGGTTCTCCCGATCTCTCGGCTGAAAATCGAAATGGACGCACGGTATTATCGCGTAGAAAAACCTCACAGTTTTCCTCATCACTTCTGTACGTTTTGCGTCAGTCTTTTGTTATGGCTAGTTGGTTGAATCGCCGCTAGAGGCCCTCAGTTGCATCACTTGGTTTCCGCGTTTATGCATAGACGTAAGTTGCCAGTTTTGAAGTACAGTCTCGACCCGAAGGAACATTGGACACGTTGGCCAAGATATACCTCCTCCTCCTGTTCGACCTTCTTTAACTCTCGGAACTCGGCAAGAAGTTCTTCCCAGACTGTATGGTGAACAATACCCGAGAGACTCGTTGCTGGAGAGATGGAAGCAAAGTAGTGGTGGGACTATACGAAGTGTTTTGACTGTTGCCCATTTTGATTCCTGTTTTTTTCTTGGTCGTAGTTGGATATGCACGATGAGAACACAATTGACGATGTTCGAGGAAAAGATACAAGCTGCCGTCCAGGAAGTTTGGACGTGTTTGGATAACAGCGCTTAGGAAGACGACGTTTGACTTTGTATGTTACCATCATCAAGAAACCAGGCAGTCGAATCGATTCGTCGCTGAGGTATGTACTTTTGTTGCCAGTTGATAGTGAATAACGAAGTGTCATCGGGGGAATGTACATAGTTATGGCGGATTATATTGGAAGTGCGAATTATCAATAAATATTGTAAGGAGTGCAAACGAAAGGGCTACATCTTTTCCTTCGCAAATTTCAAGACAAACGTCACGATTGCCCCAGAGTAACGTGTCGTGACGTTTTGTTCCTTTTCTTGTTTTCGTACGACTAATTTGGCGAAGTACGTAAATACAGCATTATCGCAGTGTTGCGCTGTATAATTATCAAGGAACTTGTTCGTTACGAGTTGGTAAAAAAAGAAAAAAAAGTAAAGTGCTCCCCTGTGCTTAGCACCACGCCAAATGAAGGCGTATAGGGGGTGTGGGGGTAACGCCCCACACTTTCTTGATCCGGTCATGAGTGGGGGTGATGTGATCAGCATCACGCCCCTGACCGCCTTTACCCCCCAGGGTTTCCCCCAGGTACCCATGTCATTCGACGCTGGGTGGGTGCCGGGACCGCTTCATCGTTAGAAAAGTTCCCGGATTTGAACCGGCCGGGGATCGAATCCGGGACCTTGAGCATGGTAGTCAGACGCGTTACCGACTGAGCCACCGCGGCCAAGGGATTAAAAAATACACTTACGTAATTTCACGTCGACGCAGTGGGGATAAATTGATACGCTACGTACCTTAGAAAAAAAAAAACATGTAAGAGCACCAAAGAATTGAGGTTTCCGTAATGTCATGTGTAGGCCAAAGATCCATGAGTAGGTATTTCTAGGTTATAAGAAGAAACATTTTTATAGGAATTGTCGGTAATGTAATTTGTCAAAATAGCATTGGTTTAATGGGGAATACATTGATGCTGTTTCATTTTGGGTGTAGCTTTAACAGGTTGATCTAATCTATTGTGATAGCTCCGTGAAGAGTTAGACCATTGAATGGACGCTGGTTCGTCAAATTGTTATGTTGATGTATTTGATGTTTAAAAAATAATAATAGTTATTTCTACGCTGCGGGGGCTATTATAATAAATTTGACCACGTGTCCCAAATTATAAATTGCATTACCTATTTATCCTAAGAAAAAATATACTTTAGATCAAATTTGGGTAAACAAGATTGTAGTTATTTGGACACGGAACGCACTCTCAATTTCCGTTCTAGATTAAGGCACCTTTTTGTGTAAAAATAGCATCTCTTGGCATTAAATACGGGCGGTATCCCTTTTTGTTTAATCGATCGGGTTATCCCGATTAGTGGTTCTCTCACGAGACAGGCGACGGTGCAAAAATACACGTCATTAGCCTCAAACAAAATGACTTTTGTAATTGTTGTAAACGTTTAACTTTGATTCCACGGCCTCAGTTCACGTCTGCCCTTTTTACTCATTATTTGAGTACCTACCTAATCCGTTACAGTCTGTAGATAAAATGAGTTTCAAACGAATATTATCATTAAACGCGAATTTCTCGAAAAATCAAGTTTCTTTCCTATAGTCAAAATGTAATAATTAAAACGCTCTTCAGTCTCTGAAAAGCATAATAATTCAACATTTTAAGGAAAATCATCTCTGGGTTGGTCTGTGGAGAAAATGAGTTTCAAACGTGTACTAGCATTGAACGCGTATTTCTCGAAAAATCAAGTATTCATCATATAGTCCAAATGTCATAATTAAAACGCTTTTCAGGCTTTGAAGAGAATAATCAAATGCTAGAGCAAGAGGTGTCTAATATGGCAGAAGGGGCGTGTGCGGGTCAAACTCAGAAACAACAAACAAAGCAAGTAAGTTATAATGATGTAATGGAAACTGGGAATATTTGCATTTATTTTACTCGCAAAAGTCATGAAAAACAATACACTGATTCAGATTAACTTATTTACACTGCAGTTACAGAAACCTAACCACAAATTAGATATTTGCCGGACTTGTGGTTGTGCTAGTTTTAAAGTGTAATCTACCATCACATTCTCCTTGATTTACAGTGAGAACATTGGCATCAGCAAGATATAGATATCTGCCATTACTCCCATCAGCCATTGTTCCTCCCACCAGACAGCTTGCTAAAGGCATATATAGCAAGAAAACTTGGTGAAACTTTTTCCCTCCATATGGCAAGCATAACAAAAAAAAAAAAAAAAAAAAAAAATTCGCAAGCACCCCTCCGCCCTAGTCGTCTCACTGTCACCATGTTAAACTAC
Source organism: Lepisma saccharinum (assembly GCF_977018435.1). NCBI lineage: Eukaryota > Metazoa > Arthropoda > Insecta > Zygentoma > Lepismatidae > Lepisma > Lepisma saccharinum. The sequence goes on along the minus strand of NC_139244.1, from coordinate 66,588,809 downwards.
ATGAGCATCCCCCCCCAACTAAACCCAAGGCTCTATCAAACATCCCCCAGCTAACATTTTCCACTTCAAACTCAGAATCCAGAGACAATGAAATGTAAATTTCTTTTCCAAATCAGCCTTGAAAATGTTGGTTAAATTACATAGCAGACATAGTATATTCACCTATGATTATTCCTGTTTGTCCTTTTGTGTGACTTTCACACAGCATAAGGAAGTGTTCGTTGCGGTTTGAAGTGTTTTTTTTGTTTAGGTTCCCTTTATGCACAGATAAGCTAATCGGGTCTAGACCTACGGTTTAAAGTGGGAACCGAACTGCTAGGTGCCTCCACCGGAAATTTAACGTGGAACCCCCTTAATTACAAGGCAACGACGTTACCACTATGCCATCAGGGAAGGGAGGCAATAAAGTGTTTGTGTTATCATTTTTTATGTGAGATGCAGAATTATTTCCAACAATGGTTTTGGTTCTTTGATAAATGGTTCAAACATACAGAGCTCATAATTAATTTATTTTCTCCCTTTCCAAAATTGTGCCTATTGTATTCTTAAAGCACAGACATTAGAAAAAGAAGTCTCATTTTGGCACATCTATCCCTTCCCTTAGATGTGGCACAGTGACTTTGAGATGTTTGATTGAAGGAATTGCTGTAAAAGTTTTGATATAAATGTATAGAATAACTGTCATTCCATGTTTGTTTTATAATCTCATAGAGTTGGAAGTGGTCGGAAAAACTGGCTTTTTGGGGGGGAAAACAAGTATTTTTCTCCGTAGCTTTTTTTGGTTGAGCTTTTTCACAAAAGTGTCTCAAATCAATGAAAATACAGAAGTTGGCAGTACTTTTCCTGTTGCATGGTTTTCGTATATCTCCCTACTGTAAAATAGGCACTCATTTCAAAATATAAAATACAATTTACAATATGAAATTCGTAGCTAGATATAAACAATGTTTTCCAAAAAGCTGGCTTTTTTGAATGGGCTGCTCTTTCAGAGTGTCATTTTCATATTTCGGTAAGGTTATTAAATATATCTATGTAGTAAAAATATATTCACATAACTAGAGTAGTTTTGTGTGTGTTTTAAATATAACCTAATAGTATATGATTTTCAATGCTTGAATTTGTTATAGGATCATTTACATGAAGCAAAAAATAATATACTCCTCTATCTTTTGAGAATCTAGTATGAAATATCTTTACATTAAAGTTTGTGTTCAGTGAAATACATTTGTATTCTGGCTTTCCAGTACATAATGTATAATTTGGTTAAATGGCGGCTAAACCTGGACACGGATCAACTAGTGAAGTAATTTTGCTACTTGTTGCAGTGGTTCTCACCTTTGAGATCACAGCCCAGTAAATGTATTTCTTATAAGTCGATGCCCTGGTCCCAAGAATTTCATTCATAAATACATTTCTGATCTTTAAAGTTTGTGTAAATTAACATGCACTCTCAATGAATATTCAATATTAATATATAAACTATGGCATAATCATAAAGAGTAATACATAGTTCAATTATGTATAGGCTTGCTGTCAAATATGAAATTAGATTTAAATAAGTTGTCAATTCCTGGGTGCAACGGACCTTTTGTTGAAATGCACTGGCATTAAAACTGAAGCAGAAGCAAATAAGACTGACCGCAAATGGCAAAAGAATATTTAAGAGATCAGGACTGGACCTACAGTTTGAAATTAGATCCAAAGCACTCTGCCTCCATTGAGGATTGAACCTCAGACCTCTTCTTATTACAAGGCAAGAGCATTTACTTTATTCCACTCCAGAGGTCCATTTATTATTATGAAAGGTACCTTACATAAAAAGCTGGCCTTTTTCCAACAACAGTACTTGCAAATTGTTCTCTCTGATTTGCAGGCTAAACTAAATCTTAATCTCAGATGAAGTAGCTAATAATCTTGTTAAGTATAGAGAAATAACATTCAGACCGAAGCAACGCATGGTAGTGTGGGTGTCACATTGAAACCATTTTATTATTGAATCACTGCTTCCTTTGCTGATTATATGTGGCTAGTTATTTATTAATTATAATTACAGAAATTACTATCATGAATAAAAAATAATAACCAATTATTACATGAGTGTGTCACATATATTTTATCATTCCCTAAAACTCGCAAAACCCATGACATTTTTATTAATGATTTTTTGTTTGTAGAAGTTCAGTTGTTTATTAAATATAATTATTACAATAATTATCATCATTACCAACTAATTGTACACTGTCACTGGCATGAGTATCTCGAATGAGACGCATTCAAAGATGACGCATGATATGTCCCCCAAGTGCATTTTGCCTCCTAATTACATTACATTTATGTTTTTATGAGCAGAAGTAATACAGAAATATTGGGAACATTCCAGGGAACCATGTAATTTATTTTCAAACAGTTGAAAAATCTAAAAAATAAGAGGTGGTTGGACTGCAAGCCCCCCTCCCCCTCTTCCTCGGTAATCTAGCATTAAAATTGTAGCTGAACCACTATGCAATATGTGCCCACTGAGATTGGCCAATATATGTCTCTTGGCTGCTGCGTCATGTAAATTTTTGTAGCTAGTTGTAAAATATGTGACTACAAACCTGTAAACTCATAACAATAACTTCAAGTGAAATAGATTAGCTGCAATTGATAAAAAGCCAAAATTTCTGTTGTTTTTTCTTTAAAAAAGCCTGCTTTTTATCGAAAAAAGAAACAGTTCATTCAAAAAGCTAGATTTTTTGCAACTCTATAATCTCACAAGGAAACTTGGCATGGTATGCAGTAGGTTGTTGCATAGCCCAGAATGCCAAAATTTCATCTTCAAACATTGGTGAAATCACAATTTCCCGATAACTTGTTGATCACTTTTCACATTGTTGCAACGTTTTTATTTTCAAATTAAATGTCTTGCAAATTTGTGCAATATTCCTGATTGTTGATTGATTGAATTGGCTTATTTTACTTTGTATTTCTACCACTTTTGACTAATCGCAAAGATGGGGAAGCTGAAATTGATGAATGGACACTCACAAATACCTATGCCAGGCTTCGGTCCGGGACCCTTGGCATCATAGCATGTTGTGATAACTACTCCACTCCACCATGGAGGCAGCTGGAGTATTCTTTCTGTGATGAATTTGGTCTTTTTTCTTGATGAAAGTCATCTTTGTTTAGAAGCCCTAGTGTGGCATAGGTATTCTTTTGCAGATATTATCACACACAATATATTTTAAAAATAAAATTGAATTTAAGGATATTTGGTATATGGAAAGTAGAAGTTAAAAAAAATCTGGGTTGTTATTTTACTGATGCAAAATATTTTTCTTTAAATGAAAGTTCTGACTAGAATGTTAATTCCGAATTGATTATGTCATGATCGTATTTCCTTTACAGGAAGGAACTGAATGTTATTCCACTCCAACATGAGGGTATATTGCAGAACCTGCAATGGAATTCTTTTGAACTACAGAAAAAAGTGTATTTAAACAAAAAAATAGAAATAAAGGATATATTTTATGAAAAAATGTTTTTTTCATAATAACCATAACCATGTAGTGTATGTGTAATTTTTGGACTTCAATGCTGACATGAATTGCTTGGTTGGTTGGTTGATTTGGTGTTTTAAGTTCACTTTATGCACAGTAAGTCTAATCGGGACTTGACCTACAGTTTAAAGTGGGATGTAAACCGCTATGTGTCTCCTCCAGATATCAAACTTGGGATCCTTGATTACAAGGCAATGACTGTTCCATCGGGGAGGCCCTTGGACATGAATTGTGCCTGAGCACAATGACTGTGACTGTGCATTATGACTGTGTCAAAGTATGTTTATTTATATTTGTTTGGTATTTTTGTTGCTTTAAACACACTATACATAGATATGTACCTCCACTGTGTATCGAACTAGACACCCCTTGATTACAAGGCTCTCATTTATATTTCTTACAGTGTAGGCTCAAACCGGCCAAACATCATAACAATTGTCTGGCGTGTTCTCATTTTTGTAATGTTACTGCACAAAAAATCCTGAAGTTTAGCTTTTATCCATTTTGCATTTGTCTCTTGTGAACTGGTAGTTTTTCCCAGTTTTCTTTATTTTTTTTACTGGTTCATTAACTGAATATCTTTTCATGGTCAATGTGTGTGTACATTCTCCAGTTATGTAAGTATAAGATACATTGTCTTGCAATTCAGGTTACTTTAGGACCCTTTGCATGATCTCCAGAGGTATTTCAAGTTTACAGAATAATGCATAATACTTGACAATTAATATTATTAGAATGCAGACTTGTCAAGAATTTCAAGTAGGTACGTACAAGGTTTTGATAAAGTACAAACAAGTGCAAGTGTGCTATTTTATAATTTTATTTGAGATGAAAGGCTGAAGTCACGTCTTGATTCTTTTGTAATTAACAGGAATATTACAAAACAGAACAATATGTTACACCAGGTTATACTAGAATTTACACATGGCAATTTTTAGTATATGGAAGTTATGTACTTTAAAACCACATACTCAATTTGTAACATTTGAAATCTAATTTGGAATATTGCTGTGTAATACTGATAGTTTGACCACTGTGTAGGTTGAAAAACCATGAAAGTTGAACATATGTGTTATCCCTGAGAAATGCAGACAGAATCGAATTTTCAGATGACCATGATTCTGCAAAATGTTTTACATCCTGCCAGCCTCTCATCAATTGGTAAAGGGGATGGATAGCGACTGGAGCATGATGCAGATAACATCACTCAAATCCAATCTCCTTCATGACATGGTGTTACAAACCAGGGAGAGCTTTATTATAGCATGTAAAACACTATTTTATACAAATTTGATGTTATTTTAGAATTTAGTGATTGCAGTTGTCAATATTTCATTTTCACTCGAGTTTCCTTTTATTTTTTTTAGCTCTACCTGTTATCTGATATTAATGAATTCATATCCAGTACTTTTATGCAGTTTTTCTCCCCTTATATTAATTGCGACAATTACGATATGTGGTCAATTCATGAGAGGTAAAATAAATAAATTTAGATATCTTGCCTAAACCTAGTTTTCTAAGTAGAATCCTGTGAATTCTATTTTCAGGAAATGATTTACAAGCAAATATTGTAATAATTTTTGAAGGGGCTTAACCCCAATAACCCCCCTCAAATATGCCATCCATGAATACATGCAATATAACCACAATGTAAAATACAATTGCAGTAGTGTAACTCAAATATTAAGCAACCTAATGGAAATGTCTCTGTAATGTCGGTAATGTTACATTTACATGTTTCTGTAACATTATCAATGTTGTGTTATATTCGCGGACATAACTGAAACTTACTCGAAACATTTCTGTAATGTTCTGCAACATTGTCGCAATGTTACAATGTTTCACGACTTATGTGTTGCTAACGTATGTTGTATGGGGTATTTCTCGAAAAATCAAGTATTCATCCTATAGTCCAAACGTCATAATTAAAACGCTTTTCACGCTCTGAGAAGCATAATAATTCAACATTTTATAGAAAGTCATCTCTGGATTTTAGTCTGTAGAGAAAATGAATTTCAAAGGAATATTAGCATTTAACGCGAATTACTTGAAAAATCGAAATTTTTTCATATATTCGAAATGTAATACTTAAAACGCTCTTCAGTCTCTGTAAAGCAAAATAATTTATCATTTTAAGGAAAATCATCTCTGGGTTAGTCTGTAGAGAAAATGAGTTTCAAACAAGTACCAGCTTTGAGTGTGTATTTCTCGAAAAATCAAGTATTCATCCTATACTCCAAACGTCATAATTAAAACGCATTTCAGGCTCTGAGAAGCATAGTAATTCAACATTTTACAGAAAGTCCTGTCTGGATTAGTCTGTAGAGAAAATGAGTTTCAAACGAATATTAGCATTTAACGCGAATTTCTGGAAAAATTTAATTTTGTTCATATATTCGAAAACTAATATTTACAACGCTCTTCAGACTGTGAAAAGCATAATAATTCAACATTTTAAGGAAAATCTTCTTTACTTTGGTCTGTAGAGAAAATGAGTTTCAAACGCATATTAGCATTAAACGCGAATTTCTCGAAAAATCAAGTTTTGTTCCTATATTCGAAATGCAATAATTAAAAAGCATTTCAGTATCTCAAAAGCATAATACTTCAACATTTTAAGGAAAATCATCTCTAGGTTGGTCTGTAGAGAAAATGATTTTCAAACGCATATTAGCATTGAACGTGAATTTCTCGAAGAATCAAGTTTTGATCCTGTATTAGAAACGTGAAAATTAAAACGCCTTTCAGGCTCTGAAAATCATAATAATTCAACATTTTATTGATCTCTGGCTTGGTCTGTACATAAAATGAGTTTCAAACGAATATTATAATTTAACGGGAATTTCTCGAAAAACTAGGTTTTTTTTCCTACAGTCGGAATGTAAAAATTAAAACGCTTTTCAGTATCTGAAAAGCATAATAATTAATATATTTAAGGAAAAGTCATCTCTGGGTTGGTCTGTGGAGAAAATTAGTTTCAAACGTGTAGTAGCATTGAACGCGTATTTCTCGAAAAATCAAGAATTCAACATATAGTCCAAATGTCATAATTAAAACGCTTTTCAGTCTCTGAAAAGCATAATAATTCAACATTTTAAGGAAAATCATCTTTGGCTTGGGCTGTAGAGAAAATGAGTTTAAAACGAATATTAGCATTTAACGCGTATTTCTAGAAAGAAAATAATTTTTTTCATATATTCGAAATGTAATAATTAAACCGCTTTTCAGTATCCGAAAAGTATAATAATTCAAAATTTTAGGAAAATCATCGTTCGCTTGGTATGTAGAGAAAATGAGTTTAAAACGAATATTTCCATTTAACGCGAATTTCTCAAAAAAATCAAATTTTGTTGATATATTCGAAATGTAATAATTAAAACCATAAAAATCATAATAATTCAACATTTTATTGAAAACCATCTATGGCTTGGTCTGTACATAAAATGAGTTTCAAACGAATATTATCATTTAACGGGAATTTCTCGAAAAACAAGTTTTTTTTCCTACAGTCGAAACGCTTTTCAGTATCTGAAAAGCATAATAATTCATCAATTTAAGGAAAATTATCTCAGGGTTGGTCTGTGGAGAAAATTAGTTTCAAACGTGTACTAGCATTGAACGCGTATTTCTCGAAAAATGAAGAATTCATCATATAGTCAAAATGTCATACTTAAAACGTTTTTCAGGCTCTCGAAGGCTAATGCCATTTAAATATCTAAATGAAAATCATCTCTGGCTTGGTCTGCAGATAAAATGAGTTGCAAACGAATATTATCATTTAACACGAATTACTCGAAAAATAGAAATTTGTTCATATATTCGAAATATAATATTTAAAACTCTCCTCAGTATGTGAAAAACATAATAATTCAACATTTTAAGGTTAATCATCTCTGGGTTGGTCTGTGGCGAAAATGAGATTCAAACGTGTACTAGCATTAAACGTGAATTCCTCGAAAAATCAGGTTTTGATCCTATAATCGAAATGTCATAATTCAAACGCTTTTCAGCATCTCAAAGTCATAATAATTCAACATTTTAAAGAAAATCGTCTCTATCTGTCTGTACAGAAAATTAGTTTCAAACGTGTACTAGCATTGAACGCGTACTTCTCGAAAAATCAAGAATTCAACCTATAGTCCAAACGTTACAATTAAAACACTTTTCAGTCATTGATAAGCATAATAATTCAACATTTTATGGGAAATCATCTCTGGGTTGGTCTGTAGAGAAAATGAGTTTCAAAGTTGTGTTAGTATTGAACGCGAATTTCACGAAAAATCAAGTTTTGATCCTATATTAGAAATGTTAAAATTAAGACGCCTTTCAGGCCCTGAAAATCATATAATTCAATATTTTATTGAAAATCATCACTGGCTTGGTCTGTACATAAAATAAGTTTCAAACGAAAATTATCATTTAACAGGTATTTCTTTTAAATTCAAGTTTTTTTCCTACAGTCGATATGTAATAATTAAAACGCTTTTCTGCCTCTGAAAAGCATAATAATTCGACATTTTAAGGAAAATTATTTGTGGGTTTTTCTGTGGTGAATATGAGTTTCAAAGGTGTACTAGCACTGAACGCGCATTTCTCGAAAAATCAAGTATTCATCCTATAGTCCAAACGTCGTCATTAAAATGCTCTTCAGGCTCTGAAAATCATAATAATTCAACATTTTATAGAAAGCCATTTCTGGATTAGTCTGTAGAGAAAATGAGCTTCAAACGAATATTGGCAGTTAACGCGAATTTCTCGAAAAATCAAGTTTAGATCCTATAGTCGAAATGTAATAATTAAAACGGTTTTCATTCTCTGAAAAGTATAATAATTCAACATTTTAAGGAAAATAGACTCTGGCTTGTTATGCAAAGAAAATGAGGTTCAAACGAATATTAGCATATAACGATAATTTCTCGAAAAATCAACTTTTGATCCTATAGTCGAAATGTAAAATTGAGTTACTCATCTCTGGCTTGGTCTGTAGAGAAAATGAGTTTCAAACGAATATTAGCCTTAAACGCGAATTTTTCGAAAAATCAAGTATTGATCCTATGGTCGAAATGTCAGAATTCAAGCTTTTTTCAGCGTCTCAAAGGCATAATAATTCAACATTTTAATGAAAATCGTCTCTAGCTAGGTCTGTACAGAAAATGAGTTTCAAAAGAGTACCAACTTTGACCGCGTATTTCTCAAAAAATGAAGTGTTCATCCTATAGTCCAAACGTCAGAATTAAAACGCTTTTCAGGTTCTGAGAAGCATAATAATTCAACATTTTAAGGAAAATCATCTCTGGGTGTGTCTGTGGCGAAAATGAGTTTCAAACGAATATTATTAGCATTTAACGCGAATTACTCGAAAAATCGAAACTTGTTCATATATTCGAAATGTAATATTTAAAACGATTTTCAGGCTCTGATAAGCAGAATAATTCAACATTTTAACGAAGGTGATCTCTCTCTTTATCTGTAGAGAAAATGAGTTTCAAACGAAAATTAGCATTAAACGCGAATTTCTCGAAAAATCAAGTTTTGATTCTATCAGAGAAATGTAATATATAAAAAAGTTATCAGGCTCTGAAAAGCTTAATAATTCAACATTTTAAAGAAAATCATATCTGGTTTGGTGGTATAGAAAAAAAAGTCTCAAGGGAGTATTAGCATTTAACGGGAAATTGTCGAAAAATCAAGTTTTGATCCTATAGGCGAAACGTAATAATTAAAATGCTTTTCAAGTTCTGCAAAGCATAATAATTAAACAATTTAATGAAAATCATCTTTGGCTTAGTCTGTAGATAAAATGAGTTTCAAACGATTATTATCATTTAACGTGAATTTCTCGAAAAATCAAGTTTTGATTCTATAGTCGAAATGTCAGAATTAAAACGCTTTTCAGACTCTGAAAAGTATAATAATTCAACATATTAAGATAAATCAACTCTAGCTTGGTCTGTAGAGAAACTAAGGTTCAAACGAATATTAGCATTTAACGCGAAGTTCTCGAAAAATCAAGTTTTGACCCAATAGTTGAAATGTAATAACTAAAACGTTTTTCAGGCTCTGAGAAGCATAATAATTCAACATTTTATTGAAAATCGTCTCTGGCTAGGTCTGTAGAGAAAATGAGTTATAAACGAATATTAGCATTAAACGCGAATTTCTCGAAAAATCAAGTTTTGATCCTATATTCGAAATGTAATAATTAAATCGCTTCTCAGGCTCTGCAAAGCATAATAATTCAACATTTTAAGGAAATTCATCTCTGGGATGGTCTCTAGAGAAAATAAGATTCAAACGTGTACGAGCATGAAACGCGTATTTCTCCAAAAATCAAGTATTCATCCCATAGCCCAAAAGTCTTAAATAAAACATTTTTCAGGATCTGATTAGCATAATAATTCAACATATTAATGAAAATCATGTCTGGCTTGGTCTGTAGGGAAAATGAATTTCAAACGAATATTAGCATTTAACGTAAATTTCTCGAAAAATCAAGTTTAGATCCTATAGACGAAATGTAATAATTAAAACGCATTTCAGGCTCTGAAAAGTATAACAATTCAACATATTAAGGAAAATCAACTCTGGCTTGGTATGTACAGAAAACAAGGTTCAAACGAATATTAGCATTTAACGAGAATTTCTCGAAAAATCAAGTTTTGATGCTATAGTCGAAATGTAATAATGAAAACGCTTTTCATGCCGTGTAAAGCATAATAATTCAAAATTATAAAGAAAATCGTCTCTGACTTGGACTGTAGATAAAATGAGTTACAAACTAAAATTAGCATTTAAGAGCTCGTATCACCGCTGGTGACGATACCTAAAAAATAGGTTCTTGCGTCGACCTTTTGTGCTCGAACAGTCAAGTGTGTGGCATTTAAATTCTACTGAGTTAAAGATCAAATATGAAGTTTGTTATGCCGCGCAGCCTTTGTTTTAAATATATTATTTATTACGTAGTTTTCCTGATCTCAATTTCGTAAAATTCACTTGCTCGCCAATTGTATGTAATAACTTAAATCAACATTTTAAAGCGCAAGAAAGCTTCAACTGTTCTTCTACAGCAAAGAAATGAAACTGATCTTACATAATTTTCTTTAGAATGTCTGTAGTTTGTCGACGTACAGAGCAATGTATGTAAATTTTAACTTCGACTTTTCTAAGCTGGTCGCGCTAGCCGTTTCCCCCTCTGTACCGCTCTCGCTCAAACCCGCCCCCCCTTCACACTCCTCCACGGCCCTTTTTTCTTTCACAATCGGCCAGTCTTCCAAGAAAACCGCATGCTGAGAGCTAGGAAAAGAAAAAAGAATGCAGGGAAAGGTTTTGGGGGAGAATCAATGGTTTGGGCGATGCTTGTACAGTTCTTCTCTACGCTATATCCTAATACTAAATCACGATGGGGTTGTAGTGCAATGACAACAGTGAACAATTGTTCACAAATGGGAAGGGCTGGTTGCACAGACTCAAGTACACCTTTACAAAAGGTTTGCCTGCAAAAGAAAAATTGTGCCAAATTATAACTTTTTTTTTTGTGAGAACACGAAAGTCCATTACCAAGGGATTTTTTTAGGGGGAAGGTGACTTTACTCAAAGTTTTTAGGTAAATATTGTGTAAATTCTATCTGGTGGTGGATTATCAACCAGCCACGCAAATGAATGACTTTTTAGCTGTCGACCATAAATAAGTTCAATGAACGTTCATTGTCAGTTTGAGATATTTCTGAGGGTCAATGGTAAAAAATACTTGATGATCTGTTATGGAAATAGTGCTATTTTTAAATATTTTGAACGTCCGTTCAACTTAATTTCGAATTTGGCTCCTTTCATGTTTTGTAAGTAGGGGGATAAAATATATTTACTTAATACTTTACTGCGTTATTTTATCACCAATTACATATATATATATATATACAGTCAGACCCAAAGAAGTCACAACATAAGATAGTTCTGTGTCATCATATACAAAAATACTTTTAGGCATAGGTCTTATGTAAAATAAAATACATTAATTATATGTTGTTTTTTCTTTTCCAAAGACATTATTTATTTGAATAATATGACAGACTTACTATTGATAATGACCATACAAAACACACCATAAAAATTTCATTCACTTTCAACTTTCTGCGGCCGGCCACCGTGAGGGAGTTGTTAGCATATCGCGCTACGACGCCAGGGGTCCCGGGTTCGAATTCCGGCTTGGCCGCGGATGTTTGTGAGTGTCCATTCATCAATTTCATCATATCATCATTTATTTCCTTCTTCGCAAATTGGCCAAAAGTGGCACAAAAAGCGAAGTAAAATAAAGCAAATCAATCAACTTTCTGGATATACGACAAATAACACTATTTCTGCATAAGGAATTTTAGGCGTGCTCAGATTTTCCGATTATGGGGAGCAAGGGCCTTGATAAGAGTTCAGCTGACGAAATAAAGCCTTCATTCCATCTCACTGTTTTTATTACATTGATGGTAACAAAACAGGGTCGTGTGTGTCCCGACGCACCTAAAATCATTTTATTAGATGAATTTCAACTTCAGTGGCACCATTGTTCTCTGCTGGCGCTTTATTTCCCATCTCTGCCGTTCAAAGACTATTGTACGTATAAACGTGGTTTAGTACCGCAAATTCGAAAGAACTACACATATTTTATTCATGTGCAATATATGGGCAATGTATTCTGCAGACACATACAGATAATACAACTAAAGAATAAAATATGTGGAGGTGTTAATAAGAAATTTGCTAGTGGGAGAGTCCAATTACATAGGAAGTAATACACTACCCTTTCCTTACGTAGTTACTTGGAACTTTCGTAGGTTTGAAAATAGTATTTACTTTTATTTCTATAAAAGCATAATGTTGTGTAAGAACTGTTATTAGATTCTTCTGCACTAAATTTCTAAGTGAGGCCATTAAGGGGCAACTTCTCACTCCCCCCCCAATTTACTCACCGTATGCAAAGAGTGTGAATACTTTTTTGCTGAAATGGGAAAATGAACCACAGCAAGAAACTAATAAAATACGTCTGTTTTTATGAACAGCTGCAGAATTATCTACAAACTTGTTGAAATTCACAGTTTTGCTAGCTTGTACTCATTGGACGAAATACATACAGCCAGGGACGGAGCTACAAGGAGGTTAGGGGGGATGGAACCCCAACAACATATCTAAGCTCCCTGTAGCCCCCATAATTTTATAGTACGGTAGACGCCTTTCGATCGAAAATTAAAGAAGTAGAAGCTATCTTACGTAATATTTTCCATTATAAAACTTCCCTTAGGGCAAGGCCATTGCAATGTTCAAGTACATTTCCTGCTTTTATAAGATCGCAAGATTATTACAACGTGTTGTACGTAAAATCGTGGTTGGAGGTGGCAGCTGCAGATCTGCATGGATCAACAACGGACATTGATTATTTAATACGTACTAAGTAATTGCTAAATCACAAGTCTCCAAACTTGCCAAAAAAAATTTACAGATACTCTGCTGCCTATCTGGTAGGTGGATGTGTTCAGAGGCTGTGGGATTGCTGTTTGGTTGTTGGAGGGTCAAACGATGATAATACGATGCCTACGAAGTTAAATGAATTATTATCCTATGTAAATCATGTCTCTATTTTTGGAACGAGTGTTCAAAATTAATTTTTATAAGTTGGAGGATGTTACCAATTGTATTGTGAAGGTAACACTGAGAGAACAAACATATTTTCAGTGCAAATCAGTTACAGCCTGTAGATAAAATGAGTTTCAAACGAATATTTAACGCGAATTTCTCGAAAAATCAATTTTTTTTCCTATAGTCAAAATGTAATAATTAAAACGCTTTTCAGGCGTTGAGAAGCATAAGAAATCAACTCTATAAGGAAAATCATTTCTGGGTTGGTGTGTGGAGAAAATGAGTTTCAAACGTGTACTAGCATTGAACGCGTATTTCTCGAAAAATCAAGTACTCATCATATAGACCAAATATCATAATTAGAACGCCTTTCAGATTCTGAATAGCATTATAATTCAACATTTTAAGGAAAATCATTTTTGGCTTGGTCTGTAGACAATTTGAGTTTCAAACGAATATTAGCATTTAACGCGAATTTCTCGAAAAATCAAAATTTGGTCATATATTCGAAATGTTATAACTAAAACGCTTTTCAGGTTTTGAAAAGGATAATAATTCAACATTTTAATGAAAATCATCTCTAGGTTGGTCATATTCATCCCATAGTCGAAATCTCAAATTTAAAATACTTTTCAGGATCTAGAAGGCTTAATACTGTGCCACCCTCACTCTAGGGGTTAAAATATAGAGAGCCGGCCCGGAGGGCGAAGAAAAACGGTTCCAGAGGCGGAAAACGATCATAGAGAAAATCCGAACGGCAATGGAAGCGGAAGATTTACGACCTTAGTAGCCAATATGAGCCACTAAGAAGCGGATTTAATATCTCCGTCAAATATCCAAAACCAACTGCTGCCTTGCAGGGGAGCGGGAGCACCAATGGATATGGGAGAAAACCCTGGAAATAAAAAGCAGACTGGTCGTTGGGCTAATCCCCCACACCAGACTAAATCTAGCGGATTCAGAGATATAAAGGTAGACTCGGAAAGGATGGATTTAGTTCAAAGACGACAAGCAAGGAAATGGAATATCCGAATTGGAACTTGGAATATTAAAACAATGAATGGAAAAGAAGTGGAGATTGTAGGAGAAATGAAAAAGTATAAACTAGTTGTACTAGGACTAAGTGAAGTATGGAAGAAAGGCAATGGTATAAAGTGCCTTGAAAGAGGATATGTGCTGAGAGATGTTGGTGTAGGTAGAGGAAGAAGAGCTAAGGAGGGAGTTGGAATAATAGTTAATGAGCAAATGGAAGAAAGGGTGGAATCATGGGATCCAGTGAATTCAAGGATAATACTAGTTAGACTGAAAATGGAAGAAAGAATAACAATAATACAAGTTTATGCCCCGACAAATGATCAGGACATATTGGAGAAAGAAGTTTTCTATACTCAACAACAAAGAGTAGTGAATAAAGAGAATGAAGAGAATACTAAGGTAATATTGATGGGAGATCTTAATGGTAGAACTGGAAACAATAGGATAAGGTCACATGGTTGTATGGGACCATATGAAGGGGAAAGTGTGATAAATGAAAAGGGACAAAGATTAATAGAATTCTGTGAAGAGAACCACTTGCTACAAGGAAACTTTTTTCCATCATAAGAAAATTCATAAAATCACTTATGAAGCTGAGGGAAGGGAGGCAAAGAGTATAATATACTACATAATTTACGCAGGAGCACTTCGATATGCCTTTATGGATGTAAAGGTAATTCGAGGTGCTGAATTGAGTACTAACCACATACTGCTAATAGCTATCACAAGATTGAAGAGGAATAATGGAGAAAGAGATAGGTAGTTTGAAAAGATACAAGTAAAGCTGCTGGCTAAGGATGTTAAGAGAGAACAGTATAAGAAACTAGTAGAAGAAAAATTGAACGAATTGGAAATAAGAGGAATGGAAATTGTCAGTATGTGGGAAAAATTTAAGTAAGCAGCAATTGAAGTATGTGGCAAAGTTAGGGTGAATACAAAAAGGAAAAGAACTAATTGGTGGACGGATGAAGTAAAGAGGAAAGTGAAAGAGAAAAAGAAAGCATGGAAGAATTACCTAGAATTAAGATGAGGGTAACATTTAATATATGTGCAAAAAAGAAATGAGAGTAAATTGGCTGTAGAGGAGGCAAAGCGAAAATCATGGGAGAAGTTTGGAAATGATATTTAACAAAGTTTATTAGATCATAGAAAGCAGTTCTAGAATATGGTTAAAAGCCTGAAAGCAAAATGGGAAATGTCAAAAATAAAACGCTATCAAGGCTCTGAAAAGTATAATAATTCAACATTTTTATGAAAATCATCTCTGGCTTGGTCTGTATATAAAATGAGTTTCAAACGAATATTATCATTTAACGCGAATTTTTCGAAAAATCAAGTTTTTTTTTTCCTATATGCGAAATGCAACAATTATAACGCCCTTCAGGCTCTGAATTGCATAATAATTTATCATTTTAAGGAAATCATCTCTGGGTTGGTCTCTAGAGAAAATTAGTTTCAAACGAATATTAGCATTTAACGCGAATTTCTCGAAAAATTAAATTTTGTTCATATATTCCAAATGTAGTAATTAAATCGCTTTTCAGGCGTTGAAAAGCATAAGAAATCAACTTTTCAAGGAAAATCATTTCTGGCTAGGTCTGTTCAGAAAATGAGTTTCAAACGTGTACTAGCATTGAACTCGTATTGCTCGAAAAATCAAGTATTCATCCTATAGTCCAAATATCATAATTAGAACGCCTTAAAGTATCTGAAAAGCATTATAATTTAACATTTCAAGGAGAATCGTTTCTGTCTTGGTCTGTAGAGAATTTGAGTTTCAAACGAATATTAGCATTTAACGCGAATTTCTCGAAAAATCAAATTTTGTTCATATATCCGAAATGTAATAACAAAAAACCTTTTCAGGCTTTGAGAATCATAATAATTCAACATTGAAGGAAAATCATCTCTGGGTTGGTCTGTGGAGAAAATAAGTTTCAAACGAATATTATCGGGTTAAATAACCCGAATTTCTCGAAATATCAAGTATTAATCCTATAGTCGAAATGTCATAATTAAAACACTTTTCGGGCTCTAGAAGATTTAATACATTGCCACCCTCAATCTAGGGGTTAAAATATAGAGCTGCAGGATGGGATGGAATAGCACCATAATTTATAAAATATGGAGGACCAAGAATGGCTGAAATAATACTGAATATATTAAGGGAAGTATGGAGAACAAAGTCTATACGAGAAGAGTGGAAAAGGAACGTAATTGTGCCAGTACACAAGAAAGGGAGCAATAAGGAATGTGATAATTATAGAGCAATATGTCTATCATCAGTAGTATATAAGATGTATACGAATATATTGGAAAGGAGGCTGTGAAAATTCATGGAGGGAAAACTTGAAGAGGAACAAGCTGGATTTAGACCTGGGAGACAGACTCAAGATCACATTTTTATATTAAGAACAATGATGGGGAAAATGCTTTACAAAAATAAAATAATATACTTAGCATTTCTAGATTTGAAAGCGACATTGGACTCGTTACCTAAAAAAAATCTATGTGAGGCATTAGAAAGTAAGGAAGTACCTAAGGAACTTATGAAAGCAATAAGAAGTGTATATAAGGATGTAAAAGGAATAGTAAGAATAGAAGAAAACGAGTCTAAGAAATTTCAAATAGAAAAAAGGAATTAAACAGGGAGAGAGTCTCAGTCCTTTACTTTTCATTAATGTAATGCATGAAATAACTAAAATTTGTAAAAAGAAGAACCCCAAGAGAACAAATAGGATATTGGAATATGAGAGTAATACAACTGCAAGTACTGCTATATGCTGATGATATAGTTTTAATTGCTAGCAGTGAAGAGAATTTACAGAGGAGCGTAATAGAATGGGGAGAAAAACTTGCGAGAAAAGGGATGAAGATTAATATTAAGAAAAGTAAAGTTATGCAGGTGGCAAAAGGAGAAAAAGAACATGAAATAGCAATTAGATATGGAAACGAGAACTTGGAAGAAGTAGATGAATATGAATATTTAGGAACCATCATAACAAGTGATGGTAGGTGTGATGAAGAAATCCTAAATAGGAAAAGAAAAGCAAATACAGTATATTATCAGTTTAGTAAAACAATAATGGGAAAGAAAGAAGTGGCAGTAAAGACAAAAAAGCAGCTATACAAATCAGTATTGGCCCCTACATTAACATATGGAATGGAAAGTTTACCACTTCAAGATAAACATCTGAGTAAAATTCAGGCTAGTGAAATGAAATACCTGAGAAGAGCTGTTAATAAGACTATGAGAGATAAAGTGAGGAATGAAAGAATAAGAAGAGAAGTGGAACAGGAGTCGCTTGAGAAAATAATTGAAAAGAGACAGCTAAAGTGGTGGGGACATGTATTCAGAATGAATGAAGAAAAAAGGTAAAGCAAATTCCAAAAGTAAAGTTGCAAGGTAGGAGAGGTAAAGGAAGACCAAGGATAATGTTTGACCACAGAATGGAAAAGATTGGAAGACAATAAATATGATGAAGAGAATGATGGGAAAGAGACAGGAATGGAGGACATGGATCGAGGCAACCAACCCTACGCTATGATGGGAGAAGGAAGTCATAATAATTCAACATTTTAAGGAAAATATAAGTCTGTTCAGAAAATTAGTTTCAAACATGTATTGGCATTGAACGTGAAATTCTCGAAAAATCAAGTTTTGATCCTATATTAGAAATGTAATAATTAACACGCTTTTCAGTCATTGATAAGCATAATAATTCAACATTTTAAGGAAAATCATCTTTGGGATGGTCTGTAGAGAAAGTGAGTTTCAAACGAATATTAGCATTAAACGCGAATTTCTCGAAAAATCAAGTTTTGATCCTATATTAGAAATGTAATAATTAACACGCTTTTCAGTCATTGATAAGCATAATAATTCAACATTTTAAGGAAAATCATCTTTGGGATGGTCTGTAGAGAAAGTGAGTTTCAAACGCATATTAGTATTGAGCGTGAATTTCTCGAAAAATCAAGTTTTGATCCTATATTAGAAATTTGAAAATGAAAACGCTTTTCACGCTCTGAAAAGCATAATAATTAAACATTTTATTGAAAACCATCTGTAGCTTGGTCTGTACATAAAATGAGTTTCAAACAAATAATTATCATTTATCGGGAATTTCTCGAAAAATCAAGTTTTTTCTTATAGTCGAATTGTAATATTTAAAACACTTTTCAGTATCTGAAAAGCATAATAATTTATCATTTTAAGAAAAATCATCTCTGGGTTGGTCTGTGGAGAAATTGTGATAACTATAGGGTGTTCAGCAGCTGATACTACAGGATTTTCTAAATACAGTTTGTCTCCTATTTGTATATTAAATTCCAGAGAGCCATCATCTTCAGCATAAGATGTTTCTAATGTATTGGGATCTGTAAAATCCTCTAACTCTACACTGGTGATTTTTGCTTTGTTATCAGCATTTGTTATTGATAAGGTAGGGTAGTGGTGTGCCTGTGGTTGAAGCCAATATTTGATCTTGATTGGTCTAAGTGTGCCCCCAACAAAAAACTGGTAATAAAATTGTGCAGGGGACAGCATATATATTTTGCCACCTGGTGTAAATGGTGAATCATATTCTTTGTTGGGGATGCTGTACAATTCAAGAATTACTGTATGCTTAGGATTCTCGATTATGCCTGTTATTTCTTTTTCTGCTGTAAGCAATCTACTTGTTACAGATTCAAGGTGCTCATTGATAGTCCTAACAACATCATCATGGCCTGGCTTGATTTTTATGTCCACAACAAGTTTCTTGTATTGTTGCACAATCTCTTGTAGCTGGGTGGCAAAAACAGACAAAGCATTTGCTTGATTGGATTCCATGGTCCCTAGCTGTTGCTTGATATTAGCTACAATTTGCTGTAAATTTTCAACAACTGCCAATTTTGAATTTTGAGCAGTAAGATCATGGACCTGTCTTCTGATATCCTCAAACAGGGCATGCAGTTCATTAATATGTTGATTAGTTGGTAGAGTGGCCACTGTCTGAGTAAGTTGTTTGATCTCTGTCTGGATATTCTTGATATCTTCTGATTTCAATATGCGATTCACTGCTCTCTTTATATTTTTAAGTTCCTGTGATGTAGGCAGATTTGATACAGTATTCTGCAAAGATTCAAGTGCCAATTTCACATCATTTAATTCAGAAGCATCAACCACACCACGCATAGCATCTTGGAGCAGGGCTATATCTGCCTGAGTGGGTGTTGATTGTTGTAAAATTTCAAGCTTTGTTTGGATATCATCGATCAAGTGGTGAAAATGAGATAGCTCAGATTCAGTGTTGAGGTTTTCAAGTTTTGTGATCTGTTGCTGGACACTGACAAGGGTGTCTACAATACCAGGAAGGTGAGATTCTAGAGATTCTTGTACATTTGTCAGATCACTTTGCACTGCTGCTATTGTACCCTCAAGATGGGTTATGGTACTTTGAATTTTTTCCAAAATCTTCATATGTTTCAAGTTGCAGCTTGATGTTGGCAACACTCCGAGTTATAGCACTCAAAGCATCAGAAGATGGCAAATTGTTCATAAAATTTTCAAGTGTCTCAATTTTTTCTTTAACCTCGGCTATGGCATTGTTCAGAGGGTCCAGATTAGGTATCTGGAGTGACTGAATCTGTTCCTATAGAGTGGAAATCACCAGATCAAAATCTTCTTGTGATTTTATGCTTTTGACAATTGTTTGGAGCTGTGTCTGGACATTATTTATCTGCTCTTCCAATTGTTGTTTCAATTGCTCAGAGTTGTTGGCCTGTGTCTTAAATTTGGCTTGAAGAGCTGCTACAGCTTCTTCTAAACTTTGAAAATTATCCAATGTGGCCAAATCAGTATATTTCTGAAGCAATAATTTAAGTTCTGAGTCAATTTTAAGAAGAGGGTCCATGCATTGTGATTGTAAATTTGTAATTTATAATTGAAGACTGGCATTGAGTGTGGTTTGTAAAGCTTGTAAATCACTTCTTAATTTCTTGACTCTGACATCAAGCATCAGAATCTCATCACTGTGATCTTCATGTCTTGTATGGCCAAATATATCATTAGGCATTTTTGTTTTAGTGGTTATTTATTATTGAATACCTGATTCTTAATTCTATAAAAAAAAGGTATAAGTTTGTCATAGGATCCAGGGACCTCAATATATAAGCAGTCACCAGCAGAAACAGTATAAACAGTGCCAGAAATCATGTTTGAGTGCTTTATCCTGTAAATATTTCTCCCTACTGAAACTTTGACATCACCCTCAGGGGTTGTAATAAATTGTAATTGACCACCTACAGGTAATTGGTAATGATTTAAATTATTGTTAAATATGTACAATGTTTTACCTGTTTCATCATCAACATCTGTAAGTATGCTGTTCAGATGAATAATTAACAAAGCACTTAGTTTAGATATTATATCAGAAGAGGGTTGTGGTGTTGGCAGGTCCATAACAGCCTGTTTTTTGAACCCAAATAAGTTCATAGGCATGTTTATTTATTTCAAATCATGCTCTGTGATTGGGCATTGATTGCCACTTCTCAAATCACAATGACCCCATGGTAGAGTATGTATGCCACATGATAAAATACATCTCTTATCATCATGTGGGTCCAGAGCCACTTTTCTTACAATATTGCTAGTCAACAAGTGATCCACACTCTGAATTCTGGATTCTGATGTTCTGATTGTGCTACATGATTTGAGGCAATTTTTGTAATCTTCAAATTCAAGCTCTTTGTCTACAGTCACTCTGCCAATCCCCTTGGCTTTTTTGGCAACTACACCACTACATGTTTCAAAACTGTACATCTTGGCCCTTAACCCAGCAAATGCCACAATAACATCACCAAGTGTCTCATCTTTTAACTTGCCAGGCACCTTTTTGTTGTGGTGTTGAATTTTTGAATGTTCACTGGTATCAAAGTATTTAAACAATTCAGGCTGGGACATATCTTGATAAACATCTTCTGTCTGAATATCAAGAACAAAACTATCTGTGTCCATGTACATCAGTTTTACACGATCCTTATAAAAAGGCTTCAACACATCATAATACAATTTTAACATGTGTAATTTGGCCAATTCCAATATCACAGCCCCTACATAAATAGGCTTATCAAACTTAATCTTTGTTTTTTTCATATTAAAAAGTGCCATATGCTCATCATAAATTCTTCTGTAATTGAAGTTGGGCTTTGCTATCAATTTTTTGCTCCGGCTGGGGTCAGTAATTATTTTAACATCAATATGTTTTCTGACATTTTCTATTGTTTTGCCATACACAGAATTGACCATCAATTTAAACAAGGTCTTATCAAATTGGCTCATTGCAGATGTTCGAAGCTCTGTGTTTGTATCAATATATGGCTTCAACCATCTTGAGTGCCTGAACCTCAAAACGTTGCCAACTTTGCTCACTTGAACACCATGATTCATCAGGAACTGGAGGTTTTTGTAATATATGACATAGCCCTGTTTTGGCTCCAGAGTCATCATCAATTTCTTCTGTTTAGAGCCAGGTGAGCACTTAACCTCAGGAATTGGGGGCAAATCAGAAAATGTGTTGTGTAAATTATCTGGAATTGTCAGATCAACCTCTAAGAACAGGCCATAGTCACTGTCATCAAAATCCTTAAGATCTTCAATATTGAAATCTTCAACCCACTCAAGCCCTACATATGGCAGTTTATCCATCATAGCATAACCATAGAGGCTATTGGCATCCACATAAAGTATATAATTTGATGGCAGTGCTGGATCATAATCGGGAATATAGTTGTTATTTGCTCTGGCATATCTCTGAGAGCATTGCACCATGCCTCCTCTTATACATTGCTCCATAAACAGATACATGTCCTGATCCTGGATCAGATCCAATTGCATTTTAGTGTTCAAAAACATTGCAGACCATGCTAGGCCTGGCGCACTGTAAAAATACATTGGATCCAGTTTATAATTTTGCATGGAAGATTTTCTGAATGCCTGCATTATATCGGCTAAGAGAGCCACATCAAGTTTTAAATAAGCCTTATGATAATCACCAAATATCTGGCATTTTAAATTGTTCCACATCAACTGGGCATGGTGATAATCTTCATCAGTGATTCCAGATCCTCTGATTTTGCTGTAGAACTGTTGTTTTGGTGGCAGAGAACACTCATCAAATTTAGAAAAATCTGTAACATAGTCATATGGATATACACCCTTCCGCCTAATTAATTTCAGGTCCTGATTTGGAAACTAAGCACATGTGATTTTGAATTGATCATCAGATAATTGAGTGGCCAGTGTAGCCAGGCTAGCAGACAGAATTCTGAAGGAATCAAGAAATCTTAAGTGAATAGGAACACCATTAACTTTAATTATTTTGCTAATGGCAATATATTTTTCATTATTTTCAGCTAAAATATTTAAATTCTGCTTGTCAAACCCCTCGTACCTGATCAGATGATGGAAATCATAATTGGATGCACCATGGCAAAATATAGGGACAAATTTTGGTCTCTGGATCTTAATATTACAGCTATTACACAGGGCCATTAAGAATTTACCATCTGTATGAGAATGGTGTTTCACCTTGATATTTGTATCTGAAAATTCAGAATCACATACCGGGCATTTTTCTGCATTGTTGAAATCTTCAATCTGTTTCTCTGTTAAAGGCAACATAGGTTTTGATTTTAATAAGATATTAGATGCTATGTCAAGGCACTCATTTTCTATTCTATGTGCAAATTTTTTGATGGCATCTGGTCCCATGTATATATATTTTTTACTAACAACCCCATCCTGTACAACCACATAATAAAAGCTGGAAGGTTCATGTAATTGATATGATGTAATTGAAGATTCCTCAGGGTCTGGGCTACAGAAAGCAAGAGGTTTGAGATTTGATTCAAAATCACAGACTATATATGCTGGGTGTTCCAACAAGGCTTCAAACTTTTTGAATTTGACATTTTCACTTGGCATTGGCATCACCATATGAACAGGTTTATGGTTGCCACAGTATTTCAGATGCTCAAGTAACTTGTTTTTAGCAATTTCTGAATTCACTTCCCGAACCCCATTCACCATTTTTTGACCATCAAATACAGTTAAACATCTTCTGCACAACTTAAATATTCTATTAAATTTGTCTAGTTGTTTTCTTACTAAAGCTTCAAGATTATGTATCAAAGTGTAATGCTGTGTATCATCCCCTTCAATTAAGAGCAAATCAATCGGAATAGCAGATTCATCATCAAGTGTACTGATTCTGAGAGGTTCTATCAAGCAATTGCCACGGCCAGTAGAACAAATAAAAACATTAATAGATAATTGTTTGCCATTGATATCCCTGACCTTTTTTTTCAAATTTATCAATATTCTGAACAGACATTGGATATTCTAAGCCCTTCATTGCTTCATTAAAAATGTGTTCATGCTGTTTATAATAACTTATTCTTTCAGGATTCCTTAAAACTGGAAACAAAGCAGCTAAAATACACCACAAAAAGCATTTCTCATCATTATTTTCAATATTGACCACGGCTCTTTTGTTTTTAATATTGTCAGGTAATGGCAGATATGTAGATCCTTGTAATGGGCTGAATTCAGAAATATTAACATATAACTTGTGTGGAGATCCGCATAGGCTCCATCCTGACTCTTTTCCAGCAAATCCAGAATGTTTAATATTCAATTGATCTATTATTATTATTTTGTCTAAATTTGTATTTGAATATACCGGTACAGTTTCTGTTATGTGGGGCTGTGTAAATTTTGTGCCATTTGGTTTCTTATATTGTGTAAACAGCTTATAAGAGCCATTTTGTGCATTTAGAATTGCCTGCACATCAGGATTTACACTGTTCAAAAAATTCTTAATACCACATTTTTGCTCTGATACAAACCGGTAATTCCTAAGTTGGCCATTAAAACTGCTATGGATAGGTGGTGCATAGCGTGGCTGCTTTGCTGTTCTAGCATTAACAGGTGCTTCATGCTTCCTTTTCAGACCAGATGTAGATGGTTGTGGGGGCAATGTTGATGACTGTGCAGAGCAAGTACCTTTATGTTTATATGTGAAATATTCCATGCTATATTTTCTATGGCATTTAGGGCATATTTTAGTGGGAGCTCTGAATTTGTCTAGAACACAATTCCCTTGGTGCCTGGCCCAATTGGGGCTGGATATATTTTTATTGCATTGATTACAATATTTTTGATTTGGCATTTTTGTTGTTGTTTATTATATAAAATTTCTTGGGGTTCAAATCAAACTTTATACTTAATAAAAATATCAGTTGGGTTCAGCAGTGTGATTTGTGTGTGTGTATATGTGTGTTAATATTTTTGGTTTTGGTATTTTTGTTGTTGGTTTATTATATAAAATTTCTTGGGATTCAAATCAAAATTCTATGCTTAATAAAAAATATCAGTTGGGTTCAGTGCAGACAAAAAAAACTGCATAGCTCTATGTCAATTAGTTCTTGAGATATTAATTATTTTGTATTTAGAAACCACTTTGGCCCCCCTGCCAAAAATTGGCTTTTATTGCATCAGTGTATATTGTTTCTATGACCTTACTTGGGTTTTCCGCCAAATTATATGCTTCTAAGTCTCCTATACTTTAGTGGAGCCTGTTCAGGTTCTATCCCCCGCGATGTGGGTTCCTCTGCCGATCCAGCAAAGGTGAGGAATCTGCACTGTGCTCTGGCTTATATAGATTTATAGAGCCAATAGAAACCTTGCTTATTTAAACCAATCAGAAAACACCACATCATCACATTATGTCATAACCAATTAATCGGAAAACAACACATGCCTAATAATTTATTGCATAATATTACACAACATGATGCAATAGAAGTGTACCGGGAAGTAAATATGTATGGATGTGGGTGGGTGTGGGTGTGGGTGGGTGTGGGTGGGGGTGGGTGGGTGTGCATCTTGGCTTAGTTTTAAGTGCTGTGTTCAAAATAAAAATATAGTGGCTGGTAGCTGTATCCAAGCCTTATTATAATTTTTGTTTCTACATTCTGTCACTAATTTTGATCCTAGGATAATTATATTTATGGGG
The DNA here is from genome assembly GCF_977018435.1 of Lepisma saccharinum. NCBI lineage: Eukaryota > Metazoa > Arthropoda > Insecta > Zygentoma > Lepismatidae > Lepisma > Lepisma saccharinum. The sequence goes on along the minus strand of NC_139244.1, from coordinate 66,563,551 downwards.
GTGACTCTGCATGGCCCCCAGAGCAACATACTGAAATTTTGAAAAAATCGATTATTTTATTTTTGCAATTTTCACTAGTTTTGATCCTAGGCCAGTTATATTCCTGGGGGTGACTCTGCATGTTCCCCAGAGCAACATACTCAAATTTTGAAAAAATCGATAATTTTTTGAATTTTGATTATCTCTGGAACCATGAATCCTAGAGACATGGGGTTTGTTGCTTTGGCCTGGGCATGGCAAGATGCAACTTTTAGATCTCTATAATTTTTCAAAAATCTCTTGTTGTTCTCTAGATCTTGAATAACTTGCCTATTTTTCAAGATAGGTGCATGGGGGTTGCATATTTGAAGTTTAGAAGTTTTGTTAAAAAATCGATAATTTTTTGAATTTTGATTATCTCTGGAAACATAAATCCTAGAGACATGGGGTTTGTTGCTTTGGCCTGGGCATGGCAAGATGCAACTTTTTGATCTCTATAATTTTTCAAAAATCTCTTGTTGTTCTCTAGATCTTGAATAACTTGCCTATTTTTCAAGATAGGTGCATGGGGGTTGCATATTTGAAATCTAGAGGCTGTTTAGAAGTTTTGTTAAAAAATCGATAATTTCTTGAATTTGAGATTTTTCAAAAACTATCAGTACTGGAGACTTGAAATTTTGTAGGCATATTCTAGGCATGACTCTCTACATTTTATGTCTCTATACTTTTCCTGATATATGCAATACTTAAGCTGTAAATGCCTAATTTTTATAAATAGAATTTTCTGAAAAATGCAATATTAACAAAATTGTTAATATTTTGAAATCTATACATGCTAGGGCACTATAGCAGTCACTATACTTAAGATATCAAAAAATATCAAGAGGGGCATATTTTTGACAAGTTTATGGACAACAATCTGGCAGGTGCAGCTTTTGTAAGTGTAGCCAAATCAATCTGAGGGGGCTCATCATTTCACGGGAAATTCCCGAGGGCATTTTTACAAAAATCTTGGATTAGACAGATTACCACACTTGAGCAATAAGCTCATATGGGCATGTTGAGCTTGTTTTAAGTGTAGCCAAATCTGCTTGAGGGGGGCTCATCATTTATCGCCCTTATAATATCATCAATTACACTACTAAAATCATCTCTGGCTAGGTCCTCTGACCTCGAGAAATCAAGAATTCATCATATAGTCTAAATGTTATAATTAAAACGCTTTTCAGTCTCTGAAAAGCATAATAATTCAACATTTTATTGAAAATCATCTCTGGCGTGGTCTGTACATAAAATGAGTTTCAAACGAATATTATCATTTAACGGGAATGAAGTACCTGAGCACATCTGTTAATAAGACTAGGAGAGATAAAGTGAGGAATGAAAGAATAATAAGAGAAGTGTAACAGGAGTTGCCAGAGAAAATAATTGAAAAGAGACAGCTAAAGTGGTGGGGACATGTATTCAGAATGAATGAAGACAAAAAGGTAAAGCAAATTCTAAAAATAAAGGTGCAAGGTAGGAGAGGTAATGGAAGACCAAGGATAATGTTGACCACAGAATGGAAAAGATTTTAAGACAATAAATATGATGAAGAGAATGATGGGAAACAGACAGGAATGGAGGACATGGATCGAGGCAACCAACCCTACGATATGATAGCAGAAGGGGACTATAGGAAAGCAAAATAATTCAACATTTTAAGGAAAAAGTTCTCTTGTAGGTCTGTTCAGAAAATGAGTTTCAAACATGTATTAGCATTGAACGTGAAATTCTCGATAATAAAGTTTTGATCCTATAGTCGAAATGTCAGAAATAATACGCTTTTCAGTCTCTGAAAAGCACAATATTTCAACATTTTATAGAAAGTCATCTCTGGATTAGTCTGTAGAGAAAATAAGTTTCAAATGAATATAAGCATTTAACGCGAATTTCACGAAATATTAATTTTTGTTCATATATTAGAAATTTGAAAATTAAAACGCTTTTCACGCTCTGAAAAGCATAATAATTAAACATTTTATTGAAAATCATCTGTAGCTTGGTCTGTACATAAAATGAGTTTCAAACGAATAATTATCATTTATCGGGAATTTCTCGAAAAATCAAGTTTTTTCTTATAGTCGAATTGTAATAATTAAAACACTTTTCAGTATCTGAAAAGCATAATAATTTATCATTTTAAGGAAATCATCTCTGGGTTGGTCTCTGGAGAAAATTAGTTTCCAACGAATATTAGCATTTTACGCGAATTTCTCGAAAAATTAAATTTTGTTCATATATTCCAAATGTAGTAATTAAATCGCTTTTCAGGCGTTGAAAAGCATAAGAAATCAACTTTTCAAGGAAAATCATTTCTGGCTAGGTCTGTTCAGCAAATGAGTTTCAAACGTGTACTAGCATTGAACGCGTATTGCTCGAAAAATCAAGTATTCATCCTATAGTCCAAATATCATAATTAGAACGCCTTAAAGTATCTGAAAAGCATTATAATTCAACATTTCAAGTAGAATCGTTTCTGTCTTGGTCTGTAGAGAATTTGAGTTTCAAACGAATATTAGCATTTAACGCGAATTTCTCGAAAAATCAAATTTTGTTCATATATTCGAAATGTAATAACAAAAAACCTTTTCAGGCTTTGAGAATCATAATAATTCAACATTTTAAGGAAAATCATCTCTGGGTTGTTCTGTGGAGAAAATAAGTTTCAAACGAATATTATCGGGTTAAATAACCCGAATTTCTCGAAATATCAAGTATTAATCCTATAGTCGAAATGTCATAATTAAAACACTTTTCGGGCTCTAGAAGATTTAATACAGTGCCACCCTCAATCTAGGGGTTAAAATATAGAGCTGCAGGATGGGATGGAATAGCACCATAATTTATAAAATATGGAGGACCAAGAATGGCTGAAATAATACTGAATATATTAAGGGAAGTATGGAGAACAAAGACTATACGAGAAGAGTGGAAAAGGAATATAATTGTGCCAGTACACAAGAAAGGGAGCAATAAAGAATGTGATAATTATAGAGCAATATGTCTATCATCAGTAGTATATAAGATGTATACGAATATATTGGAAAGGAGGCTGTGAAAAATCATGGAGAGGAACAAGCTTTATTTAGACCTGGGAGACAGACTCAAGATCAAATTTTTATATTAAGAACAATGATGGGGAAAATGCTTTACAAAAATAAAATAATATACTTAGCATTTCTAGATTTGAAAGCGACATTTGACTCGGTACCTAAAAAAAATCTATGTGAGGCATTAGAAAGTAAGGAAGTACCTAAGGAACTTATGAAAGCAATAAGAAGTGTATATAAGGATGTAAAAGGAATAGTAAGAATAGAAGAAAACGAGTCTAAGAAATTTCAAATAGAAAAAAGGAATTAAACAGGGAGATAGTCTCAGTCCTTTACTTTTCATTAATGTAATGCATGAAATAACTAAAATTTTTAAAAAGAAGAACCCCAAGAGTACAAATAGGATATTGGAATATGAGAGTAATACAACTGCAAGTACTGCTATATGCTGATGATATAGTCTTAATTGCTAGCAGTGAAGAGAATTTACAGAGGAGCGTAATAGAATGGGGAGAAGAACTTGCGAGAAAAGGGATGAAGATTAATATTAAGAAAAGTAAAGTTATGCAGGTGGCAAAAGGAGAAAAAGAACATGAAATAACAATTAGATATGGAAACGAGAACTTGGAAGAAGTAGATGAATATGAATATTTATTAACCATCATAACAAGTGATGGTAGGTGTGATGAAGAAATCCTAAATAGGAAAAGAAAAGCAAATACAGTATATTATCAGTTTAGTAAAACAATAATGGGAAAGAAAGAAGTGGCAGTAAAGACAAAAATGCAGCTATACAAATCAGTATTGGTCCCTACATTAACATATGGAATGGAAAGTTTACCACTTCAAGATAAACATCTGAGTAAAATTCAGGCTAGTGAAATGAAATACCTGAGAAGAGCTGTTAATAAGACTATGAGAGATAAAGTGAGGAATGAAAGAATAAGAAGAGAAGTGGAACAGGAGTCGCTTGACAAAATAATTGAAAAGAGACAGCTAAAGTGGTGGGGACATGTATTCAGAATGAATGAAGAAAAAAGGTTAAGCAAATTCCAGAAGTAAAGGTGCAAGGTAGGAGAGGTAAAGGAAGACCAAGGATAATGTTTGACCACAGAATGGAAAAGATTGGAAGACAATAAATATGATGAAGAGAATGATAGGAAAGAGACAGGAATGGAGGACATGGATCGAGGCAACCAACCCTACGCTATGATGGTAGAAGGGGACTATAGGAAGGCATAATAATTCAACATTTTAAGGAAAATATAGGTCTGTTCAGAAAATTAGTTTCAAACATGTATTGGCATTGAACGTGAAATTCTCGAAAAATCAAGTTTTGATCCTACAGTCGAAATGTCAGAAATAAATCGCCTTTCAGCCTCTCAAAAACATAATATTCAACGATTTTAATAAAAATCGTCTCTGGCTAGGTCTGTACAGATATTAATTTTCAAAAGAGTACCAGCATTGAACGCCTATTTCTCGAAAAATCAAGTATTCATCCTATAGTCCAAACGTCCTAATTGAAACGCTTTTCAGGCTCTGAAAAGCATAATATTTCAACATTTTATAGAAATTAGTCTGTAGAGAAAATGAGTCTCAAACGAATATGAGAATTAAACGCGAATTTCTCGAAAAATTAAATTTTGATCTGATATTAGAAATGTAATAATTAAAATGTTTTTCAGGTTTTGAAAAGAATAATAATTCATCATTTTAAGGAAAATCATCTCTGGCTAGGTCTGTTCAGAAAATGACTTTCAAACGTGTACTAGCATTGAACGTGAAATTCTCGAAAAATTAAGTTTTGATCCTATAGTCGATATGAGAGAAATAAATCGCCTTTCAGCTTCTCAAGAAGATAATATTCAACGATTTTAATAAAAATCGTCTCTGGCTAGGTCTGTACAGAAATTAATTTTCAAAAGAGTACCAGCATTGAACACCTATTTTACGAAAGATCAAGTATTCATCCTATAGTCCAAACGTCATAATTAAAACGCTTTTCAGGCTCTGAAAAGCATAATATTTCAACATTTTATAGAAAGTCATCTCTGGATTAGTCTGTAGAGAAAATGAGTTTCAAACGAATATTAGCATTAAACGCGAATTTCTCGAAAAATCAAGTTTTGATCCTATATTAGAAATTTCATAATTAAAACGTTTTTCAGGCTTTGAAAAGCATAATAATTCATCATTTTAAGGAAAATCATCTGTGGCTAGGTCTGTTCAGAAAATGACTTTCAAACGTGTACTAGGATTGAACGTGAAATTCTCGAAAAATCAAGTTTTGATCCTATAGTCGAAATGTAAGAAATAAAACGCTTTTCAGGCTCTGAAAAGCACAATAATTCAACATTTTATAGAAAGTCATCTCTGGATTAGTCTGTAGAGAAAATAAGTTTCAAACGAATATTAGCATTTAACGCGAATTTCTCGAAATATTAATTTTTGTTTATATATTTGAAATGTAATGTTTAAAACGCTTTGCAGATTTTGAAAAGTAATATAATTCAACATTTTAAGGAAAATCATCTCTGGGTTGGTCTCTGGAGAAAATGAGTTTCAAACGCATATTAGCATTAATCGCGAATTTCTCGAAAATCAAGTTTTGATCCTATATTCGAAATGTAATAATTAAAACGCTTTTCAGTCATTGATAAGCATAGTAATTCAAAATTTTATGGAAAATCATCTTTGGGGTGGTCTGTGAAGAAAATGAGTATCAAACGCATATTAGCATTGAACTTGAATTTCTCGAAAAATCAAGTTTTGATCCAATATTAGAAATGTGAAAATTAAAACGCTTTTCAGGCTCTGAAAAGCATAATAATTCATGACTTTATGAAGGGTTGGTCTGTTTAGAAAATGAGTTTCAAAGGAGTGCATTGAACGTGAATTACTCGAAAAATCAAGTTTTTTTCCTTTAGTTAAAATGTAATAATTAAAACGCTTTTCAGTCTCTGAAAAGCATAATGATTCAACATTTTAAAGAAAATCACCTTTGTCTTTATCTGTAGATAAAGTGAGTTTCAAACGAATATTAGCATTTCACGCGAATTTCTGGAAAAATTAAATTTTGTTCATATATTCCAAATGTAATAAATAAAACGCTTTTCTGGCGTTGAAAAGCATAAGAAATCAACTTTTCAAGGAAAATCATCTTTTGCTAGGTCTGTTCAGAAAATAAGTTTCAAGCGTGTACTAGCATTGAACGCGTATATCTCGAAAAATCAAGTATTCATCCTATAGTCCAAATATCATAATTAGAACGCCTTTCGGTATCTGAGAAGCATTATAATTCAACATTTCAACGAAAATCATTTCTGTCTTGGTCTGTAGAGAATTTGAGTTTCAAACGAATATTAGCATTTAACGCGAATTTCACGAAAAATTAAATTTTGTTCATATAATGGAAATGTAATAACTAAAAGGCTTTTCAGGCTTTGAAAAGCATAATAATTCAACATTTTAATGAAAATCAACTCTGGGTTGGTCTGTGGAGAAAATAAGTTTCAAACGAATATTATTTTTTAAACCGAATTTTTCGAGATATCAAGTATTCATCCTATAGTCGAAATGTCATAATTAAAAAAACTTTTAAAGCTCTAGAAGGCTTAATACTGTCCCACCCTCATCTAGGGGTTAAAATATAGAGAGCCGGACCGGAGGGCGAAGACCAACGGTTCCAGAGGCAGAAGAGGATCATAGAGAAAATCCGAACGGCAATGGAAGCGGAAGATTTACGACCTTAGTGGCCAATATGAGATACTAAGAAGCGGATTGGATATCTCCGTCAAATATCCAAAACCAACTGCTGCCTTTCAGGTGTGTGGGAGCACCAAAGGATATGGGAGAAAACCCTGGAAATAAAAATCAGCCTGGTCGCTGGGCTAATCCCCCACACAAGACTAAAACTAGCGGATTAAGAGAAATAAAGGTAGCCTCGGAATGGATGGATTTAGAAGAAGACAACAAGCAAGGAAATGGAATATCCGAATTTGAACTTGGAATATTAAAACAATGAATGGAATAGAAGTGGAGATTGTAGGAGAAATGAAAAACTATAAACTAGCTGTACTAGGACTATGTGAAGTATGGAAGAAAGGCAATGGTATAATGTGCCTTGAAAGAGAATATGTGCTGAGATATGTTGGAGTAGGTAGAGGAAGAAGAGCTAAGTAGGGAGTTGGAATAATAGTTATTGAGCAAATGGAAGAAAAGGTGGAATCATGTTAACCATTGAATTCAAGGATAATAGTAGTTAGACTGAAAATGGAAGAAAGAATAACAATAATACAAGTTTATGCCCGACAAATGATCAGGACATATTGGAGAAAGAAGTGTTCTATACTCAACAACAAAGAGAAGTGAATAAAGAAGATGAAGAGAATACTAAGGTAATATTGATGGGAGATCTTAATGGTAGAACTGGAAACAATAGGATAAGGTCACATGGTTGTATTTGACCATATGAAAGGGAAAGTGTGATAAATGAAAAGGGACAAGGATTAATAGAATTCTGTGTAGAGAACCAATTGCTACAAGGAAACTTTTTTCCATCATAAGAAAATTCATAAAATCACTTATGAAGCTGAGGGAAGGGAGGCAAAGAGTATAATAAACTATATAATTTACGCAAGAGCACTTCGATATGACTTTATGGATGTAAAGTTAATTCGAGGTGCTGAATTGAGTACTGACCACAGACTGCTAATATGTATAACGAGATTTAAAGGAATAATAGAGAAAGAGATAGGAAGTTTGAAAAGATACAAGTAAAGCTGCTGGCTAAGGATGTTAAGAGAAAACAGTATAAGAAAGTAGTAGAAGAAAAATCGAATTAATTGGAAATAAGAGGAATGGAAATTGACAGTATGTGGGAAAAATTTAAGTAAGTGATACTGTATGCAGCAATTGAAGTATGTGGCAAAGTTAGGGTGAATACAAAAAGGAAAAGAACTAATTGGTGGACGGATGAAGTAAAGAGGAAAGTGAAAGAGAAAAAAAGCATGGAAGAATTACCTAGAATTAAGATTAGGGGAACATAGGTTAATATATGTGCAAAAATGAAATGAGAGTAAATTGGCTGTAGAGGAGGCAAAGCGAAAATCATTGGAGAAGGTTGGAAATGATATTGAACAAAGTTTTGTAGAACATAGAAAGCAGTTCTGGAATATGGTTAAAAGCCTGAAAGGAAAATGGGTAAAAGCAGCAAGAGCTATAAAAAATAAGGAAAATGTACTAGTCATAGGAGGGGAGAATGTGATGGACGAATGGAGGAAATACTATGAAGAAAAGTTCAAGGATAGGACAAATGAGCAGGAACAGGAACAGGAGAAGGATGAGAGAATAAGGAACAGATAAGAAGAGGAGCATGTAGAAGAAGATATGATGATAACAGAGAATGAAGTGAGAGAAGCAATTAAACGGATACGAATTGGGAAAGCTGCGGGATGGGATGGAATAGCACCAGAATTTATAAAATATGGAGGACCAAGAACAGCTGAAATACTACTGAATATATTAAGGGAAGTATGGAGAACTAAGACTATACCAGAAGAGTGGAAAAGGAACATAATTGTGCCAGTACACAAGAAAGGTAGTAATAAGGAATGTGATAATTATAGAGCAATATGTCTATCATCAGTTGTATATAAGATGTATACGAATATATTGGAAAGGAGGCTGTGAAAAATCATGTAGGGAAAACTTGAAGAGGAACAAGCTGGATTTAGACCTGGGAGACAGACTCAAGATCACATTTTTATATTAAGAACAATGATGGGGAAAATGCTGGACAAAAATAAAAGAATATACTTAGCATTTGTAGACTTGAAAGAGGCATTTGACTCGGTACCTAGAAAATATCTATGTGAGGCATTAGAAAGTAAGGAAGTACGTAAGGAACTTATGAAAGCAATAAGAAGTGTATATAAAAGAATAGTAAGAATAGAAGGAAACGAGTGTAAGGAATTTCAAATAGAAAAAGGAATTAAACAGGGAGACAGACTCAGTCCTTTACTTTTCATTAATGTAATGGATGAAATAACTAAAATTTGTAAAAAGAAGAACCCCAAGAGTACAAATAGGATATTGGAATGTGAGAGTACTACAACTGCAAGTACTGCTTCTTGCTGATGATATAGTCTTAATTGCTAGCAGTGAAGAGAATTTACAGAGGAGCGTAATAGAATGGGGAGAAGAACTTGCGAGAAAAGGGATGAAGATTAATATTAAGAAAAGTAAAGTTATGCAGGTGGCAAAAGGAGAATAATAACATGAAATAGCAATTAGATATGGAAACGAGAACTTGGAAGAAGTAGATGAATATGAATATTTAGGAACCATCATAACAAGTGATGGTAGGTGTGATGAAGAAATCCTAAATAGGAAAAGAAAATCAAATACAGTATATTATCAGTTTAGTAAAACAATAAAGGGAAAGAAAGAAGTGGCAGTAAAGACAAAAACGCAGCTATACAAATCAGTATTGGCCCCTACATTAACATATGGAATGGAAAGTTTACCACTTCAAGAAAAAACATCTGAGTAAAATTCAGACAAGTGAAATGAAATACCTGAGAAGAGCTGTTAATATGACTATGAGAGATAAAGTGAGGAATGAAAGAATAAGAAGAGAAGTGGAACAGGAGTCGCTAGAGAAAATAATTGAAAAGAGACAGCTAAAGTGGTGGGGACATGTATTCAGAATGAATGAAGAAAAAAGGTAAAGCAAATTCCAGAAGTAAAGGTGCAAGATAGGAGAGGTAAAAAGAGACCATGGATAATGTATGACCACAGAATGGAGATTGGAGGACAATAAATATGATGAAGAGAATGATGGGAAACAGACAGTAATGGAGGACATGGATCGAGGCAACCAACCCTACGCTATGATGGCAGAAGGGGACTATAGGAAGGCATAATAATTCAACATTTTAAGGAAAATATCACTGTCCAACAATGATTTTGTTAAAAGTAAAATTTCAACGGTGCTTAATGTTTTGCCACCTGCTGATTCCGAAAATGAAGTCAGAAATTTGTCAATCACCCACCATTTTTTTGTAACAATAAAAATATAATTCTGCATTATTATTGCAGCATGCAGTCCATAATAAGCTGATTGGTAGGCAATATTTAAAATATTTTATGTCTTTGCTCCAAGAAAATCTAGAATCAGCACCTCGTCCGGTGCTTCATGGACCTGGAGTTCCCATACCTGCTCCACCAGATGACATAAGTGTAACGGAAGAAAGTGAAAGTGTTCCTAACAAATGTAGTGAATTGCATAATGATCCTGATTTTGTGGGGAGTGTTTCAACAGCTGAACCTCACTTAATAATTGAAGATGATCTTGACGATTTAGTTCGAGATCTAAAGTTAAGTAAGGGTAAAGCAGAACTGCTTGCATCGCGATTAAAAGGATGCCATTTGTTGGAGATTGACACTAGAGTTACTTTTTTCCGGCAAAAAGACTTTGTATGTAGATATGCATGCTGAAGACAAGTACCTTGTTTTCTGTTGTAACATCTATGGTCTATTAGAGTCACTAGTTATTGTCCACAAAAGTGAAGAACGGCGTTTGTTTTTAGACTCTTCGAAAACAAGTTTGAAAGGAGTTCTACTGCATTCCCGTAGCATATTCCTGGGGCATGAAGGAAAGTTATGAAAACATGAAACTGTTAACAAACATCCAGTACTGTAAATACTCTTGGCAGATAGGTAGAGATTTAAAAGTTATTGCTATTCTCTTAGGATTGCAACTAGGTTACACCAAAATTTTGCTGTTTCCTGTGTAAATGGGACAGCAGAGATAGAAAAGATCTTTGTTAAAAAGAACTGGCCGAAGAGAGAGTCATTCATCGCAGGACAGGAGAATGTTGTTCATCCACCACTTGTAAGTTCAGACAAAATCTTACTGCCTCCTCTCCACATAAAGCTTGGTCTGATGAAGAATTTTGTAAAAGGAATGGACAGTGAGGGTAGTGGATTTATGTTCCTCAAAGAGAAGTTTCAGCAAATTACTGAGGCGAAACTAAAAGAGGGAATATTTGTTGGCCCTCAAATCAGGAAACTAATGAAAGATAATGATTTTGAAAAGAGCCTAAATGAGCTGGAATTGGCTGCTTGGCAATCTTTCAAGGAAGTTTGCATAAATTTTCTGGGAAACTACAAGTCAGAAAATTACAAAGAACTTATCAGTAATTTTATTCTAAACTATCATGCTCTGGGGTGTAATATGTCTCTGAGATACACTTTTTAGGCTCCCACCTCGATTTCTTCCCGTAAAACCTTGGGACAATGAGCGACGAACATGGAGAACATTTTCACCAGGAAATTGGTGAAATGGAAAGGCCCTACCAGGGAAAATGGACTCCAAATATGTTGGCAGATTATTGCTGGACACTAAAAAGAGATGTTCCTCAGGCAAAGTACAGCAGAAAATAAAGTTCGAAGACATTCTAGATATGCCATTGTAAATAATATTGCATCGTATCTCTATAAGGCTATATAAGATTTGTATGTACCTAATATTTTGTATGTACCCTGTTACTTAAATTTCATGGGTGATGGAAAAATTCTGTAATTAGATTTGAAATCAGCACATCAAATTCAATGGAATCAACCCCAACTTCTCTTTTAACAGACAAAAACTTCAATTTTTTTGGACAGTGTAATCTCTGGCTAGGTCTGTTCAGAAAATGAGTTTCAAACATGTATTAGCATTGAACGTGAAATTCTCGAATAATCAAGTTTTGATCCTATGGTAGAAATGTCAGAAATAAATCGCCTTTCAGCCTCTCAAAAACATAATATTCAACGATTTTAATAAAAATCGTCTCTGGCTAGTCTGCACAGAAATTAATTTTCAAAAGGGTACCAGCATTGAACGCCTATTTCTCGAAAAATCAAGTATTCATCCTATAGTCCAAACGTCATAATTAAAACGCTTTTCAGGCTTTGAAAAGCATAATAATTCAACATTTTAAGGAAAATCATTTTTGGGATGGTCTGTAGAGAAAATAAGTTTCAAACTCATATTAGCATTGAACTTCAATTTCTCGAAAGATCAAGTTTTGATCTTACATTAGAAATGTGAAAATTAAAACGATTTTCAGGCTCTGAAAAGCATAATAAATCAACATTTTAAGGAAAATCATCTTTGGCTTGGTCTGTAGAGAAAATGAGTTTCAAACGAATATTAGCATTTAACGCGAATTTATCGAAAATCAAAGTTTGTTCATATATTCGAAATGTAATAATTAAAACGCTTTTCAGTATCTGAAAAGCATAATAATTCATCATTTTAAGGAAAATCATCTCCGGGTTGGTCTGTGGAGAAAATGTGTTTGAAACGTGCACTAGCATTGAACGCGTATTTTTCGAAAAATCAAGAATTCATCATATAGTCCAAATGTCATAATTAAAACCATTGGCGATTTCTCTGGGTGTGTAAGTCGTGTGTCAACGGCCAAAGGAAAATGAAATAAAGAAGAAAGTATCTGTACTTTTACAAATTACGATTTTGAGCGTTTTTCTTTAATTGTCAGTCTCGAGCGCCCGGTAGTTTTCGAACGCGGCGCAGCGTGCAGTGGTTGTCAGGCAGGCAGATCGGTCCCGGACTGCCAGGACGTTGGAGAGGAAATACAACGTCTTACCACTGCCGAAACATGGGATGACCGCGCATGCGCACCCTGCCACCCACCACCATGGTTAGCTTCTCAAGGCGTTGTATTTCTTCCCAACGGTTTGACTTTCATTCACCCCGCGTTCCGCGTTGTTTTGCTCGTGATTGTTATGCATTATTTTTTAAATGTGTGGTGTGAAGTGATGTGATTATTTTAAGATGGAGAATAGTGAAAGTGTTGTGCAAAAATATTTAAATAATTCCTTTTCTTCGCTTTCGTATTCAGAGAAGAAACAAGTGATTGACAATGGTCGACCATGTCCGAATCTCACGATGTCACCATATGTTAAAGGAAAAAGTGGTGCTGGAAAAGGTTTTGAAAGACATTTTCGAAAAGAACTCTATGAAATATCAGACTGGCTTTGCGAGTGTGATGTGGTGAATAAATTTTACTGTTGAACATGTTTATTATTCTTAGGGGAGTGCGGGATCCCGAAAAGTCGGGAGCGGGAAAAAAATTTCCCGTCCCGATCCCGACTTTTGGAAATGACTTCCCGACCTTTTCGGGATCCCGAGCAATCGGGAAATACCGAGTGGTCATTTTAAAAAGTTGTTAATTCTCGATGTTTTCGGCAGTGCAAATGTCTGGAACTTACCGGAAATTCTTAGTTTTTGTAACAGAAATGCAAAAACAATCACTTAAGGTGAAAATGACGTGTAGAATTCGATTTTTCAAGAGCTTCGGAAAATATCGAACATTTTCCGTCCCGGGATTTAAAAAATATCATGTCCCGACTCTCGACTAAAAAAGGTGTTTCGAATTATCAAGGGTATTCGGATTTGAATCATCTCAACACTGCAGTGAAAAAACAGAGTGAGTCTGAATTTCATCTTTCTAGTTTCTTTAAATTTAGTAGTTTTGTTGCCACCCCTACTAGAATTGACGTTCTTTTGGATACTGAACGAAAATCTGAAACAGAGCTACACAATGAAAAAGAAAAAAAGAACAGGGAAATATTAAAGAGGTCGATTAACGCCGTCTACTATTTAACAAAGCAAGAACTGCCATTCCGAGGCCATGAGGAAAGTGCAGCATCTCTAAATAAGGGCAATTACATGGAATTCCTTACTACAAGTGCCGAGTTTGATTCCTCATTAAAATAACATTTATTAAATTCTACAGTTTTTCGCTGCATTTCGGCAGGCATTCAAAATGATTTAATAAATTCAGTTTCGATGTTCTGAGAGATGAAATCTACAATGAAATTCAAAACACAGACTTTGTGGCTATCATTGTCGATGAAACATCAGACATTAGCAATAAATCTCAGGTGTCAACCGTGTTACGTTTTTTTTCGGCCTCACAGAAAAAAGTCATTCAAAGATTTCTTGGGTTTCATGACATGAGCGCCGATAAAACTGCAGGAGCTCTTTTTAGTCACGTGACTGAAATAATGGATAAATATAAGTGTGGGGATAAATTAATTGCCCAGACATACAATGGGTGTTCTGTAATGAGTGGTCAGTTAAATGGCTTTCAAAGTAAAGTTTTGGAAAAGTATCCGAAAGCTTTCTTTACGCATTGTCACTTTCACTAACATGTTCAAAAAACGTAAGTGGACTGTGGATTAATTGACTGCAATGAGTTCAAGAGGATTTTCTAGCTTCCTGAAGGATTTCGAAAATATATTTTTAATAAAGGCTTTATCCAACTTGCTTGCCTTTTAAGACGTATTATTCAGTATATTGCAGTCTAAAAATGTTGATATTTTGTATTGCATTTTGTATTAAAGTAATACAATAACTGAATTTCAACAACAGCTGCAAAAGAAATTGAGATTTTCGAAACACTATGGAATTCTATAACTGGTGCAGTAGAAGAGGAAGAGGTTGTTGAAATGAAAAGGAGGTGACGGAACAACGAATCACAGAAAGACCACTGCCGGAGGCTTTACTTTAAAATCAATGATAATATCAGCGACCAGATAACAATTAGATTCGCATCATTTGAAGAATTGCAATATTTTGATTTACTAAATCCCACAAAACGGGGCTACTTCAATAAAAGAGAAAATTTCCTCAGCATCTCGTACATAAATTGCAGGAAATTTGTGGCAGTCTGTTTAATTTAACCAAACTGCAGAATGAACTTTACGTTTGGTATGCTTCCACTGAAGGATCAGAGAAAACACCAATTGAGATTGTAAATTATCTACTGGACACGAATCTAGTGGGTGGGTTTACGGAAATATATAAATTACCAGTGTTGATCATACAATTCCTTCCACGACGTCAACTGTCGAGAGATCGTTCTCGTCACTGAAGAGGATCCACACATTCTGCCGCTCTACTCAAACTCAGAACCGGATGACGAATTTAAGTCTTATCCCCATCCAGAAAGAATTACATTCTGAGCTGCGAGAAGGGGATAAATCTACATTTTATGAGGCGGTGATCAGCGCACTTCTCTCTAAAGAAAGAAGAATAGAGCTGGAATTCAAGTAACTGTAAGTAATGAGCAGTTGATTTTTCAAAATTTACTTTTTGGAAGGATAAATGAAGAGTAAGGGGAAAAAACCGGGAATGCATTTTAGCGATTTTTCAATGAACGGGTCATTCTTATGTCCACGGTGTTTTTTTAGGGGTGATGGGAGTTCCACCAACCCTTCTGGTTGCAAACTCGTACTTTAAAAATTAATTGTATGGCGAAGTATTGAACATTAATTTTCGTTTAAACAGATCTTGCTTGTCCTTACCCTTCAAAAATATTAATATTTTAAATGAAGTATTTACTTCATTTAAAATAATTTATGTAATGTAATGTTTTTCTAAATATTTCTAAATTTACACCAAAAATATTCGGAGAAAATTAGTAATATTGGGTCACAGAAATGAGAGGGGGAGGGGTTAACATTCCTTCTTTGCCAACGCCTTAAGTTCAGAGTCAGGAGACGCCACTGATTAAAACGCTTTTCAGTCTCTGAAAAGCATAATAATTCAACATTTTAAGGAAAATCATCTTTGGCTTGGTCTGTAGAGAAAATGAGTTTCAAACAAATATTAGCATTTAAAGCGAATTTATCGAAAAATCAAAGTTTGTTCATATATTCAAAATGTAATAATTAAAACGCTTTTCAGGTCCTGGAAAGCATAATAATTTAACATTTTAAGGATAATTAGCTCTGGGTTGGTCTGTGGAGAAAATGTGTTTCAAACGTGTACTAGAATTGAACGCGCATTTCTCGAAAAATCAAGTATTCATCCTATAGTCCAAATATCATAATTAAAACGCTTTTCAGTCTCTGAAAAGCATAATAATTCAACATTTTAACGAAAATCATATTTGGCTTGGTCTGTAGATGAAATGAGTTTCAAACGAATATTAGCATTTCACGCTAATTTCTGGAAAAATTAAATTTTGTTCATATATTTCAAATGTAATAATTAAAACGCTTTTCAGGCGTTGAAAAGCATAAGAAATCAACTTTTGAAGGAAAATCATCTCTGGCTAGGTCTGTTCAGAAAATGAGTTTCAAACGTGTACTAGCATTGAACGCGTATTTCTCGAAAAATCAAGTATTCATCCTACAGTCCAAATATCATAATTAGAACGCCTTTCGGTATCTGAAAAGCATTATAATTCAACATTTCAAGGAAAATCATTTCTGTCTTGGTCTGTAGGGAATTTGTGTTTAAAACGAATATTAGCATTTAACGCGAATTTCTCGAAAAGTCAAATTTTGTTCATATATTCGAAATGTAATAACTAAAACTGTTTTCAGGTTTTGAAAAGAATAATAATTCAACATTTTAATAAAAATCATCTCTGTGTTGGTCTTTGGAGAAAATAAGTTTCAAACGAATATTATCATTTAACCCGAATTTCTCGAGATATCAAGTAGTCATCCTATAGTCGAAATGTCATAATTAAAACACTTTTAAGGCTCTAGAAGACTTAATACTGTGCCACCCTCATCTAGGGGTTAAAATATAGAGAGCCGGCCCGGAAGGCGAAGACCAACGGTTCCAGAGGCAGAAGAGGATCATAGAGAAAATCCGAACGGCAATGGAACCGGAAGATTTACGTCCTTAGTGTCCAATATGAGCCACTAAAAAGCGGATTGTATATCTCCGTCAAATATCAAAAACCAACTGCTGCCTTGCAGGGGTGTGGGAGCACCAAAGGATATGGGAGAAAACCCTGGAAATAAAAATCAGCCTGGTCGTTGTGCTAATCCCCCACACCAGACTAAAATTAGCGGATTAAGAGAAATAAAGGTAGCCTCGGAAAGGATGGATTTAGTTCAAAGACGACAAGCAAGGAAATGGAATATCCGAATTGGAACTTGGAATATTAAAACAATGAATGGAAAAGAAGTGGATATTGTAGGAGAAATGAAAAAGTATAAACTAGCTGTACTAGGACTAAGTGAAGTATGGAAGAAAGTCAATTTTATAATGTGCCTTGAAAGAGGATATGTGCTGAGATATGTTGGAGTAGGTAGAGGAAGAAGAGCTAAGGAGGGAGTTGGAATAATAGTTAATGAGCAAATGGAAGAAAGGGTGGAATCATGGGATCCAGTGAATTCAAGGATAATAGTAGTTAGACTGAAAATGGAAGAAAGAATAACAATAATACAAGTTTATGCCCCGACAAATGATCAGGACATATTGGAGAAAGAAGTTTTCTATACTCAACAACAAAGAGTAGTGAATAAAGAGAATGAAGAGAATACTAAGGTAATATTGATGGGAGATCTTAATGGTAGAACTGGAAACAATAGGATAAGGTCACATGGTTGTATGGGACCATATGAAGGTAAAAAGTGTGATAAATGAAAAGGGACAAAAATTAATAGAATTCTGTGTAGAGAACCAATTGCTACAAGGAAACTCCGTTTTCCAGCATAAGAAAATTCATAAAATCACTTATGAAGCTGATAGAAGGGAGGCAAAGAGTATAATAGACTATATAATTTACGCAAGAGCACTTGGATATGACTTTATGGATGTTAAGGTAATTCGAAGTGCTGAATTGAGTACTGACCACAGACTGCTAATATGTATAACGAGATTTAAGAGGAATAGTAGAGAAAGAGATAGGAAGTTTGAAAAGATACAAGTAAAGCTGCTGGCTAAGGATGTTAAGAGAGAACAGTATAAGAAACTAGTAGAAGAAAAATTGAATGAATTGGAAATAAGAGGAATGGAAATTGACAGTATGTTGGAAAAATTTAAGGAAGTGATATTGTATGCAGCAATTGAAGTATGTGGCAAAGTTAGGGTGAATACAAAAAGGAAAAAAACTAATTGGTCGACGGATGAAGTAAAGAGGAAAGTGAAAGAGAAAAAGAAAGCATGGAAGAATTACCTAGAATTAAGATGAGAGGAACATAGGTTAATATATGTGCAAAAAAGAAATGAGAGTAAATTGGCTGTAGAGGAGGCAAAGCGAAAATCATGGGAGAAGTTTGGAAATGATATTGAACAAAGTTTTGTAGAACATAGAAAAGTAGTTCTGGAATATGGTTAAAAGCCTGAAAGGAAGATGGGTAAAAGCAGCAAGAGCTATAAGAAATAAAGAAAATGTTACTAGTCATAGGAAGGGAGAATGTGATGGAGGAATGGAGAAAATACTATGAAGAAAAGTTCAAGGATAGGACAAATGAGCAGGAACAGGAACAGGAGAAGGATGAGAGAATAAGGAACAGAGAAGAGGAGGAGCATGTAGAAGAAGATATGATGATAACAGAGAATGAAGTGAGAGAAGCAATTAAACGGATACGAATTGGGAAAGCTGCAGGATGGGATGAATAACACCAGAATTTATAAACTATGGAGGACCAAGAATGGCTGAAATAATACTGAATATATTAAGGGAAGTATGGAGAACTAAGACTATACCAGAAGAGTGGAAAAGGAACATAATTGTTATAGTACACAAGAAAGGGGGTAATAAGGAATGTGATAATTATAGAGCAATATGTCTATCATCAGTGGTATATAAGATGTATACGAATATATTGGAAAGGAGGCTGTGAAAAATCATGGAGGGAAAACTTGAAGAGGAACAAGCTGGATTTAGACCTGGGAGACAGACTCAAGATCACATTTTTATATTAAGAACAATGATGGGGAAAATGCTGGACAAAAATAAAATAATATATTTAGCATTTCTAGACTTGAAAGCGGCATTTGACTCGGTACCTAGAAAATATCTATGTGAGGCATTAGAAAGTAAGGAAGTACCTAAGGAACTTATGAAAGCAATAAGAAGGGTATATAACGATGTAAAAGGAATAGTAAGAATAGAAGGAAACGAGTGTAAGGAATTTCAAATAGAAAAAGGAATTAAACAGGGAGATAGTCTCAGTCCTTTACTTTTCATTAATGTAATGGATGAAATAACTAAAACTTGCAAAAGAAGAACCCCAAGAGTACAAATAGGATATTGGAATATGAGAGTAATACAACTGCAAGTACTGCTATATGCTGATGATATAGTTTTAATTGCTAGCAGTGAAGAGAATTTACAGAGGAGCGTAATAGAATGGGGAGAAGAACTTGCGAGAAAAGGGATGAAGATTAATATTAAGAAAAGTAAAGTTATGCAGGTGGCAAAAGGAGAAAAAGATCATGAAATAGCAATTAGATATGGAAACGATAACTTCGAAGAAGTAGATGAATATGAATATTTAGGAACCATCATAACAAGTGATGGTAGGTGTGTTGAAGAAATCCTAAATAGGAAAAGAAAAGCAAATACAGTATATTATCAGTTTAGTAAAACAATAATGGGAAAGAAAGAAGTGGCAGTAAAGACAAAAATGCAGCTATACAAATCAGTATTGGTCCCTACATTAACATATGGAATGGAAAGTTTACCACTTCAAGATAAACATCTGAGTAAAATTCAGGCTAGTGAAATGAAATACCTGAGAAGAGCTGTTAATAAGGCTATGAGAGATAAAGTGAGGAATGATAGAATAAGAAGAGAAGTGGAACAGGAATCGCTAGAGAAAATAATTGAAAAGAGACAGCTAAAGTGGTGGGGACATGTATTCAGAATGAATGAAGAAAAAAGGTAAATCAAATTCCAGAAGTAAAGGTGCAAGGTAGGAGAGGTAAAGGAAGACCAAGGATAATGTTTGACCACAGAATGGAAAAGATTGGAAGACAATAAATATGATGAAGAGAATGATGGGAAACAGACAGTAATGGAGGACATGGATCGAGGCAACCAACCCTACGCTATGATTGCAGAAGGGGACTATAGGAAGGCATAATAATTCAACATTTTAAGGAAAATATCACTGTCCAACAATGATTTTGTTAAAAGTAAAATTTCAACGGTGCTTAATGTTTTGCCACCTGCTGATTCCGAAAATGAAGTCAGAAATTTGTCAATCACCCACCATTTTTTTGTAACAATAAAAATATAATTCTGCATTATTATTGCAGCATGCAGTCCATAATAAGCTGATTGGTAGGCAATATTTAAAATATTTTATGTCTTTGCTCCAAGAAAATCTAGAATCAGCACCTCGTCCGGTGCTTCATGGACCTGGAGTTCCCATACCTGCTCCACCAGATGACATAAGTGTAACGGAAGAAAGTGAAAGTGTTGCTAACAAATGTATTGAATTGCATAATGATCCTGATTTTGTGGGGAGTGTTTCAACAGCTGAACCTCACTTAATAACTGAAGATGATCTTGACGATTTAGTTCGAGATCTAAAGTTAAGTAAGGGTAAAGCAGAACTGCTTGCATCGCGATTAAAAGGATGCCATTTTTTGGAGATTGACACTAGAGTTACTTTTTTTTCCGGCAAAAAGACTTTGTATGTAGATATGCATGCTGAAGACAAGTACCTTGTTTTCTGTTGTAACATCTATGGAGAAATGAAAAAGTATAAACTAGCTGTACTAGGACTAAGTGAAGTATGGAAGAAAGGCAATGGTATAATGTGCCTTGAAGGAGGATATGTGCTGAGATATGTTGGAGTAGGTAGAGGAAGAAGAGCTAAGGAGGGAGTTGGAAGCAAATGAGCAAATAGAAGAAAGTGTGGAATCATGGGATCCAGTGAATTCAAGGATAATAGTAGTTAGACTGAAAATAGAAGAAAGAATGACAATAATACAAGTTTATGCCCCGACAAATCATCAAGACATATTGGAGAAAGAAGTTTTCTATACTCAACAACAAAGAGTAGTGAATAAAGAGAATGAAGAGAATGCTAAGGTAATATTGATGGGAGATCTTAATGGTAGAACTGGAAACAATAGATTAAAGTCACATGGTTGTATCGGACCATATGAAGGGGAAAGTGTGATAAATGAAAAGGGACAAAGATTAATAGAATTCTGTGTAGAGAACCAATTGCTACAAGGAAACTCCTTTTTCCAGCATAAGAAAATTCATAAAATCACTTATGAAGCTGATAGAAGGGAGGCAAAGAGTATAATAGACTATATAATTTAAGCAAGAGCACTTCGATATGACTTTATGGATGTTAAGGTAATTCGAAGTGCTGAATCTAGTACTGACCACAGACTGCTAATATGTATAACGAGATTTAAGAGGAATAGTAGAGAGAGATAGGAAGTTTGAAAAGATACAAGTAAAGCTGCTGGCTAAGGATGTTAAGAGAGAACAGTATAAGAAACTAGTAGAAGAAAAATTGAATGAATTGGAAATAAGATGAATGGAAATTGAGAGTATGTTGGAAAAATTTAAGGAAGTGATATTGTATGCAGCAATTGAAGTATGTGGCAAAGTTAGGGTGAATACAAAAAGGAAAAAAACTAATTGGTCGACGGATGAAGTAAAGAGGAAAGTGAAAGAGAAAAAGAAAGAATCGAAGAATTACCTAGAATTAAGATGAGAGGAAAATAGGTTAATATATGTGCAAAAAAAAAATGAGAGTAAATTGGCTGTAGAGGAGGCAAAGCGAAAATCATGGGAGAAGTTTGGAAATGATATTGAACATAGAAAGCAGTTCTGGAATATGGTTAAAAGCCTGAAAGGAAAATGGGTGAAAGCAGCAAGAGCTATAAGAAATAAGGAAAATGTAGTAGTCATAGGAAGGGAGAATGTGATTAAGGAATGGAGAAAATACTATGAAGAAAAGTTCAAGGATAGGACAAATGAGCAGGAACAGGAACAGGAGAAGGATGAGAGAATAAGGAACAGAGAAGAGGAGGAGCATGTAGAAGAAGATATGATGATAACAGAGAATGAAGTGAGAGAAGCAATTAAACGGATACGAATTGGGAAAGCTGCAGGATGGGATGGAATAGCACCAGAATTTATAAAATATGGAGGACCTAGAATGGCTGAAATAATACTGAATATATTAAGGGAAGTATGGAGAACTAAGACTATACCAGAAGAGTGGAAAAGGAACATAATTGTTATAGTACACAAGAAAGGGGGTAATAGGGAATGTGATAATTATAGAGCAATATGTCTATCATCAGTTGTATATAAGATGTATACGAATATATTGGAAAGGAGGCTGTGAAAAATCATGGAGGGAAAACTTGAAGAGGAACAAGCTGGATTTAGACCTGGGAGACAGACTCAAGATCACATTTTTATATTAAGAACAATGATGGGGAAAATGCTGGACAAAAATAAAATAATATACTTAGCATTTCTAGACTTGAAAGCGGCATTTGACTCGGTACCTAGAAAATATCTATGTGAGGCATTAGAAAGTAAGGAAGTACCTAAGGAACTTATGAAAGCAATAAGAAGTGTATATAACGAAGTAAAAGGAATAGTAAGAATAGAAGGAAACGAGTGTAAGGAATTTCAAATAGAAAAAGGAATTAAACAGGGAGATAGTCTCAGTCCTTTACTTTTCATTAATGTAATGGATGAAATAACTAAAACTTGCAAAAGAAGAACCCCAAGAGTACAAATACGATATTGGAATATGAGAGTAATACAACTGCAAGTACTGCTATATGCTGATGATATAGTTTTAATTGCTAGCAGTGTAGAGAATTTACAGAGGAGCGTAATAGAATGGGGAGAAGAACTTGCGAGAAAAGGGATGAAGATTAATATTAAGAAAAGTAAAGTTATGCAGGTGGCAAAAGGAGAAAAAGATCATGAAATAGCAATTAGATATGGAAACGATAACTTCGAAGAAGTAGATGAATATGAATATTTAGGAACCATCATAACAAGTGATGGTAGGTGTGATGAAGAAATCCTAAATAGGAAAAGAAAAGCAAATACAGTATATTATCAGTTTAGTAAAACAATAATGGAAAAGAAAGAAGTGGGAGTAAAGACAAAAATGCAGCTATACAAATCAGTATTGGTCCCTACATTAACATATGGAATGGAAAGTTTACCACTTCAAGATAAACATCTGAGTAAAATTCAGGCTAGTGAAATGAAATACCTGAGAAGAGCTGTTAATAAGACTATGAGAGATAAAGTGAGGAATGATAGAATAAGAAGAGAAGTGGAACAGGAGTCGCTAGAGAAAATGATTGAAAAGAGACAGCTAAAGTGGTGGGGACATGTATTCAGAATGAATGAAGAAAAAAGGTAAATCAAATTCCAGAAGTAAAGGTGCAAGGTAGGAGAGGTAAAGGAAGACCAAGGATAATGTTTGACCACAGAATGGAAAAGATTGGAAGACAATAAATATGATGAAAAGAATGAAGGGAAACAGACAGTAATGGAGGACATGGATCGAGGCAACCAACCCTACGCTATGATTGCAGAAGGGGACTATAGGAAGGCATAATAATTCAACATTTTAAGGAAAATATCACTGTCCAACAATGATTTTGTTAAAAGTAAAATTTCAACGGTGCTTAATGTTTTGCCACCTGCTGATTCCGAAAATGAAGTCAGAAATTTGTCAATCACCCACCATTTTTTTGTAACAATAAAAATATAATTCTGCATTATTATTGCAGCATGCAGTCCATAATAAGCTGATTGGTAGGCAATATTTAAAATATTTTATGTCTTTGCTCCAAGAAAATCTAGAATCAGCACCTCGTCCGGTGCTTCATGGACCTGGAGTTCCCATAATTGCTCCACCAGATGACATAAGTGTAACGGAAGAAAGTGAAAGTGTTCCTAACAAATGTAGTGAATTGCATAATGATCCTGATTTT
Source organism: Lepisma saccharinum (assembly GCF_977018435.1). Taxonomy (NCBI): domain Eukaryota; kingdom Metazoa; phylum Arthropoda; class Insecta; order Zygentoma; family Lepismatidae; genus Lepisma; species Lepisma saccharinum. The sequence continues at coordinate 66,539,701 of NC_139244.1, read as the reverse complement.
GTGGGGAGTGTTTCAACAGCTGAACCTCACTTAATAATTGAAGATGATCTTGACGATTTAGTTCGAGATCTAAAGTTAAGTAAGGGTAAAGCAGAACTGCTTGCATCGCGATTAAAAGGATGCCATTTGTTGGAGATTGACACTAGAGTTACTTTTTTTCCGGCAAAAAGACTTTGTATGTAGATATGCATGCTGAAGACAAGTACCTTGTTTTCTGTTGTAACATCTATGGGTCATTCCACGTCAATTCATCCAGGCCATGTCACCCACCATCCCCGATTTTGATGAAATTCGGTATGCTTATAGAACTTTTCATGCTGATTACAAAAATGACAACTTTTTTAAAATTGGTCAAGGGGTTCAGAAGTTACGCGCTTTTTAAGATCTCCGTGTACGCCACATCCGGCTCCACTTTGAATGACACGCATTAGGTTATAAACGATCAGATCTTCCCTCGGGTTTGCCGTAGAAACTTCAGGTTTGTTTTCTTTTGTTCAGAATAGTATAAGCTTTCGTTTAAATAACGTTTCAGATGAATGCATCAGTAAACATGTATTTTTATATAGAGTTTTATGTATTTTTTTTAGAAAATAAATGACTAACTTCAAGAGTGAATTTCATGCAATGCCCCCCCTTCAATTTCGCCCCAATTTTATATGTAGGTAGCTCAGAGTGTGTACTAATGCCTGATGAAAAAATTGGGATGGGCGGTTCAGAGACAGGGTGATAAAAAAATCATTTGCATAAAATGACATTAAAAGTAAATCTTATTAAAAATGCTTATGTATTTAGCGCAAAGCCTGAAGTACAATATGTTTCAAGTTACAATATTCAAAATTTATGTTCACTAAGCATAGGCGTAACCTGGCGGGGACAAAGGGAAGCACTTGCCCCCTCCAAAATTTATAAGTTAAATATATTTTGTGATCCTCCTGGCACTTGGGGAACAAACAAATAAAGAGTAATAATTGTGATTTTTCAAATGTATTTATCAAATAATCCTGGACACTATTTTTATGCGATGGATAACTTTGCGATTATCTCAACCCGAAGAAAGTTTCCAAGTGACCCATTAAGATAGTACTTAAAAATTGTACTTTATGCATTGCCAAAATTTCATGTACTATAAATTGTGCCGTTCACATTTTAGATGGATATTTTGAACATTTCAAACACACTAAAGTATTTGACTTATCACTAAGTACATATGTTCATCCATTTGTATTGTTAATGTCCACTGGACACAGCATACTTTTTGGCCAGTAGTGGGAAGTTGATGGACAAAGTGTATGCAAGAATTTAATTGCTGCATCGCCATTTTCACGTGGACTTTTGAAGCAATGCTTTAAACAAGTTTGAGTCACGCACACACATGCTACTACATAACTGTTCACTGTTGGAATTCGAAAGCCACTTCTTCACAGAAGTCAAACCATACAGTTATACAAAACATATCACATCAGCACTTACTATTTTGGCTCTGACTGTTAAACAACTAGTGTTTCGAAGTAATTAGTTACTTTTACAAGTAACAGTTACTTTTTATTTAGGAATTCTAACTGTAACTAGCTACTTTTAAAAGTAAGTACCTGTAACGTTAACAACGGTAACAGAGTTACTTTTTGCAGTAGGGAAATAGCTAAATTGGACAATTCTGTTCCAGACTATAAAAATAAAATATGTACCTTCTCCAGATGCTACGTGAAAGGATTTACTTGGAATTGCTGACAAGGAAGCTATACTTTGTTGCATGCTAAATTTAGAACATCCACGCTTTACTGTAATTCATTTCTAATTGTATGTGAAAACGCCATTGTTTTTGGTAGACTGCTGCGTTCGTTTGGAATGTTGTTGTACAACTAGGAAAAAGTCATTGTCGAGGGAGTGGATCTTTGGATATTGTTGAACTTGAAACGGAGGAGAAAGAAATAGGTGCAAGTGGAATCAATGACACCATATTCAAAATACCGTGGTCAGCATACAAATGATTTTTAATTATAATCGTTCAAGCAAAGTTGACTGTGTTTTCCATCATTTATTAGCAGTAATAATGTAAATATATGAATACATATTATGTACTAGAAACATAAGTAAAACATGGAAGTCTTCTTGATCATTGATTTTGTGTAACTTTTACACAAATCAATGATCAATAACAGTACGTTACTGTTACAGTAACTGTAAAAGAAACTCAGTTACTTTCAAAGTACCAGTAACAATAACTGAGTAACTTTTTTAATGATTGACTGTAACTCAGTTACTTGTAAAAAGTAACTTACGGAACCTGTAAGTTCAAAATAGTGCATACTTCCTGGTACTATTGTAGTACTTTGCAATCGCTGACACATTGTACTGTGGGTTGTTGTCATTTCACCCTAGATGATTACTAAAGAAATTTATGCCTTGAATACTATTTCTACATAATTGCCGTACTTGTTGCTTTATACTATAGAAGTCTATACAAGTATTTTTACTGTTCCAACCATCCCGTCAGAAGGATATTTTCTGTGGTATGTGGCGAAAAAGCTCCATTTGAAAAAACATCAATCAGCACAAATGTGTAGTATTAATTCTTACTTCATATTACGTATCCCCATGAAGAGTAGCCAAAAAAGAACTTCCATATTGAGATAAAATGCACAAAAAGAATGTTCTCGAAGATAAATTTGCTAAACTTGGGAATGTTAATAATAATTATATATATAATTATATAATATATAAAATTTAAAAAAATGAAGACTGTTGAACCTAACTGAGATACAGTGGAACCTCAATTTTACGTTATGCAGGAGACCAAGCTGAAAAAACTTAATACGTGGGAAAATATAAAATCATGGAAAATTTCTAACCAGACCATCAAGATTGAATGCAAAATGAAGGAAAATGTAAAATCGAGGAACTTAAATCGGGGTTTCACTGTAATTATTACTTGCAAATTTTAAAATTAATCTATAAATTTTGGAGGGGGCAAGTGCTTCCCTTTGTCCCCGCCAGGTTACGCCTATGCTTAGTGAACATAAATTTTGAATATTGTAACTTGAAACATATTGTACTTCAGGCTTTGCGCTAAATACATAAGCATTTTTAATAAGATTTACTTTTAATGTCATTTTATGCAAATGATTTTTTTATCACCCTGTCTCTGAACCGCCCATCCCAATTTTTTCATCAGGCATTAGTACACACTCTGAGCTACCTACATATAAAATTGGGGCGAAATTGAAGGGGGGGCATTGCATGAAATTCACTCTTGAAGTTAGTCATTTATTTTCTAAAAAAAATACATAAAACTCTATATAAAAATACATGTTTACTGATGCATTCATCTGAAACGTTATTTAAACGAAAGCTTATACTATTCTGAACAAAAGAAAACAAACATGAAGTTTCTACGGCAAACCCGAGGGAAGATCTGATCGTTTATAACCTAATGCGTGTCATTCAAAGTGGAGCCGGATGTGGCGTACACGGAGATCTTAAAAAGAGCGTAACTTCTGAACCCCTTGACCAATTTTAAAAAAGTTGTCATTTTTGTAATCAGCATGAAAAGTTCTATAAGCATACCGAATTTCATGAAAATCGGGGATGGTGGGTGACATTTTCACAAAATTCTGGATGATTTGACATGGAATGACCCCTATGGTCTATTAGAGTCACTAGTTATTGTCCATAAAAGTGAAGAACGGCGTTTGTTTTTAGACTCTTCGAAAACAAGTTTGAAAGGAGTTCTACTGCATTCCCGTAGCATATTCCTGGGGCATGAAGGAAAGTTATGAAAACATGAAACTGTTAACAAACATCCATTACTGTAAATACTCTTGGCAGATAGGTAGAGATTTAAAAGTTATTGCTATCCTCTTAGGATTGCAACTAGGTTACACCAAAATTTTGCTGTTTCCTGTGTAAATGGGACAGCAGAGATAGAAAAGATCTTTGTTAAAAAGAACTGGCCGAAGAGAGAGTCATTCATCGCAGGACAGGAGAATGTTGTTCATCCACCACTTGTAAGTTCAGACAAAATCTTACTGCCTCCTCTCCACATAAAGCTTGGTCTGATGAAGAATTTTGTAAAAGGAATGGACAGTGAGGGTAGTGGATTTATGTTCCTCAAAGAGAAGTTTCAGCAAATTACTGAGGCGAAACTAAAAGAGGGAATATTTGTTGGCCCTCAAATCAGGAAACTAATGAAAGATAATGATTTTGAAAAGAGCCTAAATGAGCTGGAATTGGCTGCTTGGCAATCTTTCAAGGAAGTTTGCATAAATTTTCTGGGAAACTACAAGTCAGAAAATTACAAAGAACTTATCAGTAATTTTATTCTAAACTATCATGCTCTGGGGTGTAATATGTCTCTGAGATACACTTTTTAGGCTCCCACCTCGATTTCTTCCCGTAAAACCTTGGGACAATGAGCGACGAACATGGAGAACATTTTCACCAGGAAATTGGTGAAATGGAAAGGCCCTACCAGGGAAAATGGACTCCAAATATGTTGGCAGATTATTGCTGGACACTAAAAAGAGATGTTCCTCAGGCAAAGTACAGCAGAAAATAAAGTTCGAAGACATTCTAGATATGCCATTGTAAATAATATTGCATAGTATCTCTATAAGGCTATATAAGATTTGTATGTACCTAATATTTTGTATGTACCCTGTTACTCAAATTTCATGGGTGATGGAAAAATTCTGTAATTAGATTTGAAATCAGCACATCAAATTCAATGAGAATCACCCCCAACTTCTCTTTTAACAGACAAAAACTTCAATTTTGTTGGACAGTGTAATCTCTGGCTAGGTCTGTTCAGAAAATGAGTTTCAAACATGTATTAGCATTGAACGTGAAATTCTCGAATAATCAAGTTTTGATCTTATAATAAATCAACATTTTAAGGAAAATCTTTGGCTTGTTCTGTAGAGAAAATGAGTTTCAAACGAATATTAGCATTTATCGCGAATTTATCGAAAAATCAAAGTTTGTTCATATATTCGAAATGTAATAATTAAAACGCTTTTCAGTATCTGAAAAGCATAATAATTCATCATTTTAAGGAAAATCATCTCCGGGTTGGTCTGTGGAGAAAATGTGTTTGAAACGTGCACTAGCATTGAACGCGTATTTTTCGAAAAATCAAGAATTCATCATATAGTCCAAATGTCATATTTAAAACGCTTTTCAGTCTCTGAAGAGCATAATAATTCAACATTTTAAGGAAAATCATCTTTGGCTTGGTCTGTAGAGAAAATGAGTTTCAAACAAATATTAGCATTTAAAGCGAATTTATCGAAAAATCAAAGTTTGTTCATATATTCAAAATGTAATAATTAAAACGCTTTTCAGGTCCTGGAAAGCATAATAATTTAACATTTTAAGGATAATTAGCTCTGGGTTGGTCTGTGGAGAAAATGTGTTTCAAACGTGTACTAGAATTGAACTCGCATTTCTCGAAAAATCAAGTAAGTATTCATCCTATAGTCCAAATATCATAATTAAAACGCTATTCAGACTCTGAAAAGCATAATAATTCAACATTTTAAAGAAAATCATCTTTGGCTTGGTCTGTAGATAAAATGAGTTTCAAACAAATTTTAGCATTTCACGCTAATTTCTGGAAAAATTAAATTTTGTTCATATATTTCAAATGTAATAATTAAAACGCTTTTCAGGCGTTGAAAAGCATAAGAAATCAACTTTTGAAGGAAAATCATCTCTGGCTAGGTCTGTTCAGAAACAGAGTTTCAAACGTGTATTTCTCGAAAAATCAAGTATTCATCCTACAGTCCAAATATCATAATTAGAACGCCTTTCGGTATCTGAAAAGCATTATAATTCAACATTTCAAGGAAAATCATTTCTGTCTTCGTCTGTAGGGAATTTGAGTTTCAAACGAATATTAGCATTTAACGCGAATTTCTCGAAAAGTCAAATTTTGTTCATATATTCGAAATGTAATAACTAAAACTGTTTTCAGGTTTTGAAAAGAATAATAATTCAACATTTTAATAAAAATCATCTCTGTGTTGGTCTTTGGAGAAAATAAGTTTCAAACGAATATTATCATTTAACTCGAATTTCTCGAGATATCAAGTAGTCATCCTATAGTCGAAATGTCATAATTTTAACACTTTTAAGGCTCTAGAAGGCTTAATACTGTGCCACCCTCATCTAGGGGTTAAAATATAGAGAGCCGGCCCGGAGGGCGAAGACCAACGGTTCCAGAGGCAGAAGAGGATCATAGAAAAAATCCGAACGGCAATGGAAACGGAAGATTTACGTTCTTAGTGGCCAATATGAGCCACTAAGAAGCGGATTGGATATCTCCGTCAAATATCCAAAACCAACTGCTGCCTTGCAGGGGTGTGGGAGCACCAAAGGATATGGGAGAAAACCATGGAAATAAAAATCAGCCTGGTCGTTGTGCTAATCCCCCACACCAGACTAAAATTAGAGGATTAAGAGAAATAAAGGTAGCCTCGAAAGGATGGATTTAGTTCAAAGACGACAAACAAGGAAATGGAATATCCGAATTGGAACTTGGAATATTAAAACAATGAATGGAAAAGAAGTGGATATTGTAGGAGAAATGAAAAAGTATAAACTAGCTGTACTAGGACTAAGTGAAGTATGGAAGAAAGGCAATGGTATAATGTGCCTTGAAAGAGGATATGTGCTGAGATATGTTGGAGTAGGTAGAGGAAGAAGAGCTAAGGAGGGAGTTGGAATAATAGTTAATGAGCAAATGGAAGAAAGGGTGGAATCATGGGATCCAGTGAATTCAAAGATAATAGTAGTTAGACTGAAAATGGAAGAAAGAATAACAATAATACAAGTTTATGCCCCGACAAATGATCAGGACATATTGGAGAAGAAGTTTTCTATACTCAACAACAAAGAGTAGTGAATAAAGAGAATGAAGAGAATACTAAGGTAATATTGATGGGAGATCTTAATGGTAGAACTGGAAACAATAGGATAAGGTCACATGGTTGTATGGGACCATATGAAGGGGAAAGTGTGATAAATGAAAAGGGACAAAGATTAATAGAATTCTGTGTAGAGAACCAATTGCTACAAGGAAACTCCTTTTTCCAGCATAAGAAAATTCATAAAATCAATTTTGAAGCTGATAGAAGGGAGGCAAAGAGTATAATAGACTATATAATTTACGCAAGAGCACTTGGATATGACTTTATGGATGTTAAGGTAATTCGAAGTGCTGAATTGAGTACTGACCACAGACTGCTAATATGTATAACGAGATTTAAGAGGAATAGTAGAGAAAGAGATAGGAAGTTTGAAAAGATACAAGTAAAGCTGCTGGCTAAGGATGTTAAGAGAGAACAGTATAAGAAACTAGTAGAAGAAAAATTGAATGAATTGGAAATAAGAGGAATGGAAATTGAGAGTATGTTGGAAAAATTTAAGGAAGTGATATTGCATGCAGCAATTGAAGTATGTGGCAAAGTTAGGGTGAATACAAAAAGGAAAAATCTAATTGGTCGACGGATGAAGTAAAGAGGAAAGTGAAAGAGAAAAAGAAAGAAACGAAGAATTACCTAGAATTAAGATGAGAGGAAAATAGGTTAATATATGTGCAAAAAAAATGAGAGTATATTGGCTCTAGAGGAGGCAAAGCGAAAATCATGGGAGAAGTTTGGAAATGATATTGAACATAGAAACCAGTTCTGGAATATGGTTAAAAGCCTGAAAGGAAAAATGGGTAAAAGCAGCAAGAGCTATAAGAAATAAGGAAAATGTACTAGTCATAGGAAGGGAGAATGTGATGGAGGAATGGAGAAAATACTATGAAGAAAAGTTCAAGGATAGGACAAATGAGCAGGAACAGGAACAGGAGAAGGATGAGAGAATAAGGAACAGAGAAGAGGAGGAGCATGTAGAAGAAGATATGATGATAACAGAGAATTAAGTGAGAGAAGCAATTAAACGCATACGAATTGGGAAAGCTGCAGGATGGGATGGAATAGCACCAGAATTTATAAAATATGGAGGACCAAGAATGGCTGAAATAATACTGAATATATTAAGGGAAGTATGGAGAACTAAGACTATACCAGAAGAGTGGAAAAGGAACATATTTGTTATAGTACACAAGAAAGGGGGTAATAAGTAATGTGATAATTATAGAGCAATATGTCTATCATCTGTTGTATATAAGATGTATGAGAATATATTGGAAAGGAGGCTGTGAAAAATCATGGAGGGAAAACTTGAAGAGGAACAAGCTGGATTTAGACCTGGGAGACAGACTCAAGATCACATTTTTATATTAAGAACAATGATGGGGAAAATGCTGGACAAAAATAAAATAATATACTTAGCATTTCTAGACTTGAAAGCGGCATTTGACTCGGTACCTAGAAAATATCTATGTGAGGCATTAGAAAGTAAGGAAGTACCTAAGGAACTTATGAAAGCAATAAGAAGTGTATATAAAAGAATAGTAAGAATAGAAGGAAACGAGTGTAAGGAATTTCAAATAGAAAAAGGAATTAAACAGGGAGATAGTCTCAGTCCTTTACTTTTCATTAATGTAATGGATGAAATAACTAAAACTTGCAAAAGAAGAACCCCAAGAGTACAAATAGGATATTGGAATATGAGAGTAATACAACTGCAAGTACTGCTATATGCTGATGATATAGTTTTAATTGCTAGCAGTGAAGAGAATTTACAGAGGAGCGTAATGGAATAGGGTGAGGAACTTGCGAGAAAAGGGATGAAGATTAATATTAAGAAAAGTAAAGTTATGCAGGTGGCAAAAGGAGAAAAAGATCATGAAATAGCAATTAGATATGGAAACGATAACTTCGAAGAAGTAGATGAATATGAATATTTAGGAACCATCATAACAAGTGATGGTAGGTGTGATGAAGAAATCCTAAATAGGAAAAGAAAAGCAAATACAGTATATTATCAGTTTAGTAAAACAATAATGGAAAAGAAAGAAGTGGCAGTAAAGACAAAAATGCAGCTATACAAATCAGTATTGGTCCCTACATTAACATATGGAATGGAAAGTTTACCACTTCAAGATAAACATCTGAGTAAAATTCAGGCTAGTGAAATGAAATGCCTGAGAAGAGCTGTTAATAAGACTATGAGAGATAAAGTGAGGAATGATAGAATAAGAAGAGAAGTGGAACAGGAGTCGCTAGAGAAAATAATTGAAAAGAGACAGCTAAAGTGGTGGGGACATGTATTCAGAATGAATGAAGAAAAAAGGTAAATCAAATTCCAGACGTAAAGGTGCAAGGTAGGAGAGGTAAAGGAAGACCAAGGATAATGTTTGACCACAGAATGGAAAAGATTGGAAGACAATAAATATGATGAAGAGAATGATGGGAAACAGACATGGATCGAGGCAACCAACCCTACGCTATGATGGCAGAAGGGTTATTATAGGAAGGCATAATAATTCAACATTTTAAGGAAAATATCACTGTCCAACAATGATTTTGTTAAAAGTAAAATTTCAACTGTGCTTAATGTTTTGCCACCTGCTGATTCCGAAAATGAAGTCAGAAATTTGTCAATCACCCACCATTTTTTTGTAACAATAAAAATATAATTCTGCATTATTATTGCAGCATGCAGTCCATAATAAGCTGATTGGTAGGCAATATTTAAAATATTTTATGTCTTTGCTCCAAGAAAATCTAGAATCAGCACCTCGTCCGGTTCTTCATGGACCTGGAGTTCCCATAATTGCTCCACCAGATGACATAAGTGTAACGGAAGAAAGTGAAAGTGTTCCTAACAAATGTAGTGAATTGCATAATGATCCTGATTTTGTGGGGAGTGTTTCAACAGCTGAACCTCACTTAATAACTGGATATGATCTTGACGATTTAGTTCGAGATCTAAAGTTAAGTAAGGGTAAAGCAGAACTGCTTGCATCGCGATTAAAAGGATGCCATTTGTTGTAGATTGACACTAGAGTTACTTTTTTTCCGGCAAAAAGACTTTGTATGTAGATATGCATGCTGAAGACAAGTACCTTGTTTTCTGTTGTAACATCTATGGTCTATTAGAGTCACTAGTTATTGTCCATAAAAGTGAAGAACGGCGTTTGTTTTTAGACTCTTCGAAAACAAATTTGAAAGGAGTTCTACTGCACAATGGAAATAAATATCCAAGCATTCCCGTAGCATATTCCTGGGGCATGAAGGAAAGTTATGAAAACATGAAACTGTTAACAAACATCCAGTACTGTAAATACTCTTGGCAGATAGGTAGAGATTTAAAAGTTATTGCTATCCTCTTAGGATTGCAACTAGGTTACACCAAAATTTTGCTGTTTCCTGTGTAAATGGGACAGCAGAGATAGAAAAGATCTTTCTTAAAAAGAACTGGCCGAAGAGAGAGTCATTCATCGCAGGACAGGAGAATGTTGTTCATCCACTACTTGTAAGTTAAGACATAATCTTACTGCCTTTTCTCCACATAAAGCTTGGTCTGATGAAGAATTTTGTAAAAGGAATGGACAGTGGGGGTAGTGGATTTATGTTCCTCACAGAGAAGTTTCAGCAAATTACTGACGCGAAACTAAAAGAGGGAATATTTGTTGGCCCTCAAATCAGGAAACTAATGAAAGATAATGATTTTGAAAAGAGCCTAAATGAGCTGGAATTGGCTGCTTGGCAATCTTTCAAGGAAGTTTGCATAAATTTTCTGGGAAACTACAAGTCAAAAAATTACAAAGAACTTATCAGTAACTTTATTCTAAACTATCATGCTCTGGGGTGTAATATGTCTCTGAGATACACTTTTTAGGCTCCCACCTCGATTTCTTCCCGTAAAACCTTGGGACAATGAGCGACGAACATGGAGAACATTTTCACCAGGAAATTATTGAAATGGAAAGGCCCTACCAGGGAAAATGGACTCCAAATATGTTGGCAGATTATTGCTGGACACTAAAAAGAGATGTTCCTCAGGCAAAGTACAGCAGAAAATAAAGTTCGAAGACATTCTAGATATGCCATTGTAAATAATAATGCATCGTATCTCTATAAGGCTATATAAGATTTGTATGTACCTAATATTTTGTATGTACCCTGTTACTCAAATTTCATGGGTGATGGAAAAATTCTGTAATTAGATTTGAAATCAACACATCAAATTCAATGAGAATCATACCCAACTTCTCTTTTAACAGACAAAAACTTCAATTTTGTTGGACAGTGTAATCTCTGGCTAGGTCTGTTCAGAAAATGAGTTTCAAACATGTATTAGCATTGAACGTGAAATTCTCGAATAATCAAGTTTTGATCCTATGGTCGAAATGTCAGAAATAAATCGCCTTTCAGCCTCTCAAAAACATAATATTCAACGATTTTAATAAAAATGGTCTCTGGCTAGTCTGTACAGAAATTAATTTTCAAAAGGGTACCAGCATTGAACGCCTATTTCTCGAAAAATCAAGTATTCATCCTATAGTCCAAACGTCATAATTAAAACGCTTTTCAGGCTTTGAAAAGCATAATAATTCATCATTTTAAGGAAAATCATCTCTGGATAGGTCTGTTCAGAAAATGAGTTTCAAACACATATTAGCATTGAACTTCAATTTCTCGAAAAATCAAGTTTTGATCTTATATTAGAAATGTGAAAATTAAAACGCTTTTCAGGCTCTGAAATGCATAATAAATCAACATTTTAAGGAAAATCATCTTTGGCTTGGTCTGTAGAGAAAATGAGTTTCAAACGAATATTAGCATTTATCGCGAATTTATCGAAAAATCAAAGTTTGTTCATATATTCGAAATGTAATAATTGAAACGCTTTTCAGTAACTGAAAAGCATAATAATTCATCATTTTAAGGAAAATCATCTCCGGGTTGGTCTGTGGAGAAAATGTGTTTGAAACGTGCACTAGCATTGAACGCGTATTTTTCGAAAAATCAAGAATTCATCATATAGTCCAAATGTCATAATTAAAACGCTTTTCAGTCTCTGAAAAGCATAATCATTCAACATTTTAAGGAAAATCATCTTTGGCTTGGTCTGTAGAGAAAATGAGTTTCAAACAAATATTAGCATTTAAAGCGAATTTATCAAAAAATCAAAGTTTGTTCATATATTCAAAATGTAATAATTAAAACGCTTTTCAGGTCCTGGAAAGCATAATAATTTAACATTTTAAGGATAATTAGCTATGGGTTGGTCTGTGGAGAAAATGTGTTTCAAACGTGTACTAGAATTGAACGCGCATTTCTCGAAAAATCAAGTAAGTACATCCTATAGTCCAAATATCATAATTAAAACGCTATTCAGACTCTGAAAAGCATAATAATTCAACATTTTAAAGAAAATCATCTTTGGCTTGGTCTGTAGATAAAATGAGTTTCAAACGAATTTTAGCATTTCACGCTAATTTCTGGAAAAATTAAATTTTGTTCATATATTTCAAATGTAATAATTAAAACGCTTTTCAGGCGTTGAAAAGCATAAGAAATCAACTTTTGAAGGAAAATCATCTCTGGCTAGGTCTGTTCAGAAAATGAGTTTCAAACGTGTATTTCTCGAAAAATCAAGTATTCATCCTACAGTCCAAATATCTTAATTAGAACGCCTTTCGGTATCTGAAAAGCATTATAATTCAACATTTCAAGGAAAATCATTTCTGTCTTGGTCTGTAGGGAATTTGAGTTTCAAACGAATATTAGCATTTAACGCGAATTTCACCAAAATTCAAATTTTCTTCATATATTCGAAATGTAATAACTAAAACTGTTTTCAGGTTTTGAAAAGCATAATAATTAAACATTTTAATCAAAATCATCTCTGTGTTGTTCTTTGGAGAAAATAAGTTTCAAACGAATATTATCATTTAACCGGAATTTCTCGAGATATCAAGTAGTCATCCTATAGTCCAAATGTCATAATTAAAACGCTTTTCAGTCTCTGAAAAGCATAATCATTCAACATTTTAAGGAAAATCATCTTTGGCTTGGTCTGTAGAGAAAATGAGTTTCAAACAAATATTAGCATTTAAAGCGAATTTATCAAAAAATCAAAGTTTGTTCATATATTCAAAATGTAATAATTAAAACGCTTTTCAGGTCCTGGAAAGCATAATAATTTAACATTTTAAGGATAATTAGCTATGGGTTGGTCTGTGGAGAAAATGTGTTTCAAACGTGTACTAGAATTGAACGCGCATTTCTCGAAAAATCAAGTAAGTACATCCTATAGTCCAAATATCATAATTAAAACGCTATTCAGACTCTGAAAAGCATAATAATTCAACATTTTAAAGAAAATCATCTTTGGCTTGGTCTGTAGATAAAATGAGTTTCAAACGAATTTTAGCATTTCACGCTAATTTCTGGAAAAATTAAATTTTGTTCATATATTTCAAATGTAATAATTAAAACGCTTTTCAGGCGTTGAAAAGCATAAGAAATCAACTTTTGAAGGAAAATCATCTCTGGCTAGGTCTGTTCAGAAAATGAGTTTCAAACGTGTATTTCTCGAAAAATCAAGTATTCATCCTGCAGTCCAAATATCATAATTAGAACGCCTTTCGGTATCTGAAAAGCATTATAATTCAACATTTCAAGGAAAATCATTTCCGTCTTGGTCTGTAGGGAATTTGAGTTTCAAACGAATATTAGCTTTTAACGCGAATTTCTCGAAAAGTCAAATTTTGTTTATATATTCGAAATGTAATAACTAAAACTGTTTTCAGGTTTTGAAAAGCATAATAATTCAACATTTTAATAAAAATCATCTCTGTGTTGGTCTTTGGAGAAAATAAGTTTGAAACGAATATTAAGATTATCCCGAATTTCTCGAGATATCAAGTAGTCATCCTATAGTCGAAATGTCATAATTAAAACACTTTTAAGGCTCTAGAAGGCTTAATACTGTGCCACCCTCATCTAAGGGTTAAAATATAGAGAGCCGGCCCGGAAGGCGAAGACCAACGGTTCCAGAGGCAGAAGAGGATCATAGAGAAAATCCGAACGGCAATGGAAGCGGAAGATTTACGACCTTAGTGGCCAATATGAGCCACTAAGAAGCGGATTGGATATCTCCGTCAAATATCCAAAACCAACTGCTGCCTTGCAGGGGTGTGGGAGCACCAAAGGATATGGGAGAAAACCCTGGAAATAAAAATCAGCCTGGTCGTTGTGCTAATCCCCCACACCAGACTAAAATTAGCGGATTAAGAGAAATAAAGGTAGCCTCGGAAAGGATGGATTTAGTTCAAAGACGACAAGCAAGTAAATGGAATATCCGAATTGGAACTTGGAATATTAAAACAATGAATGGAAAAGAAGTGGATATTGTAGGAGAAATGAAAAGTATAAACTAGCTGTACTAGGACTAAGTCAAGTATGGAAGAAAGGCAATGGTATAATGTGCCTAGAAAGAGGATATGTGCTGAGATATGTTGGAGTAGGTAGAGGAAGAAGAGCTAAGGAGGGAGTTGGAATAATAGTTAATGAGCAAATGGAAGAAAGGGTGGAATCATGGGATCCAATGAATTCACTGATAATAGTAGTTAGACTGAAAATGGAAGAAAGAATAACAATAATACAAGTTTATGCCCCGACAAATGATCAGGACATATTGGAGAAAGAAGTTTTCTATACTCAACAACAAAGAGTAGTGAATAAAGAGAATGAAGAGAATACTAAGGTAATATTGATGGGAGATCTTAATGGTAGAACTGGAAACAATAGGATAAGGTCACATGGTTGTATGGGACCATATGAAGGGGAAAGTGTGATAAATGAAAAGGGACAAAGATTAATAGAATTCTGTGTAGAGAACCAATTGCTACAAGGAAACTCCTTTTTCCAGCATAAGAAAATTCATAAAATCAATTTTGAAGCTGATAGAAGGGAGGCAAAGAGTATAATAGACTATATAATTTACGCAAGAGCACTTGGATATGACTTTATGGATGTTAAGGTAATTCGAAGTGCTGAATTGAGTACTGACCACAGACTGCTAATATGTATAACGAGATTTAAGAGGAATAGTAGAGAAAGAGATAGGAAGTTTGAAAAGATACAAGTAAAGCTGCTGGCTAAGGATGTTAAGAGAGAACAGTATAAGAAACTAGTAGAAGAAAAATTGAATGAATTGGAAATAAGAGGAATGGAAATTGAGAGTATGTTGGAAAAATTTAAGGAAGTGATATTGCATGCACCAATTGAAGTATGTGGCAAAGTTAGGGTGAATACAAAAAGGAAAAAAACTAATTTTTCGACGGATGAAGTAAAGAGGAAAGTGAAAGAGAAAAAGAAAGAATCGAAGAATTACCTAGAATTAAGATGAGAGGAAAATAGGTTAATATATGTGCAAAAAAAATGAGAGTAAATTGGCTGTAGAGGAGGCAAAGCGAAAATCATGGGAGAAGTTTGGAAATGATATTGAACATAGAAAGCAGTTCTGGAATATGTTTAAAAGCCTGAAAGGAAAATGGGTAAAAGCAGCAAGAGCTATAAGAAATAAGGAAAATGTACTAGTCATAGGAAGGGAGAATGTGATGGAGGAATGGAGAAAATACTATGAAGAAAAGTTCAAGGATAGGACAAATGAGCAGGAACAGGAACAGGAGAAGGATGAGAGAATAAGGAACAGAGAAGAGGAGGAGCATGTAGAAGAAGATATGATGATAACAGAGAATGAAGTGAGAAAAGCAATTAAACGGATACGAATTGGGAAAGCTGCAGGATGGGATGGAATAGCACCAGAATTTATAAAATATGGAGGACCAAGAATGGCTGAAATAATACTGAATATATTAAGGGAAGTATGGAGAACTAAGACTATACCAGAAGAGTTGAAAAGGAACATAATTGTTATAGTACACAAGAAAGGGGTTAGTAAGGAATGTGATAATTATAGAGCAATATGTCTATCATCAGTGGTATATAAGATGTATACGAATATATTGGAAAGGAGGCTGTGAAAAATCATGGAGGGAAAACTTGAAGAGGAACAAGCTGGATTTAGACCTGGGAGACAGACTCAAGATCACATTTCTATATTAAGAACAATGATGGGGAAAATGCTGGACAAAAATAAAAGAATATATTTAGCATTTCTAGACTTGAAAGCGGCATTTGACTCGGTACCTAGAAAATATCTATGTGAGACATTAGAAAGTAAGGAAGTACCTAAGGAACTTATGAAAGCAATAAGAAGTGTATATAACGATGTAAAAGGAATAGTAAGAATAGAAGGAAACGAGTGTAAGGAATTTCAAATAGAAAAAGGAATTAAACAGGGAGATAGTCTCAGTCCTTTACTTTTCATTAATGTAATGGATGAAATAACTAAAACTTGCAAAAGAAGAACCCCAAGAGTACAAATAGGATATTGGAATATGAGAGTAATACAACTGCAAGTACTGCTATATGCTGATGATATAGTTTTAATTGCTAGCAGTGAAGAGAATTTACAGAGGAGCGTAATAGAATGGGGAGAAGAACTTGCGAGAAAAGGGATGAAGATTAATATTAAGAAAAGTAAAGTTATGCAGGTGGCAAAAGGAGAAAAAGATCATGAAATAGCAATTAGATATGGAAACGATAACTTCGAAGAAGTAGATGAATATGAATATTTAGGAACCATCATAACAAGTGATGGTAGGTGTGATGAAGAAATCCTAAATAGGAAAAGAAAAGCAAATACAGTATATTATCAGTTTAGTAAAACAATAATGGAAAAGAAAGAAGTGGCAGTAAAGACAAAAATGCAGCTATACAAATCAGTATTGGTCCCTACATTAACATATGGAATGGAAAGTTTACCACTTCAAGATAAACATCTGAGTAAAATTCAGGCTAGTGAAATGAAATACCTGAGAAGAGCTGTTAATAAGACTATGAGAGATAAAGTGAGGAATGATAGAATAAGAAGAGAAGTGGAACAGGAGTCGCTAGAGAAAATAATTGAAATGAGACAGCTAAAGTGGTGGGGACATGTATTCCGAATGAATGAAGAGAAAAGGTAAATCAAATTCCAGAAGTAAAGGTGCAAGGTAGGAGAGGTAAAGGAAGACCAAGGATAATGTTTGACCACAGAATGGAAAAGATTGGAAGACAATAAATGTGATGAAGAGAATGATGGGAAACAGACAGTAATGGAGGACATGGATCGAGGCAACCAACCCTACGCTATGATGGCAGAAGGGGACTATAGGAAGGCATAATAATTCAACATTTTAAGGAAAATATCACTGTCCAACAATGATTTTGTTAAAAGTAAAATTTCAACGGTGCTTAATGTTTTGCCACCTGCTGATTCCGAAAATGAAGTCAGAAATTTGTCAATCACCCACCATTTTTTTGTAACAATAAAAATATAATTCTGCATTATTATTGCAGCATGCAGTCCATAATAAGCTGATTGGTAGGCAATATTTAAAATATTTTATGTCTTTGCTCCAAGAAAATCTAGAATCAGCACCTCGTCCGGTGCTTCATGGACCTGGAGTTCCCATACCTGCTCCACCAGATGACATAAGTGTAACGGAAGAAAGTGAAAGTGTTCCTAACAAATGTATTGAATTGCATAATGATCCTGATTTTGTGGGGAGTGTTTCAACAGCTGAACCTCACTTAATAACTGAAGATGATCTTGACGATTTAGTTCGAGATCTAAAGTTAAGTAAGGGTAAAGCAGAACTGCTTGCATCGCGATTAAAAGGATGCCATTTGTTGTAGATTGACACTAGAGTTACTTTTTTTCCGGCAAAAAGACTTTGTATGTAGATATGCATGTGAAGACAAGTACCTTGTTTTCTGTTGTAACATCTATGGTCTATTAGAGTCACTAGTTATTGTCCATAAAAGTGAAGAACGGCGTTTGTTTTTAGACTCTTCGAAAACAAGTTTGAAAGGAGTTCTACTGCATTCCCATAGCATATTCCTGGGGCATGAAGGAAAGTTATGAAAACATGAAACTGTTAACAAACATCCAGTACTGTAAATATTCTTGGCAAATAGGTAGAGATTTAAGAGTTATTGCTATCCTCTTAGGATTGCAACTAGGTTACACCAAAATTTTGCTGTTTCCTGTGTAAATGGGACAGCAGAGATAGAAAAGATCTTTGTTAAAAAGAACTGGCCGAAGAGAGAGTCATTCATCGAAGGACAGGAGAATGTTGTTCATCCACCACTTGTAAGTTCAGACAAAATCTTACTGCCTCCTCTCCACATAAAGCTTGGTCTGATGAAGAATTTTGTAAAAGGAATGGACAGTGAGGGTAGTGGATTTATGTTCCTCAAAGAGAAGTTTCAGCAAATTACTGAGGCGAAACTAAAAGAGGGAATATTTGTTGGCCCTCAAATCAGGAAACTAATGAAAGATAATGATTTTGAAAAGAGCCTAAATGAGCTGGAATTGGCTGCTTGGCAATCTTTCAAGGAAGTTTGCATAAATTTTCTCGGAAACTACAAGTCAGAAAATTACAAAGAACTTATCAGTAATTTTATTCTAAACTATCATGCTCTGGGGTGTAATATGTCTCTGAGATACACTTTTTAGGCTCCCACCTCGATTTCTTCCCGAAAAACCTTGGGACAATGAGCGACGAACATGGAGAACATTTTCACCAGGAAATTGGTGAAATGGAAAGGCCCTACCAGGGAAAATGGACTCCAAATATGTTGGCAGATTATTGCTGGACACTAAAAAGAGATGTTCCTCAGGCAAAGTACAGCAGAAAATAAAGTTCGAAGACATTCTAGATATGCCATTGTAAATAATATTGCATCGTATCTCTATAAGGCTATATAAGATTTGTATGTACCTAATATTTTGTATGTACCCTGTTACTCAAATTTCATGGGTGATGGAAAAATTCTGTAATTAGATTTGAAATCAGCACATCAAATTCAATGAGAATCACCCCCAACTTCTCTTTTAACAGACAAAAACTTCAATTTTGTTGGACAGTGTAATCTCTGGCTAGGTCTGTTCAGAAAATGAGTTTCAAACATGTATTAGCATTGAACGTGAAATTCTCGAATAATCAAGTTTTGATCCTATGGTCGAAATGTCAGAAATAAATCGCCTTTCAGCCTCTCAAAAACATAATATTCAACGATTTTAATAAAAATCGTCTCTGGCTAGTCTGTACAGAAATTAATTTTCAAAAGGGTACCAGCATTGAACGCCTATTTCTCGAAAAATCAAGTATTCATCCTATAGTCCAAACGTCATAATTAAAACGCTTTTCAGGCTTTGAAAAGCATAATAATTCATCATTTTAAGGAAAATCGTCTCTGGATAGGTCTGTTCAGAAAATGAATTTCAAACGTGTACTAGCATTGAACGTGAAATTCTCGAAAAATCAAGTTTTGATCCTATAGTCGAAACGTCATAATTAAAACGCTTTTCAGGCTTTGAAAAGCATAATAATTCAACATTTTAAAGAAAATCATATTTGGGATGGTCTGTAGAGAAAATGAGTTTCAAACGCATATTAGCATTGAACTTCAATTTATCGAAAAATCAAGTTTTGATCCTATATTAGAAATGTGAAAATTAAAACTCTTTTCAGGCTCTGAAAAGCATAATAAATCAACATTTTAAGGAAAATCATCTTTGGCTTGGTCTGTAGAGAAAATGAGTTTCAAACGAATATTAGCATTTAACGCGAATTTATCGAAAAATCAAAGTTTGTTCATATATTCGAAATGTAATAATTAAAACGCTTTTCAGTATCTGAAAAGCATAATAATTCATCATTTTAAGGAAAATCATCTCCGGGTTGGTCTGTGGAGAAAATGTGTTTGAAACGTGCACTAGCATTGAACGCGTATTTTTCGAAAAATCAAGAATTCATCATATAGTCCAAATGTCATAATTAAAACGCTTTTCAGTCTCTGAAAAGCATAATAATTCAACATTTTAAGGAAAACCATCTTTGGCTTGGTCTGTAGAGAAAATGAGTTTCAAACAAATTTTAGCATTTAAAGCTTATTTATCGAAAAATCAAAGTTTGTTCATATATTGAAAATGTAATAATTAAAACGCTTTTCATTTCCTGGAAAGCATAATAATTTAACATTTTAAGGATAATTAGCTCTGGGTTGGTCTGTGGAGAAAATGTGTTTCAAACGTGTACTAGAATTGAACTCGCATTCCTAGAAAAATCAAGTATTCATCCTATAGTCCAAATATCATAATTAAAACAATTTTCAGTCTCTGAAAGGCATAATAATTCAACATTTTAAAGAAAATCATCTTTGGCTTGGTCTGTAGATAAAATGAGTTTCAAACGAATATTAGCATTTCACGCTAATTTCTGGAAAAATTAAATTTTGTTCATATATTTCAAATGTAATAATTAAAACGCTTTTCAGGCGTTGAAAAGCATAAGAAATCAACTTTTGAAGGAAAATCATCTCTGGCTAGGTCTGTTCAGAAAATGAGTTTCAAACGTGTACTAGCATTGAACGCGTATTTCTCGAAAAATCAAGTATTCATCCTACAGTCCAAATATCATAATTAGAACGCCTTTCGGTATCTGAAAAGCATTATAATTCAACATTTCAAGGAAAATCATTTCTGTCTTGGTCTGTAGGGAATTTGAGTTTCAAACGAATATTAGCATTTAACGCGAATTTCTCGAAAAGTCAAATTTTGTTTATATATTCGAAATGTAATAACTAAAACTGTTTTCAGGTTTTGAAAAGCATAATAATTCAACATTTTAATAAAAATCATCTCTGTGTTGGTCTTTGGAGAAAATAAGTTTGAAACGAATATTAAGATTATCCCGAATTTCTCGAGATATCAAGTAGTCATCC
This sequence comes from Lepisma saccharinum, assembly GCF_977018435.1. Classification (NCBI taxonomy): domain Eukaryota; kingdom Metazoa; phylum Arthropoda; class Insecta; order Zygentoma; family Lepismatidae; genus Lepisma; species Lepisma saccharinum. The sequence goes on along the minus strand of NC_139244.1, from coordinate 66,518,897 downwards.
TATAGTCGAAATGTCATAATTAAAACACTTTTAAGGCTCTAGAAGGCTTAATACTGTGCCACCCTCATCTAGGGGTTAAAATATAGAGAGCCGGCCCGGAGGGCGAAGACCAACGGTTCCAGAGGCAGAAGAGGATCATAGAGAAAATCCGAACGGCAATGGAACCGGAAGATTTACGTCCTTAGTGGCCAATATGAGCCACTAAGAAGCGGATTGGATATCTCCGTCAAATATCCAAAACCAACTGCTGCCTTGCAGGGGTGTGGGAGCACCAAAGGATATGGGAGAAAACCCTGGAAATAAAAATCAGCCTGGTCGTTGTGCTAATTCCCCACACCAGACTAAAGTTAGCGGATTAAGAGAAATAAAGGTAGCCTCGGAAAGGATGGATTTAGTTCAAAGACGACAAGCAAGGAAATGGAATATCCGAATTGGAACTTGGAATATTAAAACAATGAATCTAAAAGAAGTGGATATTGTAGGAGAAATGAAAAAGTATAAACTAGCTGTACTAGGACTAAGTGAAGTATGGAAGAAAGGCAATGGTATAATGTGCCTTGAAAGAGGATATGTGCTGAGATATGTTGGAGTAGGTAGAGGAAGAAGAGCTAAGGAGGGAGTTGGAATAATAGTTAATGAGCAAATGAAAGAAAGGGTGGAATCATGGGATCCAGTGAATTCAAGGATAATAGTAGTTAGACTGAAAATGGAAGAAAGAATAACAATAATACAAGTTTATGCCCTGACAAATGATCAGGACATATTGAAGAAAGAAGTTTTCTATACTCAACAACAAAGAGTAGTGAATAAAGAGAATGAAGAGAATACTAAGGTAATATTGATGGGAGATCTTAATGGTAGAACTGGAAACAATAGGATAAGGTCACATGGTTGTGTGAGACCATATGAAAGGGAAAGTGTGATAAATGAAAAGGGACAAAGATTAATAGAATTCTGTGTAGAGAACCAATTGCTACAAGGAAACTCCTTTTTCCAGCATAAGAAAATTCATAAAATCACTTATGAAGCTGATAGAAGGGAGGCAAAGAGTATAATAGACTATATAATTTAAGCAAGAGCAGTTCGATATGACTTTATGGATGTTAAGGTAATTCGAAGTGGAGAATTGAGTACTGACCACAGACTGCTAATATGTATAACGAGATTTAAGAGGAATAGTAGAGAAAGAGATAGGAAGTTTGAAAAGATACAAGTAAAGCTGCTGGCTAAGGATGTTAAGAGAGAACAGTATAAGAAACTAGTAGAAGAAAAATTGAATGAATTGGCAATAAGAGGAATGGAAATTGACAGTATGTTGGAAAAATTTAAGGAAGTGATATTGTATGCACCAATTGAAGTATGTGGCAAAGTTAGGGTGAATACAAAAAGGAAAAAAACTAATTGGTCGACGGATGAAGTAAAGAGGAAAGTGAAAGAGAAAAGAAAGAATCGAAGAATTACCTAGAATTAAGATGAGAGGAAAATAGGTTAATATATGTGCAAAAAAAAATGAGAGTAAATTGGCTGTAGAGGAGGCAAAGCGAAAATCATGGGAGAAGTTTGGAAATGATATTGAACATAGAAAGCAGTTCTGGAATATGTTTAAAAGCCTGAAAGGAAAATGGGTAAAAGCAGCAAGAGCTATAAGAAATAAGGAAAATGTACTAGTCATAGGAAGCGAGAATGTGATGGAGGAATGGAGAAAATACTATGAAGAAAAGTTCAAGGATAGGACAAATGAGCAGGAACAGGAACAGGAGAAGGATGAGAGAATAAGGAACAGAGAAGAGGAGGAGCATGTAGAAGAAGATATGATGATAACAGAGAATGAAGTGAGAGAAGCAATTAAACGGATACGAATTGGGAATGCTGCAGGATGGGATGGAATAGCACCAGAATTTATAAAATATTGAGGACCAAGAATGGCTGAAATAATACTGAATATATTAAGGGAAGTATGGAGAACTAAGACTATACCAGAAGAGTTGAAAAGGAACATAATTGTTATAGTACACAAGAAAGGGGTTAATAAGGAATGTGATAATTATAGAGCAATATGTCTATCATCAGTGGTATATAAGATGTATACGAATATATTGGAAAGGAGGCTGTGAAAAATCATGGAGGGAAAACTTGAAGAGGAACAAGCTGGATTTAGACCTGGGAGACAGACTCAAGATCACATTTTTATATTAAGAACAATGATGGGGAAAATGCTGGACAAAAATAAAAGAATATATTTAGCATTTCTAGACTTGAAAGCGGCATTTGACTCGGTACCTAGAAAATATCTATGTGAGACATTAGAAAGTAAGGAAGTACCTAAGGAACTTATGAAAGCAATAAGAAGTGTATATAACGATGTAAAAGGAATAGTAAGAATAGAAGGAAACGAGTGTAAGGAATTTCAAATAGAAAAAGGAATTAAACAGGGAGATAGTCTCAGTCCTTTACTTTTCATTAATGTAATGGATGAAATAACTAAAACTTGCAAAAGAAGAACCCCAAGAGTACAAATAGGATATTGGAATATGAGAGTAATACAACTGCAAGTACTGCTATATGCTGATGATATAGTTTTAATTGCTAGCAGTGAAGAGAATTTACAGAGGAGCGTAATAGAATGGGGAGAAGAACTTGCGAGAAAAGGGATGAAGATTAATATTAAGAAAAGTAAAGTTATGCAGGTGGCAAAAGGAGAAAAAGATCATGAAATAGCAATTAGATATGGAAACGATAACTTCGAAGAAGTAGATGAATATGAATATTTAGGAACCATCATAACAAGTGATGGTAGGTGTGATGAAGAAATCCTAAATAGGAAAAGAAAAGCAAATACAGTATATTATCAGTTTAGTAAAACAATAATGGAAAAGAAAGAAGTGGCAGTAAAGACAAAAATGCAGCTATACAAATCAGTATTGGTCCCTACATTAACATATGGAATGGAAAGTTTACCACTTCAAGATAAACATCTGAGTAAAATTCAGGCTAGTGAAATGAAATACCTGAGAAGAGCTGTTAATAAGACTATGAGAGATAAAGTGAGGAATGATAGAATAAGAAGAGAAGTGGAACAGGAGTCGCTAGAGAAAATAATTGAAAAGAGACAGCTAAAGTGGTGGGGACATGTATTCAGAATGAATGAAGAAAAAAGGTAAATCAAATTCCAGAAGTAAAGGTGCAAGGTAGGAGAGGTAAAGGAAGACCAAGGATAATGTTTGACCACAGAATGGAAAAGATTGGAAGACAATAAATATGATGAAGAGAATGATGGGAAACAGACAGTAATGGAGGACATGGATCGAGGCAACCAACCCTACGCTATGATGGCAGAAGGGGACTATAGGAAGGCATAATAATTCAACATTTTAAGGAAAATATCACTGTCCAACAATGATTTTGTTAAAAGTAAAATTTCAACGGTGCTTAATGTTTTGCCACCTGCTGATTCCGAAAATGAAGTCAGAAACTTGTCAATCACCCACCATTTTTTTGTAACAATAAAAATATAATTCTGCATTATTATTGCAGCATGCAGTCCATAATAAGCTGATTGGTAGGCAATATTTAAAATATTTTATGTCTTTGCTCCAAGAAAATCTAGAATCAGCACCTCGTCCGGTGCTTCATGGACCTGGAGTTCCCATACCTGCTCCACCAGATGACATAAGTGTAACGGAAGAAAGTGAAAGTGTTGCTAACAAATGTATTGAATTGCATAATGATCCTGATTTTGTGGGGAGTGTTTCAACAGCTGAACCTTACTTAATAACTGAAGATGATCTTGACTATTTAGTTCGAGATCTAAAGTTAAGTAAGGGTAAAGCAGAACTCCTTGCATCGCGATTAAAAGGATGCCATTTGTTGGAGATTGACACTAGAGTTACTTTTTTCCGGCAAAAAGACTTTGTATGTAGATATGCATGCTGAAGACAAGTACCTTGTTTTCTGTTGTAAGATCTATGATCTATTAGAGTCACTAGTTATTGTCCATAAAAGTGAAGAACGGCGTTTGTTTTTAGACTCTTCGAAAACAAGTTTGAAAGGAGATCTACTGCATTCCCGTAGCATATTCCTGGGGCATCAAGGAAAGTTATGAAAACATGAAACTGTTAACAAACATCCAGTACTGTAAATACTCTTGGAAGATAGGTAGAGATTTGAAAGTTATTGCTATCCTCTTAGGATTGCAACTAGGTTACACCAAAATTTTGCTGTTTCCTGTGTAAATGGGACAGCAGAGATAGAAAAGATCTTTGTTAAAAAGAACTGGCCGAAGAGAGAGTCATTGATCGCAGGACAGGAGAATGTTGTTCATCCACCACTTGTAAGTTCAGACAAAATCTTACTGCCTCCTCTCCACATAAAGCTTGGTCTGATGAAGAATTTTGTAAAAGGAATGGACAGTGAGGGTAGTGGATTTATGTTCCTCAAAGAGAAGTTTCAGCAAATTACTGAGGCGAAACTAAAAGAGGGAATATTTGTTGGCCCTCAAATCAGGAAACTAATGAAATATAATGATTTTGAAAAGAGCCTAAATGAGCTGGAATTGGCTGCTTGGCAATCTTTCAAGGAAGTTTGCATAAATTTTCTCGGAAACTACAAGTCAGAAAATTACAAAGAACTTATCAGTAATTTTATTCTAAACTATCATGCTCTGGGGTGTAATATGTCTCTGAGATACACTTTTTAGGCTCCCACCTCGATTTCTTCCCGTAAAACCTTGGGACAATGAGCGACGAACATGGAGAACATTTTCACCAGGAAATTGGTGAAATGGAAAGGCCCTACCAGGGAAAATGGACTCCAAATATGTTGGCAGATTATTGCTGGACACTAAAAAGAGATGTTCCTCAGGCAAAGTACAGCAGAAAATAAAGTTCGAAGACATTCTAGATATGCCATTGTAAATAATATTGCATCGTATCTCTATAAGGCTATATAAGATTTGTATGTACCTAATATTTTGTATGTACCCTGTTACTCAAATTTCATGGGTGATGGAAAAATTCTGTAATTAGATTTGAAATCAGCACATCAAATTCAATGAGAATCACCCCCAAATTCTCTTTTAACAGACAAAAACTTCAATTTTGTTGGACAGTGTAATCTCTGGCTAGGTCTGTTCAGAAAATGAGTTTCAAACATGTATTAGCATTGAACGTGAAATTCTCGAATAATCAAGTTTTGATCCTATGGTCGAAATGTCAGAAATAAATCGCCTTTCAGCCTCTCAAAAACATAATATTCAACGATTTTAATAAAAATCGTCTCTGGCTAGTCTGTACAGAAATTAATTTTCAAAAGGGTACCAGCATTGAACGCCTATTTCTCGAAAAATCAAGTATTCATCCTATAGTCCCAACGTCATAATTAAAACGCTTTTCAGGCTTTGAAAAGCATAATAATTCATCATTTTAAGGAAAATCATCTCTGGATAGGTCTGTTCAGAAAATGAATTTCAAACGTGTACTAGCATTGAACGTGAAATTCACGAAAAATCAAGTTTTGATCCTATAGTCGAAACGTCATAATTAAAACGCTTTTCAGGCTTTGAAAAGCATAATAATTCAACATTTTAAGGAAAATCATATTTGGGATGGTCTGTAGAGAAAATGAGTTTCAAACGCATATTAGCATTGAACTTCAATTTATCGAAAAATCAAGTTTTGATCCTATATTAGAAATGTGACAATTAAAACTCTTTTCAGGCTCTGAAAAGCATAATAAATCAACATTTTAAGGAAAATCATCTTTGGCTTGGTCTGTAGAGAAAATGAGTTTCAAACGAATATTAGCATTTAACGCGAATTTATCGAAAAATCAAAGTTTGTTCATATAATCGAAATGTAATAATTAAAACGCTTTTCAGTATCTGAAAAGCATAATAATTCATCATTTTAAGGAAAATCATCTCCGGGTTGGTCTGTGGAGAAAATGTGTTTGAAACGTGCACTAGCATTGAACGCGTAGTTTTCGAAAAATCAAGAATTCATCATATAGTCCAAATGTCATAAATAAAACGCTTTTCAGTCTCTGAAAAGCATAATAATTCAACATTTTAAGGAAAATCATCTTTGGCTTGGTCTGTAGAGAAAATGAGTTTCAAACAAATATTAGCATTTAAAGCGAATTTATCGAAAAATCAAAGTTTGTTCATATATTCAAAATGTAATAATTAAAACGCTTTTCAGGTCCTGGAAAGCATAATAATTTAACATTTTAAGGATAATTAGCTCTGGGTTGGTCTGTGGAGAAAATGTGTTTCAAACGTGTAATAGAATTGAACGCGCATTTCTCGAAAAATCAAGTGTTCATCCTATAGTCCAAATATCATAATTAAAACGCTTTTCAGTCTCTGAAAAGCATAATAATTCAACATTTTAAAGAAAATCATCTTTGGCTTGGTCTGTAGATAAAATGAGTTTCAAACGAATATTAGCATTTCACGCTAATTTCTGGAAAAATTAAATTTTGTTCATATATTTCAAATGTAATAATTAAAACGCTTTTCAGGCGTTGAAAAGCATAAGAAATCAACTTTTGAAGGAAAATCATCTCTGGCTAGGTCTGTTCAGAAAATGAGTTTCAAACGTGTACTAGCATTGAACGCGTATTTCTCGAAAAATCAAGTATTCATCCTAGAGTCCAAGTATCATAATTAGAACGCCTTTCGGTATCTGAAAAGCATTATAATTCAACATTTCAAGGAAAATCATTTCTGTCTTGGACTGTAGAGAATTTGATTTTCAAACGAATATTAGCATTTAACGCGAATTTCTCGAAAAGTCAAATTTTGTTTATATATTCGAAATGTAATAACTAAAACTGTTTTCAGGTTTTGAAAAGCATAATAATTCAACATTTTAATAAAAATCATCTCTGTGTTGGTATTTGGAGAAAATAAGTTTCAGACAAATATTATCATTTATCCCGAAATTCTCGAGATATCAAGTAGTCATCCTATAGTCGAAATGTCATAATTAAAACACTTTTAAGGCTCTAGAAGGCTTAATACTGTGCCACCCTCATCTAGGGGTTAAAATATAGAGAGCCGGCCCGGTGGGCGAAGACCAACGGTTCCAGAGGCAGAAGAGGATCATAGAGAAAATCCGAACGGCAATGGAAGCGGAAGATTTACGTCCTTAGTGGCCAATATGAGCCACTAAGAAGCGGAATGGATATCTCCGTCAAATATCCAAAACCAACTGCTGCCTTGCAGGGGTGTGGGAGCACCAAAGGATATGGGAGAAAACCCTGGAAATAAAAATCAGCCTGGTCGTTGTGCTAATCCCCCACACCAGACTAAAATAAGCGGATTAAGAGAAATTAAGGTAGCCTCGGAAAGGATGGATTTAGTTCAAAGACGACAAGCAAGGAAATGGAATATCCGAATTGGAACTTGGAATATTAAACCATTGAATGGAAAAGATGTGGATATTGTAGGAGAAATGAAAAAGTATAAATTAGCTGTACTAGGACTAAGTGAAGTATGGAAGAAAGGCAATGGTATAATGTGCCTTGAAAGAGGATATGTGCTGAGATATGTTGGAGTAGGTAGAGGAAGAAGAGCTAAGGAGGGAGTTGGAAGCAAATGAGCAAATAGAAGAAAGGGTGGAATCATGGGATCCAGTGAATTCAAGGATAATAGTACTTAGATTGAAAATGGAAGAAAGAATAACAATAATACAAGTTTATGCCCCGACAAATGATCAGGACATATTGGAGAAAGAAGTTTTCTATACTCATCAACAAAGAGTAGTGAATAAAGAGAATGAAAAGAATACTAAAGTAATATTGATGGGAGATCTTAATGGTAGAACTGGAAACAATAGGATAAGGTCACATGGTTGTATGGGACCATATGAAGGGGAAAGTGTGATAAATGAAAAGGGACAAAGATTAATAGAATTCTGTGTAGAGAACCAATTGCTACAAGGAAACTCCTTTTTCCAGCATAAGAAAATTCATAAAATCACTTATGAAGCTGATAGAAGGGAGGCAAAGAGTATAATAGACTATATAATTTACGCAAGAGCACTTCGATATGACTTTATGGATGTTAAGGTAATTCGAAGTGCTGAATTGAGTACTGCCCACAGACTGCTAATATGTATAACGAGATTTAAGAAGAATAGTAGAGAAAGAGATAGGAAGTTTGAAAAGATACAAGTAAAGCTGCTGGCTAAGGATGTTAAGAGAGAACAGTATAAGAAACTAGTAGAAGAAAAATTGAATGAATTGGAAATAAGAGGAATGGAAATTGACAGTATGTTGGAAAAATTTAAGGAAGTGATATTGTATGCAGCAATTGAAGTATGTGGCAAAGCTAGGGTGAATACAAAAAGGAAAAAAAACTAATTGGTCGACGGATGAAGTAAAGAGGAAAGTGAAAGAGAAAAAGAAAGCATGGAAGAATTACCTAGAATTAAGATGAGAGGAACATAGGTTAATATATGTGCAAAAAAGAAATGAGAGTAAATTGGCTGTAGAGGAGGCAAAGCGAAAATCATGGGAGAAGTTTGGAAATGATATTGAACAAAGTTTTGTAGAACATAGAAAGCAGTTCTGGAATATGGTTAAAAGTCTCAAAGGAAAATGGGTAAAGCAGCAAGAGCTATAAGAAATAAGGAAAATGTACTAGTCATAGGAAGGGAGAATGTGATGGAGGAATGGAGAAAATACTATGAAGAAAAGTTCAAGGATACAACAACAGGAACAGGAACAGGAACAGGAGAAGGATGAGAGAATAAGGAACAGAGAAGAGGAGGAGCATGTAGAAGAAGATATGATGATAACAGAGAATGAAGTGAGAGAAGCAATTAAACGGATACGAATTGGGAAAGCTGCAGGATGGGATGGAATAGCACCAAGAATGGCTGAAATAATACTGAATATATTAAGGGAAGTATGGAGAACTAAGACTATACCAGAAGAGTGGAAAAGGAACATAATTGTTATAGTACACAAGAAAGGGGGTAATAAGGAATGTGATAATTATAGAGCAATATGTCTATCATCAGTGGTATATAAGATGTATACGAATATATTGGAAAGGAGGCTGTGAAAAATCATGGAGGGAAAACTTGAAGAGGAACAAGCTGGATTTAGACCTGGGAGACAGACTCAAGATCACATTTTTATATTAAGAACAATGATGGGGAAAATACTGGAAAAAAAAAGAATATACTTAGCATTTGTAGACTTGAAAGCGGCATTTGACTCGGTACCTAGAAAATATCTATGTGAGGCATTAGAAAGTAAGGAAGTACCTAAGGAACTTATGAAAGCAATAAGAAGTGTATATAACGATGTAAAAGGAATAGTAAGAATAGAAGGAAACGAGTGTAAGGAATTTCAAATAGAAAAAGGAATTAAACAGGGAGATAGTCTCAGTCCTTTACTTTTCATTAATGTAATGGATGAAATAACTAAAACTTGCAAAAGAAGAACCCCAAGAGTACAAATAGGATATTGGAATATGAGAGTAATACAACTGCAAGTACTGCTATATGCTGATGATATAGTTTTAATTGCTAGCAGTGAAGAGAATTTACAGAGGAGCGTAATGGAATAGGGTGAGGAACTTGCGAGAAAAGGGATGAAGATTAATATTAAGAAAAGTAAAGTTATGCAGGTGGCAAAAGGAGAAAAAGATCATGAAATAGCAATTAGATATGGAAACGATAACTTCGAAGAAGTAGATGAATATGAATATTTAGGAACCATCATAACAAGTGATGGTAGGTGTGATGAAGAAATCCTAAATAGGAAAAGAAAAGCAAATACAGTATATTATCAGTTTAGTAAAACAATAATGGAAAAGAAAGAAGTGGCAGTAAAGACAAAAATGCAGCTATACAAATCAGTATTGGTCCCTACATTAACATATGGAATGGAAAGTTTACCACTTCAAGATAAACATCTGAGTAAAATTCAGGCTAGTGAAATGAAATACCTGAGAAGAGCTGTTAATAAGACTATGAGAGATAAAGTGAGGAATGATAGAATAAGAAGAGAAGTGGAACAGGAGTCGCTAGAGAAAATAATTGAAAAGAGACAGCTAAAGTGGTGCAGAATGAATGAAGAAAAAAGGTAAATCAAATTCCAGAAGTAAAGGTGCAAGGTAGGAGAGGTAAAGGAAGACCAAGGATAATGTTTGACCACAGAATGGAAAAGATTGGAAGACAATAAATATGATGAAGAGAATGATGGGAAACAGACAGTAATGGAGGACATGGATCGAGGCAACCAACCCTACGCTATGATGGCAGAAGGGGACTATAGGAAGGCATAATAATTCAACATTTTAAGGAAAATATCACTGTCCAACAATGATTTTGTTAAAAGTAAAATTTCAACGGTGCTTAATGTTTTGCACCTGCTGATTCCGAAAATGAAGTCAGAAATTTGTCAATCACCCACCATTTTTTTGTAACAATAAAAATATGATTCTGCATTATTATTGCAGCATGCAGTCCATAATAAGCTGATTGGTAGGCAATATTTAAAATATTTTATGTCTTTGCTCCAAGAAAATCTAGAATCAGCACCTCGTCCGGTGCTTCATGGACCTGGAGTTCCCATACCTGCTCCACCAGATGACATAAGTGTAACGGAAGAAACTGAAAGTGTTACTAACAAATGTAGTGAATTGCATAATGATCCTGATTTTGTGGGGAGTGTTTCAACAGCTGAACCTCACTTAATAACTGGATATGATCTTGACGATTTAGTTCGAGATCTAAAGTTAAGTAAGGGTAAAGCAGAACTGCTTGCATCGCGAATAAAAGGATGCCATTTGTTGGAGATTGACACTAGAGTTACTTTTTTTCCGGCAAAAAGACTTTGTATGTAGATATGCATGCTGAAGACAAGTACCTTGTTTTCTGTTGTAACATCTATGGTCTATTAGAGTCACTAGTTATTGTCCATAAAAGTGAAGAACGGCGTTTCTTTTTAGACTCTTCGAAAACAAGTTTGAAAGGAGTTCTACTGCATTCCAGTAGCATATTCCTGGGGCATGAAGGAAAGTTATGAAAACATGAAACTGTTAACAAACATCCAGTACTATAAATACTCTTGGCAGATAGGTAGAGATTTATAAGTTATTGCTATCCTCTTAGGATTGCAACTAGGTTACACCAAAATTTTGCTGTTTCCTGTGTAAATGGGACAGCAGAGATAGAAAAGATCTTTGTTAAAAAGAACTGGCCGAAGAGAGAGTCATTCATCGCAGGTCAGGAGAATTTTGTTCATCCACCACTTGTAAGTTCAGACAAAGTCTTACTGCCTCCTCTCCACATAAAGCTTGGTCTGATGAAGAATTTTGTAAAAGGAATGGACAGTGAGGGTAGTGGATTTATGTTCCTCAAAAAGAAGTTTCAGCAAATTATTGAGGCGAAACTAAAAGAGGGAATATTTGTTGGCCCTCAAATCAGGAAACTAATGAAAGATAATGATTTTGAAAAGAGCCTAAATGAGCTGGAATTGGCTGCTTGGCAATCTTTCAAGGAAGTTTGCATAAATTTTCTGGGAAACTACAAGTCAGAAAATTACAAAGAACTTATCAGTAATTTTATTCTAAACTATAATGCTCTGGGGTGTAATATGTCTCTGAGATACACTTTTTAGGCTCCCACCTCGATTTCTTCCCGTAAAACCTTGGGACAATGAGCGACGAACATGGAGAACATTTTCACCAGGAAATTGGTGAAATGGAAAGGCCCTACCAGGGAAAATGGACTCCAAATATGTTGGCAGATTATTGCTGGACACTAAAAAGAGATGTTCCTCAGGCAAAGTACAGCAGAAAATAAAGTTCGAAGACATTCTAGATATGCCATTGTAAATAATATTGCATCGTATCTCTATAAGGCTATATAAGATTTGTATGTACCTAATATTTTGTATGTACCCTGTTACTTAAATTTCATGGGTGATGGAAAAATTCTGTAATTAGATTTGAAATCAGCACATCAAATTCAATGAGAATCAACCCCAACTTCTCTTTTAACAGACAAAAACTTCAATTTTTTTGGACAGTGTAATCTCTGGCTAGGTCTGTTCAGAAAATGAGTTTCAAACATGTATTAGCATTGAACGTGAAATTCTCGAATAATCAAGTTTTGATCCTATGGTAGAAATGTCAGAAATAAATCGCCTTTCAGCCTCTCAAAAACATAATATTCAACGATTTTAATAAAAATCGTCTCTGGCTAGTCTGTACAGAAATTAATTTTCAAAAGTGTACCAGCATTGAACGCCTATTTCTCGAAAAATCAAGTATTCATCCTATAGTCCAAACGTCATAATTAAAACGCTTTTCAGGCTTTGAAAAGCATAATAATTCATCATTTTAAGGAAAATCATCTCTGGATAGGTCTGTTCAGAAAATGAATTTCAAACGTGTACTAGCATTGAACGTGAAATTCTCGAAAAATCAAGTTTTGATCCTATAGTCGAAACGTCATAATTAAAACGCTTTTCAGGCTTTGAAAAGCATAATAATTCAACATTTTAAGGAAAATCATATTTGGGATGGTCTGTAGAGAAAATGAGTTTCAAACAAATATTAGCATTTAAAGCGAAATTATCGAAAAATCAAAGTTTGTTCATATATTCGAAATGTAATAATTAAAACGCTTTTCAGTATCTGAAAAGCATAATAATTCATCATTTTAAGGAAAATCATCTCCGGGTTGGTCTGTAGAGAAAATGAGTTTCAAACAAATATTAGCATTTAAAGCGAAATTATCGAAAAATCAAAGTTTGTTCATATATTCAAAATGTAATAATTAAAACGCTGTTCAGGTCCTGCAAAGCATAATAATTTAACATTTTAAGGATAATTAGCTCTGGGTTGGTCTGTGGAGAAAATGTGTTTCAAACGTGTAATAGAATTGAACGCGCATTTCTCGAAAAATCAAGTAATCATCCTATAGTCCAAATATCATAATTAAAACGCTTTTCAGTCTCTGAAAAGCATAATAATTCAACATTTTAAAGAAAATCATCTTTGGCTTGGTCTGTAGATAAAATGAGTTTCAAACGAATATTAGCATTTCACGCTAATTTCTGGAAAAAATAAATTTTGTTCATATATTTCAAATGTAATAATTAAAACGCTTTTCAGGCGTTGAAAAGCATTAGAAATCAACTTTTGAAGGAAAATCATCTCTGGCTAGGTCTGTTCAGAAAATGAGTTTCAAACGTGTACTAGCATTGAACGCGTATTTCTCGAAAAGTCAAGTATTCATCCTACAGTCCAAATATCATAATTAGAACGCCTTTCGGTATCTGAAAAGCATTATAATTCATCATTTCAAGGAAAATCATTTCTGTCTTGGTCTGTAGGGAATTTGAGTTTCAAACGAATATTAGCATTTAACGCGAATTTCTCGAAAAGTCAAATTTTGTTCATATATTCGAAATGTAATAACTAAAACTCTTTTCAGGTTTTGAAAAGCATAATAATTCAACATTTTAATAAAAATCATCTCTGTGTTGGTCTTTGGAGAAAATAAGTTTCAAACGAATATTATCATTTAACCTGAATTTCTCGAGATATCAAGTAGTCATCCTATAGTCGAAATGTCATATTTAAAACACTTTTAAGGCTCTAGAAGGCTTAATACTGTGCCACCCTCATCTAGGGGTTAAAATATAGAGAGCCGGACCGGAGGGCGAAGACCAACGGTTCCAGAGGCAGAAGAGCATCATAGAGAAAATCCGAGCGGCATTGGAAGCGGAAGATTTACGTCCTTAGTGGCCAATATGAGCCACTAAGAAGCGGATTGGATATCTCCGTCAAATATCCAAAACCAACTGCTGCCTTGCAGGTGTGTGGGAGCTCCAAAGGATATGGGAGAAAACCCTGGAAATAAAAATCAGCCTGGTCGTTGTGCTAATCCCCCACACCAGACTAGAATTAGCGGATTAAGAGAAATAAAGGTAGCCTAAGAAAGGATGGATTTAGTTCAAAGACGACAAGCAAGGAAATGGAATATCCGAATTGGAACTTGGAATATTAAAACAATGAATGGAAAAGAAGTGGATATTGTAGGAGAAATGAAAAAGTATAAACTAGCTGTCCTAGGACTAAGTGTAGTATGGAAGAAAGGCAATGGTATAATGTGCCTTGAAAGAGGATATGTGCTGAGATATGTTGGAGTAGGTAGAAAAGAAGAGCTAAGGAGGGAGTTGGTAGCAAATGAGCAAATAGAAGAAAGGGTGGAATCATGGGATCCAGTGAATTCAACGATAATAGTAGTTAGACTGAAAATGGAAGAAAGAATAACAATAATACAAGTTTATGCCCCGACAAATGATCAGGACATATTGGAGAAAGAAGTTTTCCATACTCAACAACAAAGAGTAGTGAATAAAGAGAATGAAGAGAATACTAAGGTAATATTGATGGGAGATCTTAATGGTAGAACTGGAAACAATAGGATAAGGTCACATGGTTGTATGGGACCATATGAAGGGGAAAGTGTGATAAATGAAAACGGACAAAGATTAATAGAATTCTGTGTAGAGAACCAATTGCTACAAGGAAACTCCTTTTTCCAGCATAAGAAAATTCATAAAATCACTTATGAAGCTGATAGAAGGGAGGCAAAGAGTATAATAGACTATATAATTTACGCAAGAGCACTTCGATATGACTTTATGGATGTTAAGGTAATTCGAAGTGCTGAATTGAGTACTGACCACAGACTGCTAATATGTATAACGAGATTTAAGAGGAATAGTAGAGAAAGAGATAAGAAGTTTGAAAAGATACAAGTAAAGCTGCTGGCTAAGGATGTTAAGAGAGAACAGTATAAGAAACTAGTAGAAGAAAAATTGAATGAATTGGAATTAAGAGGAATGGAAATTGACAGTATGTTGGAAAAATTTAAGGAAGTGATATTGTATGCAGCAATTGAAGTATGTGGCAAAGTTAGGGTGAATACAAAAAGGAAAAAAACTAATTGGTCGACGGATGAAGTAAAGAGGAAAGAGAAAGAGAAAAAAAAAGCATGGAAGAATTACCTAGAATTAAGATGAGAGGATATATGTGCAAAAAAGAAATGAGAGTAAATTGGCTGTAGAGGAGGCAAAGCGAAAATCATGGGAGAAGTTTGGAAATGATATTGAACATAGAAAGCAGTTCTGGAATATGGTTAAAAGCCTGAAAGGAAAATGGGTAAAAGCAGCAAGAGCTATAAGAAATAAGGAAAATGTACTAGTCACAGGAAGGGAGAATGTGATGGAGGAATGGAGAAAATACTATGAAGAAAAGTTCAAGGATAGGACAAATGAGCAGGAACAGGAACAGGAGAAGGATGAGAGAATAAGGAACAGAGAAGAGGAGGAGCATGTAGAAGAAGATATGATGATAACAGAGAATGAAGTGAGAGAAGCAATTAAACGGATACGAATTGGGAAAGCTGCAGGATGGGATGGAATAGCACCAGAATTTATAAAATATGGAGGACCAAGAATGGCTGAAATAATACTGAATATATTAAGGGAAGTATGGAGAACTAAGACTATACCAGAAGAGTGGAAAAGGAACATAATTGTTATAGTACACAAGAAAGGGGGTAATAAGGAATGTGATAATTATAGAGCAATATGTCTATCATCAGTGGTATATAAGATGTATACGAATATATTGGAAAGGAGGCTGTGAAAAATCATGGAGGGAAAACTTGAAGAGGAACAAGCTGGATTTAGACCTGGGAGACAGACTCAAGATCACATTTTTATATTAAGAACAGTGATGGGGAAAATGCTGGACAAAAATAAAAGAATATACTTAGCATTTCTAGACTTGAAAGCGGCATTTGACTCGGTACCTAGAAAATATCTATGTGAGGCATTAGAAAGTAAGGAAGTACCTAAGGAACTTATGAAAGCAATAAGAAGTGTATATAACGATGTAAAAGGAATAGTAAGAATAGAAGGAAACGAGTGTAAGGAATTTCAAATAGAAAAAGGAATTAAACAGGGAGATAGTCTCAGTCCTTTACTTTTCATTAATGTAATGGATGAAATAACTAAAACTTGCAAAAGAAGAACCCCAAGAGTACAAATAGGATATTGGAATATGAGAGTAATACAACTGCAAGTACTGCTATATGCTGATGATATAGTTTTAATTGCTAGCAGTGAAGATAATTTACAGAGGAGCGTAATAGAATGGGGAGAGGAACTTGCGAGAAAAGCGATGAAGATTAATATTAAGATACGTAAAGTTATGCAGGTGGAAAAAGGAGAAAAAGATCATGAAATAGCAATTAGATATGGAAACGATAACTTCGAAGAAGTAGATGAATATGAATATTTAGGAACCATCATAACAAGTGATGGTAGGTGTGATGAAGAAATCCTAAATAGGAAAAGAAAAGCAAATACAGTATATTATCAGTTTAGTAAAACAATAATGGAAAAGAAAGAAGTGGCAGTAAAGACAAAAATGCAGCTATACAAATCAGTATTGGTCCCTACATTAACATATGGAATGGAAAGTTTACCACTTCAAGATAAACATCTGAGTAAAATTCAGGCTAGTAAAATGAGATACCTGAGAAGAGCTGTTAATAAGACTATGAGAGATAAAGTGAGGAATGATAGAATAAGAAGAGAAGTGGAACAGGAGTCGCTAGAGAAAATAATTGAAAAGAGACAGCTAAAGTGGTGGCGACATGTATTCAGAATGAATGAAGAAAAAAGGTAAATCAAATTCCAGAAGTAAAGGTGCAAGGTAGGAGAGGTAAAGGAAGACCAAGGATAATGTTTGACCACAGAATGGAAAAGATTGGAAGACAATAAATATGATGAAGAGAATGATGGGAAACAGACAGTAATGGAGGACATGGATCGAGGCAACCAACCCTACGCTATGATGGCAGAAGGGGACTATAGGAAGGCATAATAATTCAACATTTTAAGGAAAATATCACTGTCCAACAATGATTTTGTTAAAAGTAAAATTTCAACGGTGCTTAATGTTTTGCCACCTGCTGATTCCGAAAATGAAGTCAGAAATTTGTCAATCACCCACCATTTTTTTGTAACAATAAAAATATAATTCTGCATTATTATTGCAGCATGCAGTCCATAATAAGCTGATTGGTAGGCAATATTTAAAATATTTTATGTCTTTGCTCCAAGAAAATCTAGAATCAGCACCTCGTCCGGTGCTTCATGGACCTGGAGTTCCCATACCTGCTCCACCAGATGACATAAGTGTAACGGAAGAAAGTGAAAGTGTTCCTAACAAATGTAGTGAATTGCATAATGATCCTGATTTTGTGGGGAGTGTTTCAACAGCTGAACCTCACTTAATAACTGAAGATGATCTTGACGATTTAGTTCGAGATCTAAAGTTAAGTAAGGGTAAAGCAGAACTGCTTGCATCGCGATTAAAAGGATGCCATTTGTTGGAGATTGACACTAGAGTTACTTTTTTTCCGGCAAAAAGACTTTGTATGTAGATATGCATGTGAAGACAAGTACCTTGTTTTCTGTTGTAACATCTATGGTCTATTAGAGTCACTAGTTATTGTCCACAAAAGTGAAGAACGGCGTTTGTTTTTAGACTCTTCGAAAACAAGTTTGAAAGGAGTTCTACTGCATTCCCGTAGCATATTCCTGGGGCATGAAGGAAAGTTATGAAAACATGAAACTGTTAACAAACATCCAGTACTGTAAATACTCTTGGAAGATAGGTAGAGATTTAAAAGTTATTGCTATCCTCTTAGGATTGCAACTAGGTTACACCAAAATTTTGCTGTTTCCTGTGTAAATGGGACAGCAGAGATAGAAAAGATCTTTGTTAAAAAGAACTGGCCGAAGAGAGAGTCATTCATCGCAGGACAGGAGAATGTTGTTCATCCACCACTTGTAAGTTCAGACAAAATCTTACTGCCTCCTCTCCACATAAAGCTTGGTCTGATGAAGAATTTTGTAAAAGGAATGGACAGTGAGGGTAGTGGATTTATGTTCCTCAAAGAGAAGTTTCAGCAAATTACTGAGGCGAACCTAAAAGAGGGAATATTTGTTGGCCCTCAAATCAGGAAACTAATGAAAGATAATGATTTTGAAAAGAGCCTAAATGAGCTGGAATTGGCTGCTTGGCAATTTCAAGGAAGTTTGCATAAATTTTCTGGGAAACTACAAGTCAGAAAATTACAAAGAACTTATCAGTAATTTTATTCTAAACTATCATGCTCTGGGGTGTAATATGTCTCTGAGATACACTTTTTAGGCTCCCACCTCCATTTCTTCCCGTAAAACCTTGGGACAATGAGCGACGAACATGGAGAACATTTTCACCAGGAAATTGGTGAAATGGAAAGGCCCTACCAGGGAAAATGGACTCCAAATATGATGGCAGATTATTGCTGGACACTAAAAAGAGATGTTCCTCAGGCAAAGTACAGCAGAAAATAAAGTTCGAAGACATTCTAGATATGCCATTGTAAATAATATTGCATCGTATCTCTATAAGGCTATATAAGATTTGTATGTACCTAATATTTTGTATGTACCCTGTTACTCAAATTTCATGGGTGATGGAAAAATTCTGTAATTAGATTTGAAATCAGCACATCAAATTCAATGAGAATCACCCCCAACTTCTCTTATAACAGACAAAAACTTCAATTTTGTTGGACAGTGTAATCTCTGGCTAGGTCTGTTCAGAAAATGAGTTTCAAACATGTATTAGCATTGAACGTGAAATTCTCGAATAATCAAGTTTTGATCCTATGGTCGAAATGTCAGAAATAAATCGCCTTTCAGCCTCTCAAAAACATAATATTCAACGATTTTAATAAAAATCGTCTCTAGCTAGTCTGTACAGAAATTAAATTTCAAAAGGGTACCAGCATTGAATGCCTATTTCTCGAAAAATCAAATATTCATCCTATAGTCCAAACGTCATAATTAAAACGCTTTTCAGGCTTTGAAAAGCATAATAATTCATCATTTTAAGGAAAATCATCTCTGGATAGGTCTGTTCAGAAAATGACTTTCAAACGTGTACTAGCATTGAACGTGAAATTCTCGGAAAATCAAGTTATGATCGTATAGTCGAAACGTCATAATTGAAATGCTTTTCAGGCTTTGAAAAGCATAATAATTCAACATTTTAAGGAAAATCATATTTGGGATGGTCTGTAGAGAAAATAAGTTTCAAACGCATATTAGCATTGAACTTCAATTTCTCGATAAATTAAGTTTTGATCTTATATTAGAAATGTGAAAATTAAAACGCTTTTCAGGCTCTGAAAAGCATAATAAATCAACATTTTAAGGAAAATCATCTTTGGCCTGGTCTGTAGAGAAAATGAGTTTCAAACGAATATTAGCATTTAACGCGAATTTATCGAAAAATCAAAGTTTGTTCATATATTCGAAATGTAATAATTAAAACGTTTTTCAGTATCTGAAAAGCATAATAATTCATCATTTTAAGGAAAATCATCTCCGGGTTGGTCTGTGGAGGAAATGTGTTTGAAACGTACACTAGCATTGAACGCGTATTTTTCGAAAAATCAAGAATTCATCATATAGTCCAAATGTCATAATTAAAACGCTTTTCAGTCTCTGAAAAGCATAATAATTCAACATTTTAAGGAAAATCATCTTTGGCTTGGTCTGTAGAGAAAATGAGTTTCAAACAAATATTAGCATTTAAAGCGAATTTATCGAAAAATCAAAGTTTGTTCTTATATATTCAAAATGTAATAATTAAAACGCTTTTCAGGTCCTGGAAAGCATAATAATTTAACATTTTAAGGATACTTAGCTCTGGGTTGGTCTGTGGTGAAAATGTGTTTCAAACGTGTACTAGATTTGAACGCGTATTTCTCGAAAAATCAAGTATTCATCCTACAGTCCAAATATCATAATTAGAACGCCTGTCGGTATCTGAAAAGCATTATAATTCAACATTTCAAGGAAAATCATTTCTGTCTTGGTCTGTAGGGAATTTGAGTTTCAAACGAATATTAGCATTTAACGCAAATTTCTCGAAGGGTCAAATTTTGTTCATATATTCGAAATGTAATAACTAAAACTGTTTTCAGGTTTTGAAAAGCATAATAATTCAACATTTTAATAAAAATCATCTCTGTGTTGGTCTTTGGAGAAAATAAGTTTCAAACGAATATTATCATTTAACCAGAATTTCTCGAGATATCAAGTAGTCATCCTATAGTCGAAATGTCATAATTAAAACACTTTTAAGGCTCTAGAAGGCTTAATACTGTGCCACCCTCATCTATTGGTTAAAATATAGAGAGCCGGCCCGGAGGGCGAAGACCAACGGTTCCAGAGGCAGAAGAGGATCATAGAGAAAATCCGAACGGCAATGGAAGCGGAAGATTTACGTCCTTAGTGGCCAATATGAGCCACTAAGAAGCGGATTGGATATCTCCGTCAAATATCCAAAACCAACTGCTGCCTTGCAGGGGTGTGGGAGCACCAAAGGATATGGGAGAAAACCCTGGAAATAAAAATCAACCTGGTCGTTGTGCTAATCCCCCACACCAGACTAAAATTAGCGGATTAACAGAAATAAAGGTAGCCTCGGAAAGGATGGATTTAGTTCAAAGACGACAAGCAAGGAAATGGAATATCAGAATTGGAACTTGGAATATTAAAACAATGAATGGAAAAGATGTGGATATTGTAGGAGAAATGAAAAAGTATAAACTAGCTGTACTAGGACTAAGTGAAGTATGGAAGAAAGGCAATGGTATAATGTGCCTTGAAAGAGGATATGTGCTGAGATATGTTGGAGTAGGTAGAGGAAGAAGAGCTAAGGAGGGAGTTGGAAGCAAATGAGCAAATGGAAGAAAGGCTGGAATCATGGGATCCAGTGAATTCAAGGATAATTGTAGTTAGACTGAAAATGGAAGAAAGAATAACAATAATACAAGTTTATGCCCCGACAAATGATCAGGACATATTGGAGAAAGAAGTTTTCTATACTCAACAACAAAGAGTAGTGAATAAAGAGAATGAAGAGAATACTAAGGTAATATTGATGGGAGATCTTAATGGTAGAACTGGAAACAATAGGATAAGGTCACATGGTTGTATGAGACCATATGAAGGGGAAAGTGTGATAAATGAAAAGGGTCAAAGATTAATAGAATTCTGTGTAGAGAACCAATTGCTACAAGGAAACTCCTTTTTCCAGCATAAGAAAATTCATAAAATCACTTATGAAGCTGATAGAAGGGAGGCAAAGAGTGTAATAGACTATATAATTTAAGCAAGAGCACTTCGATATGACTTTATGGATGTTAAGGTAATTCGAGGTGCTGAATTGAGTACTGACCACAGACTGCTAATATGTATAAGGAGATTTAAGAGGAATAGTAGAGAAAGAGATAGGAAGTTTGAAAAGATACAAGTAAAGCTGCTGGCTAAGGATGTTAAGAGAGAACAGTATAAGAAACTAGTAGAAGAAAAATTGAATGAATTGGAAATAAGAGGAATGGAAATTGACATTATGTTGGAAAAATTTAAGAAAGTGATATTGTATGCAGCAATTGAAGTATGTGGCAAAGTTAGGGTGAATACAAAATGGAAAAAAACTAATTTGTCGACGGATGAAGTAAAGAGGAAAGTGAGAGAGAAAAAGAAAGCATGGAAGAATTACCTAGAATTAAGATGAGAGGAACATAGGTTAATATATGTGCAAAAAAGAAATGAGAGTAAATTGGCTGTAGAGGAGGCAAAGCGAAAATCATGGGAGAACTTTGGAAATGATATTGAACAAAGTTTTGTAGAACATAGAAAGCAGTTCTGGAATATGGTTAAAAGCCTGAAAGGAAAATGGGTAAAAGCAGCAAGAGCTATAAGAAATAAGGAAAATGTAGTAGTCATAGGAAGGGAGAATGTGATGAAGGAATGGAGAAAATACTATGAAGAAAAGTTCAAGGATAGGACAAATGAGCAGGAACAGGAACAGGAGAAGGGTGAGAGAATAAGGAACAGAGAAGAGGAGGAACATGTAGAAGAAGATATGATGATAACAGAGAATGAAGTGAGAGAAGCAATTAAACGGATACGAATTGGGAAAGCTGCAGGATGGGATGGAATAGCACCAGAATTTATAAAATATGGAGGACCAAGAATGGCTGAAATAATACTGAATATATTAAGAGAAGTATGGAGAACTAAGACTATACCAGAAGAGTGGAAAAGGAACATAATTGTTATAGTACACAAGAAAGGGGGTAATAAGGAATGTGATAATTATAGAGCAATATGTCTATCATCAGTGGTATATAAGATGTATACGAATATATTGGAAAGGAGGCTGTGAAAAATCATGGAGGGAAAACTTGAAGACGAACAAGCTGGAGAGACAGACTCAAATTCACATTTTTATATTAAGAACAGTGATGGGGAAAATGCTTTACAAAAATAAAGGAATATACTTAGCATTTCTAGACTTGAAAGCGGCATTTCACTCGGTACCTAGAAAATATCTATGTCTGGCTATAAAAAGGAAGGAAGTACCTAAGGAACTTATGAAAGCAATAAGAAGTGTATATAACGATGTAAAAGGAATAGTAAGAATAGAAGGAAACGAGTGTAAGGAATTTCAAATAGAAAAAGGAATTAAACAGGGAGATAGTCTCAGTCCTTTACTTTTCATTAATGTAATGGATGAAATAACTAAAACTTGCAAAAGAAGAACCCCAAGAGTACAAATAGGATATTGGAATATGAGAGTAATACAACTGCAAGTACTGCTATATGCTGATGATATAGTTTTAATTGCTAGCAGTGAAGAGAATTTACAGAGGAGCGTAATAGAATGGGGAGAAGAACTTGCGAGAAAAGGGATGAAGATTAATATTAAGAAATGCAAAGTTATGCAGGTGGCAAAAGGAGAAAAAGATCATGAAATAGCAATTAAATATGGAAAGGATAACTTCGAAGAAGTAGATGAATATGAATATTTAGGAACCATCATAACAAGTGATGGTAGGTGTGATGAAGAAATCCTAAATAGGAAAAGAAAAGCAAATATAGTATATTATCAGTTTAGTAAAACAATAATGGAAAAGAAAGAAGTTGCAGTAAAGACAAAAATGCAGCTATACAAATCAGTATTGGTCCCTACATTAACATATGGAATGGAAAGTTTACCACTTCAAGATAAACATCTGAGTAAAATTCAGGCTAGTGAAATGAAATACCTGAGAAGAGCTGTTAATAAGACTATGAGAGATAAAGTGAGGAATGATAGAATAAGAAGAGAAGTGGAACAGGAGTCGCTAGAGAAAATAATTGAAAAGAGACAGCTAAAGTGGTGTGGACATGTATTCAGAATGAATGAAGAAAAAAGGTAAATCAAATTCCAGAAGTAAAGGTGCAAGGTAGGAGAGGTAAAGGAAGACCAAGGATAATGTTCGACCACAGAATGGAAAAGATTGGAAGACAATAAATATGATGAAGAGAATGATGGGAAACAGACAGTAATGGAGGACATGGATCGAGGCAACCAACCCTACGCTATGATGGCAGAAGGGGACTATAGGAAGGCATAATAATTCAACATTTTAAGGAAAATATCACTGTCCAACAATGATTTTGTTAAAAGTAAAATTTCAACGGTGCTTAATGTTTTGCCACCTGCTGATTCCGAAAATGAAGTCAGAAATTGGTCAATCACCCACCATTTTTTTGTAACAATAAAAATATAATTCTGCATTATTATTGCAGCATGCAGTCCATAATAAGCTGATTGGTAGGCAATATTTAAAATATTTTATGTCTTTGCTCCAAGAAAATCTAGAATCAGCACCTCGTCCGGTGCTTCATGGACCTGGAGTTCCCATACCTGCTCCACCAGATGACATAAGTGTAACGGAAGAAAGTGAAAGTGTTCCTAACAAATGTAGTGAATTGCATAATGATCCTGATTTTGTGGGGAGTGTTTCAACAGCTGAACCTCACTTAATAACTGAAGATGATCTTGACGATTTAGTTCGAGATCTAAAGTTAAGTAAGGGTAAAGCAGAACTGCTTGCATCGCGATTAAAAGGATGCCATTTGTTGGAGATTGACACTAGAGTTACTTTTTTTCCGGCAAAAAGACTTTGTATGTAGATATGCATGTGAAGACAAGTACCTTGTTTTCTGTTGTAACATCTATGGTCTATTAGAGTCACTAGTTATTGTCCACAAAAGTGAAGAACGGCGTTTGTTTTTAGACTCTTCGAAAACAAGTTTGAAAGGAGTTCTACTGCATTCCCGTAGCATATTCCTGGGGCATGAAGGAAAGTTATGAAAACATGAAACTGTTAACAAACATCCAGTACTGTAAATACTCTTGGAAGATAGGTAGAGATTTAAAAGTTATTGCTATCCTCTTAGGATTGCAACTAGGTTACACCAAAATTTTGCTGTTTCCTGTGTAAATGGGACAGCAGAGATAGAAAAGATCTTTGTTAAAAAGAACTGGCCGAAGAGAGAGTCATTCATCGCAGGACAGGAGAATGTTGTTCATCCACCACTTGTAAGTTCAGACAAAATCTTACTGCCTCCTCTCCACATAAAGCTTGGTCTGATGAAGAATTTTGTAAAAGGAATGGACAGTGAGGGTAGTGGATTTATGTTCCTCAAAGAGAAGTTTCAGCAAATTACTGAGGCGAACCTAAAAGAGGGAATATTTGTTGGCCCTCAAATCAGGAAACTAATGAAAGATAATGATTTTGAAAAGAGCCTAAATGAGCTGGAATTGGCTGCTTGGCAATTTCAAGGAAGTTTGCATAAATTTTCTGGGAAACTACAAGTCAGAAAATTACAAAGAACTTATCAGTAATTTTATTCTAAACTATCATGCTCTGGGGTGTAATATGTCTCTGAGATACACTTTTTAGGCTCCCACCTCCATTTCTTCCCGTAAAACCTTGGGACAATGAGCGACGAACATGGAGAACATTTTCACCAGGAAATTGGTGAAATGGAAAGGCCCTACCAGGGAAAATGGACTCCAAATATGATGGCAGATTATTGCTGGACACTAAAAAGAGATGTTCCTCAGGCAAAGTACAGCAGAAAATAAAGTTCGAAGACATTCTAGATATGCCATTGTAAATAATATTGCATCGTATCTCTATAAGGCTATATAAGATTTGTATGTACCTAATATTTTGTATGTACCCTGTTACTCAAATTTCATGGGTGATGGAAAAATTCTGTAATTAGATTTGAAATCAGCACATCAAATTCAATGAGAATCACCCCCAACTTCTCTTATAACAGACAAAAACTTCAATTTTGTTGGACAGTGTAATCTCTGGCTAGGTCTGTTCAGAAAATGAGTTTCAAACATGTATTAGCATTGAACGTGAAATTCTCGAATAATCAAGTTTTGATCCTATGGTCGAAATGTCAGAAATAAATCGCCTTTCAGCCTCTCAAAAACATAATATTCAACGATTTTAATAAAAATCGTCTCTAGCTAGTCTGTACAGAAATTAAATTTCAAAAGGGTACCAGCATTGAATGCCTATTTCTCGAAAAATCAAATATTCATCCTATAGTCCAAACGTCATAATTAAAACGCTTTTCAGGCTTTGAAAAGCATAATAATTCATCATTTTAAGGAAAATCATCTCTGGATAGGTCTGTTCAGAAAATGACTTTCAAACGTGTACTAGCATTGAACGTGAAATTCTCGGAAAATCAAGTTATGATCGTATAGTCGAAACGTCATAATTGAAATGCTTTTCAGGCTTTGAAAAGCATAATAATTCAACATTTTAAGGAAAATCATATTTGGGATGGTCTGTAGAGAAAATAAGTTTCAAACGCATATTAGCATTGAACTTCAATTTCTCGATAAATTAAGTTTTGATCTTATATTAGAAATGTGAAAATTAAAACGCTTTTCAGGCTCTGAAAAGCATAATAAATCAACATTTTAAGGAAAATCATCTTTGGCCTGGTCTGTAGAGAAAATGAGTTTCAAACGAATATTAGCATTTAACGCGAATTTATCGAAAAATCAAAGTTTGTTCATATATTCGAAATGTAATAATTAAAACGTTTTTCAGTATCTGAAAAGCATAATAATTCATCATTTTAAGGAAAATCATCTCCGGGTTGGTCTGTGGAGGAAATGTGTTTGAAACGTACACTAGCATTGAACGCGTATTTTTCGAAAAATCAAGAATTCATCATATAGTCCAAATGTCATAATTAAAACGCTTTTCAGTCTCTGAAAAGCATAATAATTCAACATTTTAAGGAAAATCATCTTTGGCTTGGTCTGTAGAGAAAATGAGTTTCAAACAAATATTAGCATTTAAAGCGAATTTATCGAAAAATCAAAGTTTGTTCTTATATATTCAAAATGTAATAATTAAAACGCTTTTCAGGTCCTGGAAAGCATAAT
Organism: Lepisma saccharinum; assembly: GCF_977018435.1. Classification (NCBI taxonomy): domain Eukaryota; kingdom Metazoa; phylum Arthropoda; class Insecta; order Zygentoma; family Lepismatidae; genus Lepisma; species Lepisma saccharinum. The sequence goes on along the minus strand of NC_139244.1, from coordinate 66,492,466 downwards.
AATTTAACATTTTAAGGATACTTAGCTCTGGGTTGGTCTGTGGTGAAAATGTGTTTCAAACGTGTACTAGATTTGAACGCGTATTTCTCGAAAAATCAAGTATTCATCCTACAGTCCAAATATCATAATTAGAACGCCTGTCGGTATCTGAAAAGCATTATAATTCAACATTTCAAGGAAAATCATTTCTGTCTTGGTCTGTAGGGAATTTGAGTTTCAAACGAATATTAGCATTTAACGCAAATTTCTCGAAGGGTCAAATTTTGTTCATATATTCGAAATGTAATAACTAAAACTGTTTTCAGGTTTTGAAAAGCATAATAATTCAACATTTTAATAAAAATCATCTCTGTGTTGGTCTTTGGAGAAAATAAGTTTCAAACGAATATTATCATTTAACCAGAATTTCTCGAGATATCAAGTAGTCATCCTATAGTCGAAATGTCATAATTAAAACACTTTTAAGGCTCTAGAAGGCTTAATACTGTGCCACCCTCATCTATTGGTTAAAATATAGAGAGCCGGCCCGGAGGGCGAAGACCAACGGTTCCAGAGGCAGAAGAGGATCATAGAGAAAATCCGAACGGCAATGGAAGCGGAAGATTTACGTCCTTAGTGGCCAATATGAGCCACTAAGAAGCGGATTGGATATCTCCGTCAAATATCCAAAACCAACTGCTGCCTTGCAGGGGTGTGGGAGCACCAAAGGATATGGGAGAAAACCCTGGAAATAAAAATCAACCTGGTCGTTGTGCTAATCCCCCACACCAGACTAAAATTAGCGGATTAACAGAAATAAAGGTAGCCTCGGAAAGGATGGATTTAGTTCAAAGACGACAAGCAAGGAAATGGAATATCAGAATTGGAACTTGGAATATTAAAACAATGAATGGAAAAGATGTGGATATTGTAGGAGAAATGAAAAAGTATAAACTAGCTGTACTAGGACTAAGTGAAGTATGGAAGAAAGGCAATGGTATAATGTGCCTTGAAAGAGGATATGTGCTGAGATATGTTGGAGTAGGTAGAGGAAGAAGAGCTAAGGAGGGAGTTGGAAGCAAATGAGCAAATGGAAGAAAGGCTGGAATCATGGGATCCAGTGAATTCAAGGATAATAGTACTTAGATTGAAAATGGAAGAAAGAATAACAATAATACAAGTTTATGCCCCGACAAATGATCAGGACATATTGGAGAAAGAAGTTTTCTATACTCATCAACAAAGAGTAGTGAATAAAGAGAATGAAAAGAATACTAAAGTAATATTGATGGGAGATCTTAATGGTAGAACTGGAAACAATAGGATAAGGTCACATGGTTGTATGGGACCATATGAAGGGGAAAGTGTGATAAATGAAAAGGGACAAAGATTAATAGAATTCTGTGTAGAGAACCAATTGCTACAAGGAAACTCCTTTTTCCAGCATAAGAAAATTCATAAAATCACTTATGAAGCTGATAGAAGGGAGGCAAAGAGTATAATAGACTATATAATTTACGCAAGAGCACTTCGATATGACTTTATGGATGTTAAGGTAATTCGAAGTGCTGAATTGAGTACTGCCCACAGACTGCTAATATGTATAACGAGATTTAAGAAGAATAGTAGAGAAAGAGATAGGAAGTTTGAAAAGATACAAGTAAAGCTGCTGGCTAAGGATGTTAAGAGAGAACAGTATAAGAAACTAGTAGAAGAAAAATTGAATGAATTGGAAATAAGAGGAATGGAAATTGACAGTATGTTGGAAAAATTTAAGGAAGTGATATTGTATGCAGCAATTGAAGTATGTGGCAAAGCTAGGGTGAATACAAAAAGGAAAAAAAACTAATTGGTCGACGGATGAAGTAAAGAGGAAAGTGAAAGAGAAAAAGAAAGCATGGAAGAATTACCTAGAATTAAGATGAGAGGAACATAGGTTAATATATGTGCAAAAAAGAAATGAGAGTAAATTGGCTGTAGAGGAGGCAAAGCGAAAATCATGGGAGAAGTTTGGAAATGATATTGAACAAAGTTTTGTAGAACATAGAAAGCAGTTCTGGAATATGGTTAAAAGTCTCAAAGGAAAATGGGTAAAGCAGCAAGAGCTATAAGAAATAAGGAAAATGTACTAGTCATAGGAAGGGAGAATGTGATGGAGGAATGGAGAAAATACTATGAAGAAAAGTTCAAGGATACAACAACAGGAACAGGAACAGGAACAGGAGAAGGATGAGAGAATAAGGAACAGAGAAGAGGAGGAGCATGTAGAAGAAGATATGATGATAACAGAGAATGAAGTGAGAGAAGCAATTAAACGGATACGAATTGGGAAAGCTGCAGGATGGGATGGAATAGCACCAAGAATGGCTGAAATAATACTGAATATATTAAGGGAAGTATGGAGAACTAAGACTATACCAGAAGAGTGGAAAAGGAACATAATTGTTATAGTACACAAGAAAGGGGGTAATAAGGAATGTGATAATTATAGAGCAATATGTCTATCATCAGTGGTATATAAGATGTATACGAATATATTGGAAAGGAGGCTGTGAAAAATCATGGAGGGAAAACTTGAAGAGGAACAAGCTGGATTTAGACCTGGGAGACAGACTCAAGATCACATTTTTATATTAAGAACAATGATGGGGAAAATACTGGAAAAAAAAAGAATATACTTAGCATTTGTAGACTTGAAAGCGGCATTTGACTCGGTACCTAGAAAATATCTATGTGAGGCATTAGAAAGTAAGGAAGTACCTAAGGAACTTATGAAAGCAATAAGAAGTGTATATAACGATGTAAAAGGAATAGTAAGAATAGAAGGAAACGAGTGTAAGGAATTTCAAATAGAAAAAGGAATTAAACAGGGAGATAGTCTCAGTCCTTTACTTTTCATTAATGTAATGGATGAAATAACTAAAACTTGCAAAAGAAGAACCCCAAGAGTACAAATAGGATATTGGAATATGAGAGTAATACAACTGCAAGTACTGCTATATGCTGATGATATAGTTTTAATTGCTAGCAGTGAAGAGAATTTACAGAGGAGCGTAATGGAATAGGGTGAGGAACTTGCGAGAAAAGGGATGAAGATTAATATTAAGAAAAGTAAAGTTATGCAGGTGGCAAAAGGAGAAAAAGATCATGAAATAGCAATTAGATATGGAAACGATAACTTCGAAGAAGTAGATGAATATGAATATTTAGGAACCATCATAACAAGTGATGGTAGGTGTGATGAAGAAATCCTAAATAGGAAAAGAAAAGCAAATACAGTATATTATCAGTTTAGTAAAACAATAATGGAAAAGAAAGAAGTGGCAGTAAAGACAAAAATGCAGCTATACAAATCAGTATTGGTCCCTACATTAACATATGGAATGGAAAGTTTACCACTTCAAGATAAACATCTGAGTAAAATTCAGGCTAGTGAAATGAAATACCTGAGAAGAGCTGTTAATAAGACTATGAGAGATAAAGTGAGGAATGATAGAATAAGAAGAGAAGTGGAACAGGAGTCGCTAGAGAAAATAATTGAAAAGAGACAGCTAAAGTGGTGCAGAATGAATGAAGAAAAAAGGTAAATCAAATTCCAGAAGTAAAGGTGCAAGGTAGGAGAGGTAAAGGAAGACCAAGGATAATGTTTGACCACAGAATGGAAAAGATTGGAAGACAATAAATATGATGAAGAGAATGATGGGAAACAGACAGTAATGGAGGACATGGATCGAGGCAACCAACCCTACGCTATGATGGCAGAAGGGGACTATAGGAAGGCATAATAATTCAACATTTTAAGGAAAATATCACTGTCCAACAATGATTTTGTTAAAAGTAAAATTTCAACGGTGCTTAATGTTTTGCACCTGCTGATTCCGAAAATGAAGTCAGAAATTTGTCAATCACCCACCATTTTTTTGTAACAATAAAAATATGATTCTGCATTATTATTGCAGCATGCAGTCCATAATAAGCTGATTGGTAGGCAATATTTAAAATATTTTATGTCTTTGCTCCAAGAAAATCTAGAATCAGCACCTCGTCCGGTGCTTCATGGACCTGGAGTTCCCATACCTGCTCCACCAGATGACATAAGTGTAACGGAAGAAACTGAAAGTGTTACTAACAAATGTAGTGAATTGCATAATGATCCTGATTTTGTGGGGAGTGTTTCAACAGCTGAACCTCACTTAATAACTGGATATGATCTTGACGATTTAGTTCGAGATCTAAAGTTAAGTAAGGGTAAAGCAGAACTGCTTGCATCGCGAATAAAAGGATGCCATTTGTTGGAGATTGACACTAGAGTTACTTTTTTTCCGGCAAAAAGACTTTGTATGTAGATATGCATGCTGAAGACAAGTACCTTGTTTTCTGTTGTAACATCTATGGTCTATTAGAGTCACTAGTTATTGTCCATAAAAGTGAAGAACGGCGTTTCTTTTTAGACTCTTCGAAAACAAGTTTGAAAGGAGTTCTACTGCATTCCAGTAGCATATTCCTGGGGCATGAAGGAAAGTTATGAAAACATGAAACTGTTAACAAACATCCAGTACTATAAATACTCTTGGCAGATAGGTAGAGATTTATAAGTTATTGCTATCCTCTTAGGATTGCAACTAGGTTACACCAAAATTTTGCTGTTTCCTGTGTAAATGGGACAGCAGAGATAGAAAAGATCTTTGTTAAAAAGAACTGGCCGAAGAGAGAGTCATTCATCGCAGGTCAGGAGAATTTTGTTCATCCACCACTTGTAAGTTCAGACAAAGTCTTACTGCCTCCTCTCCACATAAAGCTTGGTCTGATGAAGAATTTTGTAAAAGGAATGGACAGTGAGGGTAGTGGATTTATGTTCCTCAAAAAGAAGTTTCAGCAAATTATTGAGGCGAAACTAAAAGAGGGAATATTTGTTGGCCCTCAAATCAGGAAACTAATGAAAGATAATGATTTTGAAAAGAGCCTAAATGAGCTGGAATTGGCTGCTTGGCAATCTTTCAAGGAAGTTTGCATAAATTTTCTGGGAAACTACAAGTCAGAAAATTACAAAGAACTTATCAGTAATTTTATTCTAAACTATAATGCTCTGGGGTGTAATATGTCTCTGAGATACACTTTTTAGGCTCCCACCTCGATTTCTTCCCGTAAAACCTTGGGACAATGAGCGACGAACATGGAGAACATTTTCACCAGGAAATTGGTGAAATGGAAAGGCCCTACCAGGGAAAATGGACTCCAAATATGTTGGCAGATTATTGCTGGACACTAAAAAGAGATGTTCCTCAGGCAAAGTACAGCAGAAAATAAAGTTCGAAGACATTCTAGATATGCCATTGTAAATAATATTGCATCGTATCTCTATAAGGCTATATAAGATTTGTATGTACCTAATATTTTGTATGTACCCTGTTACTTAAATTTCATGGGTGATGGAAAAATTCTGTAATTAGATTTGAAATCAGCACATCAAATTCAATGAGAATCAACCCCAACTTCTCTTTTAACAGACAAAAACTTCAATTTTTTTGGACAGTGTAATCTCTGGCTAGGTCTGTTCAGAAAATGAGTTTCAAACATGTATTAGCATTGAACGTGAAATTCTCGAATAATCAAGTTTTGATCCTATGGTAGAAATGTCAGAAATAAATCGCCTTTCAGCCTCTCAAAAACATAATATTCAACGATTTTAATAAAAATCGTCTCTGGCTAGTCTGTACAGAAATTAATTTTCAAAAGTGTACCAGCATTGAACGCCTATTTCTCGAAAAATCAAGTATTCATCCTATAGTCCAAACGTCATAATTAAAACGCTTTTCAGGCTTTGAAAAGCATAATAATTCATCATTTTAAGGAAAATCATCTCTGGATAGGTCTGTTCAGAAAATGAATTTCAAACGTGTACTAGCATTGAACGTGAAATTCTCGAAAAATCAAGTTTTGATCCTATAGTCGAAACGTCATAATTAAAACGCTTTTCAGGCTTTGAAAAGCATAATAATTCAACATTTTAAGGAAAATCATATTTGGGATGGTCTGTAGAGAAAATGAGTTTCAAACAAATATTAGCATTTAAAGCGAAATTATCGAAAAATCAAAGTTTGTTCATATATTCGAAATGTAATAATTAAAACGCTTTTCAGTATCTGAAAAGCATAATAATTCATCATTTTAAGGAAAATCATCTCCGGGTTGGTCTGTAGAGAAAATGAGTTTCAAACAAATATTAGCATTTAAAGCGAAATTATCGAAAAATCAAAGTTTGTTCATATATTCAAAATGTAATAATTAAAACGCTGTTCAGGTCCTGCAAAGCATAATAATTTAACATTTTAAGGATAATTAGCTCTGGGTTGGTCTGTGGAGAAAATGTGTTTCAAACGTGTAATAGAATTGAACGCGCATTTCTCGAAAAATCAAGTAATCATCCTATAGTCCAAATATCATAATTAAAACGCTTTTCAGTCTCTGAAAAGCATAATAATTCAACATTTTAAAGAAAATCATCTTTGGCTTGGTCTGTAGATAAAATGAGTTTCAAACGAATATTAGCATTTCACGCTAATTTCTGGAAAAAATAAATTTTGTTCATATATTTCAAATGTAATAATTAAAACGCTTTTCAGGCGTTGAAAAGCATTAGAAATCAACTTTTGAAGGAAAATCATCTCTGGCTAGGTCTGTTCAGAAAATGAGTTTCAAACGTGTACTAGCATTGAACGCGTATTTCTCGAAAAGTCAAGTATTCATCCTACAGTCCAAATATCATAATTAGAACGCCTTTCGGTATCTGAAAAGCATTATAATTCATCATTTCAAGGAAAATCATTTCTGTCTTGGTCTGTAGGGAATTTGAGTTTCAAACGAATATTAGCATTTAACGCGAATTTCTCGAAAAGTCAAATTTTGTTCATATATTCGAAATGTAATAACTAAAACTCTTTTCAGGTTTTGAAAAGCATAATAATTCAACATTTTAATAAAAATCATCTCTGTGTTGGTCTTTGGAGAAAATAAGTTTCAAACGAATATTATCATTTAACCTGAATTTCTCGAGATATCAAGTAGTCATCCTATAGTCGAAATGTCATATTTAAAACACTTTTAAGGCTCTAGAAGGCTTAATACTGTGCCACCCTCATCTAGGGGTTAAAATATAGAGAGCCGGACCGGAGGGCGAAGACCAACGGTTCCAGAGGCAGAAGAGCATCATAGAGAAAATCCGAGCGGCATTGGAAGCGGAAGATTTACGTCCTTAGTGGCCAATATGAGCCACTAAGAAGCGGATTGGATATCTCCGTCAAATATCCAAAACCAACTGCTGCCTTGCAGGTGTGTGGGAGCTCCAAAGGATATGGGAGAAAACCCTGGAAATAAAAATCAGCCTGGTCGTTGTGCTAATCCCCCACACCAGACTAGAATTAGCGGATTAAGAGAAATAAAGGTAGCCTAAGAAAGGATGGATTTAGTTCAAAGACGACAAGCAAGGAAATGGAATATCCGAATTGGAACTTGGAATATTAAAACAATGAATGGAAAAGAAGTGGATATTGTAGGAGAAATGAAAAAGTATAAACTAGCTGTCCTAGGACTAAGTGTAGTATGGAAGAAAGGCAATGGTATAATGTGCCTTGAAAGAGGATATGTGCTGAGATATGTTGGAGTAGGTAGAAAAGAAGAGCTAAGGAGGGAGTTGGTAGCAAATGAGCAAATAGAAGAAAGGGTGGAATCATGGGATCCAGTGAATTCAACGATAATAGTAGTTAGACTGAAAATGGAAGAAAGAATAACAATAATACAAGTTTATGCCCCGACAAATGATCAGGACATATTGGAGAAAGAAGTTTTCCATACTCAACAACAAAGAGTAGTGAATAAAGAGAATGAAGAGAATACTAAGGTAATATTGATGGGAGATCTTAATGGTAGAACTGGAAACAATAGGATAAGGTCACATGGTTGTATGGGACCATATGAAGGGGAAAGTGTGATAAATGAAAACGGACAAAGATTAATAGAATTCTGTGTAGAGAACCAATTGCTACAAGGAAACTCCTTTTTCCAGCATAAGAAAATTCATAAAATCACTTATGAAGCTGATAGAAGGGAGGCAAAGAGTATAATAGACTATATAATTTACGCAAGAGCACTTCGATATGACTTTATGGATGTTAAGGTAATTCGAAGTGCTGAATTGAGTACTGACCACAGACTGCTAATATGTATAACGAGATTTAAGAGGAATAGTAGAGAAAGAGATAAGAAGTTTGAAAAGATACAAGTAAAGCTGCTGGCTAAGGATGTTAAGAGAGAACAGTATAAGAAACTAGTAGAAGAAAAATTGAATGAATTGGAATTAAGAGGAATGGAAATTGACAGTATGTTGGAAAAATTTAAGGAAGTGATATTGTATGCAGCAATTGAAGTATGTGGCAAAGTTAGGGTGAATACAAAAAGGAAAAAAACTAATTGGTCGACGGATGAAGTAAAGAGGAAAGAGAAAGAGAAAAAAAAAGCATGGAAGAATTACCTAGAATTAAGATGAGAGGATATATGTGCAAAAAAGAAATGAGAGTAAATTGGCTGTAGAGGAGGCAAAGCGAAAATCATGGGAGAAGTTTGGAAATGATATTGAACATAGAAAGCAGTTCTGGAATATGGTTAAAAGCCTGAAAGGAAAATGGGTAAAAGCAGCAAGAGCTATAAGAAATAAGGAAAATGTACTAGTCACAGGAAGGGAGAATGTGATGGAGGAATGGAGAAAATACTATGAAGAAAAGTTCAAGGATAGGACAAATGAGCAGGAACAGGAACAGGAGAAGGATGAGAGAATAAGGAACAGAGAAGAGGAGGAGCATGTAGAAGAAGATATGATGATAACAGAGAATGAAGTGAGAGAAGCAATTAAACGGATACGAATTGGGAAAGCTGCAGGATGGGATGGAATAGCACCAGAATTTATAAAATATGGAGGACCAAGAATGGCTGAAATAATACTGAATATATTAAGGGAAGTATGGAGAACTAAGACTATACCAGAAGAGTGGAAAAGGAACATAATTGTTATAGTACACAAGAAAGGGGGTAATAAGGAATGTGATAATTATAGAGCAATATGTCTATCATCAGTGGTATATAAGATGTATACGAATATATTGGAAAGGAGGCTGTGAAAAATCATGGAGGGAAAACTTGAAGAGGAACAAGCTGGATTTAGACCTGGGAGACAGACTCAAGATCACATTTTTATATTAAGAACAGTGATGGGGAAAATGCTGGACAAAAATAAAAGAATATACTTAGCATTTCTAGACTTGAAAGCGGCATTTGACTCGGTACCTAGAAAATATCTATGTGAGGCATTAGAAAGTAAGGAAGTACCTAAGGAACTTATGAAAGCAATAAGAAGTGTATATAACGATGTAAAAGGAATAGTAAGAATAGAAGGAAACGAGTGTAAGGAATTTCAAATAGAAAAAGGAATTAAACAGGGAGATAGTCTCAGTCCTTTACTTTTCATTAATGTAATGGATGAAATAACTAAAACTTGCAAAAGAAGAACCCCAAGAGTACAAATAGGATATTGGAATATGAGAGTAATACAACTGCAAGTACTGCTATATGCTGATGATATAGTTTTAATTGCTAGCAGTGAAGATAATTTACAGAGGAGCGTAATAGAATGGGGAGAGGAACTTGCGAGAAAAGCGATGAAGATTAATATTAAGATACGTAAAGTTATGCAGGTGGAAAAAGGAGAAAAAGATCATGAAATAGCAATTAGATATGGAAACGATAACTTCGAAGAAGTAGATGAATATGAATATTTAGGAACCATCATAACAAGTGATGGTAGGTGTGATGAAGAAATCCTAAATAGGAAAAGAAAAGCAAATACAGTATATTATCAGTTTAGTAAAACAATAATGGAAAAGAAAGAAGTGGCAGTAAAGACAAAAATGCAGCTATACAAATCAGTATTGGTCCCTACATTAACATATGGAATGGAAAGTTTACCACTTCAAGATAAACATCTGAGTAAAATTCAGGCTAGTAAAATGAGATACCTGAGAAGAGCTGTTAATAAGACTATGAGAGATAAAGTGAGGAATGATAGAATAAGAAGAGAAGTGGAACAGGAGTCGCTAGAGAAAATAATTGAAAAGAGACAGCTAAAGTGGTGGCGACATGTATTCAGAATGAATGAAGAAAAAAGGTAAATCAAATTCCAGAAGTAAAGGTGCAAGGTAGGAGAGGTAAAGGAAGACCAAGGATAATGTTTGACCACAGAATGGAAAAGATTGGAAGACAATAAATATGATGAAGAGAATGATGGGAAACAGACAGTAATGGAGGACATGGATCGAGGCAACCAACCCTACGCTATGATGGCAGAAGGGGACTATAGGAAGGCATAATAATTCAACATTTTAAGGAAAATATCACTGTCCAACAATGATTTTGTTAAAAGTAAAATTTCAACGGTGCTTAATGTTTTGCCACCTGCTGATTCCGAAAATGAAGTCAGAAATTTGTCAATCACCCACCATTTTTTTGTAACAATAAAAATATAATTCTGCATTATTATTGCAGCATGCAGTCCATAATAAGCTGATTGGTAGGCAATATTTAAAATATTTTATGTCTTTGCTCCAAGAAAATCTAGAATCAGCACCTCGTCCGGTGCTTCATGGACCTGGAGTTCCCATACCTGCTCCACCAGATGACATAAGTGTAACGGAAGAAAGTGAAAGTGTTCCTAACAAATGTAGTGAATTGCATAATGATCCTGATTTTGTGGGGAGTGTTTCAACAGCTGAACCTCACTTAATAACTGAAGATGATCTTGACGATTTAGTTCGAGATCTAAAGTTAAGTAAGGGTAAAGCAGAACTGCTTGCATCGCGATTAAAAGGATGCCATTTGTTGGAGATTGACACTAGAGTTACTTTTTTTCCGGCAAAAAGACTTTGTATGTAGATATGCATGTGAAGACAAGTACCTTGTTTTCTGTTGTAACATCTATGGTCTATTAGAGTCACTAGTTATTGTCCACAAAAGTGAAGAACGGCGTTTGTTTTTAGACTCTTCGAAAACAAGTTTGAAAGGAGTTCTACTGCATTCCCGTAGCATATTCCTGGGGCATGAAGGAAAGTTATGAAAACATGAAACTGTTAACAAACATCCAGTACTGTAAATACTCTTGGAAGATAGGTAGAGATTTAAAAGTTATTGCTATCCTCTTAGGATTGCAACTAGGTTACACCAAAATTTTGCTGTTTCCTGTGTAAATGGGACAGCAGAGATAGAAAAGATCTTTGTTAAAAAGAACTGGCCGAAGAGAGAGTCATTCATCGCAGGACAGGAGAATGTTGTTCATCCACCACTTGTAAGTTCAGACAAAATCTTACTGCCTCCTCTCCACATAAAGCTTGGTCTGATGAAGAATTTTGTAAAAGGAATGGACAGTGAGGGTAGTGGATTTATGTTCCTCAAAGAGAAGTTTCAGCAAATTACTGAGGCGAACCTAAAAGAGGGAATATTTGTTGGCCCTCAAATCAGGAAACTAATGAAAGATAATGATTTTGAAAAGAGCCTAAATGAGCTGGAATTGGCTGCTTGGCAATTTCAAGGAAGTTTGCATAAATTTTCTGGGAAACTACAAGTCAGAAAATTACAAAGAACTTATCAGTAATTTTATTCTAAACTATCATGCTCTGGGGTGTAATATGTCTCTGAGATACACTTTTTAGGCTCCCACCTCCATTTCTTCCCGTAAAACCTTGGGACAATGAGCGACGAACATGGAGAACATTTTCACCAGGAAATTGGTGAAATGGAAAGGCCCTACCAGGGAAAATGGACTCCAAATATGATGGCAGATTATTGCTGGACACTAAAAAGAGATGTTCCTCAGGCAAAGTACAGCAGAAAATAAAGTTCGAAGACATTCTAGATATGCCATTGTAAATAATATTGCATCGTATCTCTATAAGGCTATATAAGATTTGTATGTACCTAATATTTTGTATGTACCCTGTTACTCAAATTTCATGGGTGATGGAAAAATTCTGTAATTAGATTTGAAATCAGCACATCAAATTCAATGAGAATCACCCCCAACTTCTCTTATAACAGACAAAAACTTCAATTTTGTTGGACAGTGTAATCTCTGGCTAGGTCTGTTCAGAAAATGAGTTTCAAACATGTATTAGCATTGAACGTGAAATTCTCGAATAATCAAGTTTTGATCCTATGGTCGAAATGTCAGAAATAAATCGCCTTTCAGCCTCTCAAAAACATAATATTCAACGATTTTAATAAAAATCGTCTCTAGCTAGTCTGTACAGAAATTAAATTTCAAAAGGGTACCAGCATTGAATGCCTATTTCTCGAAAAATCAAATATTCATCCTATAGTCCAAACGTCATAATTAAAACGCTTTTCAGGCTTTGAAAAGCATAATAATTCATCATTTTAAGGAAAATCATCTCTGGATAGGTCTGTTCAGAAAATGACTTTCAAACGTGTACTAGCATTGAACGTGAAATTCTCGGAAAATCAAGTTATGATCGTATAGTCGAAACGTCATAATTGAAATGCTTTTCAGGCTTTGAAAAGCATAATAATTCAACATTTTAAGGAAAATCATATTTGGGATGGTCTGTAGAGAAAATAAGTTTCAAACGCATATTAGCATTGAACTTCAATTTCTCGATAAATTAAGTTTTGATCTTATATTAGAAATGTGAAAATTAAAACGCTTTTCAGGCTCTGAAAAGCATAATAAATCAACATTTTAAGGAAAATCATCTTTGGCCTGGTCTGTAGAGAAAATGAGTTTCAAACGAATATTAGCATTTAACGCGAATTTATCGAAAAATCAAAGTTTGTTCATATATTCGAAATGTAATAATTAAAACGTTTTTCAGTATCTGAAAAGCATAATAATTCATCATTTTAAGGAAAATCATCTCCGGGTTGGTCTGTGGAGGAAATGTGTTTGAAACGTACACTAGCATTGAACGCGTATTTTTCGAAAAATCAAGAATTCATCATATAGTCCAAATGTCATAATTAAAACGCTTTTCAGTCTCTGAAAAGCATAATAATTCAACATTTTAAGGAAAATCATCTTTGGCTTGGTCTGTAGAGAAAATGAGTTTCAAACAAATATTAGCATTTAAAGCGAATTTATCGAAAAATCAAAGTTTGTTCTTATATATTCAAAATGTAATAATTAAAACGCTTTTCAGGTCCTGGAAAGCATAATAATTTAACATTTTAAGGATACTTAGCTCTGGGTTGGTCTGTGGTGAAAATGTGTTTCAAACGTGTACTAGATTTGAACGCGTATTTCTCGAAAAATCAAGTATTCATCCTACAGTCCAAATATCATAATTAGAACGCCTGTCGGTATCTGAAAAGCATTATAATTCAACATTTCAAGGAAAATCATTTCTGTCTTGGTCTGTAGGGAATTTGAGTTTCAAACGAATATTAGCATTTAACGCAAATTTCTCGAAGGGTCAAATTTTGTTCATATATTCGAAATGTAATAACTAAAACTGTTTTCAGGTTTTGAAAAGCATAATAATTCAACATTTTAATAAAAATCATCTCTGTGTTGGTCTTTGGAGAAAATAAGTTTCAAACGAATATTATCATTTAACCAGAATTTCTCGAGATATCAAGTAGTCATCCTATAGTCGAAATGTCATAATTAAAACACTTTTAAGGCTCTAGAAGGCTTAATACTGTGCCACCCTCATCTATTGGTTAAAATATAGAGAGCCGGCCCGGAGGGCGAAGACCAACGGTTCCAGAGGCAGAAGAGGATCATAGAGAAAATCCGAACGGCAATGGAAGCGGAAGATTTACGTCCTTAGTGGCCAATATGAGCCACTAAGAAGCGGATTGGATATCTCCGTCAAATATCCAAAACCAACTGCTGCCTTGCAGGGGTGTGGGAGCACCAAAGGATATGGGAGAAAACCCTGGAAATAAAAATCAACCTGGTCGTTGTGCTAATCCCCCACACCAGACTAAAATTAGCGGATTAACAGAAATAAAGGTAGCCTCGGAAAGGATGGATTTAGTTCAAAGACGACAAGCAAGGAAATGGAATATCAGAATTGGAACTTGGAATATTAAAACAATGAATGGAAAAGATGTGGATATTGTAGGAGAAATGAAAAAGTATAAACTAGCTGTACTAGGACTAAGTGAAGTATGGAAGAAAGGCAATGGTATAATGTGCCTTGAAAGAGGATATGTGCTGAGATATGTTGGAGTAGGTAGAGGAAGAAGAGCTAAGGAGGGAGTTGGAAGCAAATGAGCAAATGGAAGAAAGGCTGGAATCATGGGATCCAGTGAATTCAAGGATAATTGTAGTTAGACTGAAAATGGAAGAAAGAATAACAATAATACAAGTTTATGCCCCGACAAATGATCAGGACATATTGGAGAAAGAAGTTTTCTATACTCAACAACAAAGAGTAGTGAATAAAGAGAATGAAGAGAATACTAAGGTAATATTGATGGGAGATCTTAATGGTAGAACTGGAAACAATAGGATAAGGTCACATGGTTGTATGAGACCATATGAAGGGGAAAGTGTGATAAATGAAAAGGGTCAAAGATTAATAGAATTCTGTGTAGAGAACCAATTGCTACAAGGAAACTCCTTTTTCCAGCATAAGAAAATTCATAAAATCACTTATGAAGCTGATAGAAGGGAGGCAAAGAGTGTAATAGACTATATAATTTAAGCAAGAGCACTTCGATATGACTTTATGGATGTTAAGGTAATTCGAGGTGCTGAATTGAGTACTGACCACAGACTGCTAATATGTATAAGGAGATTTAAGAGGAATAGTAGAGAAAGAGATAGGAAGTTTGAAAAGATACAAGTAAAGCTGCTGGCTAAGGATGTTAAGAGAGAACAGTATAAGAAACTAGTAGAAGAAAAATTGAATGAATTGGAAATAAGAGGAATGGAAATTGACATTATGTTGGAAAAATTTAAGAAAGTGATATTGTATGCAGCAATTGAAGTATGTGGCAAAGTTAGGGTGAATACAAAATGGAAAAAAACTAATTTGTCGACGGATGAAGTAAAGAGGAAAGTGAGAGAGAAAAAGAAAGCATGGAAGAATTACCTAGAATTAAGATGAGAGGAACATAGGTTAATATATGTGCAAAAAAGAAATGAGAGTAAATTGGCTGTAGAGGAGGCAAAGCGAAAATCATGGGAGAACTTTGGAAATGATATTGAACAAAGTTTTGTAGAACATAGAAAGCAGTTCTGGAATATGGTTAAAAGCCTGAAAGGAAAATGGGTAAAAGCAGCAAGAGCTATAAGAAATAAGGAAAATGTAGTAGTCATAGGAAGGGAGAATGTGATGAAGGAATGGAGAAAATACTATGAAGAAAAGTTCAAGGATAGGACAAATGAGCAGGAACAGGAACAGGAGAAGGGTGAGAGAATAAGGAACAGAGAAGAGGAGGAACATGTAGAAGAAGATATGATGATAACAGAGAATGAAGTGAGAGAAGCAATTAAACGGATACGAATTGGGAAAGCTGCAGGATGGGATGGAATAGCACCAGAATTTATAAAATATGGAGGACCAAGAATGGCTGAAATAATACTGAATATATTAAGAGAAGTATGGAGAACTAAGACTATACCAGAAGAGTGGAAAAGGAACATAATTGTTATAGTACACAAGAAAGGGGGTAATAAGGAATGTGATAATTATAGAGCAATATGTCTATCATCAGTGGTATATAAGATGTATACGAATATATTGGAAAGGAGGCTGTGAAAAATCATGGAGGGAAAACTTGAAGACGAACAAGCTGGAGAGACAGACTCAAATTCACATTTTTATATTAAGAACAGTGATGGGGAAAATGCTTTACAAAAATAAAGGAATATACTTAGCATTTCTAGACTTGAAAGCGGCATTTCACTCGGTACCTAGAAAATATCTATGTCTGGCTATAAAAAGGAAGGAAGTACCTAAGGAACTTATGAAAGCAATAAGAAGTGTATATAACGATGTAAAAGGAATAGTAAGAATAGAAGGAAACGAGTGTAAGGAATTTCAAATAGAAAAAGGAATTAAACAGGGAGATAGTCTCAGTCCTTTACTTTTCATTAATGTAATGGATGAAATAACTAAAACTTGCAAAAGAAGAACCCCAAGAGTACAAATAGGATATTGGAATATGAGAGTAATACAACTGCAAGTACTGCTATATGCTGATGATATAGTTTTAATTGCTAGCAGTGAAGAGAATTTACAGAGGAGCGTAATAGAATGGGGAGAAGAACTTGCGAGAAAAGGGATGAAGATTAATATTAAGAAATGCAAAGTTATGCAGGTGGCAAAAGGAGAAAAAGATCATGAAATAGCAATTAAATATGGAAAGGATAACTTCGAAGAAGTAGATGAATATGAATATTTAGGAACCATCATAACAAGTGATGGTAGGTGTGATGAAGAAATCCTAAATAGGAAAAGAAAAGCAAATATAGTATATTATCAGTTTAGTAAAACAATAATGGAAAAGAAAGAAGTTGCAGTAAAGACAAAAATGCAGCTATACAAATCAGTATTGGTCCCTACATTAACATATGGAATGGAAAGTTTACCACTTCAAGATAAACATCTGAGTAAAATTCAGGCTAGTGAAATGAAATACCTGAGAAGAGCTGTTAATAAGACTATGAGAGATAAAGTGAGGAATGATAGAATAAGAAGAGAAGTGGAACAGGAGTCGCTAGAGAAAATAATTGAAAAGAGACAGCTAAAGTGGTGTGGACATGTATTCAGAATGAATGAAGAAAAAAGGTAAATCAAATTCCAGAAGTAAAGGTGCAAGGTAGGAGAGGTAAAGGAAGACCAAGGATAATGTTCGACCACAGAATGGAAAAGATTGGAAGACAATAAATATGATGAAGAGAATGATGGGAAACAGACAGTAATGGAGGACATGGATCGAGGCAACCAACCCTACGCTATGATGGCAGAAGGGGACTATAGGAAGGCATAATAATTCAACATTTTAAGGAAAATATCACTGTCCAACAATGATTTTGTTAAAAGTAAAATTTCAACGGTGCTTAATGTTTTGCCACCTGCTGATTCCGAAAATGAAGTCAGAAATTGGTCAATCACCCACCATTTTTTTGTAACAATAAAAATATAATTCTGCATTATTATTGCAGCATGCAGTCCATAATAAGCTGATTGGTAGGCAATATTTAAAATATTTTATGTCTTTGCTCCAAGAAAATCTAGAATCAGCACCTCGTCCGGTGCTTCATGGACCTGGAGTTCCCATACCTGCTCCACCAGATGACATAAGTGTAACGGAAGAAAGTGAAAGTGTTCCTAACAAATGTAGTGAATTGCATAATGATCCTGATTTTGTGGGGAGTGTTTCAACAGCTGAACCTCACTTAATAACTGAAGATGATCTTGACGATTTAGTTCGAGATCTAAAGTTAAGTAAGGGTAAAGCAGAACTGCTTGCATCGCGATTAAAAGGATGCCATTTGTTGGAGATTGACACTAGAGTTACTTTTTTTCCGGCAAAAAGACTTTGTATGTAGATATGCATGTGAAGACAAGTACCTTGTTTTCTGTTGTAACATCTATGGTCTATTAGAGTCACTAGTTATTGTCCACAAAAGTGAAGAACGGCGTTTGTTTTTAGACTCTTCGAAAACAAGTTTGAAAGGAGTTCTACTGCATTCCCGTAGCATATTCCTGGGGCATGAAGGAAAGTTATGAAAACATGAAACTGTTAACAAACATCCAGTACTGTAAATACTCTTGGAAGATAGGTAGAGATTTAAAAGTTATTGCTATCCTCTTAGGATTGCAACTAGGTTACACCAAAATTTTGCTGTTTCCTGTGTAAATGGGACAGCAGAGATAGAAAAGATCTTTGTTAAAAAGAACTGGCCGAAGAGAGAGTCATTCATCGCAGGACAGGAGAATGTTGTTCATCCACCACTTGTAAGTTCAGACAAAATCTTACTGCCTCCTCTCCACATAAAGCTTGGTCTGATGAAGAATTTTGTAAAAGGAATGGACAGTGAGGGTAGTGGATTTATGTTCCTCAAAGAGAAGTTTCAGCAAATTACTGAGGCGAACCTAAAAGAGGGAATATTTGTTGGCCCTCAAATCAGGAAACTAATGAAAGATAATGATTTTGAAAAGAGCCTAAATGAGCTGGAATTGGCTGCTTGGCAATTTCAAGGAAGTTTGCATAAATTTTCTGGGAAACTACAAGTCAGAAAATTACAAAGAACTTATCAGTAATTTTATTCTAAACTATCATGCTCTGGGGTGTAATATGTCTCTGAGATACACTTTTTAGGCTCCCACCTCCATTTCTTCCCGTAAAACCTTGGGACAATGAGCGACGAACATGGAGAACATTTTCACCAGGAAATTGGTGAAATGGAAAGGCCCTACCAGGGAAAATGGACTCCAAATATGATGGCAGATTATTGCTGGACACTAAAAAGAGATGTTCCTCAGGCAAAGTACAGCAGAAAATAAAGTTCGAAGACATTCTAGATATGCCATTGTAAATAATATTGCATCGTATCTCTATAAGGCTATATAAGATTTGTATGTACCTAATATTTTGTATGTACCCTGTTACTCAAATTTCATGGGTGATGGAAAAATTCTGTAATTAGATTTGAAATCAGCACATCAAATTCAATGAGAATCACCCCCAACTTCTCTTATAACAGACAAAAACTTCAATTTTGTTGGACAGTGTAATCTCTGGCTAGGTCTGTTCAGAAAATGAGTTTCAAACATGTATTAGCATTGAACGTGAAATTCTCGAATAATCAAGTTTTGATCCTATGGTCGAAATGTCAGAAATAAATCGCCTTTCAGCCTCTCAAAAACATAATATTCAACGATTTTAATAAAAATCGTCTCTAGCTAGTCTGTACAGAAATTAAATTTCAAAAGGGTACCAGCATTGAATGCCTATTTCTCGAAAAATCAAATATTCATCCTATAGTCCAAACGTCATAATTAAAACGCTTTTCAGGCTTTGAAAAGCATAATAATTCATCATTTTAAGGAAAATCATCTCTGGATAGGTCTGTTCAGAAAATGACTTTCAAACGTGTACTAGCATTGAACGTGAAATTCTCGGAAAATCAAGTTATGATCGTATAGTCGAAACGTCATAATTGAAATGCTTTTCAGGCTTTGAAAAGCATAATAATTCAACATTTTAAGGAAAATCATATTTGGGATGGTCTGTAGAGAAAATAAGTTTCAAACGCATATTAGCATTGAACTTCAATTTCTCGATAAATTAAGTTTTGATCTTATATTAGAAATGTGAAAATTAAAACGCTTTTCAGGCTCTGAAAAGCATAATAAATCAACATTTTAAGGAAAATCATCTTTGGCCTGGTCTGTAGAGAAAATGAGTTTCAAACGAATATTAGCATTTAACGCGAATTTATCGAAAAATCAAAGTTTGTTCATATATTCGAAATGTAATAATTAAAACGTTTTTCAGTATCTGAAAAGCATAATAATTCATCATTTTAAGGAAAATCATCTCCGGGTTGGTCTGTGGAGGAAATGTGTTTGAAACGTACACTAGCATTGAACGCGTATTTTTCGAAAAATCAAGAATTCATCATATAGTCCAAATGTCATAATTAAAACGCTTTTCAGTCTCTGAAAAGCATAATAATTCAACATTTTAAGGAAAATCATCTTTGGCTTGGTCTGTAGAGAAAATGAGTTTCAAACAAATATTAGCATTTAAAGCGAATTTATCGAAAAATCAAAGTTTGTTCTTATATATTCAAAATGTAATAATTAAAACGCTTTTCAGGTCCTGGAAAGCATAATAATTTAACATTTTAAGGATACTTAGCTCTGGGTTGGTCTGTGGTGAAAATGTGTTTCAAACGTGTACTAGATTTGAACGCGTATTTCTCGAAAAATCAAGTATTCATCCTACAGTCCAAATATCATAATTAGAACGCCTGTCGGTATCTGAAAAGCATTATAATTCAACATTTCAAGGAAAATCATTTCTGTCTTGGTCTGTAGGGAATTTGAGTTTCAAACGAATATTAGCATTTAACGCAAATTTCTCGAAGGGTCAAATTTTGTTCATATATTCGAAATGTAATAACTAAAACTGTTTTCAGGTTTTGAAAAGCATAATAATTCAACATTTTAATAAAAATCATCTCTGTGTTGGTCTTTGGAGAAAATAAGTTTCAAACGAATATTATCATTTAACCAGAATTTCTCGAGATATCAAGTAGTCATCCTATAGTCGAAATGTCATAATTAAAACACTTTTAAGGCTCTAGAAGGCTTAATACTGTGCCACCCTCATCTATTGGTTAAAATATAGAGAGCCGGCCCGGAGGGCGAAGACCAACGGTTCCAGAGGCAGAAGAGGATCATAGAGAAAATCCGAACGGCAATGGAAGCGGAAGATTTACGTCCTTAGTGGCCAATATGAGCCACTAAGAAGCGGATTGGATATCTCCGTCAAATATCCAAAACCAACTGCTGCCTTGCAGGGGTGTGGGAGCACCAAAGGATATGGGAGAAAACCCTGGAAATAAAAATCAACCTGGTCGTTGTGCTAATCCCCCACACCAGACTAAAATTAGCGGATTAACAGAAATAAAGGTAGCCTCGGAAAGGATGGATTTAGTTCAAAGACGACAAGCAAGGAAATGGAATATCAGAATTGGAACTTGGAATATTAAAACAATGAATGGAAAAGATGTGGATATTGTAGGAGAAATGAAAAAGTATAAACTAGCTGTACTAGGACTAAGTGAAGTATGGAAGAAAGGCAATGGTATAATGTGCCTTGAAAGAGGATATGTGCTGAGATATGTTGGAGTAGGTAGAGGAAGAAGAGCTAAGGAGGGAGTTGGAAGCAAATGAGCAAATGGAAGAAAGGCTGGAATCATGGGATCCAGTGAATTCAAGGATAATTGTAGTTAGACTGAAAATGGAAGAAAGAATAACAATAATACAAGTTTATGCCCCGACAAATGATCAGGACATATTGGAGAAAGAAGTTTTCTATACTCAACAACAAAGAGTAGTGAATAAAGAGAATGAAGAGAATACTAAGGTAATATTGATGGGAGATCTTAATGGTAGAACTGGAAACAATAGGATAAGGTCACATGGTTGTATGAGACCATATGAAGGGGAAAGTGTGATAAATGAAAAGGGTCAAAGATTAATAGAATTCTGTGTAGAGAACCAATTGCTACAAGGAAACTCCTTTTTCCAGCATAAGAAAATTCATAAAATCACTTATGAAGCTGATAGAAGGGAGGCAAAGAGTGTAATAGACTATATAATTTAAGCAAGAGCACTTCGATATGACTTTATGGATGTTAAGGTAATTCGAGGTGCTGAATTGAGTACTGACCACAGACTGCTAATATGTATAAGGAGATTTAAGAGGAATAGTAGAGAAAGAGATAGGAAGTTTGAAAAGATACAAGTAAAGCTGCTGGCTAAGGATGTTAAGAGAGAACAGTATAAGAAACTAGTAGAAGAAAAATTGAATGAATTGGAAATAAGAGGAATGGAAATTGACATTATGTTGGAAAAATTTAAGAAAGTGATATTGTATGCAGCAATTGAAGTATGTGGCAAAGTTAGGGTGAATACAAAATGGAAAAAAACTAATTTGTCGACGGATGAAGTAAAGAGGAAAGTGAGAGAGAAAAAGAAAGCATGGAAGAATTACCTAGAATTAAGATGAGAGGAACATAGGTTAATATATGTGCAAAAA
The DNA here is from genome assembly GCF_977018435.1 of Lepisma saccharinum. Lineage (NCBI taxonomy): Eukaryota > Metazoa > Arthropoda > Insecta > Zygentoma > Lepismatidae > Lepisma > Lepisma saccharinum. The sequence goes on along the minus strand of NC_139244.1, from coordinate 66,470,638 downwards.
AGAAATGAGAGTAAATTGGCTGTAGAGGAGGCAAAGCGAAAATCATGGGAGAACTTTGGAAATGATATTGAACAAAGTTTTGTAGAACATAGAAAGCAGTTCTGGAATATGGTTAAAAGCCTGAAAGGAAAATGGGTAAAAGCAGCAAGAGCTATAAGAAATAAGGAAAATGTAGTAGTCATAGGAAGGGAGAATGTGATGAAGGAATGGAGAAAATACTATGAAGAAAAGTTCAAGGATAGGACAAATGAGCAGGAACAGGAACAGGAGAAGGGTGAGAGAATAAGGAACAGAGAAGAGGAGGAACATGTAGAAGAAGATATGATGATAACAGAGAATGAAGTGAGAGAAGCAATTAAACGGATACGAATTGGGAAAGCTGCAGGATGGGATGGAATAGCACCAGAATTTATAAAATATGGAGGACCAAGAATGGCTGAAATAATACTGAATATATTAAGAGAAGTATGGAGAACTAAGACTATACCAGAAGAGTGGAAAAGGAACATAATTGTTATAGTACACAAGAAAGGGGGTAATAAGGAATGTGATAATTATAGAGCAATATGTCTATCATCAGTGGTATATAAGATGTATACGAATATATTGGAAAGGAGGCTGTGAAAAATCATGGAGGGAAAACTTGAAGACGAACAAGCTGGAGAGACAGACTCAAATTCACATTTTTATATTAAGAACAGTGATGGGGAAAATGCTTTACAAAAATAAAGGAATATACTTAGCATTTCTAGACTTGAAAGCGGCATTTCACTCGGTACCTAGAAAATATCTATGTCTGGCTATAAAAAGGAAGGAAGTACCTAAGGAACTTATGAAAGCAATAAGAAGTGTATATAACGATGTAAAAGGAATAGTAAGAATAGAAGGAAACGAGTGTAAGGAATTTCAAATAGAAAAAGGAATTAAACAGGGAGATAGTCTCAGTCCTTTACTTTTCATTAATGTAATGGATGAAATAACTAAAACTTGCAAAAGAAGAACCCCAAGAGTACAAATAGGATATTGGAATATGAGAGTAATACAACTGCAAGTACTGCTATATGCTGATGATATAGTTTTAATTGCTAGCAGTGAAGAGAATTTACAGAGGAGCGTAATAGAATGGGGAGAAGAACTTGCGAGAAAAGGGATGAAGATTAATATTAAGAAATGCAAAGTTATGCAGGTGGCAAAAGGAGAAAAAGATCATGAAATAGCAATTAAATATGGAAAGGATAACTTCGAAGAAGTAGATGAATATGAATATTTAGGAACCATCATAACAAGTGATGGTAGGTGTGATGAAGAAATCCTAAATAGGAAAAGAAAAGCAAATATAGTATATTATCAGTTTAGTAAAACAATAATGGAAAAGAAAGAAGTTGCAGTAAAGACAAAAATGCAGCTATACAAATCAGTATTGGTCCCTACATTAACATATGGAATGGAAAGTTTACCACTTCAAGATAAACATCTGAGTAAAATTCAGGCTAGTGAAATGAAATACCTGAGAAGAGCTGTTAATAAGACTATGAGAGATAAAGTGAGGAATGATAGAATAAGAAGAGAAGTGGAACAGGAGTCGCTAGAGAAAATAATTGAAAAGAGACAGCTAAAGTGGTGTGGACATGTATTCAGAATGAATGAAGAAAAAAGGTAAATCAAATTCCAGAAGTAAAGGTGCAAGGTAGGAGAGGTAAAGGAAGACCAAGGATAATGTTCGACCACAGAATGGAAAAGATTGGAAGACAATAAATATGATGAAGAGAATGATGGGAAACAGACAGTAATGGAGGACATGGATCGAGGCAACCAACCCTACGCTATGATGGCAGAAGGGGACTATAGGAAGGCATAATAATTCAACATTTTAAGGAAAATATCACTGTCCAACAATGATTTTGTTAAAAGTAAAATTTCAACGGTGCTTAATGTTTTGCCACCTGCTGATTCCGAAAATGAAGTCAGAAATTGGTCAATCACCCACCATTTTTTTGTAACAATAAAAATATAATTCTGCATTATTATTGCAGCATGCAGTCCATAATAAGCTGATTGGTAGGCAATATTTAAAATATTTTATGTCTTTGCTCCAAGAAAATCTAGAATCAGCACCTCGTCCGGTGCTTCATGGACCTGGAGTTCCCATACCTGCTCCACCAGATGACATAAGTGTAACGGAAGAAAGTGAAAGTGTTCCTAACAAATGTAGTGAATTGCATAATGATCCTGATTTTGTGGGGAGTGTTTCAACAGCTGAACCTCACTTAATAACTGAAGATGATCTTGACGATTTAGTTCGAGATCTAAAGTTAAGTAAGGGTAAAGCAGAACTGCTTGCATCGCGATTAAAAGGATGCCATTTGTTGGAGATTGACACTAGAGTTACTTTTTTTCCGGCAAAAAGACTTTGTATGTAGATATGCATGCTGAAGACAAGTACCTTGTTTTCTGTTGTAACATCTATGGTCTATTAGAGTCACTAGTTATTGTCCATAAAAGTGAAGAACGGCGTTTGTTTTTAGACTCTTTGAAAACAAGTTTGAAGGGAGTTCTACTGCATTCCCGTAGCATATTCCTGGGGCATGAAGGAAAGTTATGAAAACATGAAACTGTTAACAAACATCCAGTACTGTAAATACTCTTGGCAGATAGGTAGAGATTTAAAAGTTATTGCTATCCTCTTAGGATTGCAACTAGGTTACACCAAAATTTTGCTGTTTCCTGTGTAAATGGGACAGCAGAGATAGAAAAGATCTTTGTTAAAAAGAACTGGCCGAAGAGAGAGTCATTCATCGCAGGACAGGAGAATGTTGTTCATCCACCACTTGTAAGTTCAGACAAAATCTTACTTCCTCCTCTACACATAAAGCTTGGTCTGATGAAGAATTTTGTAAAAGGAATGGACAGTGAGGGTAGTGGATTTATGTTCCTCAAAGAGAAGTTTCAGCAAATTACTGAGGCGAAACTAAAAGAGGGAATATTTGTTGGCCCTCAAATCAGGAAACTAATGAAAGATAATGATTTTGAAAAGAGCCTAAATGAGCTGGAATTGACTGCTTGGCAATCTTTCAAGGAAGTTTGCATAAATTTTCTGGGAAACTACAAGTCAGAAAATTACAAAGAACTTATCAGTAATTTTATTCTAAACTATCATGCTCTGGGGTGTAATATGTCTCTGAGATACACTTTTTAGGCTCCCACCTCGATTTCTTCCCGTAAAACCTTGGGACAATGAGCGACGAACATGGAGAACATTTTCACCAGGAAATTGGTGAAATGGAAAGGCCCTACCAGGGAAAATAGACTCCAAATATGTTGGCAGATTATTGCTGGACACTAAAAAGAGATGTTCCTCAGGCAAAGTACAGCAGAAAATAAAGTTCGAAGACATTCTAGATATGCCATTGTAAATAATATTGCATCGTATCTCTATAAGGCTATATAAGATTTGTATGTACCTAATATTTTGTATGTATCCTGTTACTCAAATTTCATGGGTGATGGAAAAATTCTGTAATTAGATTTGAAATCAGCACATCAAATTCAATGAGAATCACCCCCAACTTCACTTTTAACAGACAAAAACTTCAATTTTGTTGGACAGTGTAATCTCTGGCTAGGTCTGTTCAGAAAATGAGTTTCAAACATGTATTAGCATTGAACGTGAAATTTTCGAATAATCAAGTTTTGATCCTATGGTCGAAATGTCAGAAATAAATCGCCTTTCAGCCTCTCAAAAACATAATATTCAACGATTTTAATAAAAATTGTCTCTGGCTAGTCTGTACAGAAATTAATTTTCAAAAGGGTACCAGCATTGAACGCCTATTTCTCGAAAAATCAAGTATTCATCCTATAGTCCAAACGTCATAATTAAAACGCTTTTCAGGCTTTGAAAAGCATAATAATTCAACATTTTAAGGAAAATCATATTTGGCTTGGTCTGTAGAGAAAATGAGTTTCAAACGCATATTAGCATTGAACTTCAATTTCTCGAAAAATCAAGTTTTGATATTATATTAGAAATGTGAAAATTAAAACTCTTTTCAGGCTCTGAAAAGCATAATAAATCAACATTTTAAGGAAAATCATCTTTGGCTTGGTCTTTGGAGAAAATGAGTTTCAAACGAATATTAGCATTTAACGCGAATTTATCGAAAAATCAAAGTTTGTTCATATATTCGAAATGTAATAATTAAAACGTTTTTCAGTATCTGAAAAGCATAATAATTCATCATTTTAAGGAAAATCATCTCCGGGTTGGTCTGTGGAGAAAATGTGTTTGAAACGTGCACTAGCATTGAACGCGTATTTTTCGAAAAATCAAGAATTCATCATATAGTCCAAATGTCATAATTAAAACGCTTTTCAGTCTCTGAAAAGCATAATAATGCAACATTTTAAAGAAAATCATCTTTGGCTTGGTCTGTAGAGAAAATGAGTTTCAGACAAATATTAGCATTTAAAGCGAATTTATCGAAAAATCAAAGTTTGTTCATATATTCAAAATGTAATAATTAAAACGCTTTTCAGGTCCTGGAAAGCATAATAATTTAACATTTTAAGGATAATTAGCTCTGGGTTGGTCTGTGGAGAAAATGTGTTTCAAACGTGTACTAGAATTGAACGCGCATTTCTCGAAAAATCAAGTATTCATCCTATAGTCCAAATATCATAATTAAAACGCTTTTCAGTCTCTGAAAAGCATAGTAATTCAACATTTTAAAGAAAATCATCTTTGGCTTGGTCTGTACATAAAATGAGTTTCAAACTAATATTAGCATTTCACGCTAATTTCTGGAAAAATTAAATTTTGTTCATATATTTCAAATGTAATAATTAAAACTCTTTTCAGGCGTTGAAAAGCATAAGAAATCAACTTTTGAAGGAAAATCATCTCTGGCTAGGTCTGTTCAGAAAATGAGTTTCAAACGTGTACTAGCATTGAACGCGTATTTCTCGAAAAATCAAGTATTCATCCTACAGTCCAAATATCATAATTAGAACGCCTGTCGGTATCTGAAAAGCATTATAATTCAACATTTCAAGGAAAATCATTTCTGTCTTGGTCTGTAGGGAATTTGAGTTTCAAACGATTATTAGCATTTAACGCGAATTTCTCCAAAAGTCAAATTTTGTTCATATATTCGAAATGTAATAACTAAAACTGTTTTCAGGTTTTCAAAAGCATAATAATTCAACATTTTAATAAAAATCATCTCTGTGTTGTTCTTTGGAGAAAATAAGTTTCAAACGAATATTATCATTTAACCCGAATCTCTCGAGATATCAAGTAGTCATCCTATAGTCGAAATGTCATAATTAAAACACTTTTAAGGCTCTAGAAGGCTTAATACTGTGCCACCCTCATCTAGGGGTTAAAATATAGAGAGCCGGCCCGGAGGGCGAAGACCAACGGTTCCAGAGGCAGAAGAGGATCATAGAGAAAATCCGAATGGCAATGGAAGCGGAAGATTTACGTCCTTAGTGGCCAATATGAGCCACTAAGAAACGGATTGGATATCTCCGTCAAATATCCAAAACCAACTGCTGCCTTGCAGGGGTGTGGGAGCACCAAAGGATATGGGAGAAAACCCTGGAAATAAAGATCAGCCTGGTCGTTGTGCTAATCCCCCACACCAGACTAAAATTAGCGGATTAAGAGAAATAAAGGTAGCCTCGGAAAGGATGGATTTAGATCAAAGACGACAAGCAAGGAAATGGAATATCCGAATTGGAACTTGGAATATTAAAACAATGAATCTAAAAGAAGTGTATATTGTAGGAGAAATGAAAAAGTATAAACTAGCTGTACTAGGACTAAGTGAAGTATGGAAGAAAGGCAATGGTATAATGTGCCTTGAAAGAGGATATGTGCTGAGATATGTTGGAGTAGGTAGAGGAAGAAGAGCTAAGGAGGGAGTTGGAATAATAGTTAATGAGCAAATGGAAGAAAGGGTGGAATCATGGGATCCAGTGAATTCAAGGATAATAGTAGTTAGACTGAAAATGGAAGAAAGAATAACAATAATACAAGTTTATGCCCCGACAAATGATCAGGACATATTGGAGAAAGAAGTTTTCTACACTCAACAACAAAGAGTAGTGAATAAAGAGAATGAAGAGAATACTAAGGTAATATTGATGGGAGATCTTAATGGTAGAACTGGAAACAATAGGATAAGGTCACATGGTTGTATGGGACCATATGAAGGGGAAAGTGTGATAAATGAAAAGGGACAAAGATTAATAGAATTCTGTGTAGAGAACCAATTGCTACAAGGAAACTCCTTTTTCCAGCATAAGAAATTCATAAAATCACTTATGAAGCTGATAGAAGGGAGGCAAAGAGTATAATAGACTATATAATTTACGCAAGAGCACTTGGATATGACTTTATGGATGTTAAGGTAATTCGAAGTGCTGAATTGAGTACTGACCACAGACTGCTAATATGTATAACGAGATTTAAGAGGAATAGTAGAGAAAGAGATAGGAAGTTTGAAAAGATACAAGTAAAGCTGCTGGCTAAGGATGTTAAGAGAGAACAGTATAAGAAACTAGTAGAAGAAAAATTGAATGAATTGGAAATAAGAGGAATGGAAATTGACAGTATGTTGGAAAAATTTTAGGAAGTGATATTGTATGCAGCAATTGAAGTATGTGGCAAAGTTAGGGTGAATACAAAAAGGAAAAAAACTAATTGGTCGACGGATGAAGTAAAGAGGAAAGTGAAAGAGAAAAAGAAAGCATGGATGAATTACCTAGAATTAAGATGAGAGGAACATAGGTTAATATATGTGCAAAAAAGAAATGAAAGTAAATTGGCTGTAGAGGAGGCAAAGCGAAAATCATGGGAGAAGTTTGGAAATGATATTGAACATAGAAAGCAGTTCTGGAATATGGTTAAAAGCCTGAAAGGAAAATGGGTAAAAGCAGCAAGAGCTATAAGAAATAAGGAAAATGTACTAGTCATAGGAAGGGAGAATGTGATGGAGGAATGGAGAAAATACTATGAAGAAAAGTTCAAGGATAGGACAAATGAGCAGGAACAGGAACAGGAGAAGGATGAGAGAATAAGGAACAGAGAAGAGGAGGAGCATGTAGAAGAAGATATGATGATAACAGAGAATGAAGTGAGAGAAGCAATTAAACGGATACGAATTGGGAAAGCTGCAGGATGGGATGGAATAGCACCAGAATTTATAAAATATGTAGGACCAAGAATAGCTGAAATAATACTGAATATATTAAGGGAAGTATGGAGAACTAAGACTATACCAGAAGAGTGGAAAAGGAACATAATTGTTATAGTACACAAGAAAGTGGGTAATAAGGAATGTGATAATTATAGAGCAATATGTCTATCATCAGTGGTATATAAGATGTATACGAATATATTGGAAAGGAGGCTGTGAAAAATCATGGAGGGAAAACTTGAAGAGGAACAAGCTGGATTTAGACCTGGGAGACAGACTCAAGTTCACATTTTTATATTAAGAACAGTGATGGGGAAAATGCTTTACAAAAATAAAAGAATATACTTAGCATTTCTAGACTTGAAAGCGGCATTTGACTCGGTACCTAGAAAATATCTATGTGAGGCATTAGAAAGTAAGGAAGTACCTAAGGAACTTATGAAAGCAATAAGAAGTGTATATAACGATGTAAAAGGAATAGTAAGAATAGAAGGAAACGAGTGTAAGGAATTTCAAATAGAAAAAGGAATTAAACAGGGAGATAGTCTCAGTCCTTTACTTTTCATTAATGTAATGGATGAAATAACTAAAACTTGCAAAAGAAGAACCCGAAGAGTACAAATAGGATATTGGAATATGAGAGTAATACAACTGCAAGTACTGCTATATGCTGATGATATAGTTTTAATTGCTAGCAGTGAAGAGAATTTACAGAGGAGCGTAATAGAATGGGGAGAAGAACTTGCGAGAAAAGGGATGAAGATTAATATTAAGAAATGTAAAGTTATGCAGGTGGCAAAAGGAGAAAAAGATCATGAAATAGCAATTAAATATGGAAACGATAACTTCGAAGAAGTAGATGAATATGAATATTTAGGAACCATCATAACAAGTGATGGTAGGTGTGATGAAGAAATCCTAAATAGGAAAAGAAAAGCAAATACAGTATATTATCAGTTTAGTAAAACAATAATGGAAAAGAAAGAAGTGGCAGTAAAGACAAAAATGCAGCTATACAAATCAGTATTGGTCCCTACATTAACATATGGAATGGAAAGTTTACCACTTCAAGATAAACATCTGAGTAAAATTCAGGCTAGTGAAATGAAATACCTGAGAAGAGCTGTTAATAAGACTATGAGAGATAAAGTGAGGAATGATAGAATAAGAAGAGAAGTGGAACAGGAGTCGCTAGAGAAAATAATTGAAAAGAGACAGCTAAAGTGGTGGGGACATGTATTCAGAATGAATGAAGAAAAAAGGTAAATCAAATTCCAGAAGTAAAGGTGCAAGGTAGGAGAGGTAAAGGAAGACCAAGGATAATGTTTGACCACAGAATGGAAAAGATTGGAAGACAATAAATATGATGAAGGGAATGATGGGAAACAGACAGTAATGGAGGACATGGATCGAGGCAACCAACCCTACGCTATGATGGCAGAAGGGGACTATAGGAAGGCATAATAATTCAACATTTTAAGGAAAATATCACTGTCCAACAATGATTTTGTTAAAAGTAAAATTTCAACGGTGCTTAATGTTTTACCACCTGCTGATTCCGAAAATGAAGTCAGAAATTTGTCAATCACTCACCATTTTTTTGTAACAATAAAAATATAATTCTGCATTATTATTGCAGCATGCAGTCCATAATAAGCTGATTGGTAGGCAATATTTAAAATATTTTATGTCTTTGCTCCAAGAAAATCTAGAATCAGCACCTCGTCCGGTGCTTCATGGACCTGGAGTTCCCATACCTGCTCCACCAGATGACATAAGTGTAACGGAAGAAAGTGAAAGTGTTCCTAACAAATGTAGTGAATTGCATAATGATCCTGATTTTGTGGGGAGTGTTTGAACAGCTGAACCTCACTTAATAACTGAAGATGATCTTGACGATTTAGTTCGAGATCTAAAGTTAAGTAAGGGTAAAGCAGAACTGCTTGAATCGCGATTAAAAGGATGCCATTTGTTGGAGATTGACACTAGAGTTACTTTTTTTCCGGCAAAAAGACTTTGTATGTAGATATGCATGCTGAAGACAAGTACCTTGTTTTCTGTTGTAACATCTATTGTCTATTAGAGTCACTAGTTATTGTCCATAAAAGTGAAGAACGGCGTTTGTTTTTAGACTCTTCGAAAACAAGTTTGAAAGGAGTTCTACTGCATTCCCGTAGCATATTCCTGGGGCATGAAGGAAAGTTATGAAAACATGAAACTGTTAACAAACATCCAGTACTGTAAATACTCTTGGCAGATAGGTAGAGATTTAAAAGTTATTGCTATCCTCTTAGGATTGCAACTAGGTTACACCAAAATTTTGCTGTTTCCTGTGTAAATGGGACAGCAGAGATAGAAAAGATCTTTGTTAAAAAGAACTGGCCGAAGAGAGAGTCATTCATCGCAGGACAGGAGAATGTTGTTCATCCACCACTTGTAAGTTCAGACAAAATCTTACTGCCTCCTCTCCACATAAAGCTTGGTCTGATGAAGAATTTTGTAAAAGGAATGGACAGTGAGGGTAGTGGATTTATGTTCCTCAAAGAGAAGTTTCAGCAAATTACTGAGGCGAAACTAAAAGAGGGAATATTTGTTGGCCCTCAAATCAGGAAACTAATGAAAGATAATGATTTTGAAAAGTGCCTAAATGAGCTGGAATTGGCTGCTTAGCAATCTTTCAAGGAAGTTTGCATAAATTTTCTCGGAAACTAAAAGTCAGAAAATTACAAAGAACTTATCAGTAATTTTATTCTAAACTATCATGCTCTGGGGTGTAATATGTCTCTGAGATACACTTTTTAGGCTCCCACCTCGATTTCTTCCCGTAAAACCTTGGGACAATGAGCGACGAACATGGAGAACATTTTCACCAGGAAATTGGTGAAATGGAAAGGCCCTACCAGGGAAAATGGACTCCAAATATGTTGGCAGATTATTGCTGGACACTAAAAAGAGATGTTCCTCAGGCAAAGTACAGCAGAAAATAAAGTTCGAAGACATTCTAGATATGCCATTGTAAATAATATTGCATCGTATCTCTATAAGGCTATATAAGATTTGTATGTACCTAATATTTTGTATGTACCCTGTTACTCAAATTTCATGGGTGATGGAAAATTCTGTAATTAGATTTGAAATCAGCACATCAAATTCAATGAGAATCACCCCCAACTTCACATTTAACAGACAAAAACTTCAATTTTGTTGGACAGTGTAATCTCTGGCTAGGTCTGTTCAGAAAATGAGTTTCAAACATGTATTAGCATTGAACGTGAAATTCTCGAATAATCAAGTTTTGATCCTATGGTCGAAATGTCAGAAATAAATTGCCTTTCAGCCTCTCAAAAACATAATATTCAACGATTTTAATAAAAATCGTCTCTGGCTAGTCTGTACAGAAATTAATTTTCAAAAGTGTACCAGCATTGAACGCCTATTTCTAGAAAAATCAAGTATTCATCCTATAGTCCAAACGTCATAATTAAATCGCTTTTCAGGCTTTGAAAAGCACAATAATTCATCATTTCAAGGAAAATCATCTCTGGATAGGTCTGTTCAGAAAATGACTTTCAAACGTGTACTAGCATTGAACGTGAAATTCTCGAAAAATCAAGTTTTGATCCTATAGTCGAAACGTCATAATTAAAACGCTTTCAGGCTTTAAAAAGCATAATAATTCAACATTTTAAGGAAAATCATATTTGGCTTGATCTGTAGAGAAAATGAGTTTCAAACGCATATTAGCATTGAACTTCAATTTCTCGAAAAATCAAGTTTTGATCCTATATTAGAAATGTGAAAATTAAAACTCTTTTCAGGCTCTGAAAAGCATAATAAATCAACATTTTAAGGGAAATCATCTTTGGCTTGGTCTTTGGAGAAAATGAGTTTCAAACGAATATTAGCATTTAACGCGAATTTATCGAAAAATCAAAGTTTGTTCATATATTCGAAATGTAATAATTAAAACGTTTTTCAGTATCTGAAAAGCATAATAATTCATCATTTTAAGGAAAATCATCTCCGGGTTGGTCTGTGGAGAAAATGTGTTTGAAACGTGCACTAGCATTGAACGCGTATTTTTCGAAAAATCAAGAATTCATCATATAGTCCAAATGTCATAATTAAAACGCTTTTTAGTCTCTGAAAAGCATAATAATGCAACATTTTAAGGAAAATCATCTTTGGCTTGGTCTGTAGAGAAAATGAGTTTCAGACAAATATTAGCATTTAACGCGAATTTATCGAAAAATCAAAGTTTGTTCATATATTCAAAATGTAATAATTAAAACGCTTTTCAGGTCCTCGAAAGCATAATAATTTAACATTTTAAGGATAATTAGCTCTGGGTTGGTCTGTGGAGAAAATGTGTTTCATACGTGTACTAGAATTGAACGCGCATTTCTCGAAAAATCAAGTATTCATCCTATAGTCCAAATATCATAATTAAAACGCTTTTCAGTCTCTGAAAAGCATAGTAATTCAACATTTTAAAGAAAATCATCTTTGGCTTGGTCTGTAGATAAAATGAGTTTCAAACGAATAATAGCATTTGACGCTAATTTCTGGAAAAATTAAATTTTGTTCATATATTTCAAATGTAATAATTAAAACGCTTTTCAGGCGTTGAAAAGCATAAGAAATCAACTTTTGAAGGAAAATCATCTCTGGATAGGTCTGTTCAGAAAATGAGTTTCAAACGTGTACTAGCATTGAACGCGTATTTCTCGAAAAATCAAGTATTCATCCTACAGTCCAAATATCAAAATTAAATCGCTTTTCAGGCTTTGAAAAGCACAATAATTCATCATTTCAAGGAAAATCATCTCTGGATAGGTCTGTTCAGAAAATGACTTTCAAACGTGTACTAGCATTGAACGTGAAATTCTCGAAAAATCAAGTTTTGATCCTATAGTCGAAACGTCATAATTATCGGTATCTGAAAAGCATTATAATTCAACATTTCAAGGGAAATCATTTCTGTCTTGGTCTGTAGGGAATTTGAGTTTCAAACGAATATTAGCATTTAACGCGAATTTCTCCAAAAGTTAAATTTTGTTCATATATTCGAAATGTGTTAACTAAAACTGTTTTCATGTTTTGAAAAGCATAATAATTCAACATTTTAATAAAAATCATCTCTGTGTTGTTCTTTGGAGAAAATAAGTTTCAAGCATATTATTATCATTTAACCCGAATTTCTCGAGATATCAAGTAGTCATCCTATAGTCGAAATGTCATAATTAAAACACTTTTAAGGCTCTAGAAGGCTTAATACTGTGCCACCCTCATCTAGGGGTTAAAATATAGAGAGCCGGCCCGGAGGGCGAAGACCAACGGTTCCAGAGGCAGAAGAGGATCATAGAGAAAATCCGAATGGCAATGGAAGCGGAAGATTTACGTCCTTACTGGCCAATATGAGCCACTAAGAAGCGGATTGGATATCTCCGTCAAATATCCAAAACCAACTGCTGCCTTGCAGGGGTGTGGGAGCACCAAAGGATATGGGAGAAAACCCTGGAAATAAAAATCAGCCTGGTCGTTGTGCTAATCCCCCACACCAGACTAAAATTAGCGGATTAAGAGAAATAAAGGTAGCCTCGGAAAGGATGGATTTAGATCAAAGACGACATGCAAGGTAATGAAATATCCGAATTGGAACTTGGAATATTAAAACAATGAATGTAAAAGAAGTGGATATTGTAGGAGAAATGAAAAAGTATAAACTAGCTGTACTAGGACTAAGTGAAGTATGGAAGAAAGGCAATGGTATAATGTGCCTTGAAAGAGGATATGTGCTGAGATATGTTGGAGTAGGTAGAGGAAGAAGAGCTAAGGAGGGAGTTGGAATAATAGTTAATGATCAAATGGAAGAAAGGGTGGAATCATGAGATCCAGTGAATTCAAGGAAAATAGTAGTTAGACTGAAAATGGAAGAAAGAATAACAATAATACAAGTTTATGCCCCGACAAATGATCAGGACATATTGGAGAAAGAAGTTTTCTATACTCAACAACAAAGAGTAGTGAATAAAGAGAATGAAGAGAATACTAAGGTAATATTGAAGGGAGATCTTAATGGTAGAACTGGAAACAATAGGATAAGGTCACATGGTTGTATGGGACCATATGAAGGGGAAAGTGTGATAAATGAAAAGGGACAAAGGTTAATAGAATTCTGTGTAGAGAACCAATTGCTACAAGGAAACTCCTTTTTCCAGCATAAGAAAATTCATAAGATCACTTATGAAGCTGATAGAAGGGAGGCAAAAAGTATAATAGACTATATAATTTACGCAAGAGCACTTCGATATGACTTTATGGATATTAAGGTAATTCGAAGTGCTGAATTGAGTACTGACCACAGACTGCTAATATGTATAACGAGATTTAAGAGGAATAGTAGAGAAATAGATAGAAAGATACAAGTAAAGCTGCTGGCTAAGGATGATAAGAGAGAACAGTATAAGAAACTAGTCGAAGAAAAATTGAATGAATTGGAAATAAGAGGAATGGAAATTGACAGTATGTTGGAAAAATTTAAGGAAGTGATATTGTATGCAGCAATTGAAGTATGTGGCAAAGTTAGGGTGAATACAAAAAGGAAAAAAACTAATTGGTCGACGGATGAAGTAAAGAGGAAAGTGAAAGAGAAAAAGAAAGCATGGAAGAATTACCTAGAATTAAGATGAGAGGAACATAGGTTAATATATGTGCAAAAAAGAAATGAAAGTAAATTGGCTGTAGAGGAGGCAAAGCGAAAATCATGGGAGAAGTTTGGAAATGATATTGAACATAGAAAGCAGTTTTGGAATATGGTAAAAAGCCTGAAAGGAAAATGGGTAAAAGCAGCAAGAGCTATAAGAAATAAGGAAAATGTACTAGTCATAGGAAGGGAGAATGTGATGGAGGAATGGAGAAAATACTATGAAGAAAAGTTCAAGAATAGGACAAATGAGCAGGAACAGGAACAGGAGAAGGATGAGAGAATAAGGAACAGAGAAGAGGAGGAGCATGTAGAAGAAGATATGATGATAACAGAGAATGAAGTGAGAGAAGCAATTAAACGGATACGAATTGGGAAAGCTGCAGGATGGGATGGAATAGCACGAGAATTTATAAAATATGGAGGACCAAGAATGGCTGAAATAATACTGAATATATTAAGGGAAGTATTGAGAACTAAGACTATACCAGAAGAGTGGAAAATTAACATAATTGTTACAGTAAACAAGAAAGGGGGTAATAAGGAATGTGATAATTATAGAGCAATATGTCTATCATCAGTGGTATATAAGATGTATACGAATATATTGGAAAGGAGGCTGTGAAAAATCATGTAGGGAAAACTTGAAGAGGAACAAGCTGGATTTAGACCTGGGAGACAGATTCAAGATCACATTTTTATATTAAGAACAATGATGGGGAAAATGCTGGACAAAAATAAAAGAATATACTTAGCATTTCTAGAGTTGAAAGCGGCATTTGACTCGGTACCTAGAAAATATCTATGTGAGGCATTAGAAAGTAAGGAAGTACCTAAGGAACTTATGGAAGCAATAAGAAGGGTATATAACGATGTAAAAGGAATAGTAAGAATAGAAGGAAACGAGTGTAAGGAATTTCAAATAGAAAAAGGAATTAAACAGGGAGATAGTCTCAGTCCTTTACTTTTCATTAATGTAATGGATGAAATAACTAAAACTTGCAAAAGAAGAACCCCAAGAGTACAAATAGGATATTGGAATATGAGAGTAATACAACTGCAAGTACTGCTATATGCTGATGATATAGTTTTAATTGCTAGCAGTGAAGAGAATTTACAGAGGAGCGTAATAGAATGGGGAGAAGAACTTGCGAGAAAAGGGATGAATATTAATATTAAGAAAAGTAAAGTTATGCAGGTGGCAAAAGGAGAAAAAGATCATGAAATAGCAATTAGATATGGAAACGATAACTTCGAAGAAGTAGATGAATATGAATATTTAGGAACCATCATAACAAGTGATGGTAGGTGTGATGAAGAAATCCTAAATAGGAAAACTTCTCTTTTAACAGACAAAAACTTCAATTTTGTTGGACAGTGTAATCTCTGGCTAGGTCTGTTCAGAAAATGAGTTTCAAACATGTATTAGCATTGAACGTGAAATTCTCGAATAATCAAGTTTTGATCCTATGGTCGAAATGTCAGAAATAAATCGCCTTTCAGCCTCTCAAAAACATAATATTCAACGATTTTAATAAAAATCGTCTCTGGCTAATCTGTACAGAAATTAATTTTCAAAAGGGTAACAGCATTGAACGACTATTTCTCGAAAAATCAAATATTCATCCTATAGTCCAAACGTCATAATTAAAACGCTTTTCAGACTTTGAAAAGCATAATAATTCATCATTTTAAGGAAAATCATCTCTGGATAGGTCTGTTCAGAAAATGACTTTCAAACGTGTACTAGCATTGAACGTGAAATTCTCGAAAAATCAAGTTTTGATCCAATAGTCGAAACGTCATAATTAAAACGCTTTTCAGGCTTTGAAAAGGATAATAATTCAACATTTTAGGGAAAATCATATTTGGGATGGTCTGTAGGAAAAATGAGTTTCAAACGCATATTAGCATTGAACTTCAATTTCTCGAAAAATCAAGTTTTGATCCTATTTTAGAAATGTGAACATTCAAACGCTTTTCAGTCTCTGAAAAGCATAATAAATCAACATTTTAAGGAAAATCATCTTTGGCTTGGTCTGTAGAGAAAATGAGTTTCAAACGAATATTAGCATTTAACGCGAATTTATCGAAAAATCAAAGTTGGTTCATATATTCAAAATGTAATAATTAAAACGCTTTTCAGGTCCTGGAAAGCATAATAATTTAACATTTTAAGGATAATTAGCTCTGGGTTGGTCTGTGGAGAAAATGTGTTTCAAACGTGTACTAGAATTGAACGCGCATTTCTCGAAAAATCAAGTATTCATCCTATAGTCCAAATATCATAATTAAAACGCTTTTCAGTCTCTGAAAAGCATAATAATTCAACATTTTAAAGAAAATCATCTTTGGCTTCGTCTGAAGATAAAATGAGTTTCAAACAAATATTAGCATTTTACGCTAATTTCTGGAAAAATTAAATTTTGTTCATATATTTCAAATGTAATAATTAAAACGCTTTTCAGGCGTTGAAAAGCATAAGAAATGAACTTTTGAAGGAAAATCATCTCTGGCTAGGTCTGTTCAGAAAATGAGTTTCAAACGTGTATTTCTCGAAAAATCAAGTATTCATCCTGCAGTCCAAATATCATAATTAGAACGCCTTTCGGTATCTGAAAAGCATTATAATTCAACATTTCAAGGAAAATCATTTCCGTCTTGGTCTGTAGGGAATTTGAGTTTCAAACGAATATTAGCTTTTAACGCGAATTTCTCGAAAAGTCAAATTTTGTTTATATATTCGAAATGTAATAACTAAAACTGTTTTCAGGTTTTGAAAAGCATAATAATTCAACATTTTAATAAAAATCATCTCTGTGTTGGTCTTTGGAGAAAATAAGTTTGAAACGAATATTAAGATTATCCCGAATTTCTCGAGATATCAAGTAGTCATCCTATAGTCGAAATGTCATAATTAAAACACTTTTAAGGCTCTAGAAGGCTTAATACTGTGCCACC
Source organism: Lepisma saccharinum (assembly GCF_977018435.1). Lineage (NCBI taxonomy): Eukaryota > Metazoa > Arthropoda > Insecta > Zygentoma > Lepismatidae > Lepisma > Lepisma saccharinum. The sequence continues at coordinate 66,453,769 of NC_139244.1, read as the reverse complement.
CTCATCTAAGGGTTAAAATATAGAGAGCCGGCCCGGAAGGCGAAGACCAACGGTTCCAGAGGCAGAAGAGGATCATAGAGAAAATCCGAACGGCAATGGAAGCGGAAGATTTACGACCTTAGTGGCCAATATGAGCCACTAAGAAGCGGATTGGATATCTCCGTCAAATATCCAAAACCAACTGCTGCCTTGCAGGGGTGTGGGAGCACCAAAGGATATGGGAGAAAACCCTGGAAATAAAAATCAGCCTGGTCGTTGTGCTAATCCCCCACACCAGACTAAAATTAGCGGATTAAGAGAAATAAAGGTAGCCTCGGAAAGGATGGATTTAGATCAAAGACGACAAGCAAGGAAATGGAATATCCGAATTGGAACTTGGAATATTAAAACAATGAATAGAAAAGAAGTGGATATTGTAGGAGAAATGAAAAAGTATAAACTAGCTGTACTAGGACTAAGTGAAGTATGGAAGAAAGGCAATGGTATAATGTGCCTTGAAAGAGGATATGTGCTGAGATATGTTGGAGTAGGTAGAGGAAGAAGAGCTAAGGAGGGAGTTGGAATAATAGTTAATGATCAAATGGAAGAAAGGGTGGAATCATGGGATCCAGTGAATTCAAGGATAATAGTAGTTAGACTGAAAATGGAAGAAAGAATAACAATAATACAAGTTTATGCCCCGACAAATGATCAGGACATATTGGAGAAAGAAGTTTTCTATACTCAACAACAAAGAGTAGTGAATAAAGAGAATGAAGAGAATACTAAGGTAATATTGATGGGAGATCTTAATGGTAGAACTGGAAACAATAGGATAAGGTCACATGGTTGTATGGGACCATATGAAGGGGAAAGTGTGATAAATGAAAATGGACAAAGGTTAATAAAAATCTGTGTAGAGAACCAATTGCTACAAGGAAACTCCTTTTTCCAGCATAAGAAAATTCATAAAATCACTTATGAAGCTGATAGAAGGGAGGCAAAGAGTATAATAGACTATATAATTTACGCAAGAGCACTTGGATATGACTTTATGGATGTTAAGGTAATTCGAAGTGCTGAATTGAGTACTGACCACAGACTGCTAATATGTATAACGAGATTTAAGAGGAATAGTAGAGAAAGAGATAGGAAGTTTGAAAAGATACAAGTAAAGCTGCTGGCTAAGGATGTTAAGAGAGAACAGTATAAGAAACTAGTAGAAGAAAAATTGAATGAATTGGAAATAAGAGGAATGGAAATTGACATTATGTTGGAAAAATTTAAGAAAGTGATATTGTATGCAGCAATTGAAGTATGTGGCAAAGTTAGGGTGAATACAAAATGGAAAAAAACTAATTTGTCGACGGATGAAGTAAAGAGGAAAGTGAGAGAGAAAAAGAAAGCATGGAAGAATTACCTAGAATTAAGATGAGAGGAACATAGGTTAATATATGTGCAAAAAAGAAATGAGAGTAAATTGGCTGTAGAGGAGGCAAAGCGAAAATCATGGGAGAACTTTGGAAATGATATTGAACAAAGTTTTGTAGAACATAGAAAGCAGTTCTGGAATATGGTTAAAAGCCTGAAAGGAAAATGGGTAAAAGCAGCAAGAGCTATAAGAAATAAGGAAAATGTAGTAGTCATAGGAAGGGAGAATGTGATGAAGGAATGGAGAAAATACTATGAAGAAAAGTTCAAGGATAGGACAAATGAGCAGGAACAGGAACAGGAGAAGGGTGAGAGAATAAGGAACAGAGAAGAGGAGGAACATGTAGAAGAAGATATGATGATAACAGAGAATGAAGTGAGAGAAGCAATTAAACGGATACGAATTGGGAAAGCTGCAGGATGGGATGGAATAGCACCAGAATTTATAAAATATGGAGGACCAAGAATGGCTGAAATAATACTGAATATATTAAGAGAAGTATGGAGAACTAAGACTATACCAGAAGAGTGGAAAAGGAACATAATTGTTATAGTACACAAGAAAGGGGGTAATAAGGAATGTGATAATTATAGAGCAATATGTCTATCATCAGTGGTATATAAGATGTATACGAATATATTGGAAAGGAGGCTGTGAAAAATCATGGAGGGAAAACTTGAAGACGAACAAGCTGGAGAGACAGACTCAAATTCACATTTTTATATTAAGAACAGTGATGGGGAAAATGCTTTACAAAAATAAAGGAATATACTTAGCATTTCTAGACTTGAAAGCGGCATTTCACTCGGTACCTAGAAAATATCTATGTCTGGCTATAAAAAGGAAGGAAGTACCTAAGGAACTTATGAAAGCAATAAGAAGTGTATATAACGATGTAAAAGGAATAGTAAGAATAGAAGGAAACGAGTGTAAGGAATTTCAAATAGAAAAAGGAATTAAACAGGGAGATAGTCTCAGTCCTTTACTTTTCATTAATGTAATGGATGAAATAACTAAAACTTGCAAAAGAAGAACCCCAAGAGTACAAATAGGATATTGGAATATGAGAGTAATACAACTGCAAGTACTGCTATATGCTGATGATATAGTTTTAATTGCTAGCAGTGAAGAGAATTTACAGAGGAGCGTAATAGAATGGGGAGAAGAACTTGCGAGAAAAGGGATGAAGATTAATATTAAGAAATGCAAAGTTATGCAGGTGGCAAAAGGAGAAAAAGATCATGAAATAGCAATTAAATATGGAAAGGATAACTTCGAAGAAGTAGATGAATATGAATATTTAGGAACCATCATAACAAGTGATGGTAGGTGTGATGAAGAAATCCTAAATAGGAAAAGAAAAGCAAATATAGTATATTATCAGTTTAGTAAAACAATAATGGAAAAGAAAGAAGTTGCAGTAAAGACAAAAATGCAGCTATACAAATCAGTATTGGTCCCTACATTAACATATGGAATGGAAAGTTTACCACTTCAAGATAAACATCTGAGTAAAATTCAGGCTAGTGAAATGAAATACCTGAGAAGAGCTGTTAATAAGACTATGAGAGATAAAGTGAGGAATGATAGAATAAGAAGAGAAGTGGAACAGGAGTCGCTAGAGAAAATAATTGAAAAGAGACAGCTAAAGTGGTGTGGACATGTATTCAGAATGAATGAAGAAAAAAGGTAAATCAAATTCCAGAAGTAAAGGTGCAAGGTAGGAGAGGTAAAGGAAGACCAAGGATAATGTTCGACCACAGAATGGAAAAGATTGGAAGACAATAAATATGATGAAGAGAATGATGGGAAACAGACAGTAATGGAGGACATGGATCGAGGCAACCAACCCTACGCTATGATGGCAGAAGGGGACTATAGGAAGGCATAATAATTCAACATTTTAAGGAAAATATCACTGTCCAACAATGATTTTGTTAAAAGTAAAATTTCAACGGTGCTTAATGTTTTGCCACCTGCTGATTCCGAAAATGAAGTCAGAAATTGGTCAATCACCCACCATTTTTTTGTAACAATAAAAATATAATTCTGCATTATTATTGCAGCATGCAGTCCATAATAAGCTGATTGGTAGGCAATATTTAAAATATTTTATGTCTTTGCTCCAAGAAAATCTAGAATCAGCACCTCGTCCGGTGCTTCATGGACCTGGAGTTCCCATACCTGCTCCACCAGATGACATAAGTGTAACGGAAGAAAGTGAAAGTGTTCCTAACAAATGTAGTGAATTGCATAATGATCCTGATTTTGTGGGGAGTGTTTCAACAGCTGAACCTCACTTAATAACTGAAGATGATCTTGACGATTTAGTTCGAGATCTAAAGTTAAGTAAGGGTAAAGCAGAACTGCTTGCATCGCGATTAAAAGGATGCCATTTGTTGGAGATTGACACTAGAGTTACTTTTTTTCCGGCAAAAAGACTTTGTATGTAGATATGCATGCTGAAGACAAGTACCTTGTTTTCTGTTGTAACATCTATGGTCTATTAGAGTCACTAGTTATTGTCCATAAAAGTGAAGAACGGCGTTTGTTTTTAGACTCTTTGAAAACAAGTTTGAAGGGAGTTCTACTGCATTCCCGTAGCATATTCCTGGGGCATGAAGGAAAGTTATGAAAACATGAAACTGTTAACAAACATCCAGTACTGTAAATACTCTTGGCAGATAGGTAGAGATTTAAAAGTTATTGCTATCCTCTTAGGATTGCAACTAGGTTACACCAAAATTTTGCTGTTTCCTGTGTAAATGGGACAGCAGAGATAGAAAAGATCTTTGTTAAAAAGAACTGGCCGAAGAGAGAGTCATTCATCGCAGGACAGGAGAATGTTGTTCATCCACCACTTGTAAGTTCAGACAAAATCTTACTTCCTCCTCTACACATAAAGCTTGGTCTGATGAAGAATTTTGTAAAAGGAATGGACAGTGAGGGTAGTGGATTTATGTTCCTCAAAGAGAAGTTTCAGCAAATTACTGAGGCGAAACTAAAAGAGGGAATATTTGTTGGCCCTCAAATCAGGAAACTAATGAAAGATAATGATTTTGAAAAGAGCCTAAATGAGCTGGAATTGACTGCTTGGCAATCTTTCAAGGAAGTTTGCATAAATTTTCTGGGAAACTACAAGTCAGAAAATTACAAAGAACTTATCAGTAATTTTATTCTAAACTATCATGCTCTGGGGTGTAATATGTCTCTGAGATACACTTTTTAGGCTCCCACCTCGATTTCTTCCCGTAAAACCTTGGGACAATGAGCGACGAACATGGAGAACATTTTCACCAGGAAATTGGTGAAATGGAAAGGCCCTACCAGGGAAAATAGACTCCAAATATGTTGGCAGATTATTGCTGGACACTAAAAAGAGATGTTCCTCAGGCAAAGTACAGCAGAAAATAAAGTTCGAAGACATTCTAGATATGCCATTGTAAATAATATTGCATCGTATCTCTATAAGGCTATATAAGATTTGTATGTACCTAATATTTTGTATGTATCCTGTTACTCAAATTTCATGGGTGATGGAAAAATTCTGTAATTAGATTTGAAATCAGCACATCAAATTCAATGAGAATCACCCCCAACTTCACTTTTAACAGACAAAAACTTCAATTTTGTTGGACAGTGTAATCTCTGGCTAGGTCTGTTCAGAAAATGAGTTTCAAACATGTATTAGCATTGAACGTGAAATTTTCGAATAATCAAGTTTTGATCCTATGGTCGAAATGTCAGAAATAAATCGCCTTTCAGCCTCTCAAAAACATAATATTCAACGATTTTAATAAAAATTGTCTCTGGCTAGTCTGTACAGAAATTAATTTTCAAAAGGGTACCAGCATTGAACGCCTATTTCTCGAAAAATCAAGTATTCATCCTATAGTCCAAACGTCATAATTAAAACGCTTTTCAGGCTTTGAAAAGCATAATAATTCAACATTTTAAGGAAAATCATATTTGGCTTGGTCTGTAGAGAAAATGAGTTTCAAACGCATATTAGCATTGAACTTCAATTTCTCGAAAAATCAAGTTTTGATATTATATTAGAAATGTGAAAATTAAAACTCTTTTCAGGCTCTGAAAAGCATAATAAATCAACATTTTAAGGAAAATCATCTTTGGCTTGGTCTTTGGAGAAAATGAGTTTCAAACGAATATTAGCATTTAACGCGAATTTATCGAAAAATCAAAGTTTGTTCATATATTCGAAATGTAATAATTAAAACGTTTTTCAGTATCTGAAAAGCATAATAATTCATCATTTTAAGGAAAATCATCTCCGGGTTGGTCTGTGGAGAAAATGTGTTTGAAACGTGCACTAGCATTGAACGCGTATTTTTCGAAAAATCAAGAATTCATCATATAGTCCAAATGTCATAATTAAAACGCTTTTCAGTCTCTGAAAAGCATAATAATGCAACATTTTAAAGAAAATCATCTTTGGCTTGGTCTGTAGAGAAAATGAGTTTCAGACAAATATTAGCATTTAAAGCGAATTTATCGAAAAATCAAAGTTTGTTCATATATTCAAAATGTAATAATTAAAACGCTTTTCAGGTCCTGGAAAGCATAATAATTTAACATTTTAAGGATAATTAGCTCTGGGTTGGTCTGTGGAGAAAATGTGTTTCAAACGTGTACTAGAATTGAACGCGCATTTCTCGAAAAATCAAGTATTCATCCTATAGTCCAAATATCATAATTAAAACGCTTTTCAGTCTCTGAAAAGCATAGTAATTCAACATTTTAAAGAAAATCATCTTTGGCTTGGTCTGTACATAAAATGAGTTTCAAACTAATATTAGCATTTCACGCTAATTTCTGGAAAAATTAAATTTTGTTCATATATTTCAAATGTAATAATTAAAACGCTTTTCAGGCGTTGAAAAGCATAAGAAATCAACTTTTGAAGGAAAATCATCTCTGGCTAGGTCTGTTCAGAAAATGAGTTTCAAACGTGTACTAGCATTGAACGCGTATTTCTCGAAAAATCAAGTATTCATCCTACAGTCCAAATATCATAATTAGAACGCCTGTCGGTATCTGAAAAGCATTATAATTCAACATTTCAAGGAAAATCATTTCTGTCTTGGTCTGTAGGGAATTTGAGTTTCAAACGATTATTAGCATTTAACGCGAATTTCTCCAAAAGTCAAATTTTGTTCATATATTCGAAATGTAATAACTAAAACTGTTTTCAGGTTTTCAAAAGCATAATAATTCAACATTTTAATAAAAATCATCTCTGTGTTGTTCTTTGGAGAAAATAAGTTTCAAACGAATATTATCATTTAACCCGAATCTCTCGAGATATCAAGTAGTCATCCTATAGTCGAAATGTCATAATTAAAACACTTTTAAGGCTCTAGAAGGCTTAATACTGTGCCACCCTCATCTAGGGGTTAAAATATAGAGAGCCGGCCCGGAGGGCGAAGACCAACGGTTCCAGAGGCAGAAGAGGATCATAGAGAAAATCCGAATGGCAATGGAAGCGGAAGATTTACGTCCTTAGTGGCCAATATGAGCCACTAAGAAACGGATTGGATATCTCCGTCAAATATCCAAAACCAACTGCTGCCTTGCAGGGGTGTGGGAGCACCAAAGGATATGGGAGAAAACCCTGGAAATAAAGATCAGCCTGGTCGTTGTGCTAATCCCCCACACCAGACTAAAATTAGCGGATTAAGAGAAATAAAGGTAGCCTCGGAAAGGATGGATTTAGATCAAAGACGACAAGCAAGGAAATGGAATATCCGAATTGGAACTTGGAATATTAAAACAATGAATCTAAAAGAAGTGTATATTGTAGGAGAAATGAAAAAGTATAAACTAGCTGTACTAGGACTAAGTGAAGTATGGAAGAAAGGCAATGGTATAATGTGCCTTGAAAGAGGATATGTGCTGAGATATGTTGGAGTAGGTAGAGGAAGAAGAGCTAAGGAGGGAGTTGGAATAATAGTTAATGAGCAAATGGAAGAAAGGGTGGAATCATGGGATCCAGTGAATTCAAGGATAATAGTAGTTAGACTGAAAATGGAAGAAAGAATAACAATAATACAAGTTTATGCCCCGACAAATGATCAGGACATATTGGAGAAAGAAGTTTTCTACACTCAACAACAAAGAGTAGTGAATAAAGAGAATGAAGAGAATACTAAGGTAATATTGATGGGAGATCTTAATGGTAGAACTGGAAACAATAGGATAAGGTCACATGGTTGTATGGGACCATATGAAGGGGAAAGTGTGATAAATGAAAAGGGACAAAGATTAATAGAATTCTGTGTAGAGAACCAATTGCTACAAGGAAACTCCTTTTTCCAGCATAAGAAATTCATAAAATCACTTATGAAGCTGATAGAAGGGAGGCAAAGAGTATAATAGACTATATAATTTACGCAAGAGCACTTGGATATGACTTTATGGATGTTAAGGTAATTCGAAGTGCTGAATTGAGTACTGACCACAGACTGCTAATATGTATAACGAGATTTAAGAGGAATAGTAGAGAAAGAGATAGGAAGTTTGAAAAGATACAAGTAAAGCTGCTGGCTAAGGATGTTAAGAGAGAACAGTATAAGAAACTAGTAGAAGAAAAATTGAATGAATTGGAAATAAGAGGAATGGAAATTGACAGTATGTTGGAAAAATTTTAGGAAGTGATATTGTATGCAGCAATTGAAGTATGTGGCAAAGTTAGGGTGAATACAAAAAGGAAAAAAACTAATTGGTCGACGGATGAAGTAAAGAGGAAAGTGAAAGAGAAAAAGAAAGCATGGATGAATTACCTAGAATTAAGATGAGAGGAACATAGGTTAATATATGTGCAAAAAAGAAATGAAAGTAAATTGGCTGTAGAGGAGGCAAAGCGAAAATCATGGGAGAAGTTTGGAAATGATATTGAACATAGAAAGCAGTTCTGGAATATGGTTAAAAGCCTGAAAGGAAAATGGGTAAAAGCAGCAAGAGCTATAAGAAATAAGGAAAATGTACTAGTCATAGGAAGGGAGAATGTGATGGAGGAATGGAGAAAATACTATGAAGAAAAGTTCAAGGATAGGACAAATGAGCAGGAACAGGAACAGGAGAAGGATGAGAGAATAAGGAACAGAGAAGAGGAGGAGCATGTAGAAGAAGATATGATGATAACAGAGAATGAAGTGAGAGAAGCAATTAAACGGATACGAATTGGGAAAGCTGCAGGATGGGATGGAATAGCACCAGAATTTATAAAATATGTAGGACCAAGAATAGCTGAAATAATACTGAATATATTAAGGGAAGTATGGAGAACTAAGACTATACCAGAAGAGTGGAAAAGGAACATAATTGTTATAGTACACAAGAAAGTGGGTAATAAGGAATGTGATAATTATAGAGCAATATGTCTATCATCAGTGGTATATAAGATGTATACGAATATATTGGAAAGGAGGCTGTGAAAAATCATGGAGGGAAAACTTGAAGAGGAACAAGCTGGATTTAGACCTGGGAGACAGATTCAAGTTCACATTTTTATATTAAGAACAGTGATGGGGAAAATGCTTTACAAAAATAAAAGAATATACTTAGCATTTCTAGACTTGAAAGCGGCATTTGACTCGGTACCTAGAAAATATCTATGTGAGGCATTAGAAAGTAAGGAAGTACCTAAGGAACTTATGAAAGCAATAAGAAGTGTATATAACGATGTAAAAGGAATAGTAAGAATAGAAGGAAACGAGTGTAAGGAATTTCAAATAGAAAAAGGAATTAAACAGGGAGATAGTCTCAGTCCTTTACTTTTCATTAATGTAATGGATGAAATAACTAAAACTTGCAAAAGAAGAACCCGAAGAGTACAAATAGGATATTGGAATATGAGAGTAATACAACTGCAAGTACTGCTATATGCTGATGATATAGTTTTAATTGCTAGCAGTGAAGAGAATTTACAGAGGAGCGTAATAGAATGGGGAGAAGAACTTGCGAGAAAAGGGATGAAGATTAATATTAAGAAATGTAAAGTTATGCAGGTGGCAAAAGGAGAAAAAGATCATGAAATAGCAATTAAATATGGAAACGATAACTTCGAAGAAGTAGATGAATATGAATATTTAGGAACCATCATAACAAGTGATGGTAGGTGTGATGAAGAAATCCTAAATAGGAAAAGAAAAGCAAATACAGTATATTATCAGTTTAGTAAAACAATAATGGAAAAGAAAGAAGTGGCAGTAAAGACAAAAATGCAGCTATACAAATCAGTATTGGTCCCTACATTAACATATGGAATGGAAAGTTTACCACTTCAAGATAAACATCTGAGTAAAATTCAGGCTAGTGAAATGAAATACCTGAGAAGAGCTGTTAATAAGACTATGAGAGATAAAGTGAGGAATGATAGAATAAGAAGAGAAGTGGAACAGGAGTCGCTAGAGAAAATAATTGAAAAGAGACAGCTAAAGTGGTGGGGACATGTATTCAGAATGAATGAAGAAAAAAGGTAAATCAAATTCCAGAAGTAAAGGTGCAAGGTAGGAGAGGTAAAGGAAGACCAAGGATAATGTTTGACCACAGAATGGAAAAGATTGGAAGACAATAAATATGATGAAGGGAATGATGGGAAACAGACAGTAATGGAGGACATGGATCGAGGCAACCAACCCTACGCTATGATGGCAGAAGGGGACTATAGGAAGGCATAATAATTCAACATTTTAAGGAAAATATCACTGTCCAACAATGATTTTGTTAAAAGTAAAATTTCAACGGTGCTTAATGTTTTACCACCTGCTGATTCCGAAAATGAAGTCAGAAATTTGTCAATCACTCACCATTTTTTTGTAACAATAAAAATATAATTCTGCATTATTATTGCAGCATGCAGTCCATAATAAGCTGATTGGTAGGCAATATTTAAAATATTTTATGTCTTTGCTCCAAGAAAATCTAGAATCAGCACCTCGTCCGGTGCTTCATGGACCTGGAGTTCCCATACCTGCTCCACCAGATGACATAAGTGTAACGGAAGAAAGTGAAAGTGTTCCTAACAAATGTAGTGAATTGCATAATGATCCTGATTTTGTGGGGAGTGTTTGAACAGCTGAACCTCACTTAATAACTGAAGATGATCTTGACGATTTAGTTCGAGATCTAAAGTTAAGTAAGGGTAAAGCAGAACTGCTTGAATCGCGATTAAAAGGATGCCATTTGTTGGAGATTGACACTAGAGTTACTTTTTTTCCGGCAAAAAGACTTTGTATGTAGATATGCATGCTGAAGACAAGTACCTTGTTTTCTGTTGTAACATCTATTGTCTATTAGAGTCACTAGTTATTGTCCATAAAAGTGAAGAACGGCGTTTGTTTTTAGACTCTTCGAAAACAAGTTTGAAAGGAGTTCTACTGCATTCCCGTAGCATATTCCTGGGGCATGAAGGAAAGTTATGAAAACATGAAACTGTTAACAAACATCCAGTACTGTAAATACTCTTGGCAGATAGGTAGAGATTTAAAAGTTATTGCTATCCTCTTAGGATTGCAACTAGGTTACACCAAAATTTTGCTGTTTCCTGTGTAAATGGGACAGCAGAGATAGAAAAGATCTTTGTTAAAAAGAACTGGCCGAAGAGAGAGTCATTCATCGCAGGACAGGAGAATGTTGTTCATCCACCACTTGTAAGTTCAGACAAAATCTTACTGCCTCCTCTCCACATAAAGCTTGGTCTGATGAAGAATTTTGTAAAAGGAATGGACAGTGAGGGTAGTGGATTTATGTTCCTCAAAGAGAAGTTTCAGCAAATTACTGAGGCGAAACTAAAAGAGGGAATATTTGTTGGCCCTCAAATCAGGAAACTAATGAAAGATAATGATTTTGAAAAGTGCCTAAATGAGCTGGAATTGGCTGCTTAGCAATCTTTCAAGGAAGTTTGCATAAATTTTCTCGGAAACTAAAAGTCAGAAAATTACAAAGAACTTATCAGTAATTTTATTCTAAACTATCATGCTCTGGGGTGTAATATGTCTCTGAGATACACTTTTTAGGCTCCCACCTCGATTTCTTCCCGTAAAACCTTGGGACAATGAGCGACGAACATGGAGAACATTTTCACCAGGAAATTGGTGAAATGGAAAGGCCCTACCAGGGAAAATGGACTCCAAATATGTTGGCAGATTATTGCTGGACACTAAAAAGAGATGTTCCTCAGGCAAAGTACAGCAGAAAATAAAGTTCGAAGACATTCTAGATATGCCATTGTAAATAATATTGCATCGTATCTCTATAAGGCTATATAAGATTTGTATGTACCTAATATTTTGTATGTACCCTGTTACTCAAATTTCATGGGTGATGGAAAATTCTGTAATTAGATTTGAAATCAGCACATCAAATTCAATGAGAATCACCCCCAACTTCACATTTAACAGACAAAAACTTCAATTTTGTTGGACAGTGTAATCTCTGGCTAGGTCTGTTCAGAAAATGAGTTTCAAACATGTATTAGCATTGAACGTGAAATTCTCGAATAATCAAGTTTTGATCCTATGGTCGAAATGTCAGAAATAAATTGCCTTTCAGCCTCTCAAAAACATAATATTCAACGATTTTAATAAAAATCGTCTCTGGCTAGTCTGTACAGAAATTAATTTTCAAAAGTGTACCAGCATTGAACGCCTATTTCTAGAAAAATCAAGTATTCATCCTATAGTCCAAACGTCATAATTAAATCGCTTTTCAGGCTTTGAAAAGCACAATAATTCATCATTTCAAGGAAAATCATCTCTGGATAGGTCTGTTCAGAAAATGACTTTCAAACGTGTACTAGCATTGAACGTGAAATTCTCGAAAAATCAAGTTTTGATCCTATAGTCGAAACGTCATAATTAAAACGCTTTCAGGCTTTAAAAAGCATAATAATTCAACATTTTAAGGAAAATCATATTTGGCTTGATCTGTAGAGAAAATGAGTTTCAAACGCATATTAGCATTGAACTTCAATTTCTCGAAAAATCAAGTTTTGATCCTATATTAGAAATGTGAAAATTAAAACTCTTTTCAGGCTCTGAAAAGCATAATAAATCAACATTTTAAGGGAAATCATCTTTGGCTTGGTCTTTGGAGAAAATGAGTTTCAAACGAATATTAGCATTTAACGCGAATTTATCGAAAAATCAAAGTTTGTTCATATATTCGAAATGTAATAATTAAAACGTTTTTCAGTATCTGAAAAGCATAATAATTCATCATTTTAAGGAAAATCATCTCCGGGTTGGTCTGTGGAGAAAATGTGTTTGAAACGTGCACTAGCATTGAACGCGTATTTTTCGAAAAATCAAGAATTCATCATATAGTCCAAATGTCATAATTAAAACGCTTTTTAGTCTCTGAAAAGCATAATAATGCAACATTTTAAGGAAAATCATCTTTGGCTTGGTCTGTAGAGAAAATGAGTTTCAGACAAATATTAGCATTTAACGCGAATTTATCGAAAAATCAAAGTTTGTTCATATATTCAAAATGTAATAATTAAAACGCTTTTCAGGTCCTCGAAAGCATAATAATTTAACATTTTAAGGATAATTAGCTCTGGGTTGGTCTGTGGAGAAAATGTGTTTCATACGTGTACTAGAATTGAACGCGCATTTCTCGAAAAATCAAGTATTCATCCTATAGTCCAAATATCATAATTAAAACGCTTTTCAGTCTCTGAAAAGCATAGTAATTCAACATTTTAAAGAAAATCATCTTTGGCTTGGTCTGTAGATAAAATGAGTTTCAAACGAATAATAGCATTTGACGCTAATTTCTGGAAAAATTAAATTTTGTTCATATATTTCAAATGTAATAATTAAAACGCTTTTCAGGCGTTGAAAAGCATAAGAAATCAACTTTTGAAGGAAAATCATCTCTGGCTAGGTCTGTTCAGAAAATGAGTTTCAAACGTGTACTAGCATTGAACGCGTATTTCTCGAAAAATCAAGTATTCATCCTACAGTCCAAATATCAAAATTAAATCGCTTTTCAGGCTTTGAAAAGCACAATAATTCATCATTTCAAGGAAAATCATCTCTGGATAGGTCTGTTCAGAAAATGACTTTCAAACGTGTACTAGCATTGAACGTGAAATTCTCGAAAAATCAAGTTTTGATCCTATAGTCGAAACGTCATAATTATCGGTATCTGAAAAGCATTATAATTCAACATTTCAAGGGAAATCATTTCTGTCTTGGTCTGTAGGGAATTTGAGTTTCAAACGAATATTAGCATTTAACGCGAATTTCTCCAAAAGTTAAATTTTGTTCATATATTCGAAATGTGTTAACTAAAACTGTTTTCATGTTTTGAAAAGCATAATAATTCAACATTTTAATAAAAATCATCTCTGTGTTGTTCTTTGGAGAAAATAAGTTTCAAGCATATTATTATCATTTAACCCGAATTTCTCGAGATATCAAGTAGTCATCCTATAGTCGAAATGTCATAATTAAAACACTTTTAAGGCTCTAGAAGGCTTAATACTGTGCCACCCTCATCTAGGGGTTAAAATATAGAGAGCCGGCCCGGAGGGCGAAGACCAACGGTTCCAGAGGCAGAAGAGGATCATAGAGAAAATCCGAATGGCAATGGAAGCGGAAGATTTACGTCCTTACTGGCCAATATGAGCCACTAAGAAGCGGATTGGATATCTCCGTCAAATATCCAAAACCAACTGCTGCCTTGCAGGGGTGTGGGAGCACCAAAGGATATGGGAGAAAACCCTGGAAATAAAAATCAGCCTGGTCGTTGTGCTAATCCCCCACACCAGACTAAAATTAGCGGATTAAGAGAAATAAAGGTAGCCTCGGAAAGGATGGATTTAGATCAAAGACGACATGCAAGGTAATGAAATATCCGAATTGGAACTTGGAATATTAAAACAATGAATGTAAAAGAAGTGGATATTGTAGGAGAAATGAAAAAGTATAAACTAGCTGTACTAGGACTAAGTGAAGTATGGAAGAAAGGCAATGGTATAATGTGCCTTGAAAGAGGATATGTGCTGAGATATGTTGGAGTAGGTAGAGGAAGAAGAGCTAAGGAGGGAGTTGGAATAATAGTTAATGATCAAATGGAAGAAAGGGTGGAATCATGAGATCCAGTGAATTCAAGGAAAATAGTAGTTAGACTGAAAATGGAAGAAAGAATAACAATAATACAAGTTTATGCCCCGACAAATGATCAGGACATATTGGAGAAAGAAGTTTTCTATACTCAACAACAAAGAGTAGTGAATAAAGAGAATGAAGAGAATACTAAGGTAATATTGAAGGGAGATCTTAATGGTAGAACTGGAAACAATAGGATAAGGTCACATGGTTGTATGGGACCATATGAAGGGGAAAGTGTGATAAATGAAAAGGGACAAAGGTTAATAGAATTCTGTGTAGAGAACCAATTGCTACAAGGAAACTCCTTTTTCCAGCATAAGAAAATTCATAAGATCACTTATGAAGCTGATAGAAGGGAGGCAAAAAGTATAATAGACTATATAATTTACGCAAGAGCACTTCGATATGACTTTATGGATATTAAGGTAATTCGAAGTGCTGAATTGAGTACTGACCACAGACTGCTAATATGTATAACGAGATTTAAGAGGAATAGTAGAGAAATAGATAGAAAGATACAAGTAAAGCTGCTGGCTAAGGATGATAAGAGAGAACAGTATAAGAAACTAGTCGAAGAAAAATTGAATGAATTGGAAATAAGAGGAATGGAAATTGACAGTATGTTGGAAAAATTTAAGGAAGTGATATTGTATGCAGCAATTGAAGTATGTGGCAAAGTTAGGGTGAATACAAAAAGGAAAAAAACTAATTGGTCGACGGATGAAGTAAAGAGGAAAGTGAAAGAGAAAAAGAAAGCATGGAAGAATTACCTAGAATTAAGATGAGAGGAACATAGGTTAATATATGTGCAAAAAAGAAATGAAAGTAAATTGGCTGTAGAGGAGGCAAAGCGAAAATCATGGGAGAAGTTTGGAAATGATATTGAACATAGAAAGCAGTTTTGGAATATGGTAAAAAGCCTGAAAGGAAAATGGGTAAAAGCAGCAAGAGCTATAAGAAATAAGGAAAATGTACTAGTCATAGGAAGGGAGAATGTGATGGAGGAATGGAGAAAATACTATGAAGAAAAGTTCAAGAATAGGACAAATGAGCAGGAACAGGAACAGGAGAAGGATGAGAGAATAAGGAACAGAGAAGAGGAGGAGCATGTAGAAGAAGATATGATGATAACAGAGAATGAAGTGAGAGAAGCAATTAAACGGATACGAATTGGGAAAGCTGCAGGATGGGATGGAATAGCACGAGAATTTATAAAATATGGAGGACCAAGAATGGCTGAAATAATACTGAATATATTAAGGGAAGTATTGAGAACTAAGACTATACCAGAAGAGTGGAAAATTAACATAATTGTTACAGTAAACAAGAAAGGGGGTAATAAGGAATGTGATAATTATAGAGCAATATGTCTATCATCAGTGGTATATAAGATGTATACGAATATATTGGAAAGGAGGCTGTGAAAAATCATGTAGGGAAAACTTGAAGAGGAACAAGCTGGATTTAGACCTGGGAGACAGATTCAAGATCACATTTTTATATTAAGAACAATGATGGGGAAAATGCTGGACAAAAATAAAAGAATATACTTAGCATTTCTAGAGTTGAAAGCGGCATTTGACTCGGTACCTAGAAAATATCTATGTGAGGCATTAGAAAGTAAGGAAGTACCTAAGGAACTTATGGAAGCAATAAGAAGGGTATATAACGATGTAAAAGGAATAGTAAGAATAGAAGGAAACGAGTGTAAGGAATTTCAAATAGAAAAAGGAATTAAACAGGGAGATAGTCTCAGTCCTTTACTTTTCATTAATGTAATGGATGAAATAACTAAAACTTGCAAAAGAAGAACCCCAAGAGTACAAATAGGATATTGGAATATGAGAGTAATACAACTGCAAGTACTGCTATATGCTGATGATATAGTTTTAATTGCTAGCAGTGAAGAGAATTTACAGAGGAGCGTAATAGAATGGGGAGAAGAACTTGCGAGAAAAGGGATGAATATTAATATTAAGAAAAGTAAAGTTATGCAGGTGGCAAAAGGAGAAAAAGATCATGAAATAGCAATTAGATATGGAAACGATAACTTCGAAGAAGTAGATGAATATGAATATTTAGGAACCATCATAACAAGTGATGGTAGGTGTGATGAAGAAATCCTAAATAGGAAAACTTCTCTTTTAACAGACAAAAACTTCAATTTTGTTGGACAGTGTAATCTCTGGCTAGGTCTGTTCAGAAAATGAGTTTCAAACATGTATTAGCATTGAACGTGAAATTCTCGAATAATCAAGTTTTGATCCTATGGTCGAAATGTCAGAAATAAATCGCCTTTCAGCCTCTCAAAAACATAATATTCAACGATTTTAATAAAAATCGTCTCTGGCTAATCTGTACAGAAATTAATTTTCAAAAGGGTAACAGCATTGAACGACTATTTCTCGAAAAATCAAATATTCATCCTATAGTCCAAACGTCATAATTAAAACGCTTTTCAGACTTTGAAAAGCATAATAATTCATCATTTTAAGGAAAATCATCTCTGGATAGGTCTGTTCAGAAAATGACTTTCAAACGTGTACTAGCATTGAACGTGAAATTCTCGAAAAATCAAGTTTTGATCCAATAGTCGAAACGTCATAATTAAAACGCTTTTCAGGCTTTGAAAAGGATAATAATTCAACATTTTAGGGAAAATCATATTTGGGATGGTCTGTAGGAAAAATGAGTTTCAAACGCATATTAGCATTGAACTTCAATTTCTCGAAAAATCAAGTTTTGATCCTATTTTAGAAATGTGAACATTCAAACGCTTTTCAGTCTCTGAAAAGCATAATAAATCAACATTTTAAGGAAAATCATCTTTGGCTTGGTCTGTAGAGAAAATGAGTTTCAAACGAATATTAGCATTTAACGCGAATTTATCGAAAAATCAAAGTTGGTTCATATATTCAAAATGTAATAATTAAAACGCTTTTCAGGTCCTGGAAAGCATAATAATTTAACATTTTAAGGATAATTAGCTCTGGGTTGGTCTGTGGAGAAAATGTGTTTCAAACGTGTACTAGAATTGAACGCGCATTTCTCGAAAAATCAAGTATTCATCCTATAGTCCAAATATCATAATTAAAACGCTTTTCAGTCTCTGAAAAGCATAATAATTCAACATTTTAAAGAAAATCATCTTTGGCTTCGTCTGAAGATAAAATGAGTTTCAAACAAATATTAGCATTTTACGCTAATTTCTGGAAAAATTAAATTTTGTTCATATATTTCAAATGTAATAATTAAAACGCTTTTCAGGCGTTGAAAAGCATAAGAAATGAACTTTTGAAGGAAAATCATCTCTGGCTAGGTCTGTTCAGAAAATGAGTTTCAAACGTGTATTTCTCGAAAAATCAAGTATTCATCCTGCAGTCCAAATATCATAATTAGAACGCCTTTCGGTATCTGAAAAGCATTATAATTCAACATTTCAAGGAAAATCATTTCCGTCTTGGTCTGTAGGGAATTTGAGTTTCAAACGAATATTAGCTTTTAACGCGAATTTCTCGAAAAGTCAAATTTTGTTTATATATTCGAAATGTAATAACTAAAACTGTTTTCAGGTTTTGAAAAGCATAATAATTCAACATTTTAATAAAAATCATCTCTGTGTTGGTCTTTGGAGAAAATAAGTTTGAAACGAATATTAAGATTATCCCGAATTTCTCGAGATATCAAGTAGTCATCCTATAGTCGAAATGTCATAATTAAAACACTTTTAAGGCTCTAGAAGGCTTAATACTGTGCCACCCTCATCTAAGGGTTAAAATATAGAGAGCCGGCCCGGAAGGCGAAGACCAACGGTTCCAGAGGCAGAAGAGGATCATAGAGAAAATCCGAACGGCAATGGAAGCGGAAGATTTACGACCTTAGTGGCCAATATGAGCCACTAAGAAGCGGATTGGATATCTCCGTCAAATATCCAAAACCAACTGCTGCCTTGCAGGGGTGTGGGAGCACCAAAGGATATGGGAGAAAACCCTGGAAATAAAAATCAGCCTGGTCGTTGTGCTAATCCCCCACACCAGACTAAAATTAGCGGATTAAGAGAAATAAAGGTAGCCTCGGAAAGGATGGATTTAGATCAAAGACGACAAGCAAGGAAATGGAATATCCGAATTGGAACTTGGAATATTAAAACAATGAATAGAAAAGAAGTGGATATTGTAGGAGAAATGAAAAAGTATAAACTAGCTGTACTAGGACTAAGTGAAGTATGGAAGAAAGGCAATGGTATAATGTGCCTTGAAAGAGGATATGTGCTGAGATATGTTGGAGTAGGTAGAGGAAGAAGAGCTAAGGAGGGAGTTGGAATAATAGTTAATGATCAAATGGAAGAAAGGGTGGAATCATGGGATCCAGTGAATTCAAGGATAATAGTAGTTAGACTGAAAATGGAAGAAAGAATAACAATAATACAAGTTTATGCCCCGACAAATGATCAGGACATATTGGAGAAAGAAGTTTTCTATACTCAACAACAAAGAGTAGTGAATAAAGAGAATGAAGAGAATACTAAGGTAATATTGATGGGAGATCTTAATGGTAGAACTGGAAACAATAGGATAAGGTCACATGGTTGTATGGGACCATATGAAGGGGAAAGTGTGATAAATGAAAATGGACAAAGGTTAATAAAAATCTGTGTAGAGAACCAATTGCTACAAGGAAACTCCTTTTTCCAGCATAAGAAAATTCATAAAATCACTTATGAAGCTGATAGAAGGGAGGCAAAGAGTATAATAGACTATATAATTTACGCAAGAGCACTTGGATATGACTTTATGGATGTTAAGGTAATTCGAAGTGCTGAATTGAGTACTGACCACAGACTGCTAATATGTATAACGAGATTTAAGAGGAATAGTAGAGAAAGAGATAAGAAGTTTGAAAAGATACAAGTAAAGCTGCTGGCTAAGGATGTTAAGAGAGAACAGTATAAGAAACTAGTAGAAGAAAAATTGAATGAATTGGAAATAAGAGGAATGGAAATTGACAGTATGTTGGAAAAATTTAAGGAAGTGATATTGTATGCAGCAATTGAAGTATGTGGCAAAGTTAGGGTGAATACAAAAAGGAAAAAAACTAATTGGTCGACGGATGAAGTAAAGAGGAAAGTGAAAGAGAAAAAGAAAGCATGGAAGAATTACCTAGAATTAAGATGAGAGGAACATAGGTTAATATAAGTGCAAAAAAGAAATGAGAGTAAATTGGCTGTAGAGGAGGGAAAGCGAAAATCATGGGAGAAGTTTGGAAATGATATTGAACAAAGTTTTGTAGAACATAGAAAGCAGTTCTGGAATATGGTTAAAAGCCTGAAAGGAAAATGGGTAAAAGCAGCAAGAGCTATAAGAAATAAGGAAAATGTACTAGTCATAGGAAGGGAGAATGTGATGGAGGAATAGAGAAAATACTATGAAGAAAAGTTCAAGAATAGGACAAATGAGCAGGAACAGGAACAGGAGAAGGATGAGAGAATAAGGAACAGAGAAGAGGAGGAGCATGTAGAAGAAGATATGATGATAACAGAGAATGAAGTGAGAGAAGCAATTAAACGGATACGAATTGGGAAAGCTGCAGGATGGGATGGAATAGCACCAGAATTTATAAAATATGGAGGACCAAGAATGGCTGAAATAATACTGAATATATTAAGGGAAGTATGGAGAACTAAGACTATACCAGAAGAGTGGAAAAGGAACATAATTGTTATAGTACACAAGAATGTGGGTAATAAGGAATGTGATAATTATAGAGCAATATGTCTATCATCAGTGGTATATAAGATGTATACGAATATATTGGAAAGGAGGCTGTAAAAAATCATGGAGGGAAAACTTGAAGAGGAACAAGCTGGATTTAGACCTGGGAGACAGACTCAAGTTCACATTTTTATATTAAGAACAGTGATGGGGAAAATGCTTTACAAAAATAAAAGAATATACTTAGCATTTCTAGACTTGAAAGCGGCATTTGACTCGGTACCTAGAAAATATCTATGTGTGGCATTAGAAAGTAAGGAAGTACCTAAGGAACTTATGAAAGCAATAAGAAGTGTATATAACGATGTAAAAGGAATAGTAAGAATAGAAGGAAACGAGTGTAAGGAATTTCAAATAGAAAAAGGAATTAAACAGGGAGTCGAACAGGAGTCGCTAGAGAAAATAATTGAAAAGAGACAGCTAAAGTGGTGGGGACATGTATTCAGAATGAATGAAGAAAAAAGGTAAATCAAATTCCAGAAGTAAAGGTGCAAGGTAGGAGAGGTAAAGGAAGACCAAGGATAATGTTTGACCACAGAATGGAAAAGATTGGAATACAATAAATATGATGAAGGGAATGATGGGAAACAGACAGTAATGGAGGACATGGATCGACGCAACCAACCCTCCGCTATGATGGCAGAAGGGGACTATAGGAAGGCATAATAATTCAACATTTTAAGGAAAATATCACTGTCCAACAATGATTTTGTTAAAAGTAAAATTTCAACGGTGCTTAATGTTTTGCCACCTGCTGATTCCGAAAATGAAGTCAGAAATTTGTCAATCACCCACCATTTTTTTGTAACAATAAAAATATAATTCTGCATTATTATTGCAGCATGCAGTCCATAATAAGCTGATTGGTAGGCAATATTTAAAATATTTTATGTCTTTGCTCCAAGAAAATCTAGAATCAGCACCTCGTCCGGTGCTTCATGGACCTGGAGTTCCCATACCTGCCCCACCAGATGACATAAGTGTAACGGAAGAAAGTGAAAGTGTTCCTAACAAATGTAGTGAATTGCATAATGATCCTGATTTTGTGGGGAGTGTTTCAACAGCTGAACCTCACTTAATAACTGAAGATGATCTTGACGATTTAGTTCGAGATCTAAAGTTAAGTAAGGGTAAAGCAGAACTGCTTGCATCGCGATTAAAAGGATGCCATTTGTTGGAGATTGACACTAGAGTTACTTTTTTTCCGGCAAAAAGACTTTGTATGTAGATATGCATGCTGAAGACAAGTACCTTGTTTTCTGTTGTAACATCTATGGTCTATTAGAGTCACTAGTTATTGTCCATAAAAGTGAAGAACGGCGTTTGTTTTTAGACTCTTCGAAAACAAGTTTGAAAGGAGTTCTACTGCATTCCCGTAGCATATTCCTGGGGCATGAAGGAAAGTTATGAAAACATGAAACTGTTAACAAACATCCAGTACTGTAAATATTCTTGGCAGATAGGTAGAGATTTAAAAGTTATTGCTATCCTCTTAGGATTGCAACTAGGTTACACCAAAATTTTGCTGTTTCCTGTGTAAATGGGACAGCAGAGATAGAAAAGATCTTTGTTAAAAAGAACTGGCCGAAGAGAGAGTCATTCATCGAAGGACAGGAGAATGTTGTTCATCCACCACTTGTAAGTTCAGACAAAGTCTTACTGCCGGGTCATTCCATGTCAAATCATCCAGAATTTTGTGAAAATGTCACCCACCATCCCCGATTTTGATGAAATTCGGTATGCTTATAAAACTTTTGATGCTGATTACAGAAATGACAACTTTTTTAAAATTGGTCAAGGGGTTCAGAAGTTACGCGCTTTTTAAGATCTCCGTGTACGCCACATGCGGCTCCACTTTGAATGACACGCATTAGGTTATAAACGATCGTATCTTCCCTCGGGTTTGCCGTAGAAACTTCAAGTTTGTTTTCTTTTGTTCAGAATAGTATAAGCTTTCATTTAAATAACGTTTCAGATGAATGCATCAGTAAACATGTATTTTTATATATAGTTTTATGTATTTTTTTAGAATAATAAATGACTAACTTCAAGAGCGAATTTCATGCAATGCCCCCCCTTCAATTTTCCCTCAATTTTATATGTAGGTAGCTCAGAGTGTGTACTAATGCCTGATGGAAAAATTGAGATGGGCGGTTCAGAAACAGGGCGATAAAAAAAATCATTTGCATAAAATGACATTAAAAGTAAATCTTATTAAAAATACTTATGTATTTAGCACAAAGCCTGAAGTACAATATGTTTCAAGTTACAATATTCAAAATTTATGTTCACTAAGCATAGACGTAACCTGGCGGGGGCAAAGGGAAGCTCTTGCCCTCTCCCAAATTTATAGATTAATTTAAAATTTGCAAGTAATAATTGCAGTGGAACCCCGATTTAAGTTCCTCGTTTTTACATTTTCCTTCATTTTGCATTCAATCTGGATGGTCAGTTTAGAAATTTTCCAATATTTTACATTTTCCCGCGTATTAAGTTTTTTCAATTTGGTCTCCTGGATAACGTAAAATTGAGGTTCCACTGTATATAAGTTAATTTCAACAGTCTTCATTTTTTTAAATTTTATATATTATATAATTATATATATAATTATTACTAACATTCCCATGTTTATCAAATTTATCTTCGAGAACATTCTTTTTGTGCATTTTATCTCAATATGGAAGTTCTCTTTTGGCTACTCTTCATGGGGATGCGTAATATGAAGTAAGAATTAATACTACACATTTGTGCTGATTGAAGTTTTTTCAAATGGAGCTTTTCGCCACATACCACAGAAAATATCCTTCTGACGGGATGGTTGGAACAGTAAAAATACTTGTAAGTACTTCCATAGTATAAAGTAACAAGTACGGCAATTATGTAGAAATAGTATTCAAGG
Source organism: Lepisma saccharinum (assembly GCF_977018435.1). Classification (NCBI taxonomy): domain Eukaryota; kingdom Metazoa; phylum Arthropoda; class Insecta; order Zygentoma; family Lepismatidae; genus Lepisma; species Lepisma saccharinum. The sequence continues at coordinate 66,430,546 of NC_139244.1, read as the reverse complement.
CATAAATTTCTTAGTATGACAACAACCCACATTACAATGTGTCAGCGATTGCAAAGTACTACAACAGTAGCAGGAAGTATGCACTATTTTGAAGTTACAGGTTCCGTAAGTTACTTTTTACAAGTAACTGAGTTACAGTCAATCATTAAAAAAGTTACTCAGTTATTGTTACTGGTACTTTGAAAGTAACTGAGTTTCTTTTACAGTTACTGTAACAGTAACATACTGTTAATGATCATTGATTTGTGTAAACGTTACACAAAATCAATTATCATAAAGACTTCCGTGTTTCACTTATGTTTCTACTACATAATATGTATTCATATATTTACATTATTACTGCTAATAAATGATGGAAAACACAGTCAGCTTTGCTTGAATGATTATAATTAAAAATCATTTATATGCTGACCACGCTATTTTGAATATGATGATAATGATTCCACTTGCACCTATTTCTTTCTCCTCCATTCCAAGTTCAACAATATCTGAAGATCGATTCCCTCGACAATGACTTTTTCCTAGCTGGACAACAACATTCCAAACGAACGCAGCAGTCTACCAAAAACAATGGAGTTTTCACATACAATTAGAAATGAATTACAGTAAAGCGTGGATGTTCTAAATTTAGGATGCAACAAAGTATAGCTTCCTTACCAGCAATTCCAAGAAAACGCTTTCACGTAGCATCCGGAGAAGGTACATATTTTATTTTTATAGTCTTGAACAGAATTTTCCAATTTAGCTATTTCCCTACTGCAAAAAGTAACTCTGTTACCGTTGTTAACGTTACAGGTACTTACTTTTAAAAGTAGCTAGTTACAGTTAGAATTCCTAAATAAAAAGTAACTGTACTTATAACTTTGTATATTTACTTCGAAACACTAGTTGTTTAACAGTCAGAGCAAAAATAGAAAGTGCTGATGTAATATGTTTTGTATAACTGTATGGTTTGACTTTTGTAAAGAAGTGGCTTTCCGAATTCCAACAGTAAACACGCATGTGTGTGCGTGACTCAAACTTGTTTGTAGGATTGCTTCAAAAGTCCACGTGAAAATGGCGAAGCAGTTATTAAATTCTTGCATCCACTTGGTCCATCAACTTCCCACTACTGGCCAAAACGTATGCTGTGTCCAGTGGACATTAAACAACACAAATGGATGGACATATGTACTTAGTGATAAATCAAATACTTTAGTGTGTTTGAAATGGTCAAAATATCCATCTAAAATGTGAACGGCACAATTTATAGTACATGAAATTTTGGCAATGCATAGAGTACAATTTTTAGGTACTATCTTAATGGGTCACTTTGAAACTATCTTCGGGTTGAGATAATCACAAAGTTTTCCATCGCATAAAAATAGTGTCCAGGATTATTTGATAAATACATTTGAAAAATCACAATTATTACTCTTTATTCGTTTGTTCCTCAAGTGCCAGGAGGATCACAAAATATATTTAACTTATAAATTTTGGAGGGGGCAAGAGCTTCCCTTTGCCCCCGCGAGGTTACGTCTATGCTTAGTAAACATAAATTTTGAATATTGTAACTTGAAACATATTGTACTTCAGGCTTTGTGCTAAATACATAAGTATTTTTAATAAGATTTACTTTTAATGTCATTTTATGCAAATGATTTTTTTTATCACCCTGTTTCTGAACCGCCCATCTCAATTTTTCCATCAGGCATTAGTACACACTCTGAGCTACCTACATATAAAATTGAGGGAAAATTGAAGGGGGGCATTGCATGAAATTCGCTCTTGAAGTTAGTCATTTATTTTTCTAAAAAAATACATAAAACTATATATAAAAATACATGTTTACTGATGCATTCATCTGAAACGTTATTTAAATGAAAGCTTATACTATTCTGAACAAAAGAAAACAAACTTGAAGTTTCTACGGCAAACCCGAGGGAAGATACGATCGTTTATAACCGAATGCGTGTCATTCAAAGTGGAGCCGCATGTGGCGTACACGGAGATCTTAAAAAGCGCGTAACTTCTGAACCCCTTGACCAATTTTACAAAAGTTGTCATTTTTGTAATCAGCATCAAAAGTTCTATAAGCATACCGAATTTTATCAAAATCGGGGATGGTGGGTGACATGGCCTGGATGAATTGACGTGGAATGACCCTGCCTCCTCTCCACATAAAGCTTGGTCTGATGAAGAATTTTGTAAAAGGAATGGACAGTGAGGGTAGTGGATTTATGTTCCTCAAAGAGAAGTTTCAGCAAATTACTGAGGCGAAACTAAAAGAGGGAATATTTGTTGGCCCTCAAATCATACTAGAATCAAACTAATGAAAGATAATGATTTTGAAAAGAGCCTAAATGAGCTGGAATTGGCTGCTTGGCAATCTTTCAAGGAAGTTTGCATAAATTTTCTCGGAAACTACAAGTCAGAAAATTACAAAGAACTTATCAGTAATTTTATTCTAAACTATCATGCTCTGGGGTGTAATATGTCCCTGAGATACACTTTTTAGGCTCCCACCTCGATTTCTTCCCGTAAAACCTTGGGACAATGAGCGACGAACATGGAGAACATTTTCACCAGGAAATTGGTGAAATGGAAAGGCCCTACCAGGGAAAATGGACTCCAAATATGTTGGCAGATTATTGCTGGACACTAAAAAGAGTTGTTCCTCAGGCAAAGTACAGCAGAAAATAAAGTTCGAAGACATTCTAGATATGCCATTGTAAATAATATTGCATCGTATCTCTATAAGGCTATATAAGATTTGTATGTACCTAATATTTTGTATGTACCCTGTTACTCAAATTTCATGGGTGATGGAAAAATTCTGTAATTAGATTTGAAATCAGCACATCAAATTCAATGAGAATCACCCCCAACTTCACTTTTAACAGACAAAAACTTCAATTTTGTTGGACAGTGTAATCTCTGGCTAGGTCTGTTCAGAAAATGAGTTTCAAACATGTATTAGCATTGAACGTGAAATTCTCGAATAATCAAGTTTTGATCCTATAGTCGAAACGTCATAATTAAAACGCTTTTCAGGCTTTGAAAAGCATAATAATTCATCATTTCAAAGAAAATCATCTCTGGATAGGTCTGTTCAGAAAATGACTTTCAAACGTGTACTAGCATTGAACGTGAAATTCTCGAAAAATCAAGTTTTGATCCTATAGTCGAAACGTCATAATTAAAACTCTTTTCAGGCTTTGAAAAGCATAATAATTCAACATTTTAAGGAAAATCATATTTGGGATGGTCTGTAGAGAAAATGAGTTTGAAACGCATATTAGCATTGAACTTCAATTTCTCGAAAAATCAAGTTTTGATCCTATATTAGAAATGTGAAAATTAAAACTCTTTTCAGGCTCTGAAAAGCATAATAAATCAACATTTTAAGGAAAATCATCTTTGGCTTGGTCTGTGGAGAAAATGAGTTTCAAACGAATATTAGCATTTAACGCGAATTTATCGAAAAATCAAAGTTTGTACATATATTCGAAATGTAATAATTAAAACGTTTTTCAGTATCTGAAAAGCATAATAATTCATCATTTTAAGGAAAATCATCTCCGGGTTGGTCTGTGGAGAAAATATGTTTGAAACGTGCACTAGCATTGAACGCGTATTTTTCGAAAAATCAAGAATTCATCATATAGTCCAAATGTCATAATTAAAACGCTTTTCAGTCTCTGAGAAGCATAATATTGCAACATTTTAAGGAAAATCATCTTTGGCTTGGTATGTAGAGAAAAGGAGTTTCAAACAAATATTAGCATTTAAAGCGAATTTATCGAAAAATCAAAGTTTGTTCATATATTCAAAATGTAATAATTAAAACGCTTTTCAGGTCCTGGAAAGCATAATAATTTAACATTTTAAGGATAATTAACTCTGGGTTGGTCTGTGGAGAAAATGTGTTTCAAACGTGTACTAGGATTAAACGCTCATTTCTCGAAAATTCAAGTATTCATCCTATAGTCCAAATATCATAATTAAAACGCTTTTCAGTCTCTGAAAAGCATAATAATTCAACATTTTAAAGAAAATCATCTTTGGCTTGGTCTGTAGATAAAATGAGTTTCAAACGAATATTAGCATTTCACGCTAATTTCTGGAAAAATTAAATTTTGTTCATATATTTCAAATGTAATAATTAAAACGCTTTTCAGGCGTTGAAAAGCATAGGAAATCAACTTTTGAAGGAAAATCATCTCTGACTAGGTCTGTTCAGAAAATGAGTTTCAAACGTGTATTTCTCGAAAAATCAAGTATTCATCCTACAGTCCAAATATCATAATTAGAACGCCTTTCGGTATCTGAAAAGCATTATAATTCAACATTTCAAGGAAAATCATTTCTGTCTTGGTCTGTAGGGAATTTGAGTTTCAAACGAATATTAGCTTTTAACGCGAATTTCTCGAAAAGTCAAATTTTGTTTATATATTCGAAATGAAATAACTAAAACTGTTTTCAGGTTTTGAAAAGCATAATAATTCAACATTTTAATAAAAATCATCTCTGTGTTGGTCTTAGGAGAAAATAAGTTTCAAACGAATATTATCATTTATCCCCAATTTCTCGAGATATCAAGTAGTCATCCTATAGTCGAAATGTCATAATTAAAACACTTTTAAGGCTCTAGAAGGCTTAATACTGTGCCACCCTTATCTAGGGGTTAAAATATAGAGAGCCGGCCCGGAGGGCGAAGACCAACGGTTCCAGAGGCAGAAGAGGATCATAGAGAAAATCCGAACGGCAATGGAAGCGGAAGATTTACGTCCTTAGTGGCCAATATGAGCCACTAAGAAGCGGATTGTATATCTCCGTCAAATATCCAAAACCAACTGCTGCCTTGCAGGGGTGTGGGAGCACCAAAGGATATGGGAGAAAACCCTGGAAATAAAAATCAGCCTGGTCGTTGTGCTAATCCCCCATACCAGACTAAAATTAGCGGATTAAGAGAAATAAAGGTAGCCTCGGAAAGGATGGATTTAGTTCAAAGACGACAAGCAAGGAAATGGAATATCCGAATTGGAACTTGGAATATTAAAACAATGAATGGAAAAGAAGTGGATATTGTAGGAGAAATGAAAAAGTATAAACTAGCTGTACTAGGACTAAGTGAAGTATGGAAGAAAGGCAATGGTATAATGTGCCTTGAAAGAGGATATGTGCTGAGATATGTTGGAGTAGGTAGAGGAAGAAGAGCTAAGGAGGGATTTGGAATAATAGTTAATGAGCAAATGCAAGAAAGGGTGGAATCATGGGATCCAGTGAATTCAAGGATAATAGTAGTTAGACTGAAAATGGAAGAAAGAATAACAATAATACAAGTTTATGCCCCGACAAATGATCAGGACATATTGGAGAATGAAGTTTTCTATACTCAACAACAAAGAGTAGTGAATAAAGAGAATGAAGAGAATACTAAGGTAATATTGATGGGAGATCTTAATGGTAGAACTGGAAAAAATAGGATAAAGTCACATGGTTGTATGGGACCATATGAAGGGGAAAGTGTGATAAATGAAAAGGGACAAAGATTAATAGAATTCTGTGTAGAGAACCAATTGCTACAAGGAAACTCCTTTTTCCAGCATAAGAAAATTCATAAAATCACTTATGAAGCTGATAGAAGGGAGGCAAAGAGTATAATAGACTATATAATTTACGCAAGAGCACTTCGATATGACTTTATGGATGTTAAGGTAATTCGAAGTGCTGAATTGAGTACTGACCACAGACTGCTAATATGTATAACGAGATTTAAGAGGAATAGTAGAGAAAGAGATAGGAAGTTTGAAAAGATACAAGTAAAGCTGCTGGCTAAGGATGTTAAGGGAGAACAGTATAAGAAACTAGTAGAAGAAAAATTGAATGAATTGGAAATAAGAGGAATGGAAATTGACAGTATGTTGGAAAAATTTAAGGAAGTGATATTGTATGCAGCAATTGAAGTATGTGGCAAAGTTAGGGTGAATACAAAAAGGAAAAAAAACTAATTGGTCGACGGATGAAGTAAAGAGGAAAGTGAAAGAGAAAAAGAAAGCATGGAAGAATTACCTAGAATTAAGATGAGAGGAACATAGGTTAATATATGTGCAAAAAAGAAATGAGAGTAAATTGGCTGTAGAGGAGGCAAAGCGAAAATCATGGGAGAAGTTTGGAAATGATATTGAACATAGAAAGCAGTTCTGGAATATGGTTAAAAGCCTGAAAGGAAAATGGGTAAAAGCAGCAAGAGCTATAAGAAATAAGGAAAATGTACTAGTCATAGGAAGGGAGAATGTGATGGAGGAATGGAGAAAATACTATGAAGAAAAGTTCAAGGATAGGACAAATGAGCAGGAACAGGAACAGGAACAGGAGAAGGATGAGAGAATAAAGAACAGAGAAGAGGAGGAGCATGTAGAAGAAGATATGATGATAACAGAGAATGAAGTGAGAGAAGCAATTAAACGGATACGAATTGGGAAAGCTGCAGGATGGGATGGAATAGCACCAGAATTTATAAAATATGGAGGACCAAGAATGGCTGAAATAATACTGAATATATTAAGGGAAGTATGGAGAACTAAGACTATACCAGAAGAGTGGAAAATTAACATAATTGTTACAGTAAACAAGAAAGGGGGTAATAAGGAATGTGATAATTATAGAGCAATATGTCTATCATCAGTGGTATATAAGATGTATACGAATATATTGGAAAGGAGGCTGTGAAAAATCATGTAGGGAAAACTTGAAGAGGAACAAGCTGGATTTAGACCTGGGAGACAGATTCAAGATCACATTTTTATATTAAGAACAATGATGGGGAAAATGCTGGACAAAAATAAAAGAATATACTTAGCATTTCTAGAGTTGAAAGCGGCATTTGACTCGGTACCTAGAAAATATCTATGTGAGGCATTAGAAAGTAAGGAAGTACCTAAGGAACTTATGGAAGCAATAAGAAGGGTATATAACGATGTAAAAGGAATAGTAAGAATAGAAGGAAACGAGTGTAAGGAATTTCAAATAGAAAAAGGAATTAAACAGGGAGATAGTCTCAGTCCTTTACTTTTCATTAATGTAATGGATGAAATAACTAAAACTTGCAAAAGAAGAACCCCAAGAGTACAAATACGATATTGGAATATGAGAGTAATACAACTGCAAGTACTGCTATATGCTGATGATATAGTTTTAATTGCTAGCAGTGAAGAGAATTTACAGAGGAGCGTAATAGAATGGGGAGAAGAACTTGCGAGAAAAGGGATGAATATTAATATTAAGAAAAGTAAAGTTATGCAGGTGGCAAAAGGAGAAAAAGATCATGAAATAGCAATTAGATATGGAAACGATAACTTCGAAGAAGTAGATTAATATGAATATTTAGGAACCATCATAACAAGTGATGGTAGGTGTGATGAAGAAATCCTAAATAGGAAAAGAAAAGCAAATACAGTATATTATCAGTTTAGTAAAACAATAATGGAAAAGAAAGAAGTGGCAGTAAAGACAAAAATGCAGCTATACAAATCAGTATTGGTCCCTACATTAACATATGGAATGGAAAGTTTACCACTTCAAGATAAACATCTGAGTAAAATTCAGGCTAGTGAAATGAAATACCTGAGAAGAGCTGTTAATAAGACTATGAGAGATAAAGTGAGGAATGATAGAATAAGAAGAGAAGTGGAACAGGAGTCGCTAGAGAAAATAATTGAAAAGAGACAGCTAAAGTGGTGGGGACATGTATTCAGAATGAATGAAGAAAAAAGGTAAATCAAATTCCAGAAGTAAAGGTGCAAGGTAGGAGAGGTAAAGGAAGACCAAGGATAATGTTTGACCACAGAATGGAAAAGATTGGAAGACAATAAATATGATGAAGAGAATGATGGGAAACAGACAGTAATGGAGGACATGGATCGAGGCAACCAACCCTACGCTATGATGGCAGAAGGGGACTATAGGAAGGCATAATAATTCAACATTTTAAGGAAAATATCACTGTCCAACAATGATTTTGTTAAAAGTAAAATTTCAACGGTGCTTAATGTTTTGCCACCTGCTGATTCCGAAAATGAAGTCAGAAATTTGTCAATCACCCACCATTTGTTTGTAACAATAAAAATATAATTCTGCATTATTATTGCAGCATGCAGTCCATAATAAGCTGATTGGTAGGCAATATTTAAAATATTTTATGTCTTTGCTCCAAGAAAATCTAGAATCAGCACCTCGTCCGGTGCTTCATGGACCTGGAGTTCCCATACCTGCTCCACCAGATGACATAAGTGTAACGGAAGAAAGTGAAAGTGTTCCTAACAAATGTAGTGAATTGCATAATGATCCTGATTTTGTGGGGAGTGTTTCAACAGCTGAACCTCACTTAATAACTGAAGATGATCTTGACGATTTAGTTCGAGATCTAAAGTTAAGTAAGGGTAAAGCAGAACTGCTTGCATCGCGATTAAAAGGATGCCATTTGTTGGAGATTGACACTAGAGTTACTTTTTTTCCGGCAAAAAGACTTTGTATGTAGATATGCATGCTGAAGACAAGTACCTTGTTTTCTGTTGTAACATCTATGGTCTATTAGAGTCACTAGTTATTGTCCATAAAAGTGAAGAACGGCGTTTGTTTTTAGACTCTTCGAAAACAAGTTTGAAAGGAGTTCTACTGCATTCCAGTAGCATATTCCTGGGGCATGAAGGAAAGTTATGAAAACATGAAACTGTTAACAAACATCCAGTACTGTAAATACTCTTGGCAGATAGGTAGAGATTTAAAAGTTATTGCTATCCTCTTAGGATTGCAACTAGGTTACACCAAAATTTTGCTGTTTCCTGTGTAAATGGGACAGCAGAGATAGAAAAGATCTTTGTTAAAAAGAACTGGCCGAAGAGAGAGTCATTGATCGCAGGACAGGAGAATGTTGTTCATCCACCACTTGTAAGTTCAGACAAAATCTTACTGCCTCCTCTCCACATAAAGCTTGGTCTGATGAAGAATTTTGTAAAAGGAATGGACAGTGAGGGTAGTGGATTTATGTTCCTCAAAGAGAAGTTTCAGCAAATTTCTGAGGCGAAACTAAAAGAGGGAATATTTGTTGGCCCTCAAATCAGGAAACTAATGAAAGATAATGATTTTGAAAAGAGCCTAAATGAGCTGGAATTGGCTGCTTGGCAATCTTTCAAGGAAGTTTGCATAAATTTTCTGGGAAACTACAAGTCAGAAAATTACAAAGAACTTATCAGTAATTTTATTCTAAACTATCATGCTCTGGGGTGTAACATGTCTCTGAGATACACTTTTTAGGCTCCCACCTCGATTTCTTCCCGTAAAACCTTGGGACAATGAGCGACGAACATGGAGAACATTTTCACCAGGAAATTGGTGAAATGGAAAGGCCCTACCAGGGAAAATGGACTCCAAATATGTTGGCAGATTATTGCTGGACACTAAAAAGAGATGTTCCTCAGGCAAAGTACAGCAGAAAATAAAGTTCGAAGACATTCTAGATATGCCATTGTAAATAATATTGCATCGTATCTCTATAAGGCTATATAAGATTTGTATGTACCTAATATTTTGTATGTACCCTGTTACTCAAATTTCATGGGTGATGGAAAAATTCTGTAATTAGATTTGAAATCAGCACATCAAATTCAATGAGAATCACCCCAACTTCTCTTTTAACTGACAAAAACTTCAATTTTGTTGGACAGTGTAATCTGTGGCTAGGTCTGTTCAGAAAATGAGTTTCAAACATGTATTAGCATTGAACGTGAAATTCCCGAATAATCAAGTTTTGATCCTATGGTCGAAATGTCAGAAATAAATCGCCTTTCAGCCTCTCAAAAACATAATATTCAACGATTTTAATAAAAATCGTCTCTGGCTAGTCTGTACAGAAATTAATTTTCAAAAGGGTACCAGCATTGAACGCCTATTTCTCGAAAAATCAAGTATTCATTCTATAGACCAAACGTCATAATTAAAACGCTTTTCAGGCTTTGAAAAGCATAATAATTCATCATTTTAAGGAAAATCATCTCTGGATAGGTCTGTTCAGAAAATGACTTTCAAAAGTGTACTAGCATTGAACGTGAAATTCTCGAAAAATCAAAAGATTTGATCCTATAGTCGAAACGTCATAATTAAAACGCTTTTCAGGCTTTGAAAAGCATAATAGTTCATCATTTTAAGGAAAATCATATCCGGGTTGGTCTGTGGAGAAAATGTGTTTGAAACGTGCACTAGCATTGAACGCGTATTTTTCGAAAAATCAAGAATTCATCATATAGTCCAAATGTCATAATTAATACGCTTTTCAGTCTCTGAAAAGCATAATAATTCAACATTTTAAAGAAAATCATCTTTGGCTTATTCTGTAGATAAAATGAGTTTCAAACGAATATTAGCATTTCACGCTAATTTCTGGAAAAAATAAATTTTGTTCATATATTTCAAATGTAATAACTAAAACTGTTTTCAAGTTTTGAAAAGCATAATAATTCAACATTTTAATAAAAATGATCTCTGTGTTGGTCTTTGGAGAAAATAAGTTTCAGACGAATATTATCATTTATCCCGAATTTCTCGAGATATCAAGTAGTCATACTATAGTCGAAATGTCATAATTAAAACACTTTTAAGGCTCTAGAAGGCTTAATACTGTGCCACCCTCATCTAGGGGTTAAAATATAGAGAGCCGGCCCGGAGGGCGAAGACCAACGGTTCCAGAGGCAGAAGAGGATCATAGAGAAAATCCGAACGGCAATGGAAGCGGAAGATTTTCGTCCTTAGTGGCCAATATGAGCCACTAAGAAGCGGATTGGATATCTCCGTCAAATATCCAAAACCAACTGCTGCCTTGCAGGGGTGTGGGAGCACCAAAGAATATGGGAGAAAACCCTGGAAATAAAAATCAGCCTGGTCGTTGTGCTAATCCCCCACACCAGACTAAAATTAGCGGATTAAGAGAAATAAAGGTAGCCTCGGAAAGGATGGGTTTAGTTCAAAGACGACAAGCAAGGAAATGGAATATCCGAATTGGAACTTGGAATATTAAAACAATGAATGGAAAAGAAGTGGATATTGTAGGAGAAATGAAAAAGTATAAATTAGCTGTACTAGGACTAAGTGAAGTATGGAAGAAAGGCAATGGTATAATGTGCCTTGAAAGAGGATATGTGCTGAGATATGTTGGAGTAGGTAGAGGAAGAAGAGCTAAGGAGGGAGTTGGAAGCAAATGAGCAAATAGAAGAAAGGGTGGAATCATGGGATCCAGTGAATTCAAGGATAATAGTACTTAGATTGAAAATGGAAGAAAGAATAACAATAATACAAGTTTATGCCCCGACAAATGATCAGGACATATTGGAGAAAGAAGTTTTCTATACTCAACAACAAAGAGTAGTGAATAAAGAGAATGAAGAGAATACTAAGGTAATATTGATGGGAGATCTTAATGGTAGAACTGGAAACAATAGGATAAGGTCACATGGTTGTATGGGACCATATGAAGGGGAAAGTGTGATAAATGAAAAGGGACAAAGATTAATAGAATTCTGTGTAGAGAACCAATTGCTACAAGGAAACTCCTTTTTCCAGCATAAGAAAATTCATAAAATCACTTATGAAGCTGATAGAAGGGAGGCAAAGAGTATAATAGACTATATAATTTACGCAAGAGCACTTCGATATGACTTTATGGATGTTAAGGTAATTCGAAGTGCTGAATTGAGTACTGACCACAGACTGCTAATATGTATAACGAGATTTAAGAGGAATAGTAGAGAAAGAGATAGGAAGTTTGAAAAGATACAAGTAAAGCTGCTGGCTAAGGATGTTAAGAGAGAACAGTATAAGAAACTAGTAGAAGAAAAATTGAATGAATTGGAAATAAGAGGAATGGAAATTGACAGTATGTTGGAAAAATTTAAGGAAGTGATATTGTATGCAGCAATTGAAGTATGTGGCAAAGTTAGGGTGAATACAAAAAGGAAAAAACTAATTGGTCGACGGATGAAGTAAAGAGGAAAGTGAAAGAGAAAAAGAAAGCATGGAAGAATTACCTAGAATTAAGATGAGAGGAACATAGGTTAATATATGTGCAAAAAAGAAATGAGAGTAAATTGGCTGTAGAGGAGGCAAAGCGAAAATCATGGGAGAAGTTTGGAAATGATATTGAACATAGAAAGCAGTTCTGGAATATGGTTCAAAGTCAGAAAGGAAAATGGGTAAAAGCAGCAAGAGCTATAAGAAATAAGGAAAATGTAGTAGTCATGGGAAGGGAGAATGTGATGGAGGAATGGTGAAAATACTATGAAGAAAAGTTCAAGGATAGGACAAATGAGCAGGAACAGGAACAGGAACAGGAGAAGGATGAGAGAATAAGGAACAGAGAAGAGGAGGAGCATGTAGAAGAAGATATGATGATAACAGAGAATGAAGTGAGAGAAGCAATTAAACGGATACGAATTGGGAAAGCTGCAGGATGGGATGGAATAGCACCAGAATTTATAAAATATGGAGGACCAAGAATGGCTGAAATAATACTGAATATATTAAGGGAAGTATGGAGAACTAAGACTATACCAGAAGAGTGGAAAAGGAACATAATTGTTATAGTACACAAGAATGTGGGTAATAAGGAATGTGATAATTATAGAGCAATATGTCTATCATCAGTGGTATATAAGATGTATACGAATATATTGGAAAGGAGGCTGTGAAAAATCATGGAGGGAAAACTTGAAGAGGAACAAGCTGGATTTAGACCTGGGAGACAGACTCAAGATCACATTTTTATATTAAGAACAGTGATGGGGAAAATGCTGGACAAAAATAAATGAATATACTTAGCATTTCTAGACTTGAAAGCGGCATTTGACTCGGTACCTAGAAAATATCTATGTGAGGCATTAGAAAGTAAGGAAGTACCTAAGGAACTTATGAAAGCAATAAGAAGTGTATATAAAAGAATAGTAAGAATAGAAGGAAACGAGTGTAAGGAATTTCAAATAGAAAAAGTAATTAAACAGGGAGATAGTCTCAGTCCTTTACTTTTCATTAATGTAATGGATGAAATAACTAAAACTTGCAAAAGAAGAACCCCAAGAGTACAAATAGGATATTGGAATATGAGAGTAATACAACTGCAAGTACTGCTATGTGCTGATGATATAGTTTTAATTGCTAGCAGTGAAGAGAATTTACAGAGGAGCGTAATAGAATGGGGAGAAGAACTTGCGAGAAAAGGGATGAATATTAATATTAAGAAAAGTAAAGTTATGCAGGTGGCAAAAGGAGAAAAAGATCATGAAATAGCAATTAGATATGGAAACGATAACTTCGAAGAAGTAGATGAATATGAATATTTAGGAACCATCATAACAAGTGATGGTAGGTGTGATGAAGAAATCCTAAATAGGAAAACTTCTCTTTTAACAGACAAAAACTTCAATTTTGTTGGACAGTGTAATCTCTGGCTAGGTCTGTTCAGAAAATGAGTTTCAAACATGTATTAGCATTGAACGTGAAATTCTCGAATAATCAAGTTTTGATCCTATGGTCGAAATGTCAGAAATAAATCGCCTTTCAGCCTCTCAAAAACATAATATTCAACGATTTTAATAAAAATCGTCTCTGGCTAATCTGTACAGAAATTAATTTTCAAAAGGGTAACAGCATTGAACGACTATTTCTCGAAAAATCAAATATTCATCCTATAGTCCAAACGTCATAATTAAAACGCTTTTCAGACTTTGAAAAGCATAATAATTCATCATTTTAAGGAAAATCATCTCTGGATAGGTCTGTTCAGAAAATGACTTTCAAACGTGTACTAGCATTGAACGTGAAATTCTCGAAAAATCAAGTTTTGATCCAATAGTCGAAACGTCATAATTAAAACGCTTTTCAGGCTTTGAAAAGGATAATAATTCAACATTTTAGGGAAAATCATATTTGGGATGGTCTGTAGGAAAAATGAGTTTCAAACGCATATTAGCATTGAACTTCAATTTCTCGAAAAATCAAGTTTTGATCCTATATTAGAAATGTGAACATTCAAACGCTTTTCAGTCTCTGAAAAGCATAATAAATCAACATTTTAAGGAAAATCATCTTTGGCTTGGTCTGTAGAGAAAATGAGTTTCAAACGAATATTAGCATTTAACGCGAATTTATCGAAAAATCAAAGTTGGTTCATATATTCAAAATGTAATAATTAAAACGCTTTTCAGGTCCTGGAAAGCATAATAATTTAACATTTTAAGGATAATTAGCTCTGGGTTGGTCTGTGGAGAAAATGTGTTTCAAACGTGTACTAGAATTGAACGCGCATTTCTCGAAAAATCAAGTATTCATCCTATAGTCCAAATATCATAATTAAAACGCTTTTCAGTCTCTGAAAAGCATAATAATTCAACATTTTAAAGAAAATCATCTTTGGCTTCGTCTGAAGATAAAATGAGTTTCAAACAAATATTAGCATTTCACGCTAATTTCTGGAAAAATTAAATTTTGTTCATATATTTCAAATGTAATAATTAAAACGCTTTTCAGGCGTTGAAAAGCATAAGAAATCAACTTTTGAAGGAAAATCATCTCTGGCTAGGTCTGTTCAGAAAATGAGTTTCAAACGTGTATTTCTCGAAAAATCAAGTATTCATCCTGCAGTCCAAATATCATAATTAGAACGCCTTTCGGTATCTGAAAAGCATTATAATTCAACATTTCAAGGAAAATCATTTCCGTCTTGGTCTGTAGGGAATTTGAGTTTCAAACGAATATTAGCTTTTAACGCGAATTTCTCGAAAAGTCAAATTTTGTTTATATATTCCAAATGTAATAACTAAAACTGTTTTCAGGTTTTGAAAAGCATAATAATTCAACATTTTAATAAAAATCATCTCTGTGTTGGTCTTTGGAGAAAATAAGTTTGAAACGAATATTAATATTATCCCGAATTTCTCGAGATATCAAGTAGTCATCCTATAGTCGAAATGTCATAATTAAAACACTTTTAAGGCTCTAGAAGGCTTAATACTGTCCCACCCTCATCTAGGGGTTAAAATATAGAGAGCCGGCCCGGAAGGCGAAGACCAACGGTTCCAGAGGCAGAAGAGGATCATAGAGAAAATCCGAACGGCAATGGAAGCGGAAGATTTACGTCCTTAGTGGCCAATATGAGCCACTAAGAAGCGGATTGGATATCTCCGTCAAATATCCAAAACCAACTGCTGCCTTGCAGGGGTGTGGGAGCACCAAAGAATATGGGAGAAAACCCTGGAAATAAAAATCAGCCTGGTCGTTGTGCTAATCCCCCACACCAGACTAAAATTAGCGGATTAAGAGAAATAAAGGTAGCCTCGGAAAGGATGGATTTAGATCAAAGACGACAAGCAAGGAAATGGAATATCCGAATTGGAACTTGGAATATTAAAACAATGAATAGAAAAGAAGTGGATATTGTAGGAGAAATGAAAAAGTATAAACTAGCTGTACTAGGACTAAGTGAAGTATGGAAGAAAGGCAATGGTATAATGTGCCTTGAAAGAGGATATGTGCTGAGATATGTTGGAGTAGGTAGAGGAAGAA
Organism: Lepisma saccharinum; assembly: GCF_977018435.1. Classification (NCBI taxonomy): domain Eukaryota; kingdom Metazoa; phylum Arthropoda; class Insecta; order Zygentoma; family Lepismatidae; genus Lepisma; species Lepisma saccharinum. The sequence continues at coordinate 66,414,958 of NC_139244.1, read as the reverse complement.
GAGCTAAGGAGGGAGTTGGAATAATAGTTAATGATCAAATGGAAGAAAGGGTGGAATCATGGGATCCAGTGAATTCAAGGATAATAGTAGTTAGACTGAAAATGGAAGAAAGAATAACAATAATACAAGTTTATGCCCCGACAAATGATCAGGACATATTGGAGAAAGAAGTTTTCTATACTCAACAACAAAGAGTAGTGAATAAAGAGAATGAAGAGAATACTAAGGTAATATTGATGGGAGATCTTAATGGTAGAACTGGAAACAATAGGATAAGGTCACATGGTTGTATGGGACCATATGAAGGGGAAAGTGTGATAAATGAAAATGGACAAAGGTTAATAAAAATCTGTGTAGAGAACCAATTGCTACAAGGAAACTCCTTTTTCCAGCATAAGAAAATTCATAAAATCACTTATGAAGCTGATAGAAGGGAGGCAAAGAGTATAATAGACTATATAATTTACGCAAGAGCACTTGGATATGACTTTATGGATGTTAAGGTAATTCGAAGTGCTGAATTGAGTACTGACCACAGACTGCTAATATGTATAACGAGATTTAAGAGGAATAGTAGAGAAAGAGATAAGAAGTTTGAAAAGATACAAGTAAAGCTGCTGGCTAAGGATGTTAAGAGAGAACAGTATAAGAAACTAGTAGAAGAAAAATTGAATGAATTGGAAATAAGAGGAATGGAAATTGACAGTATGTTGGAAAAATTTAAGGAAGTGATATTGTATGCAGCAATTGAAGTATGTGGCAAAGTTAGGGTGAATACAAAAAGGAAAAAAACTAATTGGTCGACGGATGAAGTAAAGAGGAAAGTGAAAGAGAAAAGGAAAGCATGGAAGAATTACCTAGAATTAAGATGAGAGGAACATAGGTTAATATAAGTGCAAAAAAGAAATGAGAGTAAATTGGCTGTAGAGGAGGGAAAGCGAAAATCATGGGAGAAGTTTGGAAATGATATTGAACAAAGTTTTGTAGAACATAGAAAGCAGTTCTGGAATATGGTTAAAAGCCTGAAAGGGAAATGGGTAAAAGCAGCAAGAGCTATAAGAAATAAGGAAAATGTACTAGTCATAGGAAGGGAGAATGTGATGGAGGAATAGAGAAAATACTATGAAGAAAAGTTCAAGAATAGGACAAATGAGCAGGAACAGGAACAGGAGAAGGATGAGAGAATAAGGAACAGAGAAGAGGAGGAGCATGTAGAAGAAGATATGATGATAACAGAGAATGAAGTGAGAGAAGCAATTAAACGGATACGAATTGGGAAAGCTGCAGGATGGGATGGAATAGCACCAGAATTTATAAAATATGGAGGACCAAGAATGGCTGAAATAATACTGAATATATTAAGGGAAGTATGGAGAACTAAGACTATACCAGAAGAGTGGAAAAGGAACATAATTGTTATAGTACACAAGAGTGTGGGTAATAAGGAATGTGATAATTATAGAGCAATATGTCTATCATCAGTGGTATATAAGATGTATACGAATATATTGGAAAGGAGGCTGTAAAAAATCATGGAGGGAAAACTTGAAGAGGAACAAGCTGGATTTAGACCTGGGAGACAGACTCAAGTTCACATTTTTATATTAAGAACAGTGATGGGGAAAATGCTTTACAAAAATAAAAGAATATACTTAGCATTTCTAGACTTGAAAGCGGCATTTGACTCGGTACCTAGAAAATATCTATGTGTGGCATTAGAAAGTAAGGAAGTACCTAAGGAACTTATGAAAGCAATAAGAAGTGTATATAACGATGTAAAAGGAATAGTAAGAATAGAAGGAAACGAGTGTAAGGAATTTCAAATAGAAAAAGGAATTAAACAGGGAGTCGAACAGGAGTCGCTAGAGAAAATAATTGAAAAGAGACAGCTAAAGTGGTGGGGACATGTATTCAGAATTAATGAAGAAAAAAGGTAAATCAAATTCCAGAAGTAAAGGTGCAAGGTAGGAGAGGTAAAGGAAGACCAAGGATAATGTTTGACCACAGAATGGAAAAGATTGGAATACAATAAATATGATGAAGGGAATGATGGGAAACAGACAGTAATGGAGGACATGGATCGACGCAACCAACCCTCCGCTATGATGGCAGAAGGGGACTATAGGAAGGCATAATAATTCAACATTTTAAGGAAAATATCACTGTCCAACAATGATTTTGTTAAAAGTAAAATTTCAACGGTGCTTAATGTTTTGCCACCTGCTGATTCCGAAAATGAAGTCAGAAATTTGTCAATCACCCACCATTTTTTTGTAACAATAAAAATATAATTCTGCATTATTATTGCAGCATGCAGTCCATAATAAGCTGATTGGTAGGCAATATTTAAAATATTTTATGTCTTTGCTCCAAGAAAATCTAGAATCAGCACCTCGTCCGGTGCTTCATGGACCTGGAGTTCCCATACCTGCCCCACCAGATGACATAAGTGTAACGGAAGAAAGTGAAAGTGTTCCTAACAAATGTAGTGAATTGCATAATGATCCTGATTTTGTGGGGAGTGTTTCAACAGCTGAACCTCACTTAATAACTGAAGATGATCTTGACGATTTAGTTCGAGATCTAAAGTTAAGTAAGGGTAAAGCAGAACTGCTTGCATCGCGATTAAAAGGATGCCATTTGTTGGAGATTGACACTAGAGTTACTTTTTTTCCGGCAAAAAGACTTTGTATGTAGATATGCATGCTGAAGACAAGTACCTTGTTTTCTGTTGTAACATCTATGGTCTATTAGAGTCACTAGTTATTGTCCATAAAAGTGAAGAACGGCTTTTGTTTTTAGACTCTTCGAAAACAAGTTTGAAAGGAGTTCTACTGCATTCCCGTAGCATATTCCTGGGGCATGAAGGAAAGTTATGAAAACATGAAACTGTTAACAAACATCCAGTACTGTAAATACTCTTGGCAGATAGGTAGAGATTTAAAAGTTATTGCTATCCTCTTAGGATTGCAACTAGGTTACACCAAAATTTTGCTGTTTCCTGTGTAAATGGGACAGCAGAGATAGAAAAGATCTTTGTTAAAAAGAACTGGCCGAAGAGAGAGTCATTCATCGAAGGACAGGAGAATGTTGTTCATCCACCACTTGTAAGTTCAGACAAAGTCTTACTGCCGGGTCATTCCATGTCAAATCATCCAGAATTTTGTGAAAATGTCACCCACCATCCCCGATTTTGATGAAATTCGGTATGCTTATAAAACTTTTGATGCTGATTACAGAAATGACAACTTTTTTAAAATTGGTCAAGGGGTTCAGAAGTTACGCGCTTTTTAAGATCTCCGTGTACGCCACATGCGGCTCCACTTTGAATGACACGCATTATTTTATAAACGATCGTATCTTCCCTCGGGTTTGCCGTAGAAACTTCAAGTTTGTTTTCTTTTGTTCAGAATAGTATAAGCTTTCATTTAAATAACGTTTCAGATGAATGCATCAGTAAACATGTATTTTTATATATAGTTTTATGTATTTTTTTAGAATAATAAATGACTAACTTCAAGAGCGAATTTCATGCAATGCCCCCCCTTCAATTTTCCCTCAATTTTATATGTAGGTAGCTCAGAGTGTGTACTAATGCCTGATGGAAAAATTGAGATGGGCGGTTCAGAAACAGGGCGATAAAAAAAATCATTTGCATAAAATGACATTAAAAGTAAATCTTATTAAAAATACTTATGTATTTAGCACAAAGCCTGAAGTACAATATGTTTCAAGTTACAATATTCAAAATTTATGTTCACTAAGCATAGACGTAACCTGGCGGGGGCAAAGGGAAGCTCTTGCCCTCTCCCAAATTTATAGATTAATTTAAAATTTGCAAGTAATAATTGCAGTGGAACCCCGATTTAAGTTCCTCGTTTTTACATTTTCCTTCATTTTGCATTCAATCTGGATGGTCAGTTTAGAAATTTTCCAATATTTTACATTTTCCCGCGTATTAAGTTTTTTCAATTTGGTCTCCTGGATAACGTAAAATTGAGGTTCCACTGTATATAAGTTAATTTCAACAGTCTTCATTTTTTTAAATTTTATATATTATATAATTATATATATAATTATTACTAACATTCCCATGTTTATCAAATTTATCTTCGAGAACATTCTTTTTGTGCATTTTATCTCAATATGGAAGTTCTCTTTTGGCTACTCTTCATGGGGATGCGTAATATGAAGTAAGAATTAATACTACACATTTGTGCTGATTGAAGTTTTTTCAAATGGAGCTTTTCGCCACATACCACAGAAAATATCCTTCTGACGGGATGGTTGGAACAGTAAAAATACTTGTAAGTACTTCCATAGTATAAAGTAACAAGTACGGCAATTATGTAGAAATAGTATTCAAGGCATAAATTTCTTAGTATGACAACAACCCACATTACAATGTGTCAGCGATTGCAAAGTACTACAACAGTAGCAGGAAGTATGCACTATTTTGAAGTTACAGGTTCCGTAAGTTACTTTTTACAAGTAACTGAGTTACAGTCAATCATTAAAAAAGTTACTCAGTTATTGTTACTGGTACTTTGAAAGTAACTGAGTTTCTTTTACAGTTACTGTAACAGTAACATACTGTTAATGATCATTGATTTGTGTAAACGTTACACAAAATCAATTATCATAAAGACTTCCGTGTTTCACTTATGTTTCTACTACATAATATGTATTCATATATTTACATTATTACTGCTAATAAATGATGGAAAACACAGTCAGCTTTGCTTGAATGATTATAATTAAAAATCATTTGTATGCTGACCACGCTATTTTGAATATGATGATAATGATTCCACTTGCACCTATTTCTTTCTCCTCCATTCCAAGTTCAACAATATCTGAAGATCGATTCCCTCGACAATGACTTTTTCCTAGCTGGACAACAACATTCCAAACGAACGCAGCAGTCTACCAAAAACAATGGAGTTTTCACATACAATTAGAAATGAATTACAGTAAAGCGTGGATGTTCTAAATTTAGGATGCAACAAAGTATAGCTTCCTTACCAGCAATTCCAAGAAAACGCTTTCACGTAGCATCCGGAGAAGGTACATATTTTATTTTTATAGTCTTGAACAGAATTTTCCAATTTAGCTATTTCCCTACTGCAAAAAGTAACTCTGTTACCGTTGTTAACGTTACAGGTACTTACTTTTAAAAGTAGCTAGTTACAGTTAGAATTCCTAAATAAAAAGTAACTGTACTTATAACTTTGTATATTTACTTCGAAACACTAGTTGTTTAACAGTCAGAGCAAAAATAGTAAGTGCTGATGTAATATGTTTTGTATAAATGTATGGTTTGACTTTTGTAAAGAAGTGGCTTTCCGAATTCCAACAGTAAACACGCATGTGTGTGCGTGACTCAAACTTGTTTGTAGGATTGCTTCAAAAGTCCACGTGAAAATGGCGAAGCAGTTATTAAATTCTTGCATCCACTTGGTCCATCAACTTCCCACTACTGGCCAAAACGTATGCTGTGTCCAGTGGACATTAAACAACACAAATGGATGGACATATGTACTTAGTGATAAATCAAATACTTTAGTGTGTTTGAAATGGTCAAAATATCCATCTAAAATGTGAACGGCACAATTTATAGTACATGAAATTTTGGCAATGCATAGAGTACAATTTTTAGGTACTATCTTAATGGGTCACTTTGAAACTATCTTCGGGTTGAGATAATCACAAAGTTTTCCATCGCATAAAAATAGTGTCCAGGATTATTTGATAAATACATTTGAAAAATCACAATTATTACTCTTTATTCGTTTGTTCCTCAAGTGCCAGGAGGATCACAAAATATATTTAACTTATAAATTTTGGAGGGGGCAAGAGCTTCCCTTTGCCCCCGCGAGGTTACGTCTATGCTTAGTAAACATAAATTTTGAATATTGTAACTTGAAACATATTGTACTTCAGGCTTTGTGCTAAATACATAAGTATTTTTAATAAGATTTACTTTTAATGTCATTTTATGCAAATGATTTTTTTTATCACCCTGTTTCTGAACCGCCCATCTCAATTTTTCCATCAGGCATTAGTACACACTCTGAGCTACCTACATATAAAATTGAGGGAAAATTGAAGGGGGGCATTGCATGAAATTCGCTCTTGAAGTTAGTAATTTATTTTTCTAAAAAAATACATAAAACTATATATAAAAATACATGTTTACTGATGCATTCATCTGAAACGTTATTTAAATGAAAGCTTATACTATTCTGAACAAAAGAAAACAAACTTGAAGTTTCTACGGCAAACCCGAGGGAAGATACGATCGTTTATAACCGAATGCGTGTCATTCAAAGTGGAGCCGCATGTGGCGTACACGGAGATCTTAAAAAGCGCGTAACTTCTGAACCCCTTGACCAATTTTACAAAAGTTGTCATTTTTGTAATCAGCATCAAAAGTTCTATAAGCATACCGAATTTTATCAAAATCGGGGATGGTGGGTGACATGGCCTGGATGAATTGACGTGGAATGACCCTGCCTCCTCTCCACATAAAGCTTGGTCTGATGAAGAATTTTGTAAAAGGAATGGACAGTGAGGGTAGTGGATTTATGTTCCTCAAAGAGAAGTTTCAGCAAATTACTGAGGCGAAACTAAAAGAGGGAATATTTGTTGGCCCTCAAATCATACTAGAATCAAACTAATGAAAGATAATGATTTTGAAAAGAGCCTAAATGAGCTGGAATTGGCTGCTTGGCAATCTTTCAAGGAAGTTTGCATAAATTTTCTCGGAAACTACAAGTCAGAAAATTACAAAGAACTTATCAGTAATTTTATTCTAAACTATCATGCTCTGGGGTGTAATATGTCCCTGAGATACACTTTTTAGGCTCCCACCTCGATTTCTTCCCGTAAAACCTTGGGACAATGAGCGACGAACATGGAGAACATTTTCACCAGGAAATTGGTGAAATGGAAAGGCCCTACCAGGGAAAATGGACTCCAAATATGTTGGCAGATTATTGCTGGACACTAAAAAGAGATGTTCCTCAGGCAAAGTACAGCAGAAAATAAAGTTCGAAGACATTCTAGATATGCCATTGTAAATAATATTGCATCGTATCTCTATAAGGCTATATAAGATTTGTATGTACCTAATATTTTGTATGTACCCTGTTACTCAAATTTCATGGGTGATGGAAAAATTCTGTAATTAGATTTGAAATCAGCACATCAAATTCAATGAGAATCACCCCCAACTTCACTTTTAACAGACAAAAACTTCAATTTTGTTGGACAGTGTAATCTCTGGCTAGGTCTGTTCAGAAAATGAGTTTCAAACATGTATTAGCATTGAACGTGAAATTCTCGAATAATCAAGTTTTGATCCTATAGTCGAAACGTCATAATTAAAACGCTTTTCAGGCTTTGAAAAGCATAATAATTCATCATTTCAAGGAAAATCATCTCTGGATAGGTCTGTTCAGAAAATGACTTTCAAACGTGTACTAGCATTGAACGTGAAATTCTCGAAAAATCAAGTTTTGATCCTATAGTCGAAACGTCATAATTAAAACTCTTTTCAGGCTTTGAAAAGCATAATAATTCAACATTTTAAGGAAAATCATATTTGGGATGGTCTGTAGAGAAAATGAGTTTGAAACGCATATTAGCATTGAACTTCAATTTCTCGAAAAATCAAGTTTTGATCCTATATTAGAAATGTGAAAATTAAAACTCTTTTCAGGCTCTGAAAAGCATAATAAATCAACATTTTAAGGAAAATCATCTTTGGCTTGGTCTGTGGAGAAAATGAGTTTCAAACGAATATTAGCATTTCACGCTAATTTCTGGAAAAATTAAATTTTGTTCATATATTTCAAATGTAATAATTAAAACGCTTTTCAGGCGTTGAAAAGCATAGGAAATCAACTTTTGAAGGAAAATCATCTCTGACTAGGTCTGTTCAGAAAATGAGTTTCAAACGTGTATTTCTCGAAAAATCAAGTATTCATCCTACAGTCCAAATATCATAATTAGAACGCCTTTCGGTATCTGAAAAGCATTATAATTCAACATTTCAAGGAAAATCATTTCTGTCTTGGTCTGTAGGGAATTTGAGTTTCAAACGAATATTAGCATTTAACGCGAATTTCTCGAAAAGTCAAATTTTGTTTATATATTCGAAATGAAATAACTAAAACTGTTTTCAGGTTTTGAAAAGCATAATAATTCAACATTTTAATAAAAATCATCTCTGTGTTGGTCTTAGGAGAAAATAAGTTTCAAACGAATATTATCATTTATCCCCAATTTCTCGAGATATCAAGTAGTCATCCTATAGTCGAAATGTCATAATTAAAACACTTTTAAGGCTTTAGAAGGCTAAATACTGTGCCACCCTCATCTAGGGGTTAAAATATAGAGAGCCGGCCCGGAGGGCGAAGACCAACGGTTCCAGAGGCAGAAGAGGATCATAGAGAAAATCCGAACGGCAATGGAAGCGGAAGATTTACGTCCTTAGTGGCCAATATGAGCCACTAAGAAGCGGATTGTATATCTCCGTCAAATATCCAAAACCAACTGCTGCCTTGCAGGGGTGTGGGAGCACCAAAGGATATGGGAGAAAACCCTGGAAATAAAAATCAGCCTGGTCGTTGTGCTAATCCCCCATACCAGACTAAAATTAGCGGATTAAGAGAAATAAAGGTAGCCTCGGAAAGGATGGATTTAGTTCAAAGACGACAAGCAAGGAAATGGAATATCCGAATTGGAACTTGGAATATTAAAACAATGAATGGAAAAGAAGTGGATATTGTAGGAGAAATGAAAAAGTATAAACTAGCTGTACTAGGACTAAGTGAAGTATGGAAGAAAGGCAATGGTATAATGTGCCTTGAAAGAGGATATGTGCTGAGATATGTTGGAGTAGGTAGAGGAAGAAGAGCTAAGGAGGGATTTGGAATAATAGTTAATGAGCAAATGCAAGAAAGGGTGGAATCATGGGATCCAGTGAATTCAAGGATAATAGTAGTTAGACTGAAAATGGAAGAAAGAATAACAATAATACAAGTTTATGCCCCGACAAATGATCAGGACATATTGAAGATAGATGTTTTCTATACTCAACAACAAAGAGTAGTGAATAAAGAGAATGAAGAGAATACTAAGGTAATATTGATGGGAGATCTTAATGGTAGAACTGGAAACAATAGGATAAAGTCACATGGTTGTATGGGACCATATGAAGGGGAAAGTGTGATAAATGAAAAGGGACAAAGATTAATAGAATTCTGTGTAGAGAACCAATTGCTACAAGGAAACTCCTTTTTCCAGCATAAGAAAATTCATAAAATCACTTATGAAGCTGATAGAAGGGAGGCAAAGAGTATAATAGACTATATAATTTACGCAAGAGCACTTCGATATGACTTTATGGATGTTAAGGTAATTCGAAGTGCTGAATTGAGTACTGACCACAGACTGCTAATATGTATAACGAGATTTAAGAGGAATAGTAGAGAAAGAGATAGGAAGTTTGAAAAGATACAAGTAAAGCTGCTGGCTAAGGATGTTAAGGGAGAACAGTATAAGAAACTAGTAGAAGAAAAATTGAATGAATTGGAAATAAGAGGAATGGAAATTGACAGTATGTTGGAAAAATTTAAGGAAGTGATATTGTATGCAGCAATTGAAGTATGTGGCAAAGTTAGGGTGAATACAAAAAGGAAAAAAAACTAATTGGTCGACGGATGAAGTAAAGAGGAAAGTGAAAGAGAAAAAGAAAGCATGGAAGAATTACCTAGAATTAAGATGAGAGGAACATAGGTTAATATATGTGCAAAAAAGAAATGAGAGTAAATTGGCTGTAGAGGAGGCAAAGCGAAAATCATGGGAGAAGTTTGGAAATGATATTGAACATAGAAAGCAGTTCTGGAATATGGTTAAAAGCCTGAAAGGAAAATGGGTAAAAGCAGCAAGAGCTATAAGAAATAAGGAAAATGTACTAGTCATAGGAAGGGAGAATGTGATGTAGGAATGGAGAAAATACTATGAAGAAAAGTTCAAGGATAGGACAAATGAGCAGGAACAGGAACAGGAACAGGAGAAGGATGAGAGAATAAGGAACAGAGAAGAGGAGGAGCATGTAGAAGAAGATATGATGATAACAGAGAATGAAGTGAGAGAAGCAATTAAACGGATACGAATTGGGAAAGCTGCAGGATGGGATGGAATAGCACCAGAATTTATAAAATATGGAGGACCAAGAATGGCTGAAATAATACTGAATATATTAAGGGAAGTATGGAGAACTAAGACTATACCAGAAGAGTGGAAAAGGAACATAATTGTTATAGTACATAAGAAAGTGGGTAATAAGGAATGTGATAATTATAGAGCAATATGTCTATCATCAGTGGTATATAAGATGTATACGAATATATTGGAAAGGAGGCTGTGAAAAATCATGGAGGGAAAACTTGAAGAGGAACAAGCTGGATTTAGACCTGGGAGACAGACTCAAGATCACATTTTTATATTAAGAACAGTGATGGGGAAAATGCTGGACAAAAATAAAAGAATGTACTTAGCATTTCTAGACTTGAAAGCGGCATTTGACTCGGTACCTAGAAAATATCTATGTGAGGTATTAGAAAGTAAGGAAGTACCTAAGGAACTTATGAAAGCAATAAGAAGTGTATATAACGATGTAAAAGGAATTGTAAGAATAGAAGGAAACGAGTGTAAGGAATTTCAAATAGAAAAAGGAATTAAACAGGGAGATAGTCTCAGTCCTTTACTTTTCATTAATGTAATGGATGAAATAACTAAAACTTGCAAAAGAAGAACCCCAAGAGTACAAATACGATATTGGAATATGAGAGTAATACAACTGCAAGTACTGCTATATGCTGATGATATAGTTTTAATTGCTAGCAGTGAAGAGAATTTACAGAGGAGCGTAATAGAATGGGGAGAAGAACTTGCGAGAAAAGGGATGAATATTAATATTAAGAAAAGTAAAGTTATGCAGGTGGCAAAAGGAGAAAAAGATCATGAAATAGCAATTAGATATGGAAACGATAACTTCGAAGAAGTAGATGAATATGAATATTTAGGAACCATCATAACAAGTGATGGTAGGTGTGATGAAGAAATCCTAAATAGGAAAAGAAAAGCAAATACAGTATATTATCAGTTTAGTAAAACAATAATGGAAAAGAAAGAAGTGGCAGTAAAGACAAAAATGCAGCTATACAAATCAGTATTGGTCCCTACATTAACATATGGAATGGAAAGTTTACCACTTCAAGATAAACATCTGAGTAAAATTCAGGCTAGTGAAATGAAATACCTGAGAAGAGCTGTTAATAAGACTATGAGAGATAAAGTGAGGAATGATAGAATAAGAAGAGAAGTGGAACAGGAGTCGCTAGAGAAAATAATTGAAAAGAGACAGCTAAAGTGGTGGGGACATGTATTCAGAATGAATGAAGAAAAAAGGTAAATCAAATTCCAGAAGTAAAGGTGCAAGGTAGGAGAGGTAAAGGAAGACCAAGGATAATGTTTGACCACAGAATGGAAAAGATTGGAAGACAATAAATATGATGAAGAGAAGTAATGGAGGACATGGATCGAGGCAACCAACCCTACGCTATGTTGGCAGAAGGGGACTATAGGAAGGCATAATAATTCAACATTTTAAGGAAAATATCACTGTCCAACAATGATTTTGTTAAAAGTAAAATTTCAACGGTGCTTAATGTTTTGCCACCTGCTGATTCCGAAAATGAAGTCAGAAATTTGTCAATCACCCACCATTTTTTTGTAACAATAAAAATATAATTCTGCATTATTATTGCAGCATGCAGTCCATAATAAGCTGATTGGTAGGCAATATTTAAAATATTTTATGGCTTTGCTCCAAGAAAATCTAGAATCAGCACCTCGTCCGGTGCTTCATGGACCTGGAGTTCCCATACCTGCTCCACCAGATGACATAAGTGTAACGGAAGAAAGTGAAAGTGTTCCTAACAAATGTAGTGAATTGCATAATGATCCTGATTTTGTGGGGAGTGTTTCAACAGCTGAACCTCACTTAATAACTGAAGATGATCTTGACGATTTAGTTCGAGATCTAAAGTTAAGTAAGGGTAAAGCAGAACTGCTTGCATCGCGATTAAAAGGATGCCATTTGTTGGAGATTGACACTAGAGTTACTTTTTTTCCGGCAAAAAGACTTTGTATGTAGATATGCATGCTGAAGACAAGTACCTTGTTTTCTGTTGTAACATCTATGGTCTATTAGAGTCACTAGTTATTGTCCATAAAAGTGAAGAACGGCGTTTGTTTTTAGACTCTTCGAAAACAAGTTTGAAAAGGAGTTCTACTGCATTCCCGTAGCATATTCCTGGGGCATGAAGGAAAGTTATGAAAACATGAAACTGTTAACAAACATCCAGTACTGTAAATACTCTTGGCAGATAGGTAGAGATTTAAAATTTATTGCTATCCTCTTAGGATTGCAACTAGGTTACACCAAAATTTTGCTGTTTCCTGTGTAAATGGGACAGCAGAGATAGAAAAGATCTTTGTTAAAAAGAACTGGCCGAAGAGAGAGTCATTCATCGCAGGACAGGAGAATGTTGTTCATCCACCACTTGTAAGTTCAGACAAAATCTTACTGCCTCCTCTCCACATAAAGCTTGGTCTGATGAAGAATTTTGTAAAAGGAATGGACAGTGTGGGTAGTGGATTTATGTTCCTCAAAGAGAAGTTTCAGCAAATTACTGAGGCGAAACTAAAAGAGGGAATATTTGTTGGCCCTCAAATCAGGAAACTAATGAAAGATAATGATTTTGAAAAGTGCCTAAATGAGCTGGAATTGGCTGCTTGGCAATCTTTCAAGGAAGTTTGCATAAATTTTCTCGGAAACTACAAGTCAGAAAATTACAAAGAACTTATCAGTAATTTTATTCTAAACTATCATGCTCTGGGGTGTAATATGTCTCTGAGATACACTTTTTAGGCTCCCACCTCGATTTCTTCCCGTAAAACCTTGGGACAATGAGCATGGAGAACATTTTCACCAGGAAATTGGTGAAATGGAAAGGCCCTACCAGGGAAAATGGACTCCAAATATGTTGGCAGATTATTGCTGGACACTAAAAAGAGATGTTCCTCAGGCAAAGTACAGCAGAAAATAAAGTTCGAAGACATTCTAGATATGCCATTGTAAATAATATTGCATCGTATCTCTATAAGGCTATATAAGATTTGTATGTACCCTGTTACTCAAATTTCATGGGTGATGGAAAAATTCTGTAATTAGATTTGAAATCAGCAGATCATATTCAATGAGAATCACATCCAACTTCTCTTTTAACAGACAAAAACTTCAATTTTGTTGGACAGTGTAATCTCTGGCTAGGTCTGTTCAGAAAATGAGTTTCAAACATGTATTAGCATTGAACGTGAAATTCTCGAATAATCAAGTTTTGATCCTATGGTCGAAATGTCAGAAATAAATCGCCTTTCAGCCTCTCAAAAACATAATATTCAACGATTTTAATAAAAATCGTCTCTGGCTAGTCTGTACAGAAATTAATTTTCAAAAGGGTACCAGCATTAAACGCCTATTTCACGAAAAATCAAGTATTCATCCTATAGTCCGAACGTCATAATTAAAACGCTTTTCAGGCTTTGAAAAGCATAATAAATCATCATTTTAAGGAAAATCATCTCTGGATAGGTCTGTTCAGAAAATGACTTTCAAACGTGTACTAGCATTGAACGTGAAATTCTCGAAAAATCAAGTTTTGATCCTATAGTCGAAACGTCATAATTAAAACTCTTTTCAGGCTTTGAAAAGCATAATATTTCAACATTTTAAGGAAAATCATATTTGGGATGGTCTGTAGAGAAAATGAGTTTCAAACGCATATTAGCATTGAACTTCAATTTCTCGAAAAATCAAGTTATGATCCTATATTAGAAATGTGAAAATTAGAACGCTTTTCAGGCTCTGGAAAGCATAATAATTCAACATTTTACGGAAAATCATCTTTGGCTTGGTCTGTAGAGAAAATGAGTTTCAAACAAATATTAGTATTTAAAGCGAATTTATCGAAAAATCAAAGTTTGTTCATATATTCAAAATGTAATAATTAAAACGCTTTTCAGGCGTTGAAAAGCATAGGAAATCAACTTTTGAAGGAAAATCATCTCTGGCTAGGTCTGTTCAGAAAATGAGTTTCAAACGTGTATTTCTCGAAAAATCAAGTATTCATCCTGCAGTCCAAATATCATAATTAGAACGCCTTTCGGTATCTGAAAAGCATTATAATTCAACATTTCAAGGAAAATCATTTCCGTCTTGGTCTGTAGGGAATTTGAGTTTCAAACGAATATTAGCTTTTAACGCGAATTTCTCGAAAAGTCAAATTTTGTTTATATATTCGAAATGTAATAACTAAAACTGTTTTCAGGTTTTGAAAAGCATAATAATTCAACATTTTAATAAAAATCATCTCTGTGTTGGTCTTTGGAGAAAATAAGTTTGAAACGAATATTAATATTATCCCGAATTTCTCGAGATATCAAGTAGTCATCCTATAGTCGAAATGTCATAATTAAAACACTTTTAAGGCTCTAGAAGGCTTAATACTGTGCCACCCTCATCTAGGGGTTAAAATATAGAGAGCCGGCCCGGAGGGCGAAGACCAACGGTTCCAGAGGCAGAAGAGGATCATAGAGAAAATCCGAACGGCAATGGAACCGGAAGATTTACGTCCTTAGTGGCCAATATGAGCCACTAAGAAGCGGATTGGATATCTCCGTCAAATATCCAAAACCAACTGCTGGTTTGCAGGGGTGTGGGAGCACCAAAGGATATGGGAGAAAAGCCTGGAAATAAAAATCAGCCTGGTCGCTGTGCTAATCCCCCACACCAGACTAAAATTAGCGGATTAAGAGAAATAAAGGTAGCCTCGGAAATGATGGATTTAGTTCAAAGACGACAAGCAAGGAAATGGAATATCCGAATTGGAACTTGGAATATTAAACCATTGAATGGAAAAGATGTGGATATTGTAGGAGAAATGAAAAAGTATAAATTAGCTGTACTAGGACTAAGTGAAGTATGGAAGAAAGGCAATGGTATAATGTGCCTTGAAAGAGGATATGTGCTGAGATATGTTGGAGTAGGTAGAGGAAGAAGAGCTAAGGAGGGAGTTGGAAGCAAATGAGCAAATAGAAGAAAGGGTGGAATCATGGGATCCAGTGAATTCAAGGATAATAGTACTTAGATTGAAAATGGAAGAAAGAATAACAATAATACAAGTTTATGCCCCGACAAATGATCAGGACATATTGGAGAAAGAAGTTTTCTATACTCAACAACAAAGAGTAGTGAATAAAGAGAATGAAGAGAATACTAAGGTAATATTGATGGGAGATCTTAATGGTAGAACTGGAAACAATAGGATAAGGTCACATGGTTGTATGGGACCATATGAAGGGGAAAGTGTGATTATTGAAAAGTTACAAAGATTAATAGAATTCTGTGTAGAGAACCAATTGCTACAAGGAAACTCCTTTTTCCAGCATAAGAAAATTCATAAAATCACTTATGAAGCTGATAGAAGGGAGGCAAAGAGTATAATAGACTATATAATTTACGCAAGAGCACTTCGATATGACTTTATGGATGTTAAGGTAATTCGAAGTGCTGAATTGAGTACTGACCACATACTGCTAATATGTATAACGAGATTTAAGAGGAATAGTAGAGAAAGAGATAGGAAGTTTGAAAAGATACAAGTAAAGCTGCTGGCTAGGGATGTTAAGAGAGAACAGTATAAGAAACTAATAGAAGAAAAATTGAATGAATTGGAAATAAGAGGAATGGAAATTGACAGTATGTTGGAAAAATTTAAGGAAGTGATATTGTATGCAGCAATTGAAGTATGTGGCAAAGTTAGGGTGAATACAAAAAGGAAAAAAACTAATTGGTCGACGGATGAAGTAAAGAGGAAAGTGAAAGAGAAAAAGAAAGCATGGAAGAATTACCTAGAATTAAGATGAGAGGAACATAGGTTAATATATGTGCAAAAAAGAAATGAGAGTAAATTGGCTGTAGAGGAGGCAAAGCGAAAATCATGGGAGAAGTTTGGAAATGATATTGAACATAGAAAGCAGTTCTGGAATATGGTTAAAAGCCTGAAAGGAAAATGGGTAAAAGCAGCAAGAGCTATAAGAAATAAGGAAAATGTACTAGTCTTAGGAAGGGAGAATGTGATGTAGGAATGGAGAAAATACTATGAAGAAAAGTTCAAGGATAGGACAAATCAGCCGGAACAGGAACAGGAACAGGAGAAGGATGAGAGAATAAGGAACAGAGAATAGGAGGAGCATGTAGAAGAAGATATGATGATAACAGAGAATGAAGTGAGAGAAGCAATTAAACGGATACGAATTGGGAAAGCTGCAGGATGGGATGGAATAGCACGAGAATTTATAAAATATGGAGGACAGGGAATGGCTGAAATAATACTGAATATATTAAGGGAAGTATGGAGAACTAATACTATACCAGAAGAGTGGAAAATTAACATAATTGTTATAGTACACAAGAAAGTGGGTAATAAGGAATGTGATAATTATAGAGCAATATGTCTATCATCAGTGGTATATAAGATGTATACGAATATATTGGAAAGGAGGCTGTGAAAAATCATGGAGGGAAAACTTGAAGAGGAACAAGCTGGGAGACATATTCAAGATCAAATTTTTATATTAAGAACAATGATGGGGAAAATGCTGGACAAAAATAAAAGAATATACTTAGCATTTCTAGACTTGAAAGCGGCATTTGACTCGGTACCTAGAAAATATCTATGTGAGGCATTAGAAAGTAAGGAAGTACCTAAGGAACTTATGGAAGCAATAAGAAGGGTATATAACGATGTAAAAGGAATAGTAAGAATAGAAGGAAACGAGTGTAAGGAATTTCAAATAGAAAAAGGAATTAAACAGGGAGATAGTCTCAGTCCTTTACTTTTCATTAATGTAATGGATGAAATAACTAAAACTTGCAAAAGAAGAACCCCAAGAGTACAAATACGATATTGGAATATGAGAGTAATACAACTGCAAGTACTGCTATATGCTGATGATATAGTTTTAATTGCTAGCAGTGAAGAGAATTTACAGAGGAGCGTAATAGAATGGGGAGAAGAACTTGCGAGAAAAGGGATGAAGATTAATATTAAGAAAAGTAAAGTTATGCAGGTGGCAAAAGGAGAAAAAGATCATGAAATAGCAATTAGATATGGAAATTATAACTTCGAAGAAGTAGATGAATATGAATATTTAGGAACCATCATAACAAGTGATGGTAGGTGTGATGAAGAAATCCTAAATAGGAAAAGAAAACAAATACAGTATATTATCAGTTTAGTAAAACAATAATGGAAAAGAAAGAAGTGGCAGTAAAGACAAAAATGCAGCTATACAAATCAGTATTGGTCCCTACATTAACATATGGAATGGAAAGTTTACCACTTCAAGATAAACATCTGAGTAAAATTCAGGCTAGTGAAATGAAATACCTGAGAAGAGCTGTTAATAAGACTATGAGAGATAAAGTGAGGAATGATAGAATAAGAAGAGAAGTGGAACAGGAGTCGCTAGAGAAAATAATTGAAAAGAGACAGCTAAAGTGATGGGGACATGTATTCAGAATGAATGAAGAAAAAAGGTAAATCAAATTCCAGAAGTAAAGGTGCAAGGTAGGAGAGGTAAAGAAGACCAAGGATAATGTTTGACCACAGAATGGAAAAGATTGGAAGACAATAAATATGATGAAGGGAATGATGGGAAACAGACAGTAATGGAGGACGTGGATCGAGGCAACCAACCCTATGCTATGATGGCAGAAGGCATAATAATTCAACATTTTAAGGAAAATATCACTGTCCAACAATGATTTTGTTAAAAGTAAAATTTCAACGGTGCTTAATGTTTTGCCACCTGCTGATTCCGAAAATGAAGTCAGAAATTTGTCAATCTCCCACCATTTGTTTGTAACAATAAAAATATAATTCTGCATTATTATTGCAGCATGCAATCCATAATAAACTGATTGGTAGGCAATATTTAAAATATTTTATGTCTTTGCTCCAAGAAAATCTAGAATCAGCACCTCGTCCGGTGCTTCATGGACCTGGAGTTCCCATACCTGCTCCACCAGATGACATAAGTGTAACGGAAGAAAGTGAAAGTGTTCCTAACAAATGTAGTGAATTGCATAATGATCCTGATTTTGTGGGGAGTGTTTCAACCTCACTTAATAACTGAAGATGATCTTGACGATTTAGTTCGAGATCTAAAGTTAAGTAAGGGTAAAGCAGAACTGCTTGCATCGCGATTAAAAGGATGCCATTTGTTGGAGATTGACACTAGAGTTACTTTTTTTCCGGCAAAAAGACTTTGTATGTAGATATGCATGCTGAAGACAAGTACTTTGTTTTCTGTTGTAACATCTATGGTCTATTAGAGTCACTAGTTATTGTCCATAAAAGTGAAGAACGGCGTTTGTTTTTAGACTCTTCGAAAACAAGTTTGAAAGGAGTTCTACTGCATTCCCGTAGCATATTCCTGGGGCATGAAGGAAAGTTATGAAAACATGAAACTGTTAACAAACATCCAGTACTGTAAATACTCTTGGCAGATAGGTAGAGATTTAAAAGTTATTGCTATCCTCTTAGGATTGCAACTAGGTTACACCAAAATTTTGCTGATTCCTGTGTAAATGGGACAGCAGAGATAGAAAAGATCTTTGTTAAAAAGAACTGGCCGAAGAGAGAGTCATTCATCGCAGGACAGGAGAATGTTGTTCATCCACCACTTGTAAGTTCAGACAAAATCTTACTGCCTCCTCTCCACATAAAGCTTGGTCTGATGAAGAATTTTGTAAAAGGAATGGACAGTGAGGGTAGTGGATTTATGTTCCTCAAAGAGAAGTTTCAGCAAATTACTGAGGCGAAACTAAAAGAGGGAATATTTGTTGGCCCTCAAATCAGGAAACTAATGAAAGATAATGATTTTGAAAAGAGCCTAAATGAGCTGGAATTGGCTGCTTGGCAATCTTTCAAGGAAGTTTGCATAAATTTTCTGGGAAACTACAAGTCAGAAAATTACAAAGAACTTATCAGTAATTTTATTCTAAACTATCATGCTCTGGGGTGTAATATGTCTCTGAGATACACTTTTTAAGCTCCCACCTCGATTTCTTCCCGTAAAACCTTGGGACAATGAGCGACGAACATGGAGAACATTTTCACCAGGAAATTGGTGAAATGGAAAGGCCCTACCAGGGAAAATGGACTCCAAATATGTTGGCAGATTATTGCTGGACACTAAAAAGAGATGTTCCTCAGGCAAAGTACAGCAGAATATAAAGTTCGAAGACATTCTAGATATGCCATTGTAAATAATATTGCATCGTATCTCTATAAGGCTATATAAGATTTGTATGTACCCTGTTACTCAAATTTCATGGGTGATGGAAAAATTCTGTAATTAGATTTGAAATCAGCAGATCATATTCAATGAGAATCACATCCAACTTCTCTTTTAACAGACAAAAACTTCAATTTTGTTGGACAGTGTAATCTCTGGCTAGGTCTGTTCAGAAAATGAGTTTCAAACATGTATTAGCATTGAACGTGAAATTCTCGAATAATCAAGTTTTGATCCTATGGTCGAAATGTCAGAAATAAATCGCCTTTCAGCCTCTCAAAAACATAATATTCAACGATTTTAATAAAAATCGTCTCTGGCTAGTCTGTACAGAAATTAATTTTCAAAAGGGTACCAGCATTAAACGTCTATTTCACGAAAAATCAAGTATTCATCCTATAGTCCGAACGTCATAATTAAAACGCTTTTCAGGCTTTGAAAAGCATAATAAATCATCATTTTAAGGAAAATCATCTCTGGATAGGTCTGTTCAGAAAATTGACTTTCAAACGTGTACTAGCATTGAACGTGAAATTCTCGAAAAATCAAGTTTTGATCCTATAGTCGAAACGTCATAATTAAAACTCTTTTCAGGCTTTGAAAAGCATAATATTTCAACATTTTAAGGAAAATCATATTTGGGATGGTCTGTAGAGAAAATGAGTTTCAAACGCATATTAGCATTGAACTTCAATTTCTCGAAAAATCAAGTTTTGATCCTATATTAGAAATGTGAAAATTAGAACGCTTTTCAGGCTCTGGAAAGCATAATAATTCAACATTTTACGGAAAATCATCTTTGGCTTGGTCTGTAGAGAAAATGAGTTTCAAACAAATATTAGTATTTAAAGCGAATTTATCGAAAAATCAAAGTTTGTTCATATATTCAAAATGTAATAATTAAAACGCTTTTCAGGCGTTGAAAAGCATAGGAAATCAACTTTTGAAGGAAAATCATCTCTGGCTAGGTCTGTTCAGAAAATGAGTTTCAAACGTGTATTTCTCGAAAAATCAAGTATTCATCCTGCAGTCCAAATATCATAATTAGAACGCCTTTCGGTATCTGAAAAGCATTATAATTCAACATTTCAAGGAAAATCATTTCCGTCTTGGTCTGTAGGGAATTTGAGTTTCAAACGAATATTAGCTTTTAACGCGAATTTCTCGAAAAGTCAAATTTTGTTTATATATTCGAAATGAAATAACTAAAACTGTTTTCAGGTTTTGAAAAGCATAATAATTCAACATTTTAATAAAAATCATCTCTGTGTTGGTCTTTGGAGAAAATAAGTTTCAAACGAATATTATCATTTAACCCGAATTTCTCGAGATATCAAGTAGTCATCCTATAGTCGAAATGTCATAATTAAAACACTTTTAAGGCTCTAGAAGACTTAATACTGTGCCACCCTCATCTAGGGGTTAAAATATAGAGAGCCGGCCCGGAGGGCGATGACCAACGGTTCCAGAGGCAGAAGAGGATCATAGAGAAAATCCGAACGGCAATGGAAGCGGAAGATTTACGTCTTTAGTGGCTAATATGAGCCACTAAGAAGCGGATTGGATATCTCCGTCAAATATCCAAAACCAACTGCTGCCTTGCAGGGGTGTGGGAGCACCAAAGGATATGGGAGAAAACCCTGGAAATAAAAATCAGCCTGGTCGTTGTGCTAATCCCCCACACCAGACTAAAATTAGCGGATTAAGAGAAATAAAGGTAGCCTCGGAAAGGATGGATTTAGATCAAAGACGACAAGCAAGGTAATGGAATATCCGAATTGGAACTTGGAATATTAAAACAATGAATGGAAAAGAAGTGGATATTGTAGGAGAAATGAAAAAGTATAAACTAGCTGTACTAGGACTAAGTGAAGTATGGAAGAAAGGCAATGGTATAATGTGCCCTGAAAGAGGATATGTGCTGAGATATGTTGGAGTAGGTAGAGGAAGAAGAGCTAAGGAGGGAGTTGGAATAATAGTTAATGAGCAAATGGAAGAAAGGGTGGAATCATGGGATCCAGTGAATTCAAGGATAATACTAGTTAGACTGAAAATGGAAGAAAGAATAACAATAATACAAGTTTATGCCCCGACAAATGATCAGGACATATTGGAGAAAGACGTTTTCTATACTCAACAACAAAGAGTAGTGAATAAAGAGAATGAAGAGAATACTAAGGTAATATTGATGGGAGATCTTAATGGTAGAACTGGAAACAATAGGATAAGGTCACATGGTTGTATGGGACCATATGAAGGGGAAAGTGTGATAAATGAAAAGGGACAAAGGTTAATAAAATTCTGTGTAGAGAACCAATTGCTACAAGGAAACTCCTTTTTCCAGCATATGAAAATTCATAAAATCACTTATGAAGCTGATAGAAGGGAGGCAAAGAGTATAATGGACTATATAATTTACGCAAGAGCACTTGGATATGACTTTATGGATGTTAAGGTAATTCGAAGTGCTGAATTGAGTACTGACCACAGACTGCTAATATGTATAACGAGATTTAAGAGGAATAGTAGAGAAAGAGATAAGAAGTTTGAAAAGATACAAGTAAAGCTGCTGGCTAAGGATGTTAAGAGAGAACAGTATAAGAAACTAGTAGAAGAAAAATTGAATGAATTGGAAATAAGAGGAATGGAAATTGACAGTATGTTGGAAAAATTTAAGGAAGTGATATTGTATGCAGCAATTGAAGTATGTGGCAAAGTTAGGGTGAATACAAAAAGGAAAAAAAACTAATTGGTCGACGGATGAAGTAAAGAGGAAAATGAAAGAGAAAAAGAAAGCATGGAAGAATTACCTAGAATTAAGATGAGAGGAACATAGGTTAATATAAGTGCAAAAAAGAAATGAGAGTAAATTGGCTGTAGAGGAGGCAAAGCGAAAATCATGGGAGAAGTTTGGAAATGATATTGAACAAAGTTTTGTAGAACATAGAAAGCAGTTCTGGAATATGGTTAAAAGCCTGAAAGGAAAATGGGTAAAAGCAGCAAGAGCTATAAGAAATAAGGAAAATGTACTAGTCATAGGAAGGGAGAATGTGATGGAGGAATGGAGAAAATACTATGAAGAAAAGTTCAAGAATAGGACAAATGAGCAGGAACAGGAACAGGAGAGGGATGAGAGAATAAGGAACAGAGAAGAGGAGGAGCATGTAGAAGAAGATATGATGATAACAGAGAATGAAGTGAGAGAAGCAATTAAACGGATACGAATTGGGAAAGCTGCAGGATGGGATGGAATAGCACCAGAATTTATAAAATATGGAGGACCAAGAATGGCTGAAATAATACTGAGTATATTAAGGGAAGTATGGAGAACTAAGACTATACCAGAAGAGTGGAAAAGGAACATAATTGTTATAGTACACAAGAAAGGGGGTAATAAGGAATGTGATAATTATAGAGCAATATGTCTATCATCAGTGGTATATAAGATGTATACGAATATATTGGAAAGGAGGCTGTGAAAAATCATGGAGGGAAAACTTGAAGAGGAACAATCTGGATTTAGACCTGGGAGACAGACTCAAGATCACATTTTTATATTAAGAACAATGATGGGGAAAATGCTGGACAAAAATAAAAGAATATACTTAGCATTTCTAGACTTGAAGGCGGCATTTGACTCGGTACCCAGAAAATATCTATGTGAGGCATTAGAAAGTAAGGAAGTACCTAAGGAACTTATGAAAGCAATAAGAAGTGTATATAACGATGTAAAAGGAATAGTAAGAATAGAAGGAAACGAGTGTAAGGAATTTCAAATAGAAAAAGGAATTAAACAGGGAGTCGAACAGGAGTCGCTAGAGAAAATAATTGAAAAGAGACAGCTAAAGTGGTGGGGACATGTATTCAGAATGAATGAAGAAAAAAGGTAAATCAAATTCCAGAAGTAAAGGTGCAAGGTAGGAGAGGTAAAGGAAGACCAAGGATAATGTTTGACCACAGAATGGAAAATATTGGAAGACAATAAATATGATGAAGAGAATGATGGGAAACAGACAGTAATGGAGGACATGGATCGAGGCAACCAACCCTACGCTATGATGGCAGAAGGGGACTATAGGAAGGCATAATAATTCAACATTTTAAGGAAAATATCACTGTCCAACAATGATTTTGTTAAAAGTAAAATTTCAACGGTGCTTAATGTTTTGCCACCTGCTGATTCCGAAAATGAAGTCAGAAATTTGTCAATCACCCACCATTTTTTTGTAACAATAAAAATATAATTCTGCATTATTATTGCAGCATGCAGTCCATAATAAGCTGATTGGTAGGCAATATTTAAAATATTTTATGTCTTTGCTCCAAGAAAATCTAGAATCAGCACCTCGTCCGGTGCTTCATGGACCTGGAGTTCCCATACCTGCTCCACCAGATGACATAAGTGTAACGGAAGAAAGTGAAAGTGTTCCTAACAAATGTAGTGAATTGCATAATGATCCTGATTTTGTGGGGAGTGTTTCAACAGCTGAACCTCACTTAATAACTGAAGATGATCTTGACGATTTAGTTCGAGATGTAAAGTTAAGTAAGGGTAAAGCAGAACTGCTTGCATCGCGATTAAAAGGATGCCATTTGTTGGAGATTGACACTAGAGTTACTTTTTTTCCGGCAAAAAGACTTTGTATGTAGATATGCATGCTGAAGACAAGTACCTTGTTTTCTGTTGTAACATCTATGGTCTATTAGAGTCACTAGTTATTGTCCATAAAAGTGAAGAACGGCGTTTGTTTTTAGACTCTTCGAAAACAAGTTTGAAAGTTGTTCTACTGCATTCCCGTAGCATATTCCTGGGGCATGAAGGAAAGTTATGAAAACATGAAACTGTTAACAAACATCCAGTACTGTAAATACTCTTGGCAGATAGGTAGAGATTTAAAAGTTATTGCTATCCTCTTAGGATTGCAACTAGGTTACACCAAAATTTTGCTGTTTCCTGTGTAAATGGGACAGCAGAGATAGAAAAGATCTTTGTTAAAAAGAACTGGCCGAAGAGAGAGTCATTCATCGCAGGACAGGAGAATGTTGTTCATCCACCACTTGTAAGTTCAGACAAAATCTTACTGCCTCCTCTCCACATAAAGCTTGGTCTGATGAAGAATTTTGTAAAAGGAATGGACAGTGTGGGTAGTGGATTTATGTTCCTCAAAAAGAAGTTTCAGCATATTACTGAGGCGAAACTAAAAGAGGGAATATTTGTTGGCCCTCAAATCAGGAAACTAATGAAAGATAATGATTTTGAAAAGAGCCTAAATGAGCTGGAATTTTCTGCTTGGCAATCTTTAAAGGAAGTTTGCATAAATTTTCTGGGAAACTACAAGTCAGAAAATTACAAAGAACTTATCAGTAATTTTATTCTAAATTATCATGCTCTGGGGTGTAATATGTCTCTGAGATACACTTTTTAGGCTCCCACCTCGATTTCTTCCCGTAAAACCTTGGGACAATGAGCGACGAACATTTAGAACATTTTCACCAGGAAATTGGTGAAATGGAAAGGCCCTACCAGGGAAAATGGACTCCAAATATGTTGGCAGATTATTGCTGGACACTAAAAAGAGATGTTCCTCAGGCAAAGTACAACAGAAAATAAAGTTCGAAGACATTCTAGATATGCCATTGTAAATAATATTGCATCGTATCTCTATAAGGCTATATAAGATTTGTATGTACCTAATATTTTGTATGTACCCTGTTACTCAAATTTCATGGGTGATGGAAAAATTCTGTAATTAGATTTGAAATCAGCACATCAAATTCAATGAGAATCAGCCCCAACTTCTCTTTTAACAGACAAAACTTCAATTTTGTTGGACAGTGTAATCTCTGGCTAGGTCTGTTCAGAAAATGAGTTTCAAACATGTATTAGCATTGAACGTGAAATTCTCGAATAATCAAGTTTTGATCCTATGGTCGAAATGTCACAAATAAATCGCCTTTCAGCCTCTCAAAAACATAATATTCAACGATTTTAATAAAAATCGTCTCTGGCTAGTCTGTACAGAAATTAATTTTCAAAAGGGTACCAGCATTGAACGCATATTTCTCGAAAAATCAAGTATTCATCCTATAGTCCAACGTCATAATTAAAACGCTTTTCAGGCTTTGAAAAGCATAATAATTCAACATTTTAAGGAAAATCATATTTGGGATGGTCTGTAGAGAAAATGAGTTTCAAACGCATATTAGCATTGAACTTCAATTTCTCGAAAAATCAAGTTTTGATCCTATATTAGAAATGTGAAAATTAAAACGCTTTTCAGGCTGTGAAAAGCATAATAAATCAACATTTTAAGGAAAATCATCTTTGGCTTGGTCTGTAGAGAAAATGAGTTTCAAACGAATATTAGCATTTAACGCGAATTTATCGAAAAATCAAAGTTTGTTCATATATTCAAAATGTAATAATTAAAACGCTTTTCAGGTCCTGGAAAGCATAATAATTTAACATTTTAAGGATAATTAGCTCTGGGTTGGTCTGTGGAGAAAATGTGTTTGAAACGTGTACTAGAATTGAACGCGCATTTCTCGAAAAATCAAGTATTCATCCTATAGTCCAAATATCATAATTAAAACGCTTTTCAGTCTCTGAAAAGAATAATAATTCAACATTTTAAAGAAAATCATCTTTGGCTTGGTCTGTAGATAAAATGAGTTTCAAACGAATATTAGCATTTCACGCTAATTTCTGGAAAAATTAAATTTTGTTCATATATTTCAAATGTAATAATTAAAACGCTTTTCAGGCGTTGAAAAGCATAAGAAATCAACTTTTGAAGGAAAATCATCTCTGGCTAGGTCTGTTCAGAAAATGAGTTTCAAACGTGTACTAGCATTGAACGCGTATTTCTCGATAAATCAAGTATTCATCCTACAGTCCAAATATCATAATTAGAACGCCTTTCGATATCTGAAAGGTATTATAATTCAACATTTTAATAAAAATCATCTCTGTGTTGGTCTTTGCAGAAAATAAGTTTCAAACGAATATTATCATTTAACCCGACTTTCTCGAGATATCAAGTAGTCATCCTATAGTCGAAATGTCATAATTAAAACACTTTTAAGACTCTAGAAGGCTTAATACTGTGCCACCCTCATCTAGGGGTTAAAATATAGAGAGCCGGCCCGGAGGGCTAAGACCAACGGTTCCAGAGGCAGAAGAGTATCATAGAGAGAATCCGAACGTCAATGGAAGGGGAAGATTTACGTCCTTAGTGGCCAATATGAGCCACTAAGAAGCGGATTGGATATCTTCGTCAAATATCCAAAACCAACAGCTGGCTTGCAGGGGTGTGGGAGCACCAAAGGATATGGGAGAAAACCCTGGAAATAAAAATCAGCCTGGTCGTTGTGCTAATCCCCCACACCAGACTAAAATTAGCGGATTAAGAGAAATAAAGGTAGCCTCGGAAAGGATGGATTTAGTTCAAAGACGACAAGCAAGGAAATGGAATATCCGAATTGGAACTTGGAATATTAAAACAATGAATGGAAAAGAAGTGGATATTGTAGGAGAAATGAAAAAGTATAAACTAGCTGTACTAGGACTAAGTTAAGTATGGAAGAAAGGCAATGGTATAATGTGACTTGAAAGAGTATATTTGCTGAGATATGTTGGAGTAGGTAGAGGAAGAAGAGCTAAGGAGGGAGTTGTAATAATAGTTAATGAGCAAATGGAAGAAAGGGTGGAATCATGGGATCCAGTGAATTCAAGGATAATACTAGTTAGACTGAAAATGGAAGAAAGAATAACAATAATACAAGTTTATGCCCCGACAAATGATCAGGACATATTGGAGAAAGAAGTTTTCTATACTCAACAACAAGGAGTAGTGAATAAAGAGAATGAAGAGAATACTAAGGTAATATTGATGGGAGATCTTAATGGTAGAACTGGAAACAATAGGATAAGGTCACATTGTTGTATGGGACCATATGAAGGGGAAAGTGTGATAAATGAAAAGGGACAAAGATTAATAGAATTCTGTGTAGAGAACCAATTGCTACAAGGAAACTCCTTTTTCCAGCATAAGAAAATTCATAAAATCACTTATGAAGCTGATAGAAGGGAGGCAAAGAGTATAATAGACTATATAATTTACGCAAGAGCACTTCGATATGACTTTATGGATGTTATGGTAATTCGAAGTGCTGAATTGAGTACTGACCACAGACTGCTAATATGTATAACGAGATTTAAGAGGAATAGTAGAGAAAGAGATAGGAAGTTTGAAAAGATACAAGTAAAGCTGCTGGCTAAGGATGTTAAGAGAGAACAGTATAAGAAACTAGTAGAAGAAAAATTGAATGAATTGGAAATAAGAGGAATGGAAATTGACAGTATGTTGGAAAAATTTAAGGAAGTGATATTGTATGCAGCAATTGAAGTATGTGGCAAAGTTAGGGTGAATACAAAAAGGAAACAAACTAATTGGTCGACGGATGAAGTAAGGAGGAAAGTGAAAGAGAAAAAGAAAGCATGGAAGAATTACCTAGAATTAAGATGAGAGGAACATAGGTTAATATATGTGCAAAAAAGAAATGAGAGTAAATTGGCTGTAGAGGAGGCAAAGCGAAAATCATGGGAGAAGTTTGGAAATGATATTGAACATAGAAAGCAGTTCTGGAATATGGTTAAAAGCCTGAAAGGAAAATGGGTAAAAGCAGCAAGAGCTATAAGAAATAAGGAAAATGTAGTAGTCATAGGAAGGGAGAATGTGATGGAGGAATGGAGAAAATACTATGAAGAAAAGTTCAAGGATAGGACAAATGAGCAGGAACAGGAACAGGAGAAGGATGAGAGAATAAGGAACAGAGAAGAGGAGGAGCATGTAGAAGAAGATATGATGATAACAGAGAATGAAGTGAGAGAAGCAATTAAACGTATACGAATTGGGAAAGCTGCAGGATGGGATGGAATAGCACCAGAATTTATAAAATATGGAGGACCAAGAATGGCTGAAATAATACTGAGTATATTAAGGGAAGTATGGAGAACTAAGACTATACCAGAAGAGTGGAAAAGGAACATAATTGTTATAGTACACAAGAAAGGGGGTAATAAGGAATGTGATAATTATAGAGCAATATGTCTATCATCAGTGGTATATAAGATGTATACGAATATATTGGAAAGGAGGCTGTGAAAAATCATGGAGGGAAAACTTGAAGAGGAACAAGCTGGATTTAGACCTGGGAGACAGACTCAAGATCACATTTTTATATTAAGAACAATGATGTGAAAATGCTGGACAAAAATAAAAGAATATACTTAGCATTTCTAGACTTGAAAGCGGCATTTGACTCGGTACCTAGAAAATATCTATGTGAGGCATTAGAAAGTAAGGAAGTACCTAAGGAACTTATGAAAGCAATAAGAAGTGTATATAACGATGTAAAAGGAATAGTAAGAATAGAAGGAAACGAGTGTAAGGAATTTCAAATAGAAAAAGGAATTAAACAGGGAGATAGTCTCAGTCCTTTACTTTTCATTAATGTAATTAATGAAATAACTAAAACTTGCAAAAGAAGAACCCCAAGAGTACAAATAGGATATTGGAATATGAGAGTAATACAACTGCAAGTACTGCTATATGCTGATGATATAGTTTTAATTGCTAGCAGTGAAGAGAATTTACAGAGGAGCGTAATAGAATGGGGAGAAGAACTTGCGAGAAAAGGGATGAATATTAATATTAAGAAAAGTAAAGTTATGCAGGTGGCAAAAGGAGAAAAAGATCATGAAATAGCAATTAGATATCGAAACGATAACTTCGAAGAAGTAGATGAATATGAATATTTAGGAACCATCATAACAAGTGATGGTAGGTGTGATGAAGAAATCCTAAATAGGAAAAGAAAAGCAAATACAGTATATTATCAGTTTAGTAAAACAATAATGCAAAAGAAAGAAGTGGCAGTAAAGACAAAAATGCAGCTATACAAATCAGTATTGGTCCCTACATTAACATATGGAATGGAAAGTTTACCATTTCAAGATAAACATCTGAGTAAAATTCAGGCTAGTGAAATGAAATACCTGAGAAGAGCTGTTAATAAGACTATGAGAGATAAAGTGAGGAATGATAGAATAAGAAGAGAAGTGGAACAGGAGTCGCTAGAGAAAATAATTGAAAAGAGACAGCTAAAGTGGTGGGGACATGTATTCAGAATGAATGAAGAAAAAAGGTAAATCAAATTCCAGAAGTAAAGGTGCAAGGTAGGAGAGGTAAAGGAAGACCAAGGATAATGTTTGACCACAGAATGGAAAAGATTGGAAGACAATAAATATGATGAAGAGAAGTAATGGAGGACATGGATCGAGGCAACCAACCCTACGCTATGATGGCAGAAGGGGACTATAGGAAGGCATAATAATTCAACATTTTAAGGAAAATATCACTGTCCAACAATGATTTTGTTAAAAGTAAAATTTCAACGGTGCTTAATGTTTTGCCACCTGCTGATTCCGAAAATGAAGTCAGAAATTTGTCAATCACCCACCATTTTTTTGTAACAATAAAAATATAATTCTGCATTATTATTCCAGCATAATAAGCTGATTGGTAGGCAATATTTAAAATATTTTATGTCTTTGCTCCAAGAAAATCTAGAATCAGCACCTCGTCCGGTGCTTCATGGACCTGGAGTTCCCATACCTGCTCCACCAGATGACATAAGTGTAACGGAAGAAAGTGAAAGTGTTCCTAACAAATGTAGTGAATTGCATAATGATCCTGATTTTGTGGGGATTGTTTCAACAGCTGAACCTCACTTAATAACTGAAGATGATCTTGACGATTTAGTTCGAGATCTAAAGTTAAGTAAGGGTAAAGCAGAACTGCTTGCATCGCGATTAAAAGGATGCCATTTGTTGGAGATTGACACTAGAGTTACTTTTTTTCCGGCAAAAAGACTTTGTATGTAGATATGCATGCTGAAGACAAGTACCTTGTTTTCTGTTGTAACATCTATGGTCTATTAGAGTCACTAGCTATTGTCCATAAAAGTGAAGAACGGCGTTTGTTTTTAGACTCTTCGAAAACAAGTTTGAAAGGAGTTCTACTGCATTCCCGTAGCATATTCCTGGGGCATGAAGGAAAGTTATGAAAACATGAAACTGTTAACAAACATCCAGTACTGTAAATACTCTTGGCAGATAGGTAGAGATTTAAAAGTTATTGCTATCCTCTTAGGATTGCAACTAGGTTACACCAAAATTTTGCTGATTCCTGTGTAAATGGGACAGCAGAGATAGAAAAGATCTTTGTTAAAAAGAACTGGCCGAAGAGAGAGTCATTCATCGCAGGACAGGAGAATTTTGTTCATCCACCACTTGTAAGTTCAGACAAAATCTTACTGCCTCCTCTCCACATAAAGCTTGGTCTGATGAAGAATTTTGTAAAAGGAATGGACAGTGTGGGTAGTGGATTTATGTTCCTCAAAAAGAAGTTTCAGCAAATTACGGAGGCGAAACTAAAAGAGGGAATATTTGTTGGCCCTCAAATCAGGAAACTAATGAAAGATAATGATTTTGAAAAGAGCCTAAATGAGCTGGAATTGGCTGCTTGGCAATCTTTAAAGGAAGTTTGCATAAATTTTCTGGGAAACTACAAGTCAGAAAATTACAAAGAACTTATCAGTAATTTTATTCTAAACTATCATGCTCTGGGGTGTAATATGTCTCTGAGATACCCTTTTTAGGCTCCCACCTCGATTTCTTCCCGTAAAACCTTGGGACAATGAGCGACGAACATGGAGAACATTTTCACCAGTAAATTGGTGAAATGGAAAGGCCCTACCAGGGAAAATGGACTCCAAATATGTTGGCAGATTATTGCTGGACACTAAAAAGAGATGTTCCTCAGGCAAAGTACAACAGAAAATAAAGTTCGAAGACATTCTAGATATGCCATTGTAAATAATATTGCATCGTATCTCTATAAGGCTATATAAGATTTGTATGTACCTAATATTTTGTATGTACCCTGTTACTCAAATTTCATGGGTGATGGAAAAATTCTGTAATTAGATTTGAAATCAGCACATCAAATTCAATGAGAATCATCCCCAACTTCTCTTTTAACAGACAAAACTTCAATTTTGTTGGACAGTGTAATCTCTGGCTAGGTCTGTTCAGAAAATGAGTTTCAGACATGTATTAGCATTGAACGTGAAATTCTCGAATAATCAAGTTTTGATCCTATGGTCGAAATGTCACAAATAAATCGCCTTTCAGCCTCTCAAAAACATAATATTCAACGACTTTAATAAAAATCGTCTCTGGCTAGTCTGTACAGAAATTAATTTTCAAAAGGGTACCAGCATTGAACGCCTATTTCTCGAAAAATCAAGTATTCATCCTATAGTCCAACGTCATAATTAAAACGCTTTTCAGGCTTTGAAAAGCAAAATAATCCATCATTTTAAGGAAAATTATCTCTGGATAGGTCTGTTCAGAAAATGACTTTCAAACGTGTACTTGCATTGAACGTGAAATTCTCGAAAAATCAAGTTTTGATCCTATAGTCGAAACGTCATAATTAAAACGCTTTTCAGGCTTTGAAAAGCATAATAATTCAACATTTTAAGGAAAATCATATTTGGGATGGTCTGTAGAGAAAATGAGTTTCAAACGCATATTAGCATTGAACTTCAATTTCTCGAAAAATCAAGTTTTGATTTTATATTAGAAATGTGAAAATTAAAACGCTTTTCAGGCTCTGAAAAGCATAATAAATCAACATTTTAAGAAAAATCATCTTTGGCTTGGTCTGTAGAGAAAATGAGTTTCAAACGAATATTAGCATTTAACGCGAATTTATCGAAAAATCAAAGTTTGTTCATATATTCAAAATGTAATAATTAAAACGCTTTTCAGGTCCTGGAAAGCATAATAATCTAACATTTTAAGGATAATTAGCTCTGGGTTGGTCTGTGGAGAAAATGTGTTTGAAACGTGTACTAGAATTGAACGCGCATTTCTCGAAAAATCAAGTATTCATCCTACAGTCCAAGTATCATAATTAGAACGCCTTTCGATATCTGAAAAGCATTATAATTCAACATTTCAAGGAAAATCATTTCTGTCTTGGTCTGTAGGGAATTTGAGTTTCAAACGAATATTAGCATTTAACGCGAATTTCTCGAAAAGTCAAATTTTGTTCATATATTCGAAATGTAATAACTAAAACTGTTTTCAGGTTTTGAAAAGCATAATAATTCAACATTTTAATAAAAATCATCTCTGTGTTGGTCTTTGCAGAAAATAAGTTTCAAACGAATATTATCATTTAACCCGACTTTCTCGAGATATCAAGTAGTCATCCTATAGTCGAAATGTCATAATTAAAACACTTTTAAGACTCTAGAAGGCTTAATACTGTGCCACCCTCATCTAGGGGTTAAAATATAGAGAGCCGGCCCGGAGGGCTAAGACCAACGGTTCCAGAGGCAGAGAGTATCATAGAGAGAATCCGAACGTCAATGGAAGGGGAAGATTTACGTCCTTAGTGGCCAATATGAGCCACTAAGAAGCGGATTGGATATCTCCGTCAAATATC
This sequence comes from Lepisma saccharinum, assembly GCF_977018435.1. Lineage (NCBI taxonomy): Eukaryota > Metazoa > Arthropoda > Insecta > Zygentoma > Lepismatidae > Lepisma > Lepisma saccharinum. The sequence continues at coordinate 66,381,875 of NC_139244.1, read as the reverse complement.
CAAAACCAACAGCTGGCTTGCAGGGGTGTGGGAGCACCAAAGGATATGGGAGAAAACCCTGGAAATAAAAATCAGCCTGGTCGTTGTGCTAATCCCCCACACCAGACTAAAATTAGCGGATTAAGAGAAATAAAGGTAGCCTCGGAAAGGATGGATTTAGTTCAAAGACGACAAGCAAAAAAATGGAATATCCGAATTGGAACTTGGACTATTAAAACAATGAATGGAAAAGAAGTGGATATTGTAGGAGAAATGAAAAAGTATAAACTAGCTGTACTAGGACTAAGTGAAGTATGGAAGAAAGGCAATGGTATAATGTGCCTTGAAAGAGTATATTTGCTGAGATATGTTGGAGTAGGTAGAGGAAGAAGAGCTAAGGAGGGAGTTGTAATAATAGTTAATGAGCAAATGGAAGAAAGGGTGGAATCATGGGATCCAGTGAATTCAAGGATAATATTAGTTAGACTGAAAATGGAAGAAAGAATAACAATAATACAAGTTTATGCCCCGACAAATGATCAGGACATATTGGAGAAAGAAGTTTTCTATACTCAACAACAAGGAGTAGTGAATAAAGAGAATGAAGAGAATACTAAGGTAATATTGATGGGAGATCTTAATGGTAGAACTGGAAACAATAGGATAAGGTCACATTGTTGTATGGGACCATATGAAGGGGAAAGTGTGATAAATGAAAAGGGACTAAAATTAATAGAATTCTGTGTAGAGAACCAATTGCTACAAGGAAACTCCTTTTTCCAGCATAAGAAAATTCATAAAATCACTTATGAAGCTGATAGAAGGGAGGCAAAGAGTATAATAGACTATATAATTTACGCAAGAGCACTTCGATATGACTTTATGGATGTTATGGTAATTCGAAGTGCTGAATTGAGTACTGACCACAGACTGCTAATATGTATAACGAGATTTAAGAGGAATAGTAGAGAAAGAGATAGGAAGTTTGAAAAGATACAAGTAAAGCTGCTGGCTAAGGATGTTAAGAGAGAACAGTATAAGAAACTAGTAGAAGAAAAATTGAATGAATTGGAAATAAGAGGAATGGAAATTGACAGTATGTTGGAAAAATTTAAGGAAGTGATATTGTATGCAGCAATTGAAGTATGTGGCAAAGTTAGGGTGAATACAAAAAGGAAAAAAACTAATTGGTCGACGGATGAAGTAAAGAGGAAAGTGAAAGAGAAAAAGAAAGCATGGAAGAATTACCTAGAATTAAGATGAGAGGAACATAGGTTAATATATGTGCAAAAAAGAAATGAGAGTAAATTGGCTGTAGAGGAGGCAAAGCGAAAATCATGGGAGAAGTTTGGAAATGATATTGAACATAGAAAGCAGTTCTGGAATATGGTTAAAAGCCTGAAAGGAAAATGGGTAAAAGCAGCAAGAGCTATAAGAAATAAGGAAAATGTAGTAGTCATAGGAAGGGAGAATGTGATGGAGGAATGGAGAAAATACTTTGAAGAAAAGTTCAAGGATAGGACAAATGAGCAGGAACAGGAACAGGAGAAGGATGAGAGAATAAGGAACAGAGAAGAGGAGGAGCATGTAGAAGAAGATATGATGATAACAGAGAATGAAGTGAGAGAAGCAATTAAACGGATACGAATTGGGAAAGCTGCAGGATGGGATGGAATAGCACCAGAATTTATAAAATATGGAGGACCTAGAATGGCTGAAATAATACTGAGTATATTAAGGGAAGTATGGAGAACTAAGACTATACCAGAAGAGTGGAAAAGGAACATAATTGTTATAGTACACAAGAAAGTGGGTAATAAGGAATGTGATAATTATAGAGCAATATGTCTATCATCAGTGGTATATAAGATGTATACGAATATATTGGAAAGGAGGCTGTGAAAAATCATGGAGGGAAAACTTGAAGAGGAACAATCTGGATTTAGACCTGGGAGACAGACTCAAGATCACATTTTTATATTAAGAACAATGATGTGAAAATGCTGGACAAAAATAAAAGAATATACTTAGCATTTCTAGACTTGAAAGCGGCATTTGACTCGGTACCTAGAAAATATCTATGTGAGGCATTAGAAAGTAAGGAAGTACCTAAGGAACTTATGAAAGCAATAAGAAGTGTATATAACGATGTAAAAGGAATAGTAAGAATAGAAGGAAACGAGTGTAAGGAATTTCAAATAGAAAAAGGAATTAAACAGGGAGATAGTCTCAGTCCTTTACTTTTCATTAATGTAATTAATGAAATAACTAAAACTTGCAAAAGAAGAACCCCAAGAGTACAAATAGGATATTGGAATATGAGAGTAATACAACTGCAAGTACTGCTATATGCTGATGATATAGTTTTAATTGCTAGCAGTGAAGAGAATTTACAGAGGAGCGTAATAGAATGGGGAGAAGAACTTGCGAGAAAAGGGATGAAGATTAATATTAAGAAAAGTAAAGTTATGCAGGTGGCAAAAGGAGAAAAAGATCATGAAATAGCAATTAGATATCGAAACGATAACTTCGAAGAAGTAGATGAATATGAATATTTAGGAACCATCATAACAAGTGATGGTAGGTGTGATGAAGAAATCCTAAATAGGAAAAGAAAAGCAAATACAGTATATTATCAGTTTAGTAAAACAATAATGGAAAAGAAAGAAGTGGCAGTAAAGACAAAAATGCAGCTATACAAATCAGTATTGGTCCCTACATTAACATATGGAATGGAAAGTTTACCATTTCAAGATAAACATCTGAGTAAAATTCAGGCTAGTGAAATGAAATACCTGAGAAGAGCTGTTAATAAGACTATGAGAGATAAAGTGAGGAATGATAGAATAAGAAGAGAAGTGGAACAGGAGTCGCTAGAGAAAATAATTGAAAAGAGACAGCTAAAGTGGTGGGGACATGTATTCAGAATGAATGAAGAAAAAAGGTAAATCAAATTCCAGAAGTAAAGGTGCAAGGTAGGAGAGGTAAAGGAAGACCAAGGATAATGTTTGACCACAGAATGGAAAAGATTGGAAGACAATAAATATGATGAAGAGAAGTAATGGAGGACATGGATCGAGGCAACCAACCCTACGCTATGATGGCAGAAGGGGACTATAGGAAGGCATAATAATTCAACATTTTAAGGAAAATATCACTGTCCAACAATGATTTTGTTAAAAGTAAAATTTCAACGGTGCTTAATGTTTTGCCACCTGCTGATTCCGAAAATGAAGTCAGAAATTTGTCAATCACCCACCATTTTTTTGTAACAATAAAAATATAATTCTGCATTATTATTGCAGCATGCAGTCCATAATAAGCTGATTGGTATGCAATATTTAAAATATTTTATGTCTTTGCTCCAAGAAAATCTAGAATCAGCACCTCGTCCGGTGCTTCATGGACCTGGAGTTCCCATACCTGCTCCACCAGATGACATAAGTGTAACGGAAGAAAGTGAAAGTGTTCCTAACAAATGTAGTGAATTGCATAATGATCCTGATTCTGTGGGGAGTGTTTCAACAGCTGAACCTCACTTAATAACTGAAGATGATCTTGACGATTTAGTTCGAGATCTAAAGTTAAGTAAGGGTAAAGCAGAACTGCTTGCATCGCGATTAAAAGGATGCCATTTGTTGGAGATTGACACTAGAGTTACTTTTTTTCCGGCAAAAAGACTTTGTATGTAGATATACATGCTGAAGACAAGTACCTTGTTTTATGTTGTAACATCTATGGTCTATTAGAGTCACTAGTTATTGTCCATAAAAGTGAAGAACGGCGTTTGATTTAGACTCTTCGAAAACAAGTTTGAAAGGAGTTCTACTGCACAATGGAAATAAATATCCAAGCATTCCCGTAGCATATTCCTGGGGCATGAAGGAAAGTTATGAAAACATGAAACTGTTAACAAACATCCAGTACTGTAAATACTCTTGGCAGATAGGTAGAGATTTAAAAGTTATTGCTATCCTCTTAGGATTGCAACTAGGTTACACCAAAATTTTGCTGTTTCCTGTGTAAATGGGACAGCAGAGATAGAAAAGATCTTTGTTAAAAAGAACTGGCCGAAGAGACAGGACAGGAGAATGTTGTTCATCCACCACTTGTAAGTTCAGACAAAATCTTACTGCCTCCTCTCCACATAAAGCTTGGTCTGATGAAGAATTTTGTAAAAGGAATGGACAGTGTGGGTAGTGGATTTATGTTCCTCAAAAAGAAGTTTCAGCAAATTATTGAGGCGAAACTAAAAGAGGGAATATTTGTTGGCCCTCAAATCAGGAAACTAATGAAAGATAATGATTTTGAAAAGAGCCTAAATGAGCTGGAATTGGCTGCTTGGCAATCTTTAAAGGAAGTTTGCATAAATTTTCTGGGAAACTACAAGTCAGAAAATTACAAAGAACTTATCAGTAATTTTATTCTAAACTATCATGCTCTGGGGTGTAATATGTCTCTGAGATACACTTTTTAGGCTCCCACCTCGATTTCTTCCCGTAAAACCTTGGGACAATGAGCGACGAACATGGAGAACATTTTCACCAGGAAATTGGTGAAATGGAAAGGCCCTACCAGGGAAAATGGACTCCAAATATGTTGGCAGATTATTGCTGGACACTAAAAAGAGATGTTCCTCAGGCAAAGTACAACAGAAAATAAAGTTCGAAGACATTCTAGATATGCCATTGTAAATAATATTGCATCGTATCTCTATAAGGCTATATAAGATTTGTATGTACCTAATATTTTGTATGTACCCTGTTACTCAAATTTCATGGGTGATGGAAAAATTCTGTAATTAGATTTGAAATCAGCACATCAAATTCAATGAGAATCATCCCCAACTTCTCTTTTAACAGACAAAACTTCAATTTTGTTGGACAGTGTAATCTCTGGCTAGGTCTGTTCAGAAAATGAGTTTCAAACATGTATTAGCATTGAACGTGAAATTCTCGAATAATCAAGTTTTGATCCTATGGTCGAAATGTCAGAAATAAATCGCCTTTCAGCCTCACAAAAACATAATATTCAACGACTTTAATAAAAATCGTCTCTGGCTAGTCTGTACAGAAATTAATTTTCAAAAGGGTACCAGCATTGAACGCCTATTTCTCGAAAAATCAAGTATTCATCCTATAGTCCAACGTCATAATTAAAACGCTTTTCAGGCTTTGAAAAGCAAAATAATTCATCATTTTAAGGAAAATTATCTCTGGATAGGTCTGTTCAGAAAATGACTTTCAAACGTGTACTTGCATTGAACGTGAAATTCTCCAAAAATCAAGTTTTGATCCTATAGTCGAAACGTCATAATTAAAACGCTTTTCAGGCTTTGAAAAGCATAATAATTCAACATTTTAAGGAAAATCATATTTGGGATGGTCTGTAGAGAAAATGAGTTTCAAACGCATATTAGCATTGAACTTCAATTTCTCGAAAAATCAAGTTTTGATCCTATATTAGAAATGTGAAAATTAAAACGCTTTTCAGGCTCTGAAAAGCATAATAAATCAACATTTTAAGGAAAATCATCTTTGGCTTGGTCTGTAGAGAAAATGAGTTTCAAACGAATATTAGCATTTAACGCGAATTTATCGAAAAATCAAAGTTTGTTCATATATTCAAAATGTAATAATTAAAACGCTTTTCAGGTCCTGGAAAGCATAATAATCTAACATTTTAAGGATAATTAGCTCTGGGTTGGTCTGTGGAGAAAATGTGTTTGAAACGTGTACTAGAATTGAACGCGCATTTCTCGAAAAATCAAGTATTCATCCTACAGTCCAAGTATCATAATTAGAACGCCTTTCGATATCTGAAAAGCATTATAATTCAACATTTCAAGGAAAATCATTTCTGTCTTGGTCTGTAGGGAATTTGAGTTTCAAACGAATATTAGCATTTAACGCGAATTTCTCGAAAAGTCAAATTTTGTTCATATATTCGAAATGTAATAACTAAAACTGTTTTCAGGTTTTGAAAAGCATAATAATTCAACATTTTAATAAAAATCATCTCTGTGTTGGTCTTTGCAGAAAATAAGTTTCAAACGAATATTATCATTTAACCCGACTTTCTCGAGATATCAAGTAGTCATCCTATAGTCGAAATGTCATAATTAAAACACTTTTAAGACTCTAGAAGGCTTAATACTGTGCCACCCTCATCTAGGGGTTAAAATATAGAGAGCCGGCCCGGAGGGCTAAGACCAACGGTTCCAGAGGCAGAGAGTATCATAGAGAGAATCCGAACGTCAATGGAAGGTGAAGATTTACGTCCTTAGTGGCCAATATGAGCCACTAAGAAGCGGATTGGATATCTCCGTCAAATATCCAAAACCAACAGCTGGCTTGCAGGGGTGTGGGAGCACCAAAGGATATGGGAGAAAACCCTGGAAATAAAAATCAGCCTGGTCGTTGTGCTAATCCCCCCCACCAGACTAAAATTAGCGGATTAAGAGAAATAAAGGTAGCCTCGGAAAGGATGGATTTAGTTCAAAGACGACAAGCAAAAAAATGGAATATCCGAATTGGAACTTGGACTATTAAAACAATGAATGGAAAAGAAGTGGATATTGTAGGAGAAATGAAAAAGTATAAACTAGCTGTACTAGGACTACGTTAAGTATGGAAGAAAGGCAATGGTATAATGTGCCTTGAAAGAGTATATTTGCTGAGATATGTTGGAGTAGGTAGAGGAAGAAGAGCTAAGGAGGGAGTTGTAATAATAGTTAATGAGCAAATGGAAGAAAGGGTGGAATCATGGGATCCAGTGAATTCAAGGATAATACTAGTTAGACTGAAAATGGAAGAAAGAATAACAATAATACAAGTTTATGCCCCGACAAATGATCAGGACATATTGGAGAAAGAAGTTTTCTATACTCAACAACAAGGAGTAGTGAATAAAGAGAATGAAGAGAATACTAAGGTAATATTGATGGGAGATCTTAATGGTAGAACTGGAAACAATAGGATAAGGTCACATTGTTGTATGGGACCATATGAAGGGGAAAGTGTGATAAATGAAAAGGGACTAAAATTAATAGAATTCTGTGTAGAGAACCAATTGCTACAAGGAAACTCCTTTTTCCAGCATAAGAAAATTCATAAAATCACTTATGAAGCTGATAGAAGGGAGGCAAAGAGTATAATAGACTATATAATTTACGCAAGAGCACTTCGATATGACTTTATGGATGTTATGGTAATTCGAAGTGCTGAATTGAGTACTGACCACAGACTGCTAATATGTATAACGAGATTTAAGAGGAATAGTAGAGAAAGAGATAGGAAGTTTGAAAAGATACAAGTAAAGCTGCTGGCTAAGGATGTTAAGAGAGAACAGTATAAGAAACTAGTAGAAGAAAAATTGAATGAATTGGAAATAAGAGGAATGGAAATTGACAGTATGTTGGAAAAATTTAAGGAAGTGATATTGTATGCAGCAATTGAAGTATGTGGCAAAGTTAGGGTGAATACAAAAAGGAAAAAAACTAATTGGTCGACGGATGAAGTAAAGAGGAAAGTGAAAGAGAAAAAGAAAGCATGGAAGAATTACCTAGAATTAAGATGAGAGGAACATAGGTTAATATATGTGCAAAAAAGAAATGAGAGTAAATTGGCTGTAGAGGAGGCAAAGCGAAAATCATGGGAGAAGTTTGGAAATGATATTGAACATAGAAAGCAGTTCTGGAATATGGTTAAAAGCCTGAAAGGAAAATGGGTAAAAGCAGCAAGAGCTATAAGAAATAAGGAAAATGTAGTAGTCATAGGAAGGGAGAATGTGATGGAGGAATGGAGAAAATACTTTGAAGAAAAGTTCAAGGATAGGACAAATGAGCAGGAACAGGAACAGGAGAAGGATGAGAGAATAAGGAACAGAGAAGAGGAGGAGCATGTAGAAGAAGATATGATGATAACAGAGAATGAAGTGAGAGAAGCAATTAAACGGATACGAATTGGGAAAGCTGCAGGATGGGATGGAATAGCACCAGAATTTATAAAATATGGAGGACCTAGAATGGCTGAAATAATACTGAGTATATTAAGGGAAGTATGGAGAACTAAGACTATACCAGAAGAGTGGAAAAGGAACATAATTGTTATAGTACACAAGAAAGTGGGTAATAAGGAATGTGATAATTATAGAGCAATATGTCTATCATCAGTGGTATATAAGATGTATACGAATATATTGGAAAGGAGGCTGTGAAAAATCATGGAGGGAAAACTTGAAGAGGAACAATCTGGATTTAGACCTGGGAGACAGACTCAAGATCACATTTTTATATTAAGAACAATGATGTGAAAATGCTGGACAAAAATAAAAGAATATACTTAGCATTTCTAGACTTGAAAGCGGCATTTGACTCGGTACCTAGAAAATATCTATGTGAGGCATTAGAAAGTAAGGAAGTACCTAAGGAACTTATGAAAGCAATAAGAAGTGTATATAACGATGTAAAAGGAATAGTAAGAATAGAAGGAAACGAGTGTAAGGAATTTCAAATAGAAAAAGGAATTAAACAGGGAGATAGTCTCAGTCCTTTACTTTTCATTAATGTAATTAATGAAATAACTAAAACTTGCAAAAGAAGAACCCCAAGAGTACAAATAGGATATTGGAATATGAGAGTAATACAACTGCAAGTACTGCTATATGCTGATGATATAGTTTTAATTGCTAGCAGTGAAGAGAATTTACAGAGGAGCGTAATAGAATGGGGAGAAGAACTTGCGAGAAAAGGGATGAAGATTAATATTAAGAAAAGTAAAGTTATGCAGGTGGCAAAAGGAGAAAAAGATCATGAAATAGCAATTAGATATCGAAACGATAACTTCGAAGAAGTAGATGAATATGAATATTTAGGAACCATCATAACAAGTGATGGTAGGTGTGATGAAGAAATCCTAAATAGGAAAAGAAAAGCAAATACAGTATATTATCAGTTTAGTAAAACAATAATGGAAAAGAAAGAAGTGGCAGTAAAGACAAAAATGCAGCTATACAAATCAGTATTGGTCCCTACATTAACATATGGAATGGAAAGTTTACCATTTCAAGATAAACATCTGAGTAAAATTCAGGCTAGTGAAATGAAATACCTGAGAAGAGCTGTTAATAAGACTATGAGAGATAAAGTGAGGAATGATAGAATAAGAAGAGAAGTGGAACAGGAGTCGCTAGAGAAAATAATTGAAAAGAGACAGCTAAAGTGGTGGGGACATGTATTCAGAATGAATGAAGAAAAAAGGTAAATCAAATTCCAGAAGTAAAGGTGCAAGGTAGGAGAGGTAAAGGAAGACCAAGGATAATGTTTGACCACAGAATGGAAAAGATTGGAAGACAATAAATATGATGAAGAGAAGTAATGGAGGACATGGATCGAGGCAACCAACCCTACGCTATGATGGCAGAAGGGGACTATAGGAAGGCATAATAATTCAACATTTTAAGGAAAATATCACTGTCCAACAATGATTTTGTTAAAAGTAAAATTTCAACGGTGCTTAATGTTTTGCCACCTGCTGATTCCGAAAATGAAGTCAGAAATTTGTCAATCACCCACCATTTTTTTGTAACAATAAAAATATAATTCTGCATTATTATTGCAGCATGCAGTCCATAATAAGCTGATTGGTATGCAATATTTAAAATATTTTATGTCTTTGCTCCAAGAAAATCTAGAATCAGCACCTCGTCCGGTGCTTCATGGACCTGGAGTTCCCATACCTGCTCCACCAGATGACATAAGTGTAACGGAAGAAAGTGAAAGTGTTCCTAACAAATGTAGTGAATTGCATAATGATCCTGATTTTGTGGGGAGTGTTTCAACAGCTGAACCTCACTTAATAACTGAAGATGATCTTGACGATTTAGTTCGAGATCTAAAGTTAAGTAAGGGTAAAGCAGAACTGCTTGCATCGCGATTAAAAGGATGCCATTTGTTGGAGATTGACACTAGAGTTACTTTTTTTCCGGCAAAAAGACTTTGTATGTAGATATGCATGCTGAAGACAAGTACCTTGTTTTCTGTTGTAACATCTATGGTCTATTAGAGTCACTAGTTATTGTCCATAAAAGTGAACAACGGCGTTTGATTTAGACTCTTCGAAAACAAGTTTGAAAGGAGTTCTACTGCACAATGGAAATAAATATCCAAGCATTCCCGTAGCATATTCCTGGGGCATGAAGGAAAGTTATGAAAACATGAAACTGTTAACAAACATCCAGTACTGTAAATACTCTTGGCAGATAGGTAGAGATTTAAAAGTTATTGCTATCCTCTTAGGATTGCAACTAGGTTACACCAAAATTTTGCTGTTTCCTGTGTAAATGGGACAGCAGAGATAGAAAAGATCTTTGTTAAAAAGAACTGGCCGAAGAGACAGGACAGGAGAATGTTGTTCATCCACCACTTGTAAGTTCAGACAAAATCTTACTGCCTCCTCTCCACATAAAGCTTGGTCTGATGAAGAATTTTGTAAAAGGAATGGACAGTGTGGGTAGTGGATTTATGTTCCTCAAAAAGAAGTTTCAGCAAATTATTGAGGCGAAACTAAAAGAGGGAATATTTGTTGGCCCTCAAATCAGGAAACTAATGAAAGATAATGATTTTGAAAAGAGCCTAAATGAGCTGGAATTGGCTGCTTGGCAATCTTTAAAGGAAGTTTGCATAAATTTTCTGGGAAACTACAAGTCAGAAAATTACAAAGAACTTATCAGTAATTTTATTCTAAACTATCATGCTCTGGGGTGTAATATGTCTCTGAGATACACTTTTTAGGCTCCCACCTCGATTTCTTCCCGTAAAACCTTGGGACAATGAGCGACGAACATGGAGAACATTTTCACCAGGAAATTGGTGAAATGGAAAGGCCCTACCAGGGAAAATGGACTCCAAATATGTTGGCAGATTATTGCTGGACACTAAAAAGAGATGTTCCTCAGGCAAAGTACAACAGAAAATAAAGTTCGAAGACATTCTAGATATGCCATTGTAAATAATATTGCATCGTATCTCTATAAGGCTATATAAGATTTGTATGTACCTAATATTTTGTATGTACCCTGTTACTCAAATTTCATGGGTGATGGAAAAATTCTGTAATTAGATTTGAAATCAGCACATCAAATTCAATGAGAATCATCCCCAACTTCTCTTTTAACAGACAAAACTTCAATTTTGTTGGACAGTGTAATCTCTGGCTAGGTCTGTTCAGAAAATGAGTTTCAAACATGTATTAGCATTGAACGTGAAATTCTCGAATAATCAAGTTTTGATCCTATGGTCGAAATGTCAGAAATAAATCGCCTTTCAGCCTCACAAAAACATAATATTCAACGACTTTAATAAAAATCGTCTCTGGCTAGTCTGTACAGAAATTAATTTTCAAAAGGGTACCAGCATTGAACGCCTATTTCTCGAAAAATCAAGTATTCATCCTATAGTCCAACGTCATAATTAAAACGCTTTTCAGGCTTTGAAAAGCAAAATAATTCATCATTTTAAGGAAAATTATCTCTGGATAGGTCTGTTCAGAAAATGACTTTCAAACGTGTACTTGCATTGAACGTGAAATTCTCCAAAAATCAAGTTTTGATCCTATAGTCGAAACGTCATAATTAAAACGCTTTTCAGGCTTTGAAAAGCATAATAATTCAACATTTTAAGGAAAATCATATTTGGGATGGTCTGTAGAGAAAATGAGTTTCAAACGCATATTAGCATTGAACTTCAATTTCTCGAAAAATCAAGTTTTGATCCTATATTAGAAATGTGAAAATTAAAACGCTTTTCAGGCTCTGAAAAGCATAATAAATCAACATTTTAAGGAAAATCATCTTTGGCTTGGTCTGTAGAGAAAATGAGTTTCAAACGAATATTAGCATTTAACGCGAATTTATCGAAAAATCAAAGTTTGTTCATATATTCAAAATGTAATAATTAAAACGCTTTTCAGGTCCTGGAAAGCATAATAATCTAACATTTTAAGGATAATTAGCTCTGGGTTGGTCTGTGGAGAAAATGTGTTTGAAACGTGTACTAGAATTGAACGCGCATTTCTCGAAAAATCAAGTATTCATCCTACAGTCCAAGTATCATAATTAGAACGCCTTTCGATATCTGAAAAGCATTATAATTCAACATTTCAAGGAAAATCATTTCTGTCTTGGTCTGTAGGGAATTTGAGTTTCAAACGAATATTAGCATTTAACGCGAATTTCTCGAAAAGTCAAATTTTGTTCATATATTCGAAATGTAATAACTAAAACTGTTTTCAGGTTTTGAAAAGCATAATAATTCAACATTTTAATAAAAATCATCTCTGTGTTGGTCTTTGCAGAAAATAAGTTTCAAACGAATATTATCATTTAACCCGACTTTCTCGAGATATCAAGTAGTCATCCTATAGTCGAAATGTCATAATTAAAACACTTTTAAGACTCTAGAAGGCTTAATACTGTGCCACCCTCATCTAGGGGTTAAAATATAGAGAGCCGGCCCGGAGGGCTAAGACCAACGGTTCCAGAGGCAGAGAGTATCATAGAGAGAATCCGAACGTCAATGGAAGGGGAAGATTTACGTCCTTAGTGGCCAATATGAGCCACTAAGAAGCGGATTGGATATCTCCGTCAAATATCCAAAACCAACAGCTGGCTTGCAGGGGTGTGGGAGCACCAAAGGATATGGGAGAAAACCCTGGAAATAAAAATCAGCCTGGTCGTTGTGCTAATCCCCCCCACCAGACTAAAATTAGCGGATTAAGAGAAATAAAGGTAGCCTCGGAAAGGATGGATTTAGTTCAAAGACGACAAGCAAAAAAATGGAATATCCGAATTGGAACTTAGATTATTAAAACAATGAATGGAAAAGAAGTGGATATTGTAGGAGAAATGAAAAAGTATAAACTAGCTGTACTAGGACTAAGTGAAGTATGGAAGAAAGGCAATGGTATAATGTGCCTTGAAAGAGTATATTTGCTGAGATATGTTGGAGTAGGTAGAGGAAGAAGAGCTAAGGAGGGAGTTGTAATAATAGTTAATGAGCAAATGGAAGAAAGGGTGGAATCATGGGATCCAGTGAATTCAAGGATAATACTAGTTAGACTGAAAATGGAAGAAAGAATAACAATAATACAAGTTTATGCCCCGACAAATGATCAGGACATATTGGAGAAAGAAGTTTTCTATACTCAACAACAAGGAGTAGTGAATAAAGAGAATGAAGAGAATACTAAGGTAATATTGATGGGAGATCTTAATGGTAGAACTGGAAACAATAGGATAAGGTCACATTGTTGTATGGGACCATATGAAGGGGAAAGTGTGATAAATGAAAAGGGACTAAAATTAATAGAATTCTGTGTAGAGAACCAATTGCTACAAGGAAACTCCTTTTTCCAGCATAAGAAAATTCATAAAATCACTTATGAAGCTGATAGAAGGGAGGCAAAGAGTATAATAGACTATATAATTTACGCAAGAGCACTTCGATATGACTTTATGGATGTTATGGTAATTCGAAGTGCTGAATTGAGTACTGACCACAGACTGCTAATATGTATAACGAGATTTAAGAGGAATAGTAGAGAAAGAGATAGGAAGTTTGAAAAGATACAAGTAAAGCTGCTGGCTAAGGATGTTAAGAGAGAACAGTATAAGAAACTAGTAGAAGAAAAATTGAATGAATTGGAAATAAGAGGAATGGAAATTGACAGTATGTTGGAAAAATTTAAGGAAGTGATATTGTATGCAGCAATTGAAGTATGTGGCAAAGTTAGGGTGAATACAAAAAGGAAGAAAACTAATTGGTCGACGGATGAAGTAAAGAGGAAAGTGAAAGAGAAAAAGAAAGCATGGAAGAATTACCTAGAATTAAGATGAGAGGAACATAGGTTAATATATGTGCAAAAAAGAAATGAGAGTAAATTGGCTGTAGAGGAGGCAAAGCGAAAATCATGGGAGAAGTTTGGAAATGATATTGAACATAGAAAGCAGTTCTGGAATATGGTTAAAAGCCTGAAAGGAAAATGGGTAAAAGCAGCAAGAGCTATAAGAAATAACGAAAATGTAGTAGTCATAGGAAGGGAGAATGTGATGGAGGAATGGAGAAAATACTTTGAAGAAAAGTTCAAGGATAGGACAAATGAGCAGGAACAGGAACAGGAGAAGGATGAGAGAATAAGGAACAGAGAAGAGGAGGAGCATGTAGAAGAAGATATGATGATAACAGAGAATGAAGTGAGAGAAGCAATTAAACGGATACGAATTGGGAAAGCTGCAGGATGGGATGGAATAGCACCAGAATTTATAAAATATGGAGGACCTAGAATGGCTGAAATAATACTGAGTATATTAAGGGAAGTATGGAGAACTAAGACTATACCAGAAGAGTGGAAAAGGAACATAATTGTTATAGTACACAAGAAAGTGGGTAATAAGGAATGTGATAATTATAGAGCAATATGTCTATCATCAGTGGTATATAAGATGTATACGAATATATTGGAAAGGAGGCTGTGAAAAATCATGGAGGGAAAACTTGAAGAGGAACAATCTGGATTTAGACCTGGGAGACAGACTCAAGATCACATTTTTATATTAAGAACAATGATGTGAAAATGCTGGACAAAAATAAAAGAATATACTTAGCATTTCTAGACTTGAAAGCGGCATTTGACTCGGTACCTAGAAAATATCTATGTGAGGCATTAGAAAGTAAGGAAGTACCTAAGGAACTTATGAAAGCAATAAGAAGTGTATATAACGATGTAAAAGGAATAGTAAGAATAGAAGGAAACGAGTGTAAGGAATTTCAAATAGAAAAAGGAATTAAACAGGGAGATAGTCTCAGTCCTTTACTTTTCATTAATGTAATTAATGAAATAACTAAAACTTGCAAAAGAAGAACCCCAAGAGTACAAATAGGATATTGGAATATGAGAGTAATACAACTGCAAGTACTGCTATATGCTGATGATATAGTTTTAATTGCTAGCAGTGAAGAGAATTTACAGAGGAGCGTAATAGAATGGGGAGAAGAACTTGCGAGAAAAGGGATGAAGATTAATATTAAGAAAAGTAAAGTTATGCAGGTGGCAAAAGGAGAAAAAGATCATGAAATAGCAATTAGATATCGAAACGATAACTTCGAAGAAGTAGATGAATATGAATATTTAGGAACCATCATAACAAGTGATGGTAGGTGTGATGAAGAAATCCTAAATAGGAAAAGAAAAGCAAATACAGTATATTATCAGTTTAGTAAAACAATAATGGAAAAGAAAGAAGTGGCAGTAAAGACAAAAATGCAGCTATACAAATCAGTATTGGTCCCTACATTAACATATGGAATGGAAAGTTTACCATTTCAAGATAAACATCTGAGTAAAATTCAGGCTAGTGAAATGAAATACCTGAGAAGAGCTGTTAATAAGACTATGAGAGATAAAGTGAGGAATGATAGAATAAGAAGAGAAGTGGAACAGGAGTCGCTAGAGAAAATAATTGAAAAGAGACAGCTAAAGTGGTGGGGACATGTATTCAGAATGAATGAAGAAAAAAGGTAAATCAAATTCCAGAAGTAAAGGTGCAAGGTAGGAGAGGTAAAGGAAGACCAAGGATAATGTTTGACCACAGAATGGAAAAGATTGGAAGACAATAAATATGATGAAGAGAAGTAATGGAGGACATGGATCGAGGCAACCAACCCTACGCTATGATGGCAGAAGGGGACTATAGGAAGGCATAATAATTCAACATTTTAAGGAAAATATCACTGTCCAACAATGATTTTGTTAAAAGTAAAATTTCAACGGTGCTTAATGTTTTGCCACCTGCTGATTCCGAAAATGAAGTCAGAAATTTGTCAATCACCCACCATTTTTTTGTAACAATAAAAATATAATTCTGCATTATTATTGCAGCATGCAGTCCATAATAAGCTGATTGGTATGCAATATTTAAAATATTTTATGTCTTTGCTCCAAGAAAATCTAGAATCAGCACCTCGTCCGGTGCTTCATGGACCTGGAGTTCCCATACCTGCTCCACCAGATGACATAAGTGTAACGGAAGAAAGTGAAAGTGTTCCTAACAAATGTAGTGAATTGCATAATGATCCTGATTTTGTGGGGAGTGTTTCAACAGCTGAACCTCACTTAATAACTGAAGATGATCTTGACGATTTAGTTCGAGATCTAAAGTTAAGTAAGGGTAAAGCAGAACTGCTTGCATCGCGATTAAAAGGATGCCATTTGTTGGAGATTGACACTAGAGTTACTTTTTTTCCGGCAAAAAGACTTTGTATGTAGATATGCATGCTGAAGACAAGTACCTTGTTTTCTGTTGTAACATCTATGGTCTATTAGAGTCACTAGTTATTGTCCATAAAAGTGAAGAACGGCGTTTGATTTAGACTCTTCGAAAACAAGTTTGAAAGGAGTTCTACTGCACAATGGAAATAAATATCCAAGCATTCCCGTAGCATATTCCTGGAGCATGAAGGAAAGTTATGAAAACATGAAACTGTTAACAAACATCCAGTACTGTAAATACTCTTGGCAGATAGGTAGAGATTTAAAAGTTATTGCTATCCTCTTAGGATTGCAACTAGGTTACACCAAAATTTTGCTGTTTCCTGTGTAAATGGGACAGCAGAGATAGAAAAGATCTTTGTTAAAAAGAACTGGCCGAAGAGACAGGACAGGAGAATGTTGTTCATCCACCACTTGTAAGTTCAGACAAAATCTTACTGCCTCCTCTCCACATAAAGCTTGGTCTGATGAAGAATTTTGTAAAAGGAATGGACAGTGTGGGTAGTGGATTTATGTTCCTCAAAAAGAAGTTTCAGCAAATTATTGAGGCGAAACTAAAAGAGGGAATATTTGTTGGCCCTCAAATCAGGAAACTAATGAAAGATAATGATTTTGAAAAGAGCCTAAATGAGCTGGAATTGGCTGCTTGGCAATCTTTAAAGGAAGTTTGCATAAATTTTCTGGGAAACTACAAGTCAGAAAATTACAAAGAACTTATCAGTAATTTTATTCTAAACTATCATGCTCTGGGGTGTAATATGTCTCTGAGATACACTTTTTAGGCTCCCACCTCGATTTCTTCCCGTAAAACCTTGGGACAATGAGCGACGAACATGGAGAACATTTTCACCAGGAAATTGGTGAAATGGAAAGGCCCTACCAGGGAAAATGGACTCCAAATATGTTGGCAGATTATTGCTGGACACTAAAAAGAGATGTTCCTCAGGCAAAGTACAACAGAAAATAAAGTTCGAAGACATTCTAGATATGCCATTGTAAATAATATTGCATCGTATCTCTATAAGGCTATATAAGATTTGTATGTACCTAATATTTTGTATGTACCCTGTTACTCAAATTTCATGGGTGATGGAAAAATTCTGTAATTAGATTTGAAATCAGCACATCAAATTCAATGAGAATCATCCCCAACTTCTCTTTTAACAGACAAAACTTCAATTTTGTTGGACAGTGTAATCTCTGGCTAGGTCTGTTCAGAAAATGAGTTTCAAACATGTATTAGCATTGAACGTGAAATTCTCGAATAATCAAGTTTTGATCCTATGGTCGAAATGTCAGAAATAAATCGCCTTTCAGCCTCACAAAAACATAATATTCAACGACTTTAATAAAAATCGTCTCTGGCTAGTCTGTACAGAAATTAATTTTCAAAAGGGTACCAGCATTGAACGCCTATTTCTCGAAAAATCAAGTATTCATCCTATAGTCCAACGTCATAATTAAAACGCTTTTCAGGCTTTGAAAAGCAAAATAATTCATCATTTTAAGGAAAATTATCTCTGGATAGGTCTGTTCAGAAAATGACTTTCAAACGTGTACTTGCATTGAACGTGAAATTCTCCAAAAATCAAGTTTTGATCCTATAGTCGAAACGTCATAATTAAAACGCTTTTCAGGCTTTGAAAAGCATAATAATTCAACATTTTAAGGAAAATCATATTTGGGATGGTCTGTAGAGAAAATGAGTTTCAAACGCATATTAGCATTGAACTTCAATTTCTCGAAAAATCAAGTTTTGATCCTATATTAGAAATGTGAAAATTAAAACGCTTTTCAGGCTCTGAAAAGCATAATAAATCAACATTTTAAGGAAAATCATCTTTGGCTTGGTCTGTAGAGAAAATGAGTTTCAAACGAATATTAGCATTTAACGCGAATTTATCGAAAAATCAAAGTTTGTTCATATATTCAAAATGTAATAATTAAAACGCTTTTCAGGTCCTGGAAAGCATAATAATCTAACATTTTAAGGATAATTAGCTCTGGGTTGGTCTGTGGAGAAAATGTGTTTGAAACGTGTACTAGAATTGAACGCGCATTTCTCGAAAAATCAAGTATTCATCCTACAGTCCAAATATCATAATTAGAACGCCTTTCGATATCTGAAAAGCATTATAATTCAACATTTCAAGGAAAATCATTTCTGTCTTGGTCTGTAGGGAATTTGAGTTTCAAACGAATATTAGCATTTAACGCGAATTTCTCGAAAAGTCAAATTTTGTTCATATATTCGAAATGTAATAACTAAAACTGTTTTCAGGTTTTGAAAAGCATAATAATCCAACATTTTAATAAAAATCATCTCTGTGTTGGTCTTTGCAGAAAATAAGTTTCAAACGAATATTATCATTTAACCCGAATTTCTCGAGATATCAAGTAGTCATCCTATAGTCGAAATGTCATAATTAAAACACTTTTAAGACTCTAGAAGGCTTAATACTGTGCCACCCTCATCTAGGGGTTAAAATATAGAGAGCCGGCCCGGAGGGCTAAGACCAACGGTTCCAGAGGCAGAGAGTATCATAGAGAAAATCCGAACGTCAATGGAAGGGGAAGATTTACGTCCTTAGTGGCCAATATGAGCCACTAAGAAGCGGATTGGATATCTCCGTCAAATATCCAAAACCAACTGCTGGCTTGCAGGGGTGTTGGAGCACCAAAGGATATGGGAGAAAACCCTGGAAATAAAAATCAGCCTGGTCGTTGTGCTAATCCCCCACACCAGACTAAAATTAGCGGATTAAGAGAAATAAAGGTAGCCTCGGAAAGGATGGATTTAGTTCAAAGACGACAAGCAAGGAAATGGAATATCCGAATTGGAACTTGGAATATTAAAACAATGAATAGAAAAGAAGTGGATATTGTAGGAGAAATGAAAAAGTATAAACTAGCTGTACTAGGACTAAGTGAAGTATGGAAGAAAGGCAATGGTGTAATGTGCCTTGAAAGAGGATATGTGCTGAGATATGTTGGAGTAGGTAGAGGAAGAAGAGCTAAGGAGGGAGTTGGAATAATAGTTAATGAGCAAATGGAAGAAAGGGTGGAATCATGGGATCCAGTGAATTCAAGGATAATACTAGTTAGACTGAAAATGGAAGAAAGAATAACAATAATACAAGTTTATGCCCCGACAAATGATCAGGACATATTGGAGAAAGAAGTTTTCTATACTCAACAACAAAGAGTAGTGAATAAAGAGAATGAAGAGAATACTAAGGTAATATTGATGGGAGATCTTAATGGTAGAACTGGAAACAATAGGATAAGGTCACATGGTTGTATGGTACCATATGAAGGGGAAAGTGTGATAAATGAAAAGGGACAAAGATTAATAGAATTCTGTGTAGAGAACCAATTGCTACAAGGAAACTCCTTTTTCCAGCATAAGAAAATTCATAAAATCACTTATGAAGCTGATAGAAGGGAGGCAAAGAGTATAATAGACTATATAATTTACGCAAGAGCACTTCGATATGACTTTATGGATGTTAAGGTAATTCGAAGTGCTGAATTGAGTACTGACCACAGACTGCTAATATGTATAACGAGATTTAAGAGGAATAGTAGAGAAAGAGATAGGAAGTTTGAAAAGATACAAGTAAAGCTGCTGGCTAAGGATGTTAAGAGAGAACAGTATAAGAAACTAGTAGAAGAAAAACTGAATGAATTGGAAATAAGAGGAATGGAAATTGACAGTATGTTGGAAAAATTTAAGGAAGTGATATTGTATGCAGCAATTGAAGTATGTGGCAAAGTTAGGGTGAATACAAAAAGGAAAAAAAACTAATTGGTCGACGGATGAAGTAAAGAATAAAGTGAAAGAGAAAAAGAAAGCATGGAAGAATTACCTAGAATTAAGATGAGAGGAACATAGGTTAATATATGTTCCAAAAAGAAATGAGAGTAAATTGGCTGTAGAGGAGGCAAAGCGAAAATCATGGGAGAAGTTTGGAAATGATATTGAACATAGAAAGCAGTTCTGGAATATGGTTAAAAGCCTGAAAGGAAAATGGGTAAAAGCAGCAGGAGCTATAAGAAATAAGGAAAATGTACTAGTCATAGGAAGGGAGAATGTGATGGAGGAATGGAGAAAATACTATGAAGAAAAGTTCAAGGATAGGACAAATGAGCAGGAACAGGAACAGGAGAAGGATGAGAGAATAAGGAACAGAGAAGAGGAGGAGCATGTAGAAGAAGATATGATGATAACAGAGAATGAAGTGAGAGAAGCAATTAAACGGATACGAATTGGGAAAGCTGCAGGATGGGATGGAATAGCACCAGAATTTATAAAATATGGAGGACCAAGAATGGCTGAAATAATACTGAATATATTAAGGGAAGTATGGAGAACTAAGACTATACCAGAAGAGTGGAAAAGGAACATAATTGTTATAGTACACAAGAAAGGGGGTAATAAGGAATGTGATAATTATAGAGCAATATGTCTATCATCAGTGGTATATAAGATGTATACGAATATATTGGAAAGGAGGCTGTGAAAAATCATGGAGGGAAAAATTGAAGAGGAACAAGCTGGATTTAGACCTGGGAGACAGACTCAAGATCACATTTTTATATTAAGAACAATGATGGGGAAAATGCTGGACAAAAATAAAAGAATACACTTAGCATTTCTAGACTTGAAAGCGGCATTTGACTCGGTACCTAGAAAATATCTATGTGAGGCATTAGAAAGTAAGGAAGTACCTAAGGAACTTATGAAAGCAATAAGAAGTGTATATAACGATGTAAAAGGAATAGTAAGAATAGAAGGAAACGAGTGTAAGGAATTTCAAATAGAAAAAGGAATTAAACAGGGAGATAGTCTCAGTCCTTTACTTTTCATTAATGTAATGGATGAAATAACTAAAACTTGCAAAAGAAGAACCCCAAGAGTACAAATACGATATTGGAATATGAGAGTAATACAACTGCAAGTACTGCTATATGCTGATGATATAGTTTTAATTGCTAGCAGTGAAGAGAATTTACAGAGGAGCGTAATAGAATGGGGAGAAGAACTTGCGAGAAAAGGGATGAAGATTAATATTAAGAAATGTAAAGTTATGCAGGTGGCAAAAGGAGAAAAAGATCATGAAATAGCAATTAAATATGGAAAGATAACTTCGAAGAAGTAGATGAAAATGAATATTTAGGAACCATCATAACAAGTGATGGTAGGTGTGATGAAGAAATCCTAAATAGGAAAAGAAAAGCAAATACAGTATATTATCAGTTTAGTAAAACAATAATGGAAAAGAAAGAAGTGGCAGTAAAGACAAAAATGCAGCTATACAAATCAGTATTGGTCCCTACATTAACATATGGAAAGGAAAGTTTACCACTTCAAGATAAACATCTGAGTAAAATTCAGGCTAGTGAAATGAAATACCTGAGAAGAGCTGTTAATAAGACTATGAGAGATAAAGTGAGGAATGATAGAATAAGAAGAGAAGTGGAACAGGAGTCGCTAGAGAAAATAATTGAAAAGAGACAGCTAAAGTGGTGGGGACATGTATTCAGAATGAATGAAGAAAAAAGGTAAATCAAATTCCAGAAGTAAAGGTGCAAGGTAGGAGAGGTAAAGGAAGACCAAGGATAATGTTTGACCACAGAATGGAAAAGATTGGAAGACAATAAATATGATGAAGAGAAGTAATGGAGGACATGGATAGAGGCAACCAACCCTACGCTATGATGGCAGAAGGGGACTATAGGAAGGCATAATAATTCAACATTTTAAGGAAAATATCACTGTCCAACAATGATTTTGTTAAAAGTAAAATTTCAACGGTGCTTAATGTTTTGCCACCTGCTGATTCCGAAAATGAAGTCAGAAATTTGTCAATCACCCACCATTTTTTGTAACAATAAAAATATAATTCTGCATTATTATTGCAGCATGCAGTCCATAATAAGCTGATTGGTAGGCAATATTTAAAATATTTTATGTCTTTGCTCCAAGAAAATCTAGAATCAGCACCTCGTCCGGTGCTTCATGGACCTGGAGTTCCCATACCTGCTCCACCAGATGACATAAGTGTAACGGAAGAAAGTGAAAGTGTTCCTAACAAATGTAGTGAATTGCATAATGATCCTGATTTTGTGGGGAGTGTTTCAACAGCTGAACCTCACTTAATAACTGAAGATGATCTTGACGATTTAGTTCGAGATCTAAAGTTAAGTAAGGGTAAAGCAGAACTGCTTGCATCGCGATTAAAAGGATGCCATTTGTTGGAGATTGACACTAGAGTTACTTTTTTTCCGGCAAAAAGACTTTGTATGTAGATATGCATGCTGAAGACAAGTACCTTGTTTTCTGTTGTAACATCTATGGTCTATTAGAGTCACTAGTTATTGTCCATAAAAGTGAAGAACGGCGTTTGTTTTTAGACTCTTCGAAAACAAGTTTGAAAGGAGTTCTACTGCATTCCCGTAGCATATTCCTGGGGCATGAAGGAAAGTTATGAAAACATGAAACTGTTAACAAACATCCAGTACTGTAAATACTCTTGGCAGATAGGTAGAGATTTAAAGGTTATTGCTATCCTCTTAGGATTGCAACTAGGTTACACCAAAATTTTGCTGTTTCCTGTGTAAATGGGACAGCAGAGATAGAAAAGATCTTTGTTAAAAAGAACTGGCCGAAGAGAGAGTCATTGATCGCAGGACAGGAGAATGTTGTTCATCCACCACTTGTAAGTTCAGACAAAATCTTACTGCCTCCTCTCCACATAAAGCTTGGTCTGATGAAGAATTTTGTAAAAGGAATGGACAGTGAGGGTAGTGGATTTATGTTCCTCAAAGAGAAGTTTCAGCAAATTACTGAGGCGAAACTAAAAGAGGGAATATTTGTTGGCCCTCAAATCAGGAAACTAATGAAAGATAATGATTTTGAAAAGAGCCTAAATGAGCTGGAATTGGCTGCTTGGCAATCTTTCAAGGAAGTTTGCATAAATTTTCTCGGAAACTACAAGTCAGAAAATTACAAAGAACTTATCAGTAATTTTATTCTAAACTATCATGCTCTGGGGTGTAATATGTCTCTGGGATACACTTTTTAGGCTCCCACCTCGATTTCTTCCCGTAAAACCTTGGGACAATGAGCGACGAACATGGAGAACATTTTCACCAGGAAATTATTGAAATGGAAAGGCCCTACCAGGGAAAATGGACTCCAAATATGTTGGCAGATTATTACTGGACACTAAAAAGAGATGTTCCTCAGGCAGAGTACAGCAGAAAATAAAGTTCGAAGACATTCTAGATATGCCATTGTAAATAATATTGCATCGTATCTCTATAAGGCTATATAAGATTTGTATGTACCCTGTTACTCAAATTTCATGGCTGATGGAAAAATTCTGTAATTAGATTTGAAATCAGCACATCAAATTCAATGAGAATCACCCCCAACTTCTCTTTTAACAGACAAAAACTTCAATTTTGTTGGACAGTGTAATCTCTGGCTAGGTCTGTTCAGAAAATGAGTTTCAAACATGTATTAGCATTGAACGTGAAATTCTCGAATAATCAAGTTTTGATCCTATGGTCGAAATGTCAGAAATAAATCGCCTTTCAGCCTCTCAAAAACATAATATTCAACGATTTTAATAAAAATCGTCTCTGGCTAGTCTGTACAGAAATTAATTTTCCAAAGGGTATCAGCATTGAACGCCTATTTCTCGAAAAATCAAGTATTAATCCTATAGTCCCAACGTCATAATTAAAACGCTTTTCAGGCTTTGAAAAGCATAATAATTCATCATTTTAAGGAAAATCATCTCTGGATAGGTCTGTTCAGAAAATGACTTTCAAACGTGTACTAGCATTGAACGTGAAATTCTCCAAAAATCAAGTTTTGATCCTATAGTCGAAACGTCATAATTAAAACGCTTTTGAGGCTTTGAAAAGCATAATAATTCAACATTTTAAGGAAAATCATCTTTGGCTTGGTCTGTAGAGAAAATGAGTTTCAAACGAATATTAGCATTTAACGCGATTTTATCGAAAAATCAAAGTTTGTTCATATATTCGAAATGTAATAATTAAAACGTTTTTCAGTATCTGAAAAGCATAATAATTCATCATTTTAAGGAAAATCATCTCCGGGTTGGTCTGTGGAGAAAATGTGTTTGAAACGTGCACTAGCATTGAACGCGTATTTTTCGAAAAATCAAGAATTCATCATATAGTCCAAATGTCATAATTAAAACGCTTTTCAGTCTCTGAAAAGCATAATAATTCAACATTTTAAGGAAAATCATCTATGGCTTGGTCTGTAGAGCAAATTAGTTTCAAACAAATATTAGCATTTAAAGCGAATTTATCGAAAAATCAAAGTTTGTTCATATATTCAAAATGTAATAATTAAAACGCTTTTCAGGTCCTGGAAAGCATAATAATTTAACATTTTAAGGATAATTAGCTCTGGGTTGGTCTGTGGAGAAAATGTGTTTCAAACGTGTACTA
Source organism: Lepisma saccharinum (assembly GCF_977018435.1). NCBI lineage: Eukaryota > Metazoa > Arthropoda > Insecta > Zygentoma > Lepismatidae > Lepisma > Lepisma saccharinum. The sequence continues at coordinate 66,357,075 of NC_139244.1, read as the reverse complement.
GAATTGAACGCGCATTTCTCGAAAAATCAAGTATTCATCCTTTAGTCCAAATATCATAATTAAAACGCTGTCCAGTCTCTGAAAAGCATAATAATTCAACATTTTAAAGAAAATCATCTTTGGCTTGGTCTGTAGATAAAATGAGTTTCAAACGAATATTAGCATTTCACGCTAATTTCTGGAAAAATTAAATTTTGTTCATATATTTCAAATGTAATAATTAAAACGCTTTTCCGGCGTTGAAAAGCATAAGAAATCAACTCTTGAAGGAAAATCATCTCTGGTTAGGTCTGTTCAAAAAATGAGTTTCAAACGTGTACTAGCATTGAAAGCGTATTTCTCGATAAATCAAGTATTCATCCTACATCAAAATATCATAATTAGAACGCCTTTCGGTATCTGAAAAGCATTATAATTCAACATTTCAAGAAAAATCATTTCTGTCTTGGTCTGTAGGGAATTTGAGTTTCAAACGAATATTAGCATTTAATTCGAATTTCTCGAAAAGTCAAATTTTGTTCATATTTTCGAAATGTAATAACTAAAACTGTTTTCAGGTTTTGAAAAGCATAATAATTCAACATTTTAATAAAAATCATCTCTGTGTTGGTCTTTGGAGAAAATAAGTTTCAAACGAATATTATCATTTAACCCGAATTTCTCGAGATATCAAGTAGTCATCCCATAGTCGAAATGTCATAATTAAAACACTTTTAAGGCTCTAGAAGGCTTAATACTGTGCCACCCTCATCTAGGGGTTAAAATATAGAGAGCCAGCCCGGAGGGCGAAGACCAACGGTTCCAGAGGCAGAAGAGGATCATAGAGAAAATCCGACCGGCAATGAATGAGGAAGATTTACGTCTTTAGTGGCCAATATGAGCCACTAAGAAGCGGATTGGATATCTCCGTCAAATATCCAAAACCAACTGCTGCCTTGCAGGGGTGTGGGAGCACCAAAGGATATGGGAGAAAACCCTGGAAATAAAAATCAGCCTGGTCGTTGTGCTAATCCCCCACACCAGACTAAAATTAGCGGATTAAGAGAAATAAAGGTAGCCTCGGAAAGGATGGATTTAGTTCAAAGACGACAAGCAAGGAAATGGAATATCCGAATTGGAACTTGGAATATTAAAACAATGAATGGAAAAGAAGTGGATATTGTAGGTGAAATGAAAAAGTATAAACTAGCTGTACTAGGACTAAGTGAAGTATGGAAGAAAGGCAATGGTATAATGTGCCTTGAAAGAGGATATGTGCTGAGATATGTTGGAGTAGGTAGAGGAAGAAGAGCTAAGGAGGGAGTTGGAATAATAGTTAATGAGCAAATGGAAGAAAGGGTGGAATCATGGGATCCAGTGAATTCAAGGATAATACTAGTTAGACTGAAAATGGAAGAAAGAATAACAATAATACAAGTTTATGCCCCGACAAATGATCAGGACATATTGGAGAAAGAAGTTTTCTATACTCAACAACAAAGAGTAGTGAATAAAGAGAATGAAGAGAATACTAAGGTAATATTGATGGGAGATCTTAATGGTAGAACTGGAAAAAATAGGATAAGATCACATGGTTGTATGGGACCATATGAAGGGGAGAGTGTGATAAATGAAAAGGGACAAAGATTAATAGAATTCTGGGTAGAGAACCAATTGCTACAAGGAAACTCCTTTTTCCAGCATAAGAAAATTCATAAAATCACTTATGAAGCTGATAGAAGGGAGGCAAAGAGTATAATAGACTATATAATTTACGCAAGAGCACTTGGATATGACTTTATGGATGTTAAGGTAATTCGAAGTGCTGAATTGAGTACTGACCACAGACTCCTAATATGTATAACGAGATTTAAGAGGAATAGTAGAGAAAGAGATAGGAAGTTTGAAAAGATACAAGTAAAGCTGCTGGCTAAGGATGTTAAGAGAGAACAGTATAAGAAACTAGTAGAAGAAAAATTGAATGAATTGGAAATAAGAGGAATGGAAATTGACAGTATGTTGGAAAAATTTAAGGAAGTGATCGTGTATGCAGCAATTGAAGTATGTGGCAAAGTTAGGGTGAATACAAAAAGGAAAAAAAACTAATTGGTCGACGGATGAAGTAAAGAGGAAAGTGAAAGAGAAAAAGAAAGCATGGAAGAATTACCTAGAATAAAGATGAGAGGAACATAGGTTAATATATGTTCCAAAAAGAAATGAGAGTAAATTGGCTGTAGAGGAGGCAAAGCGAAAATCATGGGAGAAGTTTGGAAATGATATTGAACAAAGTTTTGTAGAACATAGAAAGCAGTTCTGGAATATGGTTAAAAGCCTGAAAGGAAAATGGGTAAAAGCAGCAAGAGCTATAAGAAATAATAAAAATGTAGTAGTCACAGGAAGGGAGAATGTGATGGAGGAATGGAGAAAATACTATGAATTAAAGTTCAAGGATAGGACAAATGAGCAGGAACAGGAACAGGAGAAGGATGAGAGAATAAGGAACAGAGAAGAGGAGGAGCATGTAGAAGAAGATATGATGATAACAGAGAATGAAGTGAGAGAAGCAATTAAACGGATACGAATTGGGAAAGCTGCAGGATGGGATGGAATAGCACCAGAATTTATAAAATATGGAGGACCAAGAATGGCTGAAATAATACTGAATATATTAAGGGAAGTATGGAGAACTAAGACTATACCAGAAGAGTGGAAATAGAACATAATTGTTATAGTACACAAGAAAGAGGGTAATAAAGAATGTGATAATTATAGAGCAATATGTGTGCGCCTAATTTAATGGATAGAGCAATATGTCTATCATCAGTGGTATATAAGATGTATACGAATATATTGGAAAGGAGGCTGTGAAAAATTATGGAGGGAAAACTTGAAGAGGAACAAGCTGGATTTAGACCTTGGAGACAGACTCAAGTTCACATTTTTATATTAAGAACAGTGATGGGGAAAATGCTTTACAAAAATAAAAGAATATACTTAGCATTTCTAGACTTGAAAGCGGCATTTGACTCGGTACCTAGAAAATATCTATGTGAGGCATTAGAAAGTAAGGAAGTACCTAAGGAACTTATGAAAGCAATAAGAAGTGTATATAACGATGTAAAAAGAATAGTAAGAATAGAAGGAAACGAGTGTAAGGAATTTCAAATAGAAAAAGGAATTATTAATGTAATGGATGAAATAACTAAAACTTGCAAAAGAAGAACCCCAAGAGTACAAATACGATATTGGAATATGAGAGTAATACAACTGCAAGTACTGCTATATGCTGATGATATAGTTTTAATTGCTAGCAGTGAAGAGAATTTACAGAGGAGCGTAATACAATGGGGAGAAGAACTTGCGAGAAAAGGGATGAAGATTAATATTAAGAAATGTAAAGTTATGCAGGTGGCAAAAGGAGAAAAAGATCATGAAATAGCAATTAAATATGGAAACGATAACTTCGAAGAAGTAGATGAATATGAATATTTAGGAACCATCATAACAAGTGATGGTAAGTGTGATGAAGAAATCCTAAATAGGAAAAAAAAAAGCAAATACAGTATATTATCAGTTTACTAAAACAATAATGGAAAAGAAAGAAGTGGCAGTAAAGACAAAAATGCAGCTATACAAATCAGTATTGATCCCTACATTAACATATGGAATGGAAAGTTTACCACTTCAAGATAAACATCTGAGTAAAATTCAGGCTAGTGAAATGAAATACCTGAGAAGAGCTGTTAATAAGACTATGAGAGATAAAGTGAGGAATGATAGAATAAGAAGAGAAGTGGAACAGGAGTCGCTAGAGAAAATAATTGAAAAGAGACAGCTAAAGTGGTGGGGACATGTATTCAGAATGAATGAAGAAAAAAGGTAAATCAAATTCCAGAAGTAAAGGTGCAAGGTAGGAGAGGTAAAGGAAGACCAAGGATAATGTTTGACCACAGAATGGAAAAGATTGGAAGACAATAAATATGATGAAGAGAAGTAATGGAGGACATGGATCGAGGCAACCAACCCTACGCTATGATGGCAGAAGGGGACTATAGGAAGGCATAATAATTCAACATTTTAAGGAAAATATCACTGTCCAACAATGATTTTGTTAAAAGTAAAATTTCAACGGTGCTTAATGTTTTGCCACCTGCTGATTCCGAAAATGAAGTCAGAAATTTGTCAATCACCCACCATTTTTTTGTAACAATAAAAATATAATTCTGCATTATTATTGCAGCATGCAGTCCATAATAAGCTGATTGGTAGGCAATATTTAAAATATTTTATGTCTTTGCTCCAAGAAAATCTAGAATCAGCACCTCATCCGGTGCTTCATGGACCTGGAGTTCCCATACCTGCTCCACCAGATGACATAAGTGTAACGGAAGAAAGTGAAAGTGTTCCTAACAAATGTAGTGAATTGCATAATGATCCTGATTTTGTGGGGAGTGTTTCAACAGCTGAACCTCACTTAATAACTGAAGATGATCTTGACGATTTAGTTCGAGATCTAAAGTTAAGTAAGGGTAAAGCAGAACTGCTTGCATCGCGATTAAAGGATGCCATTTGTTGGAGATTGACACTAGAGTTACTTTTTTTCCGGCAAAAAGACTTTGTATGTAGATATGCATGCTGAAGACAAGTACCTTGTTTTCTGTTGTAACATCTATGGTCTATTAGAGTCACTAGTTATTGTCCATAAAAGTGAAGAACGGCGTTTGTTTTTAGACTCTTTGAAAACAAGTTTGAAGGGAGTTCTACTGCATTCCCGTAGCATATTCCTGGGGCATGAAGGAAAGTTATGAAAACATGAAACTGTTAACAAACATCCAGTACTGTAAATACTCTAGGCAGATAGGTAGAGATTTAAAAGTTATTGCTAAGTGGACGCGGTGGCTCAGTCGGTAACGCGTCTGACTACCATGCTAAAGGTCCCGGGTTCGATCCCCGGCCGGTTCAAATCCGGGAACTTTTCTAACGGTGGAAGCGGCCCCGGCGCCCACCCAGCGTCGAATAACATGGGTACCTGGGGGAAACCCTGGGGGGTAAAGGCGGTCAGGGGCGTGATGCTGATCACATCACCCCCACCCACGACCGGATCAAGAAAGTGTGGGGCGTTACCCCCACACCCCCTATACGCCTTCATGGCGTGGTGCTAAGCACAGGGGAACACTTTACCTTTTTTTTTTGCTATCCTCTTAGGATTGCAACTAGGTTACACCAAAATTTTGCTGTTTCCTGTGTAAATGGGACAGCAGAGATAGAAAAGTTCTTTGTTAAAAAGAACTGGCCGAAGAGAGAGTCATTCATCGCAGGAAAGGAGAATGTTGTTCATCCACCACTTGTAAGTTCAGACAAAATCTTACTGCCTCCTCTCCACATAAAGCTTGGTCTGATGAAGAATTTTGTAAAAGGAATGGACAGTGAGGGTAGTGGATTTATGTTCCTCAAAGAGAAGTTTCAGCAAATTACTGAGGCGAAACTAAAAGAGGGAATATTTGTTGGCCCTCAAATCAGGAAACTAATGAAAGATAATGATTTTGAAAAGAGCCTAAATGAGCTGGAATTGGCTGCTTGGCAATCTTTCAAGGAAGTTTGCATAAATTTTCTCGGAAACTACAAGTCAGAAAATGACAAAGAACTTATCAGTAATTTTATTCTAAACTATCATGCTCTGGGGTGTAATATGTCTCTGAGATACACTTTTTAGGCTCCCACCTCGATTTCTTCCCGTAAAACCTTGGGACAATGAGCGACGAACATGGAAAACGTTTTCACCAGGAAATTATTGAAATGGAAAGACCCTACCAGGGAAAATGGACTCCAAATATGTTGGCAGATTATTGCCGGACACTAAAAAGAGATGTTCCTCAGGCAAAGTACAGCAGAAAATAAAGTTCGAAGACATTCTAGATATGCCATTGTAAATAATATTGCATCGTATCTCTATAAGGCTATATAAGATTTGTATGTACCTAATATTTTGTATGTACCCTGTTACTCAAATTTCATGGGTGATGGAAAAATTCTGTAATTAGATTTGAAATCAGCACATCAAATTCAATGAGAATCACCCCCAACTTCTCTTTTAACAGACAAAAACTTCAATTTTGTTGGACAGTGTAATCTCTGGCTAGGTCTGTTCAGAAATTGACTTTCAAACGTGTACTAGCATTGAACGTGAAATTCTCGAAAAATCAAGTTTTGATCTATAGTCGAAACGTCATAATTAAAACGCTTTTCAGGCTTTGAAAAGCATAATAATTCAACATTTTAAGGAAAATCATATTTGGGATGGTCTGTAGAGAAAATGAGTTTCAAACGCATATTAGCATTTAACGCGAATTTATCGAAAAATCAAAGTTTGTTCATATATTCGAAATGTAATAATTAAAACGTTTTTCAGTATCTGAAAAGCATAATAATTCATCATTTTAAGGAAAATCATCTCCGGGTTGGTCTGTGGAGAAAATGTGTTTGAAACGTGCACTAGCATTGAACACGTATTTTTCGAAAAATCAAGAATTCATCATATAGTCCAAATGTCATAATTAAAACGCTTTTCTGACTCTGAAAAGCATAATAATTCATCATTTTAAGGAAAATCATCTTTGGCTTGGTCTGTAGAGAAAATGAGTTTCAAACAAATATTAGCATTTAAAGCGAATTTATCGAAAAATCAAAGTTTGTTCATATATTCAAAATGTAATAATTTAAACGCTTTTCAGGCGTTGAAAAGCATAAGAAATCAACTTTTGAAGGAAAATCATTTCTGCCTAGGTCTGTTCAGAAAATGAGTTTCAAACGTGTACTAGCATTGAACGCGTATTTCTCGAAAAATCAAGTATTCATCCTACAGTCCAAATATCATAATTAGAACGACTTTCGGTATCTGAAAAGCATTATATTTCAACATTTCAAGAAAAATTATTTCTGTCTTGGTCTGTAAGGAATTTGAGTTTCAAACGAATATTAGCTTTTAACGCGAATTTCTCGAAAAGTCAAATATTGTTCATATATTCGAAATTTAATAACTAAAACTGTTTTCAGGTTTTCAAAAGCATAATAATTCAACATTTTAATAAAAATCATCTCTGTGTTGGTCTTTGGAGAAAATAAGTTTCAAACGAATATTATCATTGAACCCGAATTTCTCGAGATATCAAGTAGTCATCCTATAGTCGAAATGTCATAATTAAAACACTTTTAAGGCTCTAGAAGGCTTAATACTGTGCCACCCTCATCTAGGGGTTAAAATATAGAGAGCCGGCCCGGAGGGCGAAGACCAACGGTTCCAGAGGCAGAAGAGGATCATAGAGAAAATCCGACCGGCAATGGAAGCGGAAGATTTACGTCTTTAGTGGCTAATATGAGCCACTAAGAAGCGGATTGGATATCTCCGTCAAATATCCAAAACCAACTGCTGCCTTGCAGGTGTGTGCGAGCACCAAAGGATATGGGAGAAAACCCTGGAAATAAAAATCAGCCTGGTCGTTGTGCTAATCCCCCACACCAGACTAAAATTAGCGGATTAAGAGAAATAAAGGTAGCCTCGGAAAGGATGGATTTAGTTCAAAGACGACAAGCAAGGAAATGGAATATCCGAATTGGAACTTGGAATATTAAAACAATGAATGGAAAAGAAGTGGATATTGTAGGTGAAATGAAAAAGTATAAACTAGCTGTACTAGGACTAAGTGAAGTATGGAAGAAAGGCAATGGTATAATGTGCCTTGAAAGAGGATATGTGCTGAGATATGTTGGAGTAGGTAGAGGAAGAAGAGCTAAGGAGGGAGTTGGAATAATAGTTAATGAGCAAATGGAAGAAAGGGTGGAATCATGGGATCCAGTGAATTCAAGGATAATAGTAGTTAGACTGAAAATGGAAGAAAGAATAACAATAATACAAGTTTATGCCCCGACAAATGATCAGGACATATTGGAGAAAGAAGTTTTCTATACTCAACAACAAAGAGTAGTGAATAAAGAGAATGAAGAGAATACTAAGGTAATATTGATGGGAGATCTTAATGGTAGAACTGGAAACAATAGGATAAGGTCACATGGTTGTATGGGACCATATGAAGGGGAAAGTGTGATATATGAAAAGGGACAAAGATTAATATAATTCTGTGTAGAGAACCAATTGCTACAAGGAAACTCCTTTTTCTAGCATAAGAAAATTCATAAAATCACTTATGAAGCTGATAGAAGGGAGGCAAAGAGTATAATAGACTATATAATTTACGCAAGAGCACTTCGATATGACTTTATGGATGTTATGGTAATTCGAAGTGCTGAATTGAGTACTGACCACAGACTGCTAATATGTATAACGAGATTTAAGAGGAATAGTAGAGAAAGAGATAGGAAGTTTGAAAAGATACAAGTAAAGCTGCTGGCTAAGGATGTTAAGAGAGAACAGTATAAGAAACTAGTAGAAGAAAAATTGAATGAATTGGAAATAAGAGGAATGGAAATTGACAGTATGTTGGAAAAATTTAAGGAAGTGATATTGTATGCAGCAATTGAAGTATGTGGCAAAGTTAGGGTGAATACAAAAAGGAAAAAAACTAATTGGTCGACGGATGAAGTAAAGAGGAAAGTGAAAGAGAAAAAGAAAGCATGGAAGAATTACCTAGAATTAAGATGAGAGGAACATAGGTTAATATATGTTCCAAAAAGAAATGAGAGTAAATTGGCTGTAGAGGAGGCAAAGCGAAAATCATGGGAGAAGTTTGGAAATGATATTGAACATAGAAAGCAGTTCTGGAATATGGTTAAAAGCCTGAAAGGAAAATGGGTAAAAGCAGCAAGAGCTATAAGAAATAATAAAAATGTAGTAGTCACAGGAAGGGAGAATGTGATGGAGGAATGGAGAAAATACTATGAATTAAAGTTCAAGGATAGGACAAATGAGCAGGAACAGGAACAGGAGAAGGATGAGAGAATAAGGAACAGAGAAGAGGAGGAGCATGTAGAAGAAGCTATGATGATAACAGAGAATGAAGTGAGAGAAGCAATTAAACGGATACGAATTGGGAAAGCTGCAGGATGGGATGGAATAGCACCAGAATTTATAAATAATGGAGGACCAAGAATGGCTGAAATAATACTGAATATATTAAGGGAAGTATGGAGAACTAAGACTATACCAGAAGAGTGGAAAAGGAACATAATTGTTCTAGTACACAAGAAAGGGGGTAATAAGGAATGTGATAATTATAGAGCAATATGTCTATCATCAGTGGTATATAAGATGTATACGAATATATTGGAAAGGAGGCTGTGAAAAATCATGGAGGGAAAACTTGAAGAGGAACAAGCTGGATTTAGACCTGGGAGACAGACTCAAGTTCACATTTTTATATTAAGAACAGTGATGGGGAAAATGCTTTACAAAAATAAAAGAATATACTTAGCATTTCTAGACTTGAAAGCGGCATTTGACTCGGTACCTAGAAAATATCTATGTGTGGCATTAGAAAGTAAGGAAGTACCTAAGGAACTTATGAAAGCAATAAGAAGTGTATATAACGATGTAAAAGGAATAGTAAGAATAGAAGGAAACGAGTGTAAGGAATTTCAAATAGAAAAAGGAATTAAACAGGGAGATAGTCTCAGTCCTTTACTTTTCATTAATGTAATGGATGAAATAACTAAAACTTGCAAAAGAAGAACCCCAAGAGTACAAATACGATATTGGAATATGAGAGTAATACAACTGCAAGTACTGCTATATGCTGATGATATAGTTTTAATTGCTAGCAGTGAAGAGAATTTACAGAGGAGCGTAATAGAATGGGGAGAAGAACTTGCGAGAAAAGGGATGAAGATTAATATTAAGAAATGTAAAGTTATGCAGGTGGCAAAAGGAGAAAAAGATCATGAAATAGCAATTAAATATGGAAACGATAACTTCGAAGAATTAGATGAATATGAATATTTAGGAACCATCATAACAAGTGATGGTAGGTGTGATGAAGAAATCCTAAATAGGAAAAGAAAAGCAAATACAGTATATTATCAGTTTAGTAAAACAATAATGGAAAAGAAAGAAGTGGCAGTAAAGACAAAAATGCAGCTATACAAATCAGTATTGGTCCCTACATTAACATATGGAATGGAAAGTTTACCACTTCAAGATAAACATCTGAGTAAAATTCAGGCTAGTGAAATGAAATACCTGAGAAGAGCTGTTAATAAGACTATGAGAGATAAAGTGAGGAATGATAGAATAAGAAGAGAAGTGGAACAGGAGTCGCTAGAGAAAATAATTGAAAAGAGACAGCTAAAGTGGTGGGGACATGTATTCAGAATGAATGAAGAAAAAAGGTAAATCAAATTCCAGAAGTAAAGGTGCAAGGTAGGAGAGGTAAAGGAAGACCAAGGATAATGTTTGACCACAGAATGGAAAAGATTGGAAGACAATAAATATGATGAAGAGAATGATGGGAAACAGACAGTAATGGAGGACATGGATCGAGGCAACCAACCCTACGCTATGATGGCAGAAGGGGACTATAGGAAGGCATAATAATTCAACATTTTAAGGAAAATATCACTGTCCAACAATGATTTTGTTAAAAGTAAAATTTCAACGGTGCTTAATGTTTTGCCACCTGCTGATTCCGAAAATGAAGTCAGAAATTTGTCAATCACCCACCATTTTTTTGTAACAATAAAAATATAATTCTGCATTATTATTGCAGCATGCAGTCCATAATAAGCTGATTGGTAGGCAATATTTAAAATATTTTATGTCTTTGCTCCAAGAAAATCTAGAATCAGCACCTCGTCCGGTGCTTCATGGACCTGGAGTTCCCATACCTGCTCCACCAGATGACACAAGTGTAACGGAAGAAAGTGAAAGTGTTCCTAACAAATGTAGTGAATTGCATAATGATCCTGATTTTGTGGGGAGTGTTTCAACAGCTGAACCTCACTTAATAACTGAAGATGATCTTGACGATTTAGTTCGAGATCTAAAGTTAAGTAAGGGTAAAGCAGAACTGCTTGCATCGCGATTAAAAGGATGTCATTTGTTGGAGATTGACACTAGAGTTACTTTTTTTCCGGCAAAAAGACTTTGTATGTAGATATGCATGCTGAAGACAAGTACCTTGTTTTCTGTTGTAACATCTATGGTCTATTAGAGTCACTAGTTATTGTCCATAAAAGTGAAGAACGGCGTTTGTTTTTAGACTCTTCGAAAACAAGTTTGAAAGGAGTTCTACTGCACAATGGAAATAAATATCCAAGCATTACCGTAGCATATTCCTGGGGCATGAAGGAAAGTTATGAAAACATGAAACTGTTAACAAACATCCAGTACTGTAAATACACTTGGCAGATAGGTAGAGATTTAAAAGTTATTGCTATCCTCTTAGGATTGCAACTAGGTTACACCAAAATTTTGCTGTTTCCTGTGTAAATGGGACAGCAGAGATAGAAAAGATCTTTGTTAAAAAGAACTGGCCGAAGAGAGAGTCATTCATCGCAGGACAGGAGAATGTTGTTCATCCACCACTTGTAAGTTCAGACAAAATCTTACTGCCTCCTCTCCACATAAAGCTTGGTCTGATGAAGAATTTTGTAAAAGGAATGGACAGTGAGGGTAGTGGATTTATGTTCCTCAAAGAGAAGTTTCAGCAAATTACTGAGGCGAAACTAAAAGAGGGAATATTTGTTGGCCCTCAAATCAGGAAACTAATGATTTTGAAAAGAGCCTAAATGAGCTGGAATTGGCTGCTTGGCAATCTTTAAAGGAAGTTTGCATAAATTTTCTGGGAAACTACAAGTCAAAAAATTACAAAGAACTTATCAGTAATTTTACTCTAAACTATCATGCTCTGGGGTGTAATATATCTCTGAGATACACTTTTTAGGCTCCCACCTCGATTTCTTCCCGTAAAACCTTGGGACAATGAGCGACGAACATGGAGAACATTTTCACCAGGAAATTATTGAAATGGAAAGGCCCTACCAGGGAAAATGGACTCCAAATATGTTGGCAGATTATTGCTGGACACTAAAAAGAGATGTTCCTCAGGCAAAGTACAGCAGAAAATAAAGTTCGAAGACATTCTAGATATGCCATTGTAAATAATATTGCATCGTATCTCTATAAGGCTATATAAGATTTGTATGTACCTAATATTTTGTATGTACCCTGTTACTCAAATTTCATGGGTGATGGAAAAATTCTGTAATTGGATTTGAAATCAGCACATCAAATTCAATGAGAATCACCCCCAACTTCTCTTTTAACAGACAAAAACTTCAATTTTGTTGGACAGTGTAATCTCTGGCTAGGTCTGTTCAGAAAATGAGTTTCAAACATGTATTAGCATTGAACGTGAAATTCTCGAATAATCAAGTTTTGATCCTATGATCGAAATGTCAGAAATAAATCGCCTTTCAGCCTCACAAAAACATAATATTCAACGATTTTAATAAAAATCGTCTCTGGCTAGTCTGTACAGAAATTAATTTTCAAAAGGGTACCAGCATTGAACGCCTATTTCTCGAAAAATCAAGTATTCATCCTATAGTCCAAACGTCATAATTAAAACGCTTTTCAGGCCTGAAAAGCATAATAATTCATCATTTTAAGGAAAATCATCTCTGGATAGGTCTGTTCAGAAAATGACTTTCAAACGTGTACTAGCATTGAACGTGAAATTCTCGAAAATTCAAGTTTTGATCCTATAGTCGAAACGTCATAATTAAAACGCTTTTCAGGCTTTGAAAAGCATAATAATTCAACATTTTAAGGAAAATCATATTTGGGATGGTCTGTAGAGAAATGAGTTTCAAACGCATATTAGCATTGAACTTCAATTTCTCGAAAAATCAAGTTTTGATCCTATATTAGAAATGTGAAAATTAAAACTCTTTTCAGGCTCTGAAAAGCATAATAAATCAACATTTTAAGGAAAATCATCTTTGGCTGGATCTGTAGAGAAAATGAGTTTCAAACGAATATTAGCATTTAACGCGAATTTATCGAAAAATCAACGTTTGTTCATATATTCGAAATGTAATAATTAAAACGTTTTTCAGTATCTGAAAAGCATAATAATTAATCATTTTAAGGAAAATCATCTCCGGGTTGGTCTGTGGAGAAAATGTGTTTGAAACGTGTACTAGCATTGAACGCGTATTTTTCGAAAAATCAAGAATTCATCATATAGTCCAAATGTCATAATTAAAACGCTTTTATGACTCTGAAAAGCATAATAATACAACATTTTAAGGAAAATCATCTTTGGCTTGGTCTGTAGAGAAAATGAGTTTCAAACAAATATTAGCATTTAAAGCGAATTTATCGAAAAGTCAAAGTTTGTTCATATATTCAAAATGTAATAATTAAAACGCTTTTCAGGCGTTGGAAAGCATAAGAAATCAACTTTTGAAGGAAAATCATTTCTGCCTAGGTCTGTTCAGAAGATGAGTTTCAAACGTGTACTAGCATTGAACGCGTATTTCTCGAAAAATCAAGTATTCATCCTACAGTCCAAATATCATAATTAGAACGACTTTCGGTATCTGAAAAGCATTATATTTCAACATTTCAAGAAAAATCATTTCTGTGTTGGTCTGTAGGGAATTTGAGTTTCAAACGAATATTAGCTTTTAACGCGAATTTCTCGAAAAGTCAAATATTGTTCATATATTCGAAATGTAATAACTAAAACTGTTTTCAGGTTTTGAAAAGCATAATAATTCAACATTTTAATAAAAATCATCTCTGTGTTGGTCTTTGGAGAAAATAAGTTTCAAACGAATATTATCATTGAACCCGAATTTCTCGAGATATCAAGTAGTCACCCTATAGTCGAAATGTCATAATTAAAACCCTTTTAAGGCTCTAGAAGGCTTAATACTGTGCCACCCTCATCTAGGGGTTAAAATATAGAGAGCCGGCCCGGAGGGCGAAGACCAACGGTTCCAGAGGCAGAAGAGGATCATAGAGAAAATCCGAATGGCAATGGAAGCGGAAGATTTACGTCTCTAGTGGCTAATATGAGCCACTAAGAAGCGGATTGGATATCTCCGTCAAATATCCAAAACCAACTGCTGCCTTGCAGGGGTGTGGGAGCACCAAAGGATATGGGAGAAAACCCTGGAAATAAAAATCAGCCTGGTCGTTGTGCTAATTCCCCACACCAGACTAAAATTAGCGGATTAAGAGAAATAAAGGTAGCCTCGGAAAGGATGGATTTAGTTCAAAGACGACAAGCAAGGAAATGGAATATCCGAATTGGAACTTGGAATATTAAAACAATGAATGGAAAAGAAGTGGATATTGTAGGAGAAATGAAAAAGTATAAACTAGCTGTACTAGGACTAAGTGAAGTATGGAAGAAAGGCAATGGTATAATGTGCCTTGAAAGAGGATATGTGCTGAGATATGTTGGAGTAGGTAGAGGAAGAAGAGCTAAGGAGGGAGTTGGAATAATAGTTAATGAGCAAATCTAAGAAAGGGTGGAATCATGGGATCCAGTGAATTCAAGGATAATACTAGTTAGACTGAAAATGGAAGAAAGAATAACAATAATACAAGTTTATGCCCCGACAAATGATCAGGATATATTGGAGAAAGAAGTTTTCTATACTCAACAACAAAGAGTAGTGAATAAAGAGAATGAAGAGAATACTAAGGTAATATTGATGGGAGATCTTAATGGTAGAACTGGAAACAATAGGATAAGGTCACATGGTTGTATGGGATAATATGAAGGGGAAAGTGTGATAAATGAAAAGGGACAAAGATTAATAGAATTCTGTGTAGAGAACCAATTGCTACAATAAACTCCTTTTTCTAGCATAAGAAAATTCATAAAATCACTTATGAAGCTGATAGAAGGGAGGCAAAGAGTATAATAGACTATATAATTTACGCAAGAGCACTTCGATATGACTTTATGGATGTTATGGTAATTCGAAGTGCTGAATTGAGTACTGACCACAGACTGCTAATATGTATAACGAGATTTAAGAGGAATAGTAGAGAAAGAGATAGGAAGTTTGAAAAGATACAAGTAAAGCTGCTGGCTAAGGATGTTAAGAGAGAACAGTATAAGAAACTAGTAGAAGAAAAATTGAATGAATTGGAAATAAGAGGAATGGAAATTGACAGTATGTTGGAAAAATTTAAGGAAGTGATATTGTATGCAGCAATTGAAGTATGTGGCAAAGTTAGGGTGAATACAAAAAGGAAAAAAAACTAATTGGTCGACGGATGAAGTAAAGAGGAAAGTGAAAGAGAAAAAGAAAGCATGGAAGAATTACCTAGAATTAAGATGAGAGGAACATAGGTTAATATATGTGCAAAAAAGAAATGAGAGTAAATTGGCTGTAGAGGAGGCAGAGCGAAAATCATGGGAGAAGTTTGGAAATGATATTGAACAAAGTTTTGTAGAACATAGAAAGCAGTTCTGGAATATGGTTAAAAGCCTGAAAGGAAAATGGGTAAAAGCAGCAAGAGCTATAAGAAATAATAAAAATGTAGTAGTCACAGGAAGGGAGAATGTGATGGAGGAATGGAGAAAATACTATGAAGAAAAGTTCAAGGATAGGACAAATGAGCAGGAACAGGAACAGGAGAAGGATGAGAGAATAAGAAACAGAGAAGAGGAGGAGCATGTAGAAGAAGCTATGATGATAACAGAGAATGAAGTGAGAGAAGCAATTAAACGGATACGAATTGGGAAAGCTGCAGGATGGGATGGAATAACACCAGAATTTATAAAATATGGAGGACCAAGAATGGCTGAAATAATACTGAATATATTAAGGGAAGTATGGAGAACTAAGACTATACCAGAAGAGTGGAAAAGGAACATAATTGTTATAGTACACAAGAAAGGGGTTAATAAGGAATGTGATAATTATAGAGCAATATGTCTATCATCAGTGGTATATAAGATGTATACGAATATATTGGAAAGGAGGCTGTGAAAAATGATGGAGGGAAAACTTGAAGAGGAACAAGCTGGATTTAGACCTGGGAGACAGACTCAAGATCACATTTTTATATTAAGAACAATGATGGGGAAAATGCTTTACAAAAATAAAAGAATATACTTAGCATTTCTAGACTTGAAAGCGGCATTTGACTCGGTACCTAGAAAATATCTATGTGTGGCATTAGAAAGTAAGGAAGTACCTAAGGAACTTATGAAAGCAATAAGAAGTGTATATAACGATGTAAAAGGAATAGTAAGAATAGAAGGAAACGAGTGTAAGGAATTTCAAATAGAAAAAGGAATTAAACAGGGAGATAGTCTCAGTCCTTTACTTTTCATTAATGTAATGCATGAAATAACTAAAACTTGCAAAAGAAGAACCGCAAGAGTACAAATAGGATATTGGAATATGAGAGTAATACAACTGCAAGTACTGCTATATGCTGATGATATAGTTTTAATTGCTAGCAGTGAAGAGAATTTACAGAGGAGCGTAATAGAATGGGGAGAAGAACTTGCGAGAAAAGGGATGAAAATTAATATTAAGAAAAGTAAAGTTATGCAGGTGGCAAAAGGAGAAAAAGATCATGAAATAGCAATTAAATATGGAAACGATAACTTCGAAGAATTAGATGAATATGAATATTTAGGAACCATCATAACAAGTGATGGTAGGTGTGATGAAGAAATCCTAAATAGGAAAAGAAAAGCAAATACAGTATATTATCAGTTTAGTAAAACAATAATGGAAAAGAAAGAAGTGGCAGTAAAGACAAAAATGCAGCTATACAAATCAGTATTGGTCCCTACATTAACATATGGAATGGAAAGTTTCCACTTCAAGATAAACATCTGAGTAAAATTCAGGCTAGTGAAATGAAATACCTGAGAAGAGCTGTTAATAAGACTATGAGAGATAAAGTGAGGAATGATAGAATAAGAAGAGAAGTGGAACAGGAGTCGCTAGAGAAAATAATTGAAAAGAGACAGCTAAAGTGGTGGGGACATGTATTCAGAATGAATGAAGAAAAAAGGTAAATCAAATTCCAGAAATAAAGGTGCAAGGTAGGAGAGGTAAAGGAAGACCAAGGATAATGTTTGACCACAGAATGGAAAAGATTGGAAGACAATAAATATGATGAAGAGAATGATTGGAAACAGACAGTAATGGAGGACATGGATCGAGGCAACCAACCCTACGCTATGATGGCAGAAGGGGACTATAGGAAGGCATAATAATTCAACATTTTAAGGAAAATATCACTGTCCAACAATGATTTTGTTAAAAGTAAAATTTCAACGGTGCTTAATGTTTTGCCACCTGCTGATTCCGAAAATGAAGTCAGAAATTTGTCAATCACCCACCATTTTTTTGTAACAATAAAAATATAATTCTGCATTATTATTGCAGCATGCAGTCCATAATAAGCTGATTGGTAGGCAATATTTAAAATATTTTATGTCTTTGCTCCAAGAAAATCTAGAATCAGCACCTCGTCCGGTGCTTCATGGACCTGGAGTTCCCATACCTGCTCCACCAGATGACATAAGTGTAACGGAAGAAAGTGAAAGTGTTCCTAACAAATGTAGTGAATTGCATAATGATCCTGATTTTGTGGGGAGTGTTTCAACAGCTGAACCTCACTTAATAACTGAAGATGATCTTGACGATTTAGTTCGAGATCTAAAGTTAAGTAAGGGTAAAGCAGAACTGCTTGCATCGCGATTAAAAGGATGCCATTTGTTGGAGATTGACACTAGAGTTACTTTTTTTCCGGCAAAAAGACTTTGTATGTAGATATGCATGCTGAAGACAAGTACCTTGTTTTCTGTTGTAACATCTATGGTCTATTAGAGTCACTAGTTATTGTCCATAAAAGTGAAGAACGGCGTTTGATTTAGACTCTTCGAAAACAAGTTTGAAAGGAGTTCTACTGCACAATGGAAATAAATATCCAAGCATTCCCGTAGCATATTCCTGGGGCATGAAGGAAAGTTATGAAAACATGAAACTGTTAACAAACATCCAGTACTGTAAATACTCTTGGCAGATAGGTAGAGATTTAAAAGTTATTGCTATCCTCTTAGGATTGCAACTAGGTTACACCAAAATTTTGCTGTTTCCTGTGTAAATGGGACAGCAGAGATAGAAAAGATCTTTGTTAAAAAGAACTGGCCGAAGAGAGAGTCATTCATCGCAGGACAGGAGAATGTTGTTCATCCACCACTTGTAAGTTCAGACAAAATCTTACTGCCTCCTCTCCACATAAAGCTTGGTCTGATGAAGAATTTTGTAAAAGGAATGGACAGTGTGGGTAGTGGATTTATGTTCCTCAAAAAGAAGTTTCAGCAAATTACTGAGGCGAAACTAAAAGAGGGAATATTTGTTGGCCCTCAAATCAGGAAACTAATGAAAGATAATGATTTTGAAAAGAGCCTAAATGAGCTGGAATTGGCTGCTTGGCAATCTTTCAAGGAAGTTTGCATAAATTTTCTGGGAAACTGCAAGTCAGAAAATTACAAAGAACTTATCAGTAATTTTATTCTAAACTATCATGCTCTGGGGTGTAATATGTCTCTGAAATACACTTTTTAGGCTCCCACCTCGATTTCTTCCCGTAAAACCTTGGGACAATGAGCGACGAACATGGAGAACATTTTCACCAGGAAATTATTGAAATGGAAAGGCCCTACCAGGGAAAATGGACTCCAAATATGTTGGCAGATTATTGCTGGACACTAAAAAGAGATGTTCCTCAGGCAAAGTACAACAGAAAATAAAGTTCGAAGACATTCTAGATATGCCATTGTAAATAATATTGCATCGTATCTCTATAAGGCTATATAAGATTTGTATGTACCTAATATTTTGTATGTACCCTGTTACTCAAATTTCATGGGTGATGGAAAAATTCTGTAATTAGATTTGAAATCAGAACATCAAATTCAATGAGAATCATCCCCAACTTCTCTTTTAACAGACAAAACTTCAATTTTGTTGGACAGTGTAATCTCTGGCTAGGTCTGTTCAGAAAATGAGTTTCAAACATGTATTAGCATTGAACGTGAAATTCTCGAATAATCAAGTTTTGATCCTATGGTCGAAATGTCAGAAATAAATCGCCTTTCAGCCTCACAAAAACATAATATTCAACGACTTTAATAAAAATCGTCTCTGGCTAGTCTGTACAGAAATTAATTTTCAAAAGGGTACCAGCATTGAACGCCTATTTCTCGAAAAATCAAGTATTCATCCTATAGTCCAACGTCATAATTAAAACGCTTTTCAGGCTTTGAAAAGCAAAATAATTCATCATTTTAAGGAAAATTATCTCTGGATAGGTCTGTTCAGAAAATGACTTTCAAACGTGTACTTGCATTGAACGTGAAATTCTCGAAAAATCAAGTTTTGATCCTATAGTCGAAACGTCATAATTAAAACGCTTTTCAGGCTTTGAAAAGCATAATAATTCAACATTTTAAGGAAAATCATATTTGGGATGGTCTGTAGAGAAAATGAGTTTCAAACGCATATTAGCATTGAACTTCAATTTCTCGAAAAATCAAGTTTTCATCCTATATTAGAAATGTGAAAATTAAAACGCTTTTCAGGCTCTGAAAAGCATAATAAATCAACATTTTAAGGAAAATCATCTTTGGCTTGGTCTGTAGAGAAAATGAGTTTCAAACGAATATTAGCATTTAACGCGAATTTATCGAAAAATCAAGGTTTGTTCATATATTCAAAATGTAATAATTAAAACGCTTTTCAGGTCCTGGAAAGCATAATAATCTAACATTTTAAGGATAATTAGCTCTGGGTTGGTCTGTGGAGAAAATGTGTTTGAAACGTGTACTAGAATTGAACGCGCATTTCTCGAAAAATCAAGTATTCATCCTACAGTCCAAGTATCATAATTAGAACGCCTTTCGATATCTGAAAAGCATTATAATTCAACATTTCAAGGAAAATCATTTCTGTCTTGGTCTGTAGGGAATTTGAGTTTCAAACGAATATTAGCATTTAACGCGAATTTCTCGAAAAGTCAAATTTTGTTCATATATTCGAAATGTAATAACTAAAACTGTTTTCAGGTTTTGAAAAGCATAATAATTCAACATTTTAATAAAAATCATCTCTGTGTTGGTCTTTGCAGAAAATAAGTTTCAAACGAATATTATCATTTAACCCGACTTTCTCGAGATATCAAGTAGTCATCCTATAGTCGAAATGTCATAATTAAAACACTTTTAAGACTCTAGAAGGCTTAATACTGTGCCACCCTCATCTAGGGGTTAAAATATAGAGAGCCGGCCCGGAGGGCTAAGACCAACGGTTCCAGAGGCAGAGAGTATCATAGAGAGAATCCGAACGTCAATGGAAGGGGAAGATTTACGTCCTTAGTGGCCAATATGAGCCACTAAGAAGCGGATTGGATATCTCCGTCAAATATCCAAAACCAACAGCTGGCTTGCAGGGGTGTGGGAGCACCAAAGGATATGGGAGAAAACCCTGGAAATAAAAATCAGCCTGGTCGTTGTGCTAATCCCCCCCACCAGACTAAAATTAGCGGATTAAGAGAAATAAAGGTAGCCTCGGAAAGGATGGATTTAGTTCAAAGACGACAAGCAAAAAAATGGAATATCCGAATTGGAACTTGGACTATTAAAACAATGAATGGAAAAGAAGTGGATATTGTAGGAGAAATGAAAAAGTATAAACTAGCTGTACTAGGACTAAGTGAAGTATGGAAGAAAGGCAATGGTATAATGTGCCTTGAAAGAGTATATTTGCTGAGATATGTTGGAGTAGGTAGAGGAAGAAGAGCTAAGGAGGGAGTTGTAATAATAGTTAATGAGCAAATGGAAGAAAGGGTGGAATCATGGGATCCAGTGAATTCAAGGATAATACTAGTTAGACTGAAAATGGAAGAAAGAATAACAATAATACAAGTTTATGCCCCGACAAATGATCAGGACATATTGGAGAAAGAAGTTTTCTATACTCAACAACAAGGAGTAGTGAATAAAGAGAATGAAGAGAATACTAAGGTAATATTGATGGGAGATCTTAATGGTAGAACTGGAAACAATAGGATAAGGTCACATTGTTGTATGGGACCATATGAAGGGGAAAGTGTGATAAATGAAAAGGGACTAAAATTAATAGAATTCTGTGTAGAGAACCAATTGCTACAAGGAAACTCCTTTTTCCAGCATAAGAAAATTCATAAAATCACTTATGAAGCTGATAGAAGGGAGGCAAAGAGTATAATAGACTATATAATTTACGCAAGAGCACTTCGATATGACTTTATGGATGTTATGGTAATTCGAAGTGCTGAATTGAGTACTGACCACAGACTGCTAATATGTATAACGAGATTTAAGAGGAATAGTAGAGAAAGAGATAGGAAGTTTGAAAAGATACAAGTAAAGCTGCTGGCTAAGGATGTTAAGAGAGAACAGTATAAGAAACTAGTAGAAGAAAAATTGAATGAATTGGAAATAAGAGGAATGGAAATTGACAGTATGTTGGAAAAATTTAAGGAAGTGATATTGTATGCAGCAATTGAAGTATGTGGCAAAGTTAGGGTGAATACAAAAAGGAAAAAAACTAATTGGTCGACGGATGAAGTAAAGAGGAAAGTGAAAGAGAAAAAGAAAGCATGGAAGAATTACCTAGAATTAAGATGAGAGGAACATAGGTTAATATATGTGCAAAAAAGAAATGAGAGTAAATTGGCTGTAGAGGAGGCAAAGCGAAAATCATGGGAGAAGTTTGGAAATGATATTGAACATAGAAAGCAGTTCTGGAATATGGTTAAAAGCCTGAAAGGAAAATGGGTAAAAGCAGCAAGAGCTATAAGAAATAAGGAAAATGTAGTAGTCATAGGAAGGGAGAATGTGATGGAGGAATGGAGAAAATACTTTGAAGAAAAGTTCAAGGATAGGACAAATGAGCAGGAACAGGAACAGGAGAAGGATGAGAGAATAAGGAACAGAGAAGAGGAGGAGCATGTAGAAGAAGATATGATGATAACAGAGAATGAAGTGAGAGAAGCAATTAAACGGATACGAATTGGGAAAGCTGCAGGATGGGATGGAATAGCACCAGAATTTATAAAATATGGAGGACCTAGAATGGCTGAAATAATACTGAGTATATTAAGGGAAGTATGGAGAACTAAGACTATACCAGAAGAGTGGAAAAGGAACATAATTGTTATAGTACACAAGAAAGTGGGTAATAAGGAATGTGATAATTATAGAGCAATATGTCTATCATCAGTGGTATATAAGATGTATACGAATATATTGGAAAGGAGGCTGTGAAAAATCATGGAGGGAAAACTTGAAGAGGAACAATCTGGATTTAGACCTGGGAGACAGACTCAAGATCACATTTTTATATTAAGAACAATGATGTGAAAATGCTGGACAAAAATAAAAGAATATACTTAGCATTTCTAGACTTGAAAGCGGCATTTGACTCGGTACCTAGAAAATATCTATGTGAGGCATTAGAAAGTAAGGAAGTACCTAAGGAACTTATGAAAGCAATAAGAAGTGTATATAACGATGTAAAAGGAATAGTAAGAATAGAAGGAAACGAGTGTAAGGAATTTCAAATAGAAAAAGGAATTAAACAGGGAGATAGTCTCAGTCCTTTACTTTTCATTAATGTAATTAATGAAATAACTAAAACTTGCAAAAGAAGAACCCCAAGAGTACAAATAGGATATTGGAATATGAGAGTAATACAACTGCAAGTACTGCTATATGCTGATGATATAGTTTTAATTGCTAGCAGTGAAGAGAATTTACAGAGGAGCGTAATAGAATGGGGAGAAGAACTTGCGAGAAAAGGGATGAAGATTAATATTAAGAAAAGTAAAGTTATGCAGGTGGCAAAAGGAGAAAAAGATCATGAAATAGCAATTAGATATCGAAACGATAACTTCGAAGAAGTAGATGAATATGAATATTTAGGAACCATCATAACAAGTGATGGTAGGTGTGATGAAGAAATCCTAAATAGGAAAAGAAAAGCAAATACAGTATATTATCAGTTTAGTAAAACAATAATGGAAAAGAAAGAAGTGGCAGTAAAGACAAAAATGCAGCTATACAAATCAGTATTGGTCCCTACATTAACATATGGAATGGAAAGTTTACCATTTCAAGATAAACATCTGAGTAAAATTCAGGCTAGTGAAATGAAATACCTGAGAAGAGCTGTTAATAAGACTATGAGAGATAAAGTGAGGAATGATAGAATAAGAAGAGAAGTGGAACAGGAGTCGCTAGAGAAAATAATTGAAAAGAGACAGCTAAAGTGGTGGGGACATGTATTCAGAATGAATGAAGAAAAAAGGTAAATCAAATTCCAGAAGTAAAGGTGCAAGGTAGGAGAGGTAAAGGAAGACCAAGGATAATGTTTGACCACAGAATGGAAAAGATTGGAAGACAATAAATATGATGAAGAGAAGTAATGGAGGACATGGATCGAGGCAACCAACCCTACGCTATGATGGCAGAAGGGGACTATAGGAAGGCATAATAATTCAACATTTTAAGGAAAATATCACTGTCCAACAATGATTTTGTTAAAAGTAAAATTTCAACGGTGCTTAATGTTTTGCCACCTGCTGATTCCGAAAATGAAGTCAGAAATTTGTCAATCACCCACCATTTTTTTGTAACAATAAAAATATAATTCTGCATTATTATTGCAGCATGCAGTCCATAATAAGCTGATTGGTATGCAATATTTAAAATATTTTATGTCTTTGCTCCAAGAAAATCTAGAATCAGCACCTCGTCCGGTGCTTCATGGACCTGGAGTTCCCATACCTGCTCCACCAGATGACATAAGTGTAACGGAAGAAAGTGAAAGTGTTCCTAACAAATGTAGTGAATTGCATAATGATCCTGATTTTGTGGGGAGTGTTTCAACAGCTGAACCTCACTTAATAACTGAAGATGATCTTGACGATTTAGTTCGAGATCTAAAGTTAAGTAAGGGTAAAGCAGAACTGCTTGCATCGCGATTAAAAGGATGCCATTTGTTGGAGATTGACACTAGAGTTACTTTTTTTCCGGCAAAAAGACTTTGTATGTAGATATGCATGCTGAAGACAAGTACCTTGTTTTCTGTTGTAACATCTATGGTCTATTAGAGTCACTAGTTATTGTCCATAAAAGTGAAGAACGGCGTTTGATTTAGACTCTTCGAAAACAAGTTTGAAAGGAGTTCTACTGCACAATGGAAATAAATATCCAAGCATTCCCGTAGCATATTCCTGGGGCATGAAGGAAAGTTATGAAAACATGAAACTGTTAACAAACATCCAGTACTGTAAATACTCTTGGCAGATAGGTAGAGATTTAAAAGTTATTGCTATCCTCTTAGGATTGCAACTAGGTTACACCAAAATTTTGCTGTTTCCTGTGTAAATGGGACAGCAGAGATAGAAAAGATCTTTGTTAAAAAGAACTGGCCGAAGAGACAGGACAGGAGAATGTTGTTCATCCACCACTTGTAAGTTCAGACAAAATCTTACTGCCTCCTCTCCACATAAAGCTTGGTCTGATGAAGAATTTTGTAAAAGGAATGGACAGTGTGGGTAGTGGATTTATGTTCCTCAAAAAGAAGTTTCAGCAAATTATTGAGGCGAAACTAAAAGAGGGAATATTTGTTGGCCCTCAAATCAGGAAACTAATGAAAGATAATGATTTTGAAAAGAGCCTAAATGAGCTGGAATTGGCTGCTTGGCAATCTTTAAAGGAAGTTTGCATAAATTTTCTGGGAAACTACAAGTCAGAAAATTACAAAGAACTTATCAGTAATTTTATTCTAAACTATCATGCTCTGGGGTGTAATATGTCTCTGAGATACACTTTTTAGGCTCCCACCTCGATTTCTTCCCGTAAAACCTTGGGACAATGAGCGACGAACATGGAGAACATTTTCACCAGGAAATTGGTGAAATGGAAAGGCCCTACCAGGGAAAATGGACTCCAAATATGTTGGCAGATTATTGCTGGACACTAAAAAGAGATGTTCCTCAGGCAAAGTACAACAGAAAATAAAGTTCGAAGACATTCTAGATATGCCATTGTAAATAATATTGCATCGTATCTCTATAAGGCTATATAAGATTTGTATGTACCTAATATTTTGTATGTACCCTGTTACTCAAATTTCATGGGTGATGGAAAAATTCTGTAATTAGATTTGAAATCAGCACATCAAATTCAATGAGAATCATCCCCAACTTCTCTTTTAACAGACAAAACTTCAATTTTGTTGGACAGTGTAATCTCTGGCTAGGTCTGTTCAGAAAATGAGTTTCAAACATGTATTAGCATTGAACGTGAAATTCTCGAATAATCAAGTTTTGATCCTATGGTCGAAATGTCAGAAATAAATCGCCTTTCAGCCTCACAAAAACATAATATTCAACGACTTTAATAAAAATCGTCTCTGGCTAGTCTGTACAGAAATTAATTTTCAAAAGGGTACCAGCATTGAACGCCTATTTCTCGAAAAATCAAGTATTCATCCTATAGTCCAACGTCATAATTAAAACGCTTTTCAGGCTTTGAAAAGCAAAATAATTCATCATTTTAAGGAAAATTATCTCTGGATAGGTCTGTTCAGAAAATGACTTTCAAACGTGTACTTGCATTGAACGTGAAATTCTCCAAAAATCAAGTTTTGATCCTATAGTCGAAACGTCATAATTAAAACGCTTTTCAGGCTTTGAAAAGCATAATAATTCAACATTTTAAGGAAAATCATATTTGGGATGGTCTGTAGAGAAAATGAGTTTCAAACGCATATTAGCATTGAACTTCAATTTCTCGAAAAATCAAGTTTTGATCCTATATTAGAAATGTGAAAATTAAAACGCTTTTCAGGCTCTGAAAAGCATAATAATCTAACATTTTAAGGATAATTAGCTCTGGGTTGGTCTGTGGAGAAAATGTGTTTGAAACGTGTACTAGAATTGAACGCGCATTTCTCGAAAAATCAAGTATTCATCCTACAGTCCAAATATCATAATTAGAACGCCTTTCGATATCTGAAAAGCATTATAATTCAACATTTCAAGGAAAATCATTTCTGTCTTGGTCTGTAGGGAATTTGAGTTTCAAACGAATATTAGCATTTAACGCGAATTTCTCGAAAAGTCAAATTTTGTTCATATATTCGAAATGTAATAACTCAAACTGTTTTCAGGTTTTGAAAAGCATAATAATTCAACATTTTAATAAAAATCATCTCTGTGTTGGTCTTTGCAGAAAATAAGTTTCAAACGAATATTATCATTTAACCCGACTTTCTCGAGATATCAAGTAGTCATCCTATAGTCGAAATGTCATAATTAAAACACTTTTAAGACTCTAGAAGGCTAATACTGTGCCACCCTCATCTAGGGGTTAAAATATAGAGAGCCGGCCCAGAGGGCTAAGACCAACGGTTCCAGAGGCAGAAGAGTATCATAGAGAGCATCCGAACGTCAATGGAAGGGGAAGATTTACGTCCTTAGTGGCCAATATGAGCCACTAAGAAGCGGATTGGATATCTCCGTCAAATATCCAAAACCAACTGCTGGCTTGCAGGGGTGTGGGAGCACCAAAGGATATGGGAGAAAACCCTGGAAATAAAAATCAGCCTGGTCGTTGTGCTAATCCCCCCCCCCCAAGACTAAAATTAGCGGATTAAGAGAAATAAAGGTAGCCTCGGAAAGGATGGATTTAGTTCAAAGACGACAAGCAAGGAAATGGAATATCCGAATTGGAACTTGGAATATTAAAACAATGAATGGAAAAGAAGTGGATATTGTAGGAGAAATGAAAAAGTATAAACTAGCTGTACTAGGACTAAGTGAAGTATGGAAGAAAGGCAATGGTATAATGTGCCTTGAAAGAGGATATTTGCTGAGATATGTTGGAGTAGGTAGAGGAAGAAGAGCTAAGGAGGGAGTTGTAATAATAGTTAATGAGCAAATGGAAGAAAGGGTGGAATCATGGGATCCAGTGAATTCAAGGATAATACTAGTTAGACTGAAAATGGAAGAAAGAATAACAATAATACAAGTTTATGCCCCGACAAATGATCAGGACATATTGGAGAAAGAAGTTTTCTATACTCAACAACAAGGAGTAGTGAATAAAGAGAATGAAGAGAATACTAAGGTAATATTGATGGGAGATCTTAATGGTAGAACTGGAAACAATAGGATAAGGTCACATTGTTGTATGGGACCATATGAAGGGGAAAGTGTGATAAATGAAAAGGGACAAAGATTAATAGAATTCTGTGTAGAGAACCAATTGCTACAAGGAAACTCCTTTTTCCAGCATAAGAAAATTCATAAAATCACTTATGAAGCTGATAGAATGGAGGCAAAGAGTATAATAGACTATATAATTTACGCAAGAGCACTTGGATATGACTTTATGGATGTTATGGTAATTCGAAGTGCTGAATTGAGTACTGACCACAGACTCCTAATATGTATAACGAGATTTAAGAGGAATAGTAGAGAAAGAGATAGGAAGTTTGAAAAGATACAAGTAAAGCTGCTGGCTAAGGATGTTAAGAGAGAACAGTATAAGAAACTAGTAGAAGAAAAATTGAATGAATTGGAAATAAGAGGAATGGAAATTGACAGTATGTTGGAAAAATTTAAGGAAGTGATATTGTATGCAGCAATTGAAGTATGTGGCAAAGTTAGGGTGAATACAAAAAGGAAAAAAACTAATTGGTCGACGGATGAAGTAAAGAGGAAAGTGAAAGAGAAAAAGAAAGCATGGAAGAATTACCTAGAATTAAGATGAGAGGAACATAGGTTAATATATGTGCAAAAAGAAATGAGAGTAAATTGGCTGTAGAGGAGGCAAAGCGAAAATCATGGGAGAAGATTGGAAATGATATTGAACATAGAAAGCAGTTCTGGAATATGGTTAAAAGCCTGAAAGGAAAATGGGTAAAAGCAGCAGGAGCTATAAGAAATAAGGAAAATGTACTAGTCATAGGAAGGGAGAATGTGATGGAGAAAATACTATGAAGAAAAGTTCAAGGATAGGACAAATGAGCAGGAACAGGAACAGGAGAAGGATGAGAGAATAAGGAACAGAGAAGAGGAGGAGCATGTAGAAGAAGATATGATGATAACAGAGAATGAAGTGAGAGAAGCAATTAAACGGATACGAATTGGGAAAGCTGCAGGATGGGATGGAATAGCACCAGAATTTATAAAATATGGAGGACCTAGAATGGCTGAAATAATACTGAATATATTAAGGGAAGTATGGAGAACTAAGACTATACCAGAAGAGTGGAAAAGGAACATAATTGTTATAGTACACAAGAAAGGGGGTAATAAGGAATGTGATAATTATAGAGCAATATGTCTATCATCAGTGGTATATAAGATGTATACGAATATATTGGAAAGGAGGCTGTGAAAAATCATGGAGGGAAAAATTAAAGAGGAACAAGCTGGATTTAGACCTGGGAGACAGACTCAAGTTCACATTTTTATATTAAGAACAGTGATGGGGAAAATGCTTTACAAAAATAAAAGAATATACTTAGCATTTCTAGACTTGAAAGCGGCATTTGACTCGGTACCTAGAAAATATCTATGTGTGGCATTAGAAAGTAAGGAAGTACCTAAGGAACTTGTGAAAGCAGTAAGAAGTGTATATAACGATGTAAAAGGAATAGTAAGAATAGAAGGAAACGAGTGTAAGGAATTTCAAATAGAAAAAGGAATTAAACAGGGAGATAGTCTCAGTCCTTTACTTTTCATTAATGTAATGGATGAAATAACTAAAACTTGCAAAAGAAGAACCCCAAGAGTACAAATACGATATTGGAATATGAGAGTAATACAACTGCAAGTACTGCTATATGCTGATGATATAGTTTTAATTGCTAGCAGTGAAGAGAATTTACAGAGGAGCGTAATAGAATGGGGAGAAGAACTTGCGAGAAAAGGGATGAAGATTAATATTAAGAAATGTAAAGTTATGCAGGTGGCAAAAGGAGAAAAAGATCATGAAATAGCAATTAAATATGGAAACGATAACTTCGAAGAAGTAGATGAATATGAATATTTAGGAACCATCATAACAAGTGATGGTAGGTGTGATGAAGAAATCCTAAATAGGAAAAAAAAAGCAAATACAGTATATTATCAGTTTACTAAAACAATAATGAAAAGAAAGAAGTGGCAGTAAAGACAAAAATGCAGCTATACAAATCAGTATTGGTCCCTACATTAACATATGGAATGGAAAGTTTGCCACTTCAAGATAAACATCTGAGTAAAATTCAGGCTAGTGAAATGAAATACCTGAGAAGAGCTGTTAATAAGACTATGAGAGATAAAGTGATGAATGATAGAATAAGAAGAGAAGTGGAACAGGAGTCGCTAGAGAAAATAATTGAAAATAGACAGCTAAAGTGGTGGGGACATGTATTCAGAATGAATGAAGAAAAAAGGTAAATCAAATTCCAGAAGTAAAGGTGCAAGGTAGGAGAGGTAAAGGAAGACCAAGGATAATGTTTGACCACAGAATGGAAAAGATTGGGAGACAATAAATATGATGAAGAGAATGATGGGAAACAGACAGTAATGGAGGACATGGATCGAGGCAACCAACCCTACGCTATGATGGCAGAAGGGGACTATAGGAAGGCATAATAATTCAACATTTTAAGGAAAATATCACTGTCCATCAATGATTTTGTTAAAAGTAAAATTTCAACGGTGCTTAATGTTTTGCCACCTGCTGATTCCGAAAATGAAGTCAGAAATTTGTCAATCACCCACCATTTTTTTGTAACAATAAAAATATAATTCTGCATTATTATTGCAGCATGCAGTCCATAATAAGCTGATTGGTAGGCAATATTTAAAATATTTTATGTCTTTGCTCCAAGAAAATCTAGAATCAGCACCTCGTCCGGTGCTTCATGGACCTGGAGTTCCCATACCTGCTCCACCAGATGACATAAGTGTAACGGAAGAAAGTGAAAGTGTTCCTAACAAATGTAGTGAATTGCATAATGATCCTGATTTTGTGGGGAGTGTTTCAACAGCTGAACCTCACTTAATAACTGAAGATGATCTTGACGATTTAGTTCGAGATCTAAAGTTAAGTAAGGGTAAAGCAGAACTGCTTGCATCGCGATTAAAAGGATGCCATTTGTTGGAGATTGACACTAGAGTTACTTTTTTTCCGGCAAAAAGACTTTGTATGTAGATATGCATGCTGAAGACAAGTACCTTGTTTTTTGTTGTAACATCTATGGTCTATTAGAGTCACTAGTTATTGTCCATAAAAGTGAAGAACGGCGTTTGTTTTTAGACTCTTCGAAAACAAGTTTGAAGGGAGTTCTACTGCATTCCCGTAGCATATTCCTGGGGCATGAAGGAAAGTTATGAAAACATGAAACTGTTAACAAACATCCAGTACTGTAAATACTCTTGGCAGATAGGTAGAGATTTAAAAGTTATTGCTATCCTCTTAGGATTGCAACTAGGTTACACCAAAATTTTGCTGTTTCCTGTGTAAATGGGACAGCAGAGATAGAAAAGATCTTTGTTAAAAAGAACTGGCCGAAGAGAGAGTCATTGATCGCAGGACAGGAGAATGTTGTTCATCCACCACTTGTAAGTTCAGACAAAATCTTACTGCCTCCTCTCCACATAAAGCTTGGTCTGATGAAGAATTTTGTAAAAGGAATGGACAGTGAGGGTAGTGGATTTATGTTCCTCAAAGAGAAGTTTCAGCAAATTACTGAGGCGAAACTAAAAGAGGGAATATTTGTTGGCCCTCAAATCAGGAAACTAATGAAAGATAATGATTTTGAAAAGAGCCTAAATGAGCTGGAATTGGCTGCTTGGCAATCTTTCAAGGAAGTTTGCATAAATTTTCTCGGAAACTACAAGTCAGAAAATTACAAAGAACTTATCAGTAATTTTATTCTAAACTATCATGCTCTGGGGTGTAATATGTCTCTGGGATACACTTTTTAGGCTCCCACCTCGATTTCTTCCCGTAAAACCTTGGGACAATGAGCGACGAACATGGAGAACATTTTCACCAGGAAATTATTGAAATGGAAAGGCCCTACCAGGGAAAATGGACTCCAAATATGTTGGCAGATTATTACTGGACACTAAAAAGAGATGTTCCTCAGGCAAAGTACAGCAGAAAATAAAGTTCGAAGACATTCTAGATATGCCATTGTAAATAATATTGCATCGTATCTCTATAAGGCTATATAAGATTTGTATGTACCCTGTTACTCAAATTTCATGGCTGATGGAAAAATTCTGTAATTAGATTTGAAATCAGCACATCAAATTCAATGAGAATCACCCCCAACTTCTCTTTTAACAGACAAAAACTTCAATTTTGTTGGACAGTGTAATCTCTGGCTAGGTCTGTTCAGAAAATGAGTTTCAAACATGTATTAGCATTGAACGTGAAATTCTCGAATAATCAAGTTTTGATCCTATGGTCGAAATGTCAGAAATAAATCGCCTTTCAGCCTCTCAAAAACATAATATTCAACGATTTTAATAAAAATCGTCTCTGGCTAGTCTGTACAGAAATTAATTTTCCAAAGGGTATCAGCATTGAACGCCTATTTCTCGAAAAATAAGTTTTGATCCTATAGTCGAAACGTCATAATTAAAACGCTTTTGAGGCTTTGAAAAGCATAATAATTCAACATTTTAAGGAAAATCATCTTTGGCTTGGTCTGTAGAGAAAATGAGTTTCAAACGAATATTAGCATTTAACGCGATTTTATCGAAAAATCAAAGTTTGTTCATATATTCGAAATGTAATAATTAAAACGTTTTTCAGTATCTGAAAAGCATAATAATTCATCATTTTAAGGAAAATCATCTCCGGGTTGGTCTGTGGAGAAAATGTGTTTGAAACGTGCACTAGCATTGAACGCGTATTTTTCGAAAAATCAAGAATTCATCATATAGTCCAAATGTCATAATTAAAACGCTTTTCAGTCTCTGAAAAGCATAATAATTCAACATTTTAAGGAAAATCATCTATGGCTTGGTCTGTAGAGCAAATTAGTTTCAAACAAATATTAGCATTTAAAGCGAATTTATCGAAAAATCAAAGTTTGTTCATATATTCAAAATGTAATAATTAAAACGCTTTTCAGGTCCTGGAAAGCATAATAATTTAACATTTTAAGGATAATTAGCTCTGGGTTGGTCTGTGGAGAAAATGTGTTTCAAACTTGTACTAGAATTGAACGCGCATTTCTCGAAAAATCAAGTATTCATCCTTTAGTCCAAATATCATAATTAAAACGCTGTCCAGTCTCTGAAAAGCATAATAATTCAACATTTTAAAGAAAATCATCTTTGGCTTGGTCTGTAGATAAATTGAGTTTCAAACGAATATTAGCATTTCACGCTAATTTCTGGAAAAATTAAATTTTGTTCATATATTTCAAATGTAATAATTAAAACGCTTTTCCGGCGTTGAAAAGCATAAGAAATCAACTCTTGAAGGAAAATCATCTCTGGTTAGGTCTGTTCAAAAAATGAGTTTCAAACGTGTACTAGCATTGAAAGCGTATTTCTCGATAAATCAAGTATTCATCCTACATCAAAATATCATAATTAGAACGCCTTTCGGTATCTGAAAAGCATTATAATTCAACATTTCAAGAAAAATCATTTCTGTCTTGGTCTGTAGGGAATTTGAGTTTCAAACGAATATTAGCATTTAATTCGAATTTCTCGAAAAGTCAAATTTTGTTCATATTTTCGAAATGTAATAACTAAAACTGTTTTCAGGTTTTGAAAAGCATAATAATTCAACATTTTAATAAAAATCATCTCTGTGTTGGTCTTTGGAGAAAATAAGTTTCAAACGAATATTATCATTTAACCCGAATTTCTCGAGATATCAAGTAGTCATCCCATAGTCGAAATGTCATAATTAAACACTTTTAAGGCTCTAGAAGGCTTAATACTGTGCCACCCTCATCTAGGGGTTAAAATATAGAGAGCCAGCCCGGAGGGCGAAGACCAACGGTTCCAGAGGCAGAAGAGGATCATAGAGAAAATCCGAACGGCAATGAATGAGGAAGATTTACGTCTTTAGTGGCCAATATGAGCCACTAAGAAGCGGATTGGATATCTCCGTCAAATATCCAAAACCAACTGCTGCCTTGCAGGGGTGTGGGAGCACCAGAGGATATGGGAGAAAACCCTGGAAATAAAAATCAGCCTGGTCGTTGTGCTAATCCCCCACACCAGACTAAAATTAGCGGATTAAGAGAAATAAAGGTAGCCTCGGAAAGGATGGATTTAGTTCAAAGACGACAAGCAAGGAAATGGAATATCCGAATTGGAACTTGGAATATTAAAACAATGAATGGAAAAGAAGTGGATATTGTAGGAGAAATGAAAAAGTATAAACTAGCTGTACTAGGACTAAGTGAAGTATGGAAGAAAGGCAATGGTATAATGTGCCTTGAAAGAGGATATGTGCTGAGATATGTTGGAGTAGGTAGAGGAAGAAGAGCTAAGGAGGGAGTTGGAATAATAGTTAATGAGCAAATGGAAGAAAGGGTGGAATCATGGGATCCAGTGAATTCAAGGATAATACTAGTTAGACTGAAAATGGAAGAAAGAATAACAATAATACAAGTTTATGCCCCGACAAATGATCAGGACATATTGGAGAAAGAAGTTTTCTATACTCAACAACAAAGAGTAGTGAATAAAGAGAATGAAGAGAATACTAAGGTAATATTGATGGGAGATCTTAATGGTAGAACTGGAAAAAATAGGATAAGATCACATGGTTGTATGGGACCATATGAAGGGGAGAGTGTGATAAATGAAAAGGGACAAAGATTAATAGAATTCTGGGTAGAGAACCAATTGCTACAAGGAAACTCCTTTTTCCAGCATAAGAAAATTCATAAAATCACTTATGAAGCTGATAGAAGGGAGGCAAAGAGTATAATAGACTATATAATTTACGCAAGAGCACTTGGATATGACTTTATGGATGTTAAGGTAATTCGAAGTGCTGAATTGAGTACTGACCACAGACTCCTAATATGTATAACGAGATTTAAGAGGAATAGTAGAGAAAGAGATAGGAAGTTTGAAAAGATACAAGTAAAGCTGCTGGCTAAGGATGTTAAGAGAGAACAGTATAAGAAACTAGTAGAAGAAAAATTGAATGAATTGGAAATAAGAGGAATGGAAATTGACAGTATGTTGGAAAAATTTAAGCAAGTGATCGTGTATGCAGCAATTGAAGTATGTGGCAAAGTTAGGGTGAATACAAAAAGGAAAAAAAACTAATTGGTCGACGGATGAAGTAAAGAGGAAAGTGAAAGAGAAAAAGAAAGCATGGAAGAATTACCTAGAATAAAGATGAGAGGAACATAGGTTAATATATGTTCCAAAAAGAAATGAGAGTAAATTGGCTGTAGAGGAGGCAAAGCGAAAATCATGGGAGAAGTTTGGAAATGATATTGAACAAAGTTTTGTAGAACATAGAAAGCAGTTCTGGAATATGGTTAAAAGCCTGAAAGGAAAATGGGTAAAAGCAGCAAGAGCTATAAGAAATAATAAAAATGTAGTAGTCACAGGAAGGGAGAATGTGATGGAGGAATGGAGAAAATACTATGAATTAAAGTTCAAGGATAGGACAAATGAGCAGGAACAGGAACAGGAGAAGGATGAGAGAATAAGGAACAGAGAAGAGGAGGAGCATGTAGAAGAAGATATGATGATAACAGAGAATGAAGTGAGAGAAGCAATTAAACGGATACGAATTGGGAAAGCTGCAGGATGGGATGGAATAGCACCAGAATTTATAAAATATGGAGGACCAAGAATGGCTGAAATAATACTGAATATATTAAGGGAAGTATGGAGAACTAAGACTATAACAGAAGAGTGGAAATAGAACATAATTGTTATAGTACACAAGAAAGAGGGTAATAAAGAATGTGATAATTATAGAGCAATATGTGTGCGCCTAATTTAATGGATAGAGCAATATGTCTATCATCAGTGGTATATAAGATGTATACGAATATATTGGAAAGGAGGCTGTGAAAAATTATGGAGGGAAAACTTGAAGAGGAACAAGCTGGATTTAGACCTTGGAGACAGACTCAAGTTCACATTTTTATATTAAGAACAGTGATGGGGAAAATGCTTTACAAAAATAAAAGAATATACTTAGCATTTCTAGACTTGAAAGCGGCATTTGACTCGGTACCTAGAAAATATCTATGTGAGGCATTAGAAAGTAAGGAAGTACCTAAGGAACTTATGAAAGCAATAAGAAGTGTATATAACGATGTAAAAAGAATAGTAAGAATAGAAGGAAACGAGTGTAAGGAATTTCAAATAGAAAAAGGAATTATTAATGTAATGGATGAAATAACTAAAACTTGCAAAAGAAGAACCCCAAGAGTACAAATACGATATTGGAATATGAGAGTAATACAACTGCAAGTACTGCTATATGCTGATGATATAGTTTTAATTGCTAGCAGTGAAGAGAATTTACAGAGGAGCGTAATACAATGGGGAGAAGAACTTGCGAGAAAAGGGATGAAGATTAATATTAAGAAATGTAAAGTTATGCAGGTGGCAAAAGGAGAAAAAGATCATGAAATAGCAATTAAATATGGAAACCATAACTTCGAAGAAGTAGATGAATATGAATATTTAGGAACCATCATAACAAGTGATGGTAAGTGTGATGAAGAAATCCTAAATAGGAAAAAAAAAAGCAAATACAGTATATTATCAGTTTACTAAAACAATAATGGAAAAGAAAGAAGTGGCAGTAAAGACAAAAATGCAGCTATACAAATCAGTATTGATCCCTACATTAACATATGGAATGGAAAGTTTACCACTTCAAGATAAACATCTGAGTAAAATTCAGGCTAGTGAAATGAAATACCTGAGAAGAGCTGTTAATAAGACTATGAGAGATAAAGTGAGGAATGATAGAATAAGAAGAGAAGTGGAACAGGAATCGCTAGAGAAAATAATTGAAAAGAGACAGCTAAAGTGGTGGGGACATGTATTCAGAATGAATGAAGAAAAAAGGTAAATCAAATTCCAGAAGTAAAGGTGCAAGGTAGGAGAGGTAAAGGAAGACCAAGGATAATGTTTGACCACAGAATGGAAAAGATTGGAAGACAATAAATATGATGAAGAGAAGTAATGGAGGACATGGATCGAGGCAACCAACCCTACGCTATGATGGCAGAAGGGGACTATAGGAAGGCATAATAATTCAACATTTTAAGGAAAATATCACTGTCCAACAATGATTTTGTTAAAAGTAAAATTTCAACGGTGCTTAATGTTTTGCCACCTGCTGATTCCGAAAATGAAGTCAGAAATTTGTCAATCACCCACCATTTTTTTGTAACAATAAAAATATAATTCTGCATTATTATTGCAGCATGCAGTCCATAATAAGCTGATTGGTAGGCAATATTTAAAATATTTTATGTCTTTGCTCCAAGAAAATCTAGAATCAGCACCTCATCCGGTGCTTCATGGACCTGGAGTTCCCATACCTGCTCCACCAGATGACATAAGTGTAACGGAAGAAAGTGAAAGTGTTCCTAACAAATGTAGTGAATTGCATAATGATCCTGATTTTGTGGGGAGTGTTTCAACAGCTGAACCTCACTTAATAACTGAAGATGATCTTGACGATTTAGTTCGAGATCTAAAGTTAAGTAAGGGTAAAGCAGAACTGCTTGCATCGCGATTAAAGGATGCCATTTGTTGGAGATTGACACTAGAGTTACTTTTTTTCCGGCAAAAAGACTTTGTATGTAGATATGCATGCTGAAGACAAGTACCTTGTTTTCTGTTGTAACATCTATGGTCTATTAGAGTCACTAGTTATTGTCCATAAAAGTGAAGAACGGCGTTTGTTTTTAGACTCTTTGAAAACAAGTTTGAAGGGAGTTCTACTGCATTCCCGTAGCATATTCCTGGGGCATGAAGGAAAGTTATGAAAACATGAAACTGTTAACAAACATCCAGTACTGTAAATACTCTAGGCAGATAGGTAGAGATTTAAAAGTTATTGCTAAGTGGCCGCGGTGGCTCAGTCGGTAACGCGTCTGACTACCATGCTAAAGGTCCCGGGTTCGATCCCCGGCCGGTTCAAATCCGGGAACTTTTCTAACGGTGGAAGCGGCCCCGGCGCCCACCCAGCGTCGAATAACATGGGTACCTGGGGGAAACCCTGGGGGGTAAAGGCGGTCAGGGGCGTGATGCTGATCACATCACCCCCACCCACGACCGGATCAAGAAAGTGTGGGGCGTTACCCCCACACCCCCTATACGCCTTCATGGCGTGGTGCTAAGCACAGGGGAACACTTTACCTTTTTTTTTTGCTATCCTCTTAGGATTGCAACTAGGTTACACCAAAATTTTGCTGTTTCCTGTGTAAATGGGACAGCAGAGATAGAAAAGTTCTTTGTTAAAAAGAACTGGCCGAAGAGAGAGTCATTCATCGCAGGAAAGGAGAATGTTGTTCATCCACCACTTGTAAGTTCAGACAAAATCTTACTGCCTCCTCTCCACATAAAGCTTGGTCTGATGAAGAATTTTGTAAAAGGAATGGACAGTGAGGGTAGTGGATTTATGTTCCTCAAAGAGAAGTTTCAGCAAATTACTGAGGCGAAACTAAAAGAGGGAATATTTGTTGGCCCTCAAATCATACTAGAATCAAACTAATGAAAGATAATGATTTTGAAAAGAGCCTAAATGAGCTGGAATTGGCTGCTTGGCAATCTTTCAAGGAAGTTTGCATAAATTTTCTCGGAAACTACAAGTCAGAAGATTACAAAGAACTTATCAGTAATTTTATTCTAAACTATCATGCTCTGGGGTGTAATATGTCTCTGAGATACACTTTTTAGGCTCCCACCTCGATTTCTTCCCGTAAAACCTTGGGACAATGAGCGACGAACATGGAAAACGTTTTCACCAGGAAATTATTGAAATGGAAAGACCCTACCAGGGAAAATGGACTCCAAATATGTTGGCAGATTATTGCCGGACACTAAAAAGAGATGTTCCTCAGGCAAAGTACAGCAGAAAATAAAGTTCGAAGACATTCTAGATATGCCATTGTAAATAATATTGCATCGTATCTCTATAAGGCTATATAAGATTTGTATGTACCTAATATTTTGTATGTACCCTGTTACTCAAATTTCATGGGTGATGGAAAAATTCTGTAATTAGATTTGAAATCAGCACATCAAATTCAATGAGAATCACCCCCAACTTCTCTTTTAACAGACAAAAACTTCAATTTTGTTGGACAGTGTAATCTCTGGCTAGGTCTGTTCAGAAATTGACTTTCAAACGTGTACTAGCATTGAACGTGAAATTCTCGAAAAATCAAGTTTTGATCCTATAGTCGAAACGTCATAATTAAAACGCTTTTCAGGCTTTGAAAAGCATAATAATTCAACATTTTAAGGAAAATCATATTTGGGATGGTCTGTAGAGAAAATGAGTTTCAAACGCATATTAGCATTTAACGCGAATTTATCGAAAAATCAAAGTTTGTTCATATATTCGAAATGTAATAATTAAAACGTTTTTCAGTATCTGAAAAGCATAATAATTCATCATTTTAAGGAAAATCATCTCCGGGTTGGTCTGTGGAGAAAATGTGTTTGAAACGTGCACTAGCATTGAACACGTATTTTTCGAAAAATCAAGAATTCATCATATAGTCCAAATGTCATAATTAAAACGCTTTTCTGACTCTGAAAAGCATAATAATTCATCATTTTAAGGAAAATCATCTTTGGCTTGGTCTGTAGAGAAAATGAGTTTCAAACAAATATTAGCATTTAAAGCGAATTTATCGAAAAATCAAAGTTTGTTCATATATTCAAAATGTAATAATTTAAACGCTTTTCAGGCGTTGAAAAGCATAAGAAATCAACTTTTGAAGGAAAATCATTTCTGCCTAGGTCTGTTCAGAAAATGAGTTTCAAACGTGTACTAGCATTGAACGCGTATTTCTCGAAAAATCAAGTATTCATCCTACAGTCCAAATATCATAATTAGAACGACTTTCGGTATCTGAAAAGCATTATATTTCAACATTTCAAGAAAAATTATTTCTGTCTTGGTCTGTAAGGAATTTGAGTTTCAAACGAATATTAGCTTTTAACGCGAATTTCTCGAAAAGTCAAATATTGTTCATATATTCGAAATTTAATAACTAAAACTGTTTTCAGGTTTTCAAAAGCATAATAATTCAACATTTTAATAAAAATCATCTCTGTGTTGGTCTTTGGAGAAAATAAGTTTCAAACGAATATTATCATTGAACCCGAATTTCTCGAGATATCAAGTAGTCATCCTATAGTCGAAATGTCATAATTAAAACACTTTTAAGGCTCTAGAAGGCTTAATACTGTGCCACCCTCATCTAGGGGTTAAAATATAGAGAGCCGGCCCGGAGGGCGAAGACCAACGGTTCCAGAGGCAGAAGAGGATCATAGAGAAAATCCGACCGGCAATGGAAGCGGAAGATTTACGTCTTTAGTGGCTAATATGAGCCACTAAGAAGCGGATTGGATATCTCCGTCAAATATCCAAAACCAACTGCTGCCTTGCAGGTGTGTGGGAGCACCAAAGGATATGGGAGAAAACCCTGGAAATAAAAATCAGCCTGGTCGTTGTGCTAATCCCCAACACCAGACTAAAATTAGCGGATTAAGAGAAATAAAGGTAGCCTCGGAAAGGATGGATTTAGTTCAAAGACGACAAGCAAGGAAATGGAATATCCGAATTGGAACTTGGAATATTAAAACAATGAATGGAAAAGAAGTGGATATTGTAGGTGAAATGAAAAAGTATAAACTAGCTGTACTAGGACTAAGTGAAGTATGGAAGAAAGGCAATGGTATAATGTGCCTTGAAAGAGGATATGTGCTGAGATATGTTGGAGTAGGTAGAGGAAGAAGAGCTAAGGAGGGAGTTGGAATAATAGTTAATGAGCAAATGGAAGAAAGGGTGGAATCATGGGATCCAGTGAATTCAAGGATAATAGTAGTTAGACTGAAAATGGAAGAAAGAATAACAATAATACAAGTTTATGCCCCGACAAATGATCAGGACATATTGGAGAAAGAAGTTTTCTATACTCAACAACAAAGAGTAGTGAATAAAGAGAATGAAGAGAATACTAAGGTAATATTGATGGGAGATCTTAATGGTAGAACTGGAAACAATAGGATAAGGTCACATGGTTGTATGGGACCATATGAAGGGGAAAGTGTGATATATGAAAAGGGACAAAGATTAATATAATTCTGTGTAGAGAACCAATTGCTACAAGGAAACTCCTTTTTCTAGCATAAGAAAATTCATAAAATCACTTATGAAGCTGATAGAAGGGAGGCAAAGAGTATAATAGACTATATAATTTACGCAAGAGCACTTCGATATGACTTTATGGATGTTATGGTAATTCGAAGTGCTGAATTGAGTACTGACCACAGACTGCTAATATGTATAACGAGATTTAAGAGGAATAGTAGAGAAAGAGATAGGAAGTTTGAAAAGATACAAGTAAAGCTGCTGGCTAAGGATGTTAAGAGAGAACAGTATAAGAAACTAGTAGAAGAAAAATTGAATGAATTGGAAATAAGAGGAATGGAAATTGACAGTATGTTGGAAAAATTTAAGGAAGTGATATTGTATGCAGCAATTGAAGTATGTGGCAAAGTTAGGGTGAATACAAAAAGGAAAAAAACTAATTGGTCGACGGATGAAGTAAAGAGGAAAGTGAAAGAGAAAAAGAAAGCATGGAAGAATTACCTAGAATTAAGATGAGAGGAACATAGGTTAATATATGTTCCAAAAAGAAATGAGAGTAAATTGGCTGTAGAGGAGGCAAAGCGAAAATCATGGGAGAAGTTTGGAAATGATATTGAACATAGAAAGCAGTTCTGGAATATGGTTAAAAGCCTGAAAGGAAAATGGGTAAAAGCAGCAAGAGCTATAAGAAATAATAAAAATGTAGTAGTCACAGGAAGGGAGAATGTGATGGAGGAATGGAGAAAATACTATGAATTAAAGTTCAAGGATAGGACAAATGAGCAGGAACAGGAACAGGAGAAGGATGAGAGAATAAGGAACAGAGAAGAGGAGGAGCATGTAGAAGAAGCTATGATGATAACAGAGAATGAAGTGAGAGAAGCAATTAAACGGATACGAATTGGGAAAGCTGCAGGATGGGATGGAATAGCACCAGAATTTATAAATAATGGAGGACCAAGAATGGCTGAAATAATACTGAATATATTAAGGGAAGTATGGAGAACTAAGACTATACCAGAAGAGTGGAAAAGGAACATAATTGTTCTAGTACACAAGAAAGGGGGTAATAAGGAATGTGATAATTATAGAGCAATATGTCTATCATCAGTGGTATATAAGATGTATACGAATATATTGGAAAGGAGGCTGTGAAAAATCATGGAGGGAAAACTTGAAGAGGAACAAGCTGGATTTAGACCTGGGAGACAGACTCAAGTTCACATTTTTATATTAAGAACAGTGATGGGGAAAATGCTTTACAAAAATAAAAGAATATACTTAGCATTTCTAGACTTGAAAGCGGCATTTGACTCGGTACCTAGAAAATATCTATGTGTGGCATTAGAAAGTAAGGAAGTACCTAAGGAACTTATGAAAGCAATAAGAAGTGTATATAACGATGTAAAAGGAATAGTAAGAATAGAAGGAAACGAGTGTAAGGAATTTCAAATAGAAAAAGGAATTAAACAGGGAGATAGTCTCAGTCCTTTACTTTTCATTAATGTAATGGATGAAATAACTAAAACTTGCAAAAGAAGAACCCCAAGAGTACAAATA
This sequence comes from Lepisma saccharinum, assembly GCF_977018435.1. NCBI lineage: Eukaryota > Metazoa > Arthropoda > Insecta > Zygentoma > Lepismatidae > Lepisma > Lepisma saccharinum. The sequence continues at coordinate 66,315,121 of NC_139244.1, read as the reverse complement.
CGATATTGGAATATGAGAGTAATACAACTGCAAGTACTGCTATATGCTGATGATATAGTTTTAATTGCTAGCAGTGAAGAGAATTTACAGAGGAGCGTAATAGAATGGGGAGAAGAACTTGCGAGAAAAGGGATGAAGATTAATATTAAGAAATGTAAAGTTATGCAGGTGGCAAAAGGAGAAAAAGATCATGAAATAGCAATTAAATATGGAAACGATAACTTCGAAGAATTAGATGAATATGAATATTTAGGAACCATCATAACAAGTGATGGTAGGTGTGATGAAGAAATCCTAAATAGGAAAAGAAAAGCAAATACAGTATATTATCAGTTTAGTAAAACAATAATGGAAAAGAAAGAAGTGGCAGTAAAGACAAAAATGCAGCTATACAAATCAGTATTGCTCCCTACATTAACATATGGAATGGAAAGTTTACCACTTCAAGATAAACATCTGAGTAAAATTCAGGCTAGTGAAATGAAATACCTGAGAAGAGCTGTTAATAAGACTATGAGAGATAAAGTGAGGAATGATAGAATAAGAAGAGAAGTGGAACAGGAGTCGCTAGAGAAAATAATTGAAAAGAGACAGCTAAAGTGGTGGGGACATGTATTCAGAATGAATGAAGAAAAAAGGTAAATCAAATTCCAGAAGTAAAGGTGCAAGGTAGGAGAGGTAAAGGAAGACCAAGGATAATGTTTGACCACAGAATGGAAAAGATTGGAAGACAATAAATATGATGAAGAGAATGATGGGAAACAGACAGTAATGGAGGACATGGATCGAGGCAACCAACCCTACGCTATGATGGCAGAAGGGGACTATAGGAAGGCATAATAATTCAACATTTTAAGGAAAATATCACTGTCCAACAATGATTTTGTTAAAAGTAAAATTTCAACGGTGCTTAATGTTTTGCCACCTGCTGATTCCGAAAATGAAGTCAGAAATTTGTCAATCACCCACCATTTTTTTGTAACAATAAAAATATAATTCTGCATTATTATTGCAGCATGCAGTCCATAATAAGCTGATTGGTAGGCAATATTTAAAATATTTTATGTCTTTGCTCCAAGAAAATCTAGAATCAGCACCTCGTCCGGTGCTTCATGGACCTGGAGTTCCCATACCTGCTCCACCAGATGACACAAGTGTAACGGAAGAAAGTGAAAGTGTTCCTAACAAATGTAGTGAATTGCATAATGATCCTGATTTTGTGGGGAGTGTTTCAACAGCTGAACCTCACTTAATAACTGAAGATGATCTTGACGATTTAGTTCGAGATCTAAAGTTAAGTAAGGGTAAAGCAGAACTGCTTGCATCGCGATTAAAAGGATGTCATTTGTTGGAGATTGACACTAGAGTTACTTTTTTTCCGGCAAAAAGACTTTATATGTAGATATGCATGCTGAAGACAAGTACCTTGTTTTCTGTTGTAACATCTATGGTCTATTAGAGTCACTAGTTATTGTCCATAAAAGTGAAGAACGGCGTTTGTTTTTAGACTCTTCGAAAACAAGTTTGAAAGGAGTTCTACTGCACAATGGAAATAAATATCCAAGCATTACCGTAGCATATTCCTGGGGCATGAAGGAAAGTTATGAAAACATGAAACTGTTAACAAACATCCAGTACTGTAAATACACTTGGCAGATAGGTAGAGATTTAAAAGTTATTGCTATCCTCTTAGGATTGCAACTAGGTTACACCAAAATTTTGCTGTTTCCTGTGTAAATGGGACAGCAGAGATAGAAAAGATCTTTGTTAAAAAGAACTGGCCGAAGAGAGAGTCATTCATCGCAGGACAGGAGAATGTTGTTCATCCACCACTTGTAAGTTCAGACAAAATCTTACTGCCTCCTCTCCACATAAAGCTTGGTCTGATGAAGAATTTTGTAAAAGGAATGGACAGTGAGGGTAGTGGATTTATGTTCCTCAAAGAGAAGTTTCAGCAAATTACTGAGGCGAAACTAAAAGAGGGAATATTTGTTGGCCCTCAAATCAGGAAACTAATGATTTTGAAAAGAGCCTAAATGAGCTGGAATTGGCTGCTTGGCAATCTTTAAAGGAAGTTTGCATAAATTTTCTGGGAAACTACAAGTCAAAAAATTACAAAGAACTTATCAGTAATTTTACTCTAAACTATCATGCTCTGGGGTGTAATATGTCTCTGAGATACACTTTTTAGGCTCCCACCTCGATTTCTTCCCGTAAAACCTTGGGACAATGAGCGACGAACATGGAGAACATTTTCACCAGGAAATTATTGAAATGGAAAGGCCCTACCAGGGAAAATGGACTCCAAATATGTTGGCAGATTATTGCTGGACACTAAAAAGAGATGTTCCTCAGGCAAAGTACAGCAGAAAATAAAGTTCGAAGACATTCTAGATATGCCATTGTAAATAATATTGCATCGTATCTCTATAAGGCTATATAAGATTTGTATGTACCTAATATTTTGTATGTACCCTGTTACTCAAATTTCATGGGTGATGGAAAAATTCTGTAATTGGATTTGAAATCAGCACATCAAATTCAATGAGAATCACCCCCAACTTCTCTTTTAACAGACAAAAACTTCAATTTTGTTGGACAGTGTAATCTCTGGCTAGGTCTGTTCAGAAAATGAGTTTCAAACATGTATTAGCATTGAACGTGAAATTCTCGAATAATCAAGTTTTGATCCTATGATCGAAATGTCAGAAATAAATCGCCTTTCAGCCTCACAAAAACATAATATTCAACGATTTTAATAAAAATCGTCTCTGGCTAGTCTGTACAGAAATTAATTTTCAAAAGGGTACCAGCATTGAACGCCTATTTCTCGAAAAATCAAGTATTCATCCTATAGTCCAAACGTCATAATTAAAACGCTTTTCAGGCCTGAAAAGCATAATAATTCATCATTTTAAGGAAAATCATCTCTGGATAGGTCTGTTCAGAAAATGACTTTCAAACGTGTACTAGCATTGAACGTGAAATTCTCGAAAATTCAAGTTTTGATCCTATAGTCGAAACGTCATAATTAAAACGCTTTTCAGGCTTTGAAAAGCATAATAATTCAACATTTTAAGGAAAATCATATTTGGGATGGTCTGTAGAGAAATGAGTTTCAAACGCATATTAGCATTGAACTTCAATTTCTCGAAAAATCAAGTTTTGATCCTATATTAGAAATGTGAAAATTAAAACTCTTTTCAGGCTCTGAAAAGCATAATAAATCAACATTTTAAGGAAAATCATCTTTGGCTGGATCTGTAGAGAAAATGAGTTTCAAACGAATATTAGCATTTAACGCGAATTTATCGAAAAATCAACGTTTGTTCATATATTCGAAATGTAATAATTAAAACGTTTTTCAGTATCTGAAAAGCATAATAATTAATCATTTTAAGGAAAATCATCTCCGGGTTGGTCTGTGGAGAAAATGTGTTTGAAACGTGTACTAGCATTGAACGCGTATTTTTCGAAAAATCAAGAATTCATCATATAGTCCAAATGTCATAATTAAAACGCTTTTCTGACTCTGAAAAGCATAATAATACAACATTTTAAGGAAAATCATCTTTGGCTTGGTCTGTAGAGAAAATGAGTTTCAAACAAATATTAGCATTTAAAGCGAATTTATCGAAAAGTCAAAGTTTGTTCATATATTCAAAATGTAATAATTAAAACGCTTTTCAGGCGTTGGAAAGCATAAGAAATCAACTTTTGAAGGAAAATCATTTCTGCCTAGGTCTGTTCAGAAGATGAGTTTCAAACGTGTACTAGCATTGAACGCGTATTTCTCGAAAAATCAAGTATTCATCCTACAGTCCAAATATCATAATTAGAACGACTTTCGGTATCTGAAAAGCATTATATTTCAACATTTCAAGAAAAATCATTTCTGTCTTGGTCTGTAGGGAATTTGAGTTTCAAACGAATATTAGCTTTTAACGCGAATTTCTCGAAAAGTCAAATATTGTTCATATATTCGAAATGTAATAACTAAAACTGTTTTCAGGTTTTGAAAAGCATAATAATTCAACATTTTAATAAAAATCATCTCTGTGTTGGTCTTTGGAGAAAATAAGTTTCAAACGAATATTATCATTGAACCCGAATTTCTCGAGATATCAAGTAGTCACCCTATAGTCGAAATGTCATAATTAAAACCCTTTTAAGGCTCTAGAAGGCTTAATACTGTGCCACCCTCATCTAGGGGTTAAAATATAGAGAGCCGGCCCGGAGGGCGAAGACCAACGGTTCCAGAGGCAGAAGAGGATCATAGAGAAAATCCGAATGGCAATGGAAGCGGAAGATTTACGTCTCTAGTGGCTAATATGAGCCACTAAGAAGCGGATTGGATATCTCCGTCAAATATCCAAAACCAACTGCTGCCTTGCAGGGGTGTGGGAGCACCAAAGGATATGGGAGAAAACCCTGGAAATAAAAATCAGCCTGGTCGTTGTGCTAATTCCCCACACCAGACTAAAATTAGCGGATTAAGAGAAATAAAGGTAGCCTCGGAAAGGATGGATTTAGTTCAAAGACGACAAGCAAGGAAATGGAATATCCGAATTGGAACTTGGAATATTAAAACAATGAATGGAAAAGAAGTGGATATTGTAGGAGAAATGAAAAAGTATAAACTAGCTGTACTAGGACTAAGTGAAGTATGGAAGAAAGGCAATGGTATAATGTGCCTTGAAAGAGGATATGTGCTGAGATATGTTGGAGTAGGTAGAGGAAGAAGAGCTAAGGAGGGAGTTGGAATAATAGTTAATGAGCAAATCTAAGAAAGGGTGGAATCATGGGATCCAGTGAATTCAAGGATAATACTAGTTAGACTGAAAATGGAAGAAAGAATAACAATAATACAAGTTTATGCCCCGACAAATGATCAGGATATATTGGAGAAAGAAGTTTTCTATACTCAACAACAAAGAGTAGTGAATAAAGAGAATGAAGAGAATACTAAGGTAATATTGATGGGAGATCTTAATGGTAGAACTGGAAACAATAGGATAAGGTCACATGGTTGTATGGGATAATATGAAGGGGAAAGTGTGATAAATGAAAAGGGACAAAGATTAATAGAATTCTGTGTAGAGAACCAATTGCTACAATAAACTCCTTTTTCTAGCATAAGAAAATTCATAAAATCACTTATGAAGCTGATAGAAGGGAGGCAAAGAGTATAATAGACTATATAATTTACGCAAGAGCACTTCGATATGACTTTATGGATGTTATGGTAATTCGAAGTGCTGAATTGAGTACTGACCACAGACTGCTAATATGTATAACGAGATTTAAGAGGAATAGTAGAGAAAGAGATAGGAAGTTTGAAAAGATACAAGTAAAGCTGCTGGCTAAGGATGTTAAGAGAGAACAGTATAAGAAACTAGTAGAAGAAAAATTGAATGAATTGGAAATAAGAGGAATGGAAATTGACAGTATGTTGGAAAAATTTAAGGAAGTGATATTGTATGCAGCAATTGAAGTATGTGGCAAAGTTAGGGTGAATACAAAAAGGAAAAAAAACTAATTGGTCGACGGATGAAGTAAAGAGGAAAGTGAAAGAGAAAAAGAAAGCATGGAAGAATTACCTAGAATTAAGATGAGAGGAACATAGGTTAATATATGTGCAAAAAAGAAATGAGAGTAAATTGGCTGTAGAGGAGGCAGAGCGAAAATCATGGGAGAAGTTTGGAAATGATATTGAACAAAGTTTTGTAGAACATAGAAAGCAGTTCTGGAATATGGTTAAAAGCCTGAAAGGAAAATGGGTAAAAGCAGCAAGAGCTATAAGAAATAATAAAAATGTAGTAGTCACAGGAAGGGAGAATGTGATGGAGGAATGGAGAAAATACTATGAAGAAAAGTTCAAGGATAGGACAAATGAGCAGGAACAGGAACAGGAGAAGGATGAGAGAATAAGAAACAGAGAAGAGGAGGAGCATGTAGAAGAAGCTATGATGATAACAGAGAATGAAGTGAGAGAAGCAATTAAACGGATACGAATTGGGAAAGCTGCAGGATGGGATGGAATAACACCAGAATTTATAAAATATGGAGGACCAAGAATGGCTGAAATAATACTGAATATATTAAGGGAAGTATGGAGAACTAAGACTATACCAGAAGAGTGGAAAAGGAACATAATTGTTATAGTACACAAGAAAGGGGGTAATAAGGAATGTGATAATTATAGAGCAATATGTCTATCATCAGTGGTATATAAGATGTATACGAATATATTGGAAAGGAGGCTGTGAAAAATGATGGAGGGAAAACTTGAAGAGGAACAAGCTGGATTTAGACCTGGGAGACAGACTCAAGATCACATTTTTATATTAAGAACAATGATGGGGAAAATGCTTTACAAAAATAAAAGAATATACTTAGCATTTCTAGACTTGAAAGCGGCATTTGACTCGGTACCTAGAAAATATCTATGTGTGGCATTAGAAAGTAAGGAAGTACCTAAGGAACTTATGAAAGCAATAAGAAGTGTATATAACGATGTAAAAGGAATAGTAAGAATAGAAGGAAACGAGTGTAAGGAATTTCAAATAGAAAAAGGAATTAAACAGGGAGATAGTCTCAGTCCTTTACTTTTCATTAATGTAATGCATGAAATAACTAAAACTTGCAAAAGAAGAACCGCAAGAGTACAAATAGGATATTGGAATATGAGAGTAATACAACTGCAAGTACTGCTATATGCTGATGATATAGTTTTAATTGCTAGCAGTGAAGAGAATTTACAGAGGAGCGTAATAGAATGGGGAGAAGAACTTGCGAGAAAAGGGATGAAAATTAATATTAAGAAAAGTAAAGTTATGCAGGTGGCAAAAGGAGAAAAAGATCATGAAATAGCAATTAAATATGGAAACGATAACTTCGAAGAATTAGATGAATATGAATATTTAGGAACCATCATAACAAGTGATGGTAGGTGTGATGAAGAAATCCTAAATAGGAAAAGAAAAGCAAATACAGTATATTATCAGTTTAGTAAAACAATAATGGAAAAGAAAGAAGTGGCAGTAAAGACAAAAATGCAGCTATACAAATCAGTATTGGTCCCTACATTAACATATGGAATGGAAAGTTTCCACTTCAAGATAAACATCTGAGTAAAATTCAGGCTAGTGAAATGAAATACCTGAGAAGAGCTGTTAATAAGACTATGAGAGATAAAGTGAGGAATGATAGAATAAGAAGAGAAGTGGAACAGGAGTCGCTAGAGAAAATAATTGAAAAGAGACAGCTAAAGTGGTGGGGACATGTATTCAGAATGAATGAAGAAAAAAGGTAAATCAAATTCCAGAAATAAAGGTGCAAGGTAGGAGAGGTAAAGGAAGACCAAGGATAATGTTTGACCACAGAATGGAAAAGATTGGGAGACAATAAATATGATGAAGAGAATGATGGGAAACAGACAGTAATGGAGGACATGGATCGAGGCAACCAACCCTACGCTATGATGGCAGAAGGGGACTATAGGAAGGCATAATAATTCAACATTTTAAGGAAAATATCACTGTCCAACAATGATTTTGTTAAAAGTAAAATTTCAACGGTGCTTAATGTTTTGCCACCTGCTGATTCCGAAAATGAAGTCAGAAATTTGTCAATCACCCACCATTTTTTTGTAACAATAAAAATATAATTCTGCATTATTATTGCAGCATGCAGTCCATAATAAGCTGATTGGTAGGCAATATTTAAAATATTTTATGTCTTTGCTCCAAGAAAATCTAGAATCAGCACCTCGTCCGGTGCTTCATGGACCTGGAGTTCCCATACCTGCTCCACCAGATGACATAAGTGTAACGGAAGAAAGTGAAAGTGTTCCTAACAAATGTAGTGAATTGCAAAATGATCCTGATTTTGTGGGGAGTGTTTCAACAGCTGAACCTCACTTAATAACTGAAGATGATCTTGACGATTTAGTTCGAGATCTAAAGTTAAGTAAGGGTAAAGCAGAACTGCTTGCATCGCGATTAAAAGGATGCCATTTGTTGGAGATTGACACTAGAGTTACTTTTTTTCCGGCAAAAAGACTTTGTATGTAGATATGCATGCTGAAGACAAGTACCTTGTTTTCTGTTGTAACATCTATGGTCTATTAGAGTCACTAGTTATTGTCCATAAAAGTGAAGAACGGCGTTTGATTTAGACTCTTCGAAAACAAGTTTGAAAGGAGTTCTACTGCACAATGGAAATAAATATCCAAGCATTCCCGTAGCATATTCCTGGGGCATGAAGGAAAGTTATGAAAACATGAAACTGTTAACAAACATCCAGTACTGTAAATACTCTTGGCAGATAGGTAGAGATTTAAAAGTTATTGCTATCCTCTTAGGATTGCAACTAGGTTACACCAAAATTTTGCTGATTCCTGTGTAAATGGGACAGCAGAGATAGAAAAGATCTTTGTTAAAAAGAACTGGCCGAAGAGAGAGTCATTGATCGCAGGACAGGAGAATGTTGTTCATCCACCACTTGTAAGTTCAGACAAAATCTTACTGCCTCCTCTCCACATAAAGCTTGGTCTGATGAAGAATTTTGTAAAAGGAATGGACAGTGAGGGTAGTGGATTTATGTTCCTCAAAGAGAAGTTTCAGCAAATTACTGAGGCGAAACTAAAAGAGGGAATATTTGTTGGCCCTCAAATCAGGAAACTAATGAAAGATAATGATTTTGAAAAGAGCCTAAATGAGCTGGAATTGGCTGCTTGGCAATCTTTCAAGGAAGTTTGCATAAATTTTCTCGGAAACTACAAGTCAGAAAATTACAAAGAACTTATCAGTAATTTTATTCTAAACTATCATGCTCTGGGGTGTAATATGTCTCTGAGATACACTTTTTAGGCTCCCACCTCGATTTCTTCCCGTAAAACCTTGGGACAATGAGCGACGAACATGGAGAACATTTTCACCAGGAAATTATTGAAATTGAAAGGCCCTACCAGGGAAAATGGACTCCAAATATGTTGGCAGATTATTGCTGGACACTAAAAAGAGATGTTCCTCAGGCAAAGTACAGCAGAAAATAAAGTTCGAAGACATTCTAGATATGCCATTGTAAATAATATTGCATCGTATCTCTATAAGGCTATATAAGATTTGTATGTACCTAATATTTTGTATGTACCCTGTTACTCAAATTTCATGGGTGATGGAAAAATTCTGTAATTAGATTTGAAATCAGCACATCAAATTCAATGAGAATCACCCCCAACTTCACTTTTAACAGACAAAAACTTCAATTTTGTTGGACAGTGTAATCTCTGGCTAGGTCTGTTCAGAAAATGAGTTTCAAACATGTATTAGCATTGAACGTGAAATTCTCGAATAATCAAGTTTTGATCCTATAGTCGAAACGTCATAATTAAAACGCTTTTCAGGCTTTGAAAAGCATAATAATTCAACATTTTAAGGAAAATCATATTTGGGATGGTCTGTAGAGAAAATGAGTTTCAAACGCATATTAGCATTGAACTTCAATTTCTCGAAAAATCAAGTTTTGATCCTATATTAGAAATGTGAAAATTAAAACTCTTTTCATGCTCTGAAAAGCATAATAAATCAACATTTTAAGGAAAATCATCTTTGATTGGATCTGTAGAGAAAATGAGTTTCAAACGAATATTAGCATTTAACGCGAATTTATCGAAAAATCAAAGTTTGTTCATATATTCGAAATGTAATAATTAAAACGTTTTTCAGTATCTGAAAAGCATAATAATTCATCATTTTAAGGAAAATCATCTCCGGGTTGGTCTGTGGAGAAAATGTGTTTGAAACGTGCACTAGCATTGAACGCGTATTTTTCGAAAAATCGAGAATTCATCATAAAGTCCAAATATCATAATTAGAACGCCTTTCGGTATCTGAAAAGCATTATATTTCAACATTTCAAGAAAAATCGTTTCTGTCTTGGTATGTAGGGAATTTGAGTTTCAAACGAATATTAGCTTTTTACGCGAATTTCTCGAAAAGTCAAATATTGTTCATATATTCGAAATGTAATAACTAAAACTGTTTTCAGGTTTTGAAAAGCATAATAATTCAACATTTTAATAAAAATCATCTCTGTGTTGGTCTTTGGAGAAAATAAGTTTCAAACGAATATTATCATTGAACCCGAATTTCTCGAGATATCAAGTAGTCATCCTATAGTCGAAATGTCATAATTAAAACACTTTTAAGGCTCTAGAAGGCTTATTACTGTGCCACCCTCATCTAGGGGTTAAAATATAGAGAGCCGGCCCGGTGGGCGAAGACCAACGGTTCCAGAGGCAGAAGAGGATCATAGAGAAAATCCGAACGGCAATGGAAGCGGAAGATTTACGTCTTTAGTGGCCAATATGAGCCACTAAGAAGCGGATTGGATATCTCCGTCAAATATCCAAAACCAACTGCTGCCTTGCAGGGGTGTGGGAGCACCAAAGGATATGGGAGAAAACCCTGGAAATAAAAATCAGCCTGGTCGTTGTGCTAATCCCCCACACCAGACTAAAATTAGCGGATTAAGAGAAATAAAGGTAGCCTCGGAAAGGATGGATTTAGTTCAAAGACGACAAGCAAGGAAATGGAATATCCGAATTGGAACTTGGAATATTAAAACAATGAATGGAAAAAAGAAGTGGATATTGTAGGAGAAATGAAAAAGTATAAACTAGCTGTACTAGGACTAAGTGAAGTATGGAAGAAAGGCAATGGTATAATGTGCCTTGAAAGAGGATATGTGCTGAGATATGTTGGAGTAGGTAGAGGAAGAAGAGCTAAGGAGGGAGTTGGAATAATAGTTAATGAGCAAATGGAAGAAAGGGTGGAATCATGGGATCCAGTGAATTCAAGGATAATAGTAGTTAGACTGAAAATGGAAGAAAGAATAACAATAATACAAGTTTATGCCCCGACAAATGATCAGGACATATTGGAGAAAGAAGTTTTCTATACTCAACAACAAAGAGTAGTGAATAAAGAGAATGAAGAGAATACTAAGGTAATATTGATGGGAGATCTTAATGGTAGAACTGGAAACAATAGGATAAGGTCACATGGTTGTATGGGACCATATGAAGGGGAAAGTGTGATAAATGAAAAGGACAAAGATTAATAGAATTCTGTGTAGAGAACCAAATGCTACAAGGAAACTCCTTTTTCTAGCATAAGAAAATTCATAAAATCACTTATGAAGCTGATAGAAGGGAGGCAAAGAGTATAATAGACTATATAATTACGCAAGAGCACTTCGATATGACTTTATGGATGTTAAGGTAATTCGAAGTGCTGAATTGAGTACTGACCACAGACTGCTAATATGTATAACGAGATTTAAGAGGAATAGTAGAGAAAGAGATAGGAAGTTTGAAAAGGTGCTGTCTAAGGATGTTAAGAGAGAACAGTATAAGAAACTAGTAGAAGAAAAATTGAATGAATTGGAAATAAGAGGAATGGAAATTGACAGTATGTTGGAAAAATTTAAGGAAGTGATATTGTATGCAGCAATTGAAGTATGTGGCAAAGTTAGGGTGAATACAAAAAGGAAAAAAACTAATTGGTCGACGGATGAAGTAAAGAGGAAAGTGAAAGAGAAAAAGAAAGCATGGAAGAATTACCTAGAATTAAGATGAGAGGAACATAGGTTAATATATGTGCAAAAAAGAAATGAGAGTAAATTGACTGTAGAGGAGGCAAAGCGAAAATCATGGGAGAAGTTTGGAAATGATATTGAACATAGAAAGCAGTTCTGGAATATGGTTAAAAGCCTGAAAGGAAAATGGGTAAAAGCAGCAAGAGCTATAAGAAATAAGGAAAATGTAGTAGTCACAGGAAGGGAGAATGTGATGGAGGAATGGAGAAAATACTATGAAGAAAAGTTCAAGGATAGGACAAATGAGCAGGAACAGGAACAGGAGAAGGATGAGAGAATAAGGAACAGAGAAGAGGAGGAGCATGTAGAGGAAGCTATGATGATAACAGAGAATGAAGTGAGAGAAGCAACTAAACAGATACGAATTGGGAAAGCTGCAGGATGGGATGGAATAGCACCAGAATTTATAAAATATGGAGGACCAAGAATGGCTGAAATAATACTGAATATATTAAGGGAAGTATGGAGAACTAAGACTATACCAGAAGAGTGGAAAAGGAACATAATTGTTATAGTACACAAGAAAGGGGGTAATAAGGAATGTGATAATTATAGAGCAATATGTCTATCATCAGTGGTATATAAGATGTATACGAATATATTGGAAAGGAGGCTGTGAAAAATCATGGAGGGAAAACTTGAAGAGGAACAAGCTGGATTTAGTCCTGGGAGACAGACTCAAGTTCACATTTTTATATTAACAACAGTGATGGGGAAAATGCTTTACAAAAATAAAAGAATATACTTAGCATTTCTAGACTTGAAAGCGGCATTTGACTCGGTACCTAGAAAATATTTATGTGTGGCATTAGAAAGTAAGGAAGTACCTAAGGAACTTATGAAAGCAATAAGAAGTGTATATAACGATGTAAAAGGAATAGTAAGAATAGAAGGAAACGAGTGTAAGGAATTTCAAATAGAAAAAGGAATTAAACAGGGAGATAGTCTCAGTCCTTTTTTTAGAGGAATAGTAGAGAAAGAGATAGGAAGTTTGAAAAGATACAAGTAAAGCTGCTGGCTAAGGATGTTAAGAGAGAACAGTATAAGAAACTAGTAGAAGAAAAATTGAATGAATTGGAAATAAGAGGAATGGAAATTGACAGTATGTTGGAAAAATTTAAGGAAGTGATATTGTATGCAGCAATTGAAGTATGTGGCAAAGTTAGGGTGAATACAAAAAGGAAAAAAACTAATTGGTCGACGGATGAAGTAAAGAGGTAAGTGAAAGAGAAAAAGAAAGCATGGAAGAATTACCTAGAATTAAGATGAGAGGAACATAGGTTAATATATGTGCAAAAAAGAAATGAAAGTAAATTGGCTGTAGAGGAGGCAAAGCGAAAATCATGGGAGAAGTTTGGAAATGATATTGAACATAGAAAGCAGTTCTGGAATATGGTTAAAAGCCTGAAAGGAAAATGGGTAAAAGCAGCAAGAGCTATAAGAAATAAGGAAAATGTACTAGTCATAGGAAGGGAGAATGTGATGGAGGAATGGAGAAAATACTATGAAGAAAAGTTCAAGAATAGGACAAATGATCAGGAACAGGAACTGGAGAAGGATGAGAGAATAAGGAACAGAGAAGAGGAGGAGCATGTAGAAGAAGATATGATGATAACAGAGAATGAAGTGAGAGAAGCAATTAAACGGATACGAATTGGGAAAGCTGCAGGATGGGATGGAATAGCACCAGAATTTATAAAATATGGAGGACCAAGAATGGCTGAAATAATACTGAATATATTAAGGGAAGTATGGAGAACTAAGACTATACCAGAAGAGTGGAAAATTAACATAATTGTTATAGTACACAAGAAAGTGGGTAATAAGGAATGTGATAATTATAGAGCAATATGTCTATCATCAGTGGTATATAAGATGTATACGAATATATTGGAAAGGAGGCTGTGAAAAATCATGGAGGGAAAACTTGAAGAGGAACAAGCTGGATTTAGACCTGGGAGACAGACTCAAGTTCACATTTTTATATTAAGAACAGTGATGGGGAAAATGCTTTACAAAAATAAAAGAATATACTTAGCATTTCTAGACTTGAAAGCGGCATTTGACTCGGTACCTAGAAAATATCTATGTGTGGCATTAGAAAGTAAGGAAGTACCTAAGGAACTTATGAAAGCAATAAGAAGTGTATATAACGATGTAAAAGAAATAGTAAGAATAGAAGGAAACGAGTGTAAGGAATTTCAAATAGAAAAAGGAATTAAACAGGGAGATAGTCTCAGTCCTTTACTTTTCATTAATGTAATGGATGAAATAAATAAAACTTGCAAAAGAAGAACCCGAAGAGTACAAATAGGATATTGGAATATGAGAGTAATACAACTGCAAGTACTGCTATATGCTGATGATATAGTTTTAATTGCTAGCAGTGAAGAGAATTTACAGAGGAGCGTAATAGAATGGGGAGAAGAACTTGCGAGAAAAGGGATGAAGATTAATATTAAGAAATGTAAAGTTATGCAGGTGGCAAAAGGAGAAAAAGATCATGAAATAGCAATTAAATATGGAAACGATAACTTCGAAGAAGTAGATGAATATGAATATTTAGGAACCATCATAACAAGTGATGGTAGGTGTGATGAAGAAATCCTAAATAGGAAAAGAAAAGCAAATACAGTATATTATCAGTTTAGTAAAACAATAATGGAAAAGAAAGAAGTGGCAGTAAAGACAAAAATGCAGCTATACAAATCAGTATTGGTCCCTACATTAACATATGGAATGGAAAGTTTACCACTTCAAGATAAACATCTGAGTAAAATTCAGGCTAGTGAAATAAAATACCTGAGAAGAGCTGTTAATAAGACTATGAGAGATAAAGTGAGGAATGATAGAATAAGAAGAGAAGTGGAACAGGAGTCGCTAGAGAAAATAATTGAAAAGGTACAGCTAAAGTGGTGGGGACATGTATTCAGAATGAATGAAGAAAAAAGGTAAATCAAATTCCAGAAGTAAAGGTGCAAGGTAGGAGAGGTAAAGGAAGACCAAGGATAATGTTTGACCACAGAATGGAAAAGATTGGAAGACAATAAATATGATGAAGGGAATGATGGGAAACAGACAGTAATGGAGGACATGGATCGACGCAACCAACCCTCCGCTATGATGGCAGAAGGGGACTATAGGAAGGCATAATAATTCAACATTTTAAGGAAAATATCACTGTCCAACAATGATTTTGTTAAAAGTACAATTTCAACGGTGCTTAATGTTTTGCCACCTGCTGATTCCGAAAATGAAGTCAGAAATTTGTCAATCACCCACCATTTTTTTGTAACAATAAAAATATAATTCTGCATTATTATTGCAGCATGCAGTCCATAATAAGCTGATTGGTAGGCAATATTTAAAATATTTTATGTCTTTGCTCCAAGAAAATCTAGAATCAGCACCTCGTCCGGTGCTTCATGGACCTGGAGTTCCCATACCTGCTCCACCAGATGACATAAGTGTAACGGAAGAAAGTGAAAGTGATCCTATCAAATGTAGTGAATTGCATAATGATCCTGATTTTGTGGGGAGTGTTTCAACAGCTGAACCTTACTTAATAACTGAAGATGATCTTGACGATTTAGTTCGAGATCTAAAGTTAAGTAAGGGTAAAGCAGAACTGCTTGCATCGCGATTAAAAGGATGCCATTTGTTGGAGATTGACACTAGAGTTACTTTTTTTCCGGCAAAAAGACTTTGTATGTAGATATGCATGCTGAAGACAAGTACCTTGTTTTCTGTTGTAACATCTATGGTCTATTAGAGTCACTAGTTATTGTCCATAAAAGTGAAGAACGGCGTTTGTTTTTAGACTCTTCGAAAACAAGTTTGAAAGGAGTTCTACTGCATTCCCGTAGCATATTCCTGGGGCATGAAGGAAAGTTATGAAAACATGCAACTGTTAACAAACATCCAGTACTGTAAATATTCTTGGCAGATAGGTAGAGATTTAAAAGTTATTGCTATCCTCTTAGGATTGCAACTAGGTTACACCAAAATTTTGCTGTTTCCTGTGTAAATGGGACAGCAGAGATAGAAAAGATCTTTGTTAAAAAGAACTGGCCGAACAGAGAGTCATTCATCGAAGGACAGGAGAATGTTGTTCATCCACCACTTGTAAGTTCAGACAAAGTCTTACTGCCGGGTCATTCCATGTCAAATCATCCAGAATTTTGTGAAAATGTCACCCACCATCCCCGATTTTGATGAAATTCGGTATGCTTATAAAACTTTTGATGCTGATTACAGAAATGACAACTTTTTTAAAATTGGTCAAGGGGTTCAGAAGTTACGCGCTTTTTAAGATCTCCGTGTACGCCACATGCGGCTCCACTTTGAATGACACGCATTAGGTTATAAACGATCGTATCTTCCCTCGGGTTTGCCGTAGAAACTTCAAGTTTGTTTTCTTTTGTTCAGAATAGTATAAGCTTTCATTTAAATAACGTTTCAGATGAATGCATCAGTAAACATGTATTTTTATATATAGTTTTATGTATTTTTTTAGAAAAATAAATGACTAACTTCAAGAGCTAATTTCATGCAATGCCCCCCCTTCAATTTTCCCTCAATTTTATATGTAGGTAGCTCAGAGTGTGTACTAATGCCTGATGGAAAAATTGAGATGGGCGGTTCAGAAACAGGGTGATAAAAAAAATCATTTGCATAAAATGACATTAAAAGTAAATCTTATTAAAAATACTTATGTATTTAGCACAAAGCCTGAAGTACAATATGTTTCAAGTTACAATATTCAAAATTTATGTTCACTAAGCATAGACGTAACCTGGCGGGGGCAAAGGGAAGCTCTTGCCCTCTCCCAAATTTATAGATTAATTTAAAATTTGCAAGTAATAATTACAGTGGAACCCCGATTTAAGTTCCTCGTTTTTACATTTTCCTTCATTTTGCATTCAATCTGGATGGTCAGTTTAGAAATTTTCCAATATTTTACATTTTCCCGCGTATTAAGTTTTTTCAATTTGGTCTCCTGGATAACGTAAAATTGAGGTTCCACTGTATATATATGTTAATTTCAAGAGTCTTCATTTTTTTAAATTTTATATATTATATAATTATATATATAATTATTACTAACATTCCCAAGTTTAGCAAATTTATCTTCGAGAACATTCTTTTTGTGCATTTTATCTCAATATGGAAGTTCTCTTTTGGCTACTCTTCATGGGGATGCGTAATATGAAGTAAGAATTAATACTACACATTTGTGCTGATTGAAGTTTTTTCAAATGGAGCTTTTCGCCACATACCACAGAAAATATCCTTCTGACGGGATGGTTGGAACAGTAAAAATACTTGTAAGTACTTCCATAGTATAAAGTAACAAGTACGGCAATTATGTAGAAATAGTATTCAAGGCATAAATTTCTTAGTATGACAACAACCCACATTACAATGTGTCAGCGATTGCAAAGTACTACAACAGTAGCAGGAAGTATGCACTATTTTGAAGTTACAGGTTCCGTAAGTTACTTTTTACAAGTAACTGAGTTACAGTCAATCATTAAAAAAGTTACTCAGTTATTGTTACTGGTACTTTGAAAGTAACTGAGTTTCTTTTACAGTTACTGTAACAGTAACATACTGTTAATGATCATTGATTTGTGTAAACGTTACACAAAATCAATTATCATAAAGACTTCCGTGTTTCACTTATGTTTCTACTACATAATATGTATTCATATATTTACATTATTACTGCTAATAAATGATGGAAAACACAGTCAGCTTTGCTTGAATGATTATAATTAAAAATCATTTGTATGCTGACCACGCTATTTTGAATATGATGATAATGATTCCACTTGCACCTATTTCTTTCTCCTCCATTCCAAGTTCAACAATATCTGAAGATCGATTCCCTCGACAATGACTTTTTCCTAGCTGGACAACAACATTCCAAACGAACGCAGCAGTCTACCAAAAACAATGGAGTTTTCACATACAATTAGAAATGAATTACAGTAAAGCGTGGATGTTCTAAATTTAGGATGCAACAAAGTATAGCTTCCTTACCAGCAATTCCAAGAAAACGCTTTCACGTAGCATCCGGAGAAGGTACATATTTTATTTTTATAGTCTTGAACAGAATTTTCCAATTTAGCTATTTCCCTACTGCAAAAAGTAACTCTGTTACCGTTGTTAACGTTACAGGTACTTACTTTTAAAAGTAGCTAGTTACAGTTAGAATTCCTAAATAAAAAGTAACTGTACTTATAACTTTGTATATTTACTTCGAAACACTAGTTGTTTAACAGTCAGAGCAAAAATAGTAAGTGCTGATGTAATATGTTTTGTATAAATGTATGGTTTGACTTTTGTAAAGAAGTGGCTTTCCGAATTCCAACAGTAAACACGCATGTGTGTGCGTGACTCAAACTTGTTTGTAGGATTGCTTCAAAAGTCCACGTGAAAATGGCGAAGCAGTTATTAAATTCTTGCATCCACTTGGTCCATCAACTTCCCACTACTGGCCAAAACGTATGCTGTGTCCAGTGGACATTAAACAACACAAATGGATGGACATATGTACTTAGTGATAAATCAAATACTTTAGTGTGTTTGAAATGGTCAAAATATCCATCTAAAATGTGAACGGCACAATTTATAGTACATGAAATTTTGGCAATGCATAGAGTACAATTTTTAGGTACTATCTTAATGGGTCACTTTGAAACTATCTTCGGGTTGAGATAATCACAAAGTTTTCCATCGCATAAAAATAGTGTTCAGGATTATTTGATAAATACATTTGAAAAATCACAATTATTACTCTTTATTCGTTTGTTCCTCAAGTGCCAGGAGGATCACAAAATATATTTAACTTATAAATTTTGGAGGGGGCAAGAGCTTCCCTTTGCCCCCGCGAGGTTACGTCTATGCTTAGTGAACATAAATTTTGAATATTGTAACTTGAAACATATTGTACCTCAGGCTTTGTGCTAAATACATAAGTATTTTTAATAAGATTTACTTTTAATGTCATTTTATGCAAATGATTTTTTTTATCACCCTGTTTCTGAACCGCCCATCTCAATTTTTCCATCAGGCATTAGTACACACTCTGAGCTACCTACATATAAAATTGAGGGAAAATTGAAGTTGGGGCATTGCATGAAATTTGCTCTTGAAGTTAGTCATTTATTTTTCTAAAAAAATACATAAAACTATATATAAAAATACATGTTTACTGATGCATTCATCTGAAACGTTATTTAAATGAAAGCTTATACTATTCTGAACAAAAGAAAACAAACTTGAAGTTTCTACGGCAAAATCGTTTATAACCGAATGCGTGTCATTCAAAGTGGAGCCGCATGTGGCGTACACGGAGATCTTAAAAAGCGCGTAACTTCTGAACCCCTTGACCAATTTTAAAAAAGTTGTCATTTTTGTAATCAACATCAAAAGTTCTATAAGCATACCGAATTTTATAAAAATCGGGGATGGTGGGTGACATGGCCTGGATGAATTGACTTGGAATGACCCTGCCTCCTCTCCACATAAAGCTTGGTCTGATGAAGAATTTTGTAAAAGGAACGGACAGTGAGGGTAGTGGATTTATGTTCCTCAAAGAGAAGTTTCAGCAAATTACTGAGGCGAAACTAAAAGAGGGAATATTTGTTGGCCCTCAAATCATACTAGAATCAAACTAATGAAAGATAATGATTTTGAAAAGAGCCTAAATGAGCTGGAATTGGCTGCTTGGCAATCTTTCAAGGAAGTTTGCATAAATTTTCTCGGAAACTACAAGTCAGAAAATTACAAAGAACTTATTAGTAATTTTATTCTAAACTATCATGCTCTGGGGTGTAACATGTCTCTGAGATACACTTTTTAGGCTCCCACCTCCATTTCTTCCCGTAAAACCTTGGGACAATGAGCGACGAACATTTTCACCAGGAAATTGGTGAAATGGAAAGGCCCTACCAGGGAAAATGGACTCCAAATATGTTGGCAGATTATTGCTGGACACTAAAAAGAGATGTTCCTCAGGCAAAGTACAGCAGAAAATAAAGTTCGAAGACATTCTAGATATGCCATTGTAAATAATATTGCATCGTATCTCTATAAGGCTATATAAGATTTGTATGTACCTAATATTTTGTATGTACCCTGTTACTCAAATTTCATGGGTGATGGAAAAATTCTGTAATTAGATTTGAAATCAGCACATCAAATTCAATGAGAATCAGCCCCAACTTCTCTTTTAACAGACAAAAACTTCAATTTTGTTGGACAGTGTAATCTCTGGCTAGGTCTGTTCAGAAAATGAGTTTCAAACATGTATTAGCATTGAACGTGAAATTCTCGAATAATCAAGTTTTGATCCTATAGTCGAAACGTCATAATTAAAACGCTTTTCAGGCTTTGAAAAGCATAATAATTCATCATTTCAAGGAAAATCATCTCTGGATAGGTCTGTTCAGAAAATGACCTTCAAACGTGTACTAGCATTGAACGTGAAATTCTCGAAAAATCAAGTTTTGATCCTATAGTCGAAACGTCATAATTAAAACGCTTTTCAGGCTTTGAAAAGCATAATAATTCAACATTTTAAGGAAAATCATATTTGGCTTGGTCTGTAGAGAAAATGAGTTTCAAACGCATATTAGCATTGAACTTCAATTTATCGAAAAATCAAGTTTTGATCCTATATTAGAAATGTGAAAATTAAAACTCTTTTCAGGCTCTGATAAGCATAATAAATCAACATTTTAAGGAAAATCATCTTTGGCTTGGTCTGTGGAGAAAATGAGTTTCAAACGAATATTAGCATTTAACGCGAATTTATCAAAAATCAAAGTTTGTACATATATTCGAAATGTAATAATTAAAACGTTTTTCAGTATCTGAAAAGCATAATAACTCATCATTTTAAGGAAAATCATCTCCGGGTTGGTCTGTGGAGAAAATGTGTTTGAAACGTGCACTAGCATTGAACGCGTATTTTTCGAAAAATTAAGAATTCATCATATAGTCCAAATGTCATAATTAAAACGCTTTTCAGTCTCTGAAAAGCATAATAATGCAACATTTTAAGGAAAATCATCTTTGGCTTGGTCTGTAGAGAAAATGAGTTTCAAACAAATATTAGCATTTAAAGCGAATTTATCGAAAAATCAAAGTTTGTTCATATATTCAAAATGTAATAATTAAAACGCTTTTCAGGTCCTGGAAAGCATAATAATTTAACATTTTAAGGATAATTAGCTCTGGGTTGGTCTGTGGAGAAAATGAGTTTCAAACGTGTACTAGAATTGAACGCGCATTTCTCGAAAAATCAAGTATTCATCCTATAGTCCAAATATCATAATTAAAACGCTTTTCAGTCTCTGAAAAGCATAATAATTCAACATTTTAAAGAAAATCATCTTTGGCTTGGTCTGTAGATAAAATGAGTTTCAAACGAATATTAGCATTTCACGCTAATTTCTGGAAAAATTAAATTTTGTTCATATATTTCAAATGTAATAATTAAAACGCTTTTCAGGCGTTGAAAAGCATAAGAAATCAACTTTTGAAGGAAAATCATCTCTGGCTAGGTCTGTTCAGAAAATGAGTTTCAAACGTGTATTTCTCGAAAAATCAAGTATTCATCCTACAGACCAAATATCATAATTAGAACGCCTTTCGGTATCTGAAAAGCATTATAATTCAACATTTTAATAAAAATCATCTCTGTGTTGTTCTTTGGAGAAAATAAGTTTCAGACGAATATTATCAATTAACCCGAATTTCTCGAGATATCAAGTAGTCATCCTATAGTCGAAATGTCATAATTATAACACTTTTAAGGCTCTAGAAGGCTTAATACTGTGCCACCCTCATCTAGGGGTTAAAATATAGAGAGCCGGCCCGGAGGGCGAAGACCAACGGTTCCAGAGGCAGAAGAGGATCATAGAGAAAATCCGAATGGCAATGGAAGCGGAAGATTTACGTCCTTACTGGCCAATATGAGCCACTAAGAAGCGGATTGGATATCTCCGTCAAATATCCAAAACCAACTGCTGCCTTGCAGGGGTGTGGGAGCACCAAAGGATATGGGAGAAAACCCTGGAAATAAAAATCAGCCTGGTCGTTGTGCTAATCCCCCACACCAGACTAAAATTAGCGGATTAAGAGAAATAAAGGTAGCCTCGGAAAGGATGGATTTAGATCAAAGACGACAAGCAAGGTAATGGAATATCCGAATTGGAACTTGGAATATTAAAACAATGAATGTAAAAGAAGTGGATATTGTAGGAGAAATGAAAAAGTATAAACTAGCTGTACTAGGACTAAGTGAAGTATGGAAGAAAGGCAATGGTATAATGTGCCTTGAAAGAGGATATGTGCTGAGATATGTTGGAGTAGGTAGAGGAAGAAGAGCTAAGGAGGGAGTTGGAATAATAGTTAATGAGCAAATGGAAGAAAGGGTGGAATCATGGGATCCAGTGAATTCAAGGATAATAGTAGTTAGACTGAAAATGGAAGAAAGAATAACAATAATACAAGTTTATGCCCCGACAAATGATCAGGACATATTGGAGAAAGAAGTTTTCTATACTCAACAACAAAGAGTAGTGAATAAAGAGAATGAAGAGAATACTAAGGTAATATTGAAGGGAGATCTTAATGGTAGAACTGGAAACAATAGGATAAGGTCACATGGTTGTATGGGACCTAATGAAGGGGAAAGTGTGATAAATGAAAAGGGACAAAGATTAATAGAATTCTGTGTAGAGAACCAATTGCTACAAGGAAACTCCTTTTTCCAGCATAAGAAAATTCATAAGATCACTTATGAAGCTGATAGAAGGGAGGCAAAAAGTATAATAGACTATATAATTTACGCAAGAGCACTTGGATATGACTTTATGATGTTAAGGTAATTCGAAGTGCTGAATTGAGTACTGACCACAGACTGCTAATATGTATAACGAGATTTAAGAGGAATAGTAGAGAAAGAGATAGGAAGTTTGAAAAGATACAAGTAAAGCTGCTGGCTAAGGATGTTAAGAGAGAACAGTATAAGAAACTAGTAGAAGAAAAATTGAATGAATTGGAAATAAGAGGAATGGAAATTGACAGTATGTTGGAAAAATTTAAGGAAGTGATATTGTATGCAGCAATTGAAGTATGTGGCAAAGTTAGGGTGAATACAAAAAGGAAAAAAACTAATTGGTCGACGGATGAAGTAAAGAGGAAAGTGAAAGAGAAAAAGAAAGCATGGAAGAATTACCTAGAATTAAGATGAGAGGAACATAGGTTAATATATGTGCAAAAAAGAAATGAAAGTAAATTGGCTGTAGAGGAGGCAAAGCGAAAATCATTGGAGAAGTTTGGAAATGATATTGAACATAGAAAGCAGTTCTGGAATATGGTTAAAAGCCTGAAAGGAAAATGGGTAAAAGCAGCAAGAGCTCTAAGAAATAAGGAAAATGTACTAGTCATAGTAAGGGAGAATGTGATGGAGGAATGGAGAAAATACTATGAAGAAAAGTTCAAGAATAGGAGAAATGAGCAGGAACAGGAACAGGAGAAGGATGAGAGAATAAGGAACAGAGAAGAGGAGGAGCATGTAGAAGAAGATATGATGATAACAGAGAATGAAGTGAGAGAAGCAATTAAACGGATACGAATTGGGAAAGCTGCAGGATGGGATGGAATAGCACCAGAATTTATAAAATATGGAGGACCAAGAATGGCTGAAATAATACTGAATATATTAAGGGAAGTATGGAGAACTAAGACTATACCAGAAGAGTGGAAAAGGAACATAATTGTTATAGTACACAAGAAAGTGGGTAATAAGGAATGTGATAATTATAGAGCAATATGTCTATCATCAGTGGTATATAAGATGTATACGAATATATTGGAAAGGAGGCTGTGAAAAATCATGGAGGGAAAACTTGAAGAGGAACAAGCTGGATTTAGACCTGGGAGACAGACTCAAGTTCACATTTTTATATTAAGAACAGTGATGGGGAAAATGCTTTACAAAAATAAAAGAATATACTTAGCATTTCTAGACTTGAAAGCGGCATTTGACTCGGTACCTAGAAAATATCTATGTGTGGCATTAGAAAGTAAGGAAGTACCTAAGGAACTTATGAAAGCAATAAAAAGTGTATATAACGATGTAAAAGGAATAGTAAGAATAGAAGGAAACGAGTGTAAGGATTTTCAAATAGAAAAAGGAATTAAACAGGGAGATAGTCTCAGTCCTTTACTTTTCATTAATGTAATGGATGAAATAACTAAAACTTGCAAAAGAAGAACCCGAAGAGTACAAATAGGATATTGGAATATGAGAGTAATACAACTGCAAGTACTGCTATATGCTGATGATATAGTTTTAATTGCTAGCAGTGAAGAGAATTTACAGAGGAGCGTAATAGAATGGGGAGAAGAACTTGCGAGAAAAGGGATGAAGATTAATATTAAGAAATGTAAAGTTATGCAGGTGGCAAAAGGAGAAAAAGATCATGAAATAGCAATTAAATATGGAAACGATAACTTCGAAGAAGTAGATGAATATGAATATTTAGGAACCATCATAACAAGTGATGGTAGGTGTGATGAAGAAATCCTAAATAGGAAAAGAAAAGCAAATACAGTAAATTATCAGTTTAGTAAAACAATAATGGAAAAGAAAGAAGTGGCAGTAAAGACAAAATTACAGCTATACAAATCAGTATTGGTCAATACATTAACATATGGCTAGTGAAATGAAATACCTGAGAAGAGCTGTTAATAAGACTATGAGAGATAAAGTGAGGAATGATAGAATAAGAAGAGAAGTGGAACAGGAGTCGCTAGAGAAAATAATTGAAAAGAGACAGCTAAAGTGGTGGGGACATGTATTCAGAATGAATGAAGAAAAAAGGTAAATCAAATTCCAGAAGTAAAGGTGCAAGGTAGGAGAGGTAAAGGAAGACCAAGGATAATGTTTGACCACAGAATGGAAAAGATTGGAAGACAATAAATATGATGAAGGGAATGATGGGAAACAGACAGTAATGGAGGACATGGATCGAGGCAACCAACCCTACGCTATGATGGCAGAAGGGGACTATAGGAAGGCATAATAATTCAACATTTTAAGGAAAATATCACTGTCCAACAATGATTTTGTTAAAAGTAAAATTTCAACGGTGCTTAATGTTTTGCCACCTGCTGATTCCGAAAATGAAGTCAGAAATTTGTCAATCACCCACCATTTTTTTGTAACAATAAAAATATAATTCTGCATTATTATTGCAGCATGCAGTCCATAATAAGCTGATTGGTAGGCAATATTTAAAATATTTTATGTCTTTGCTCCAAGAAAATCTAGAATCAGCACCTCGTCCGGTGCTTCATGGACCTGGAGTTCCCATACCTGCTCCACCAGATGACATAAGTGTAACGGAAGAAAGTGAAAGTGTTCCTAACAAATGTAGTGAATTGCATAATGATCCTGATTTTGTGGGGAGTGTTTCAACAGCTGAACCTCACTTAATAACTGAAGATGATCTTGACGATTTAGTTCGAGATCTAAAGTTAAGTAAGGGTAAAGCAGAACTGCTTGCATCGCGATTAAAAGGATGCCATTTGTTGGAGATTGACACTAGAGTTACTTTTTTTCCGGCAAAAAGACTTTGTATGTAGATATGCATGCTGAAGACAAGTACCTTGTTTTCTGTTGTAACATCTATGGTCTATTAGAGTCACTAGTTATTGTCCATAAAAGTGAAGAACGGCGTTTGATTTAGACTCTTCGAAAACAAGTTTGAAAGGAGTTCTACTGCACAATGGAAATAAATATCCAAGCATTCCCGTAGCATATTCCTGGGGCATGAAGGAAAGTTATGAAAACATGAAACTGTTAACAAACATCCAGTACTGTAAATACTCTTGGCAGATAGGTAGAGATTTAAAAGTTATTGCTATCCTCTTAGGATTGCAACTAGGTTACACCAAAATTTTGCTGTTTCCTGTGTAAATGGGACAGCAGAGATAGAAAAGATCTTTGTTAAAAAGAACTGGCCGAAGAGAGAGTCATTCATCGCAGGACAGGAGAATGTTGTTCATCCACCACTTGTAAGTTCAGACAAAATCTTACTGCCTCCTCTCCACATAAAGCTTGGTCTGATGAAGAATTTTGTAAAAGGAATGGACAGTGAGGGTAGTGGATTTATGTTCCTCAAAGAGAAGTTTCAGCAAATTACTGAGGCGAAACTAAAAGAGGGAATATTTGTTGGCCTTCAAATCAGGAAACTAATGAAAGATAATGATTTTGAAAAGAGCCTAAATGAGCTGGAATTGGCTGCTTGGCAATCTTTCAAGGAAGTTTGCATAAATTTTCTGGGAAACTACAAGTCAGAAAATTACAAAGAACTTATCAGTAATTTTATTCTAAACTATCATGCTCTGGGGTGTAATATGTCTCTGAGATACACTTTATAGGCTCCCACCTCGATTTCTTCCCGTAAAACCTTTTGACAATGAGCGACGAACATGGAGAACATTTTCACCAGGAAATTGGTGAAATGGAAAGGCCCTACCAGGGAAAATGGACTCCAAATATGTTGGCAGATTATTGCTGGACACTAAAAAGAGATGTTCCTCAGGCAAAGTACAGCAGAAAATAAAGTTCGAAGACATTCTAGATATGCCATTGTAAATAATATTGCATCGTATCTCTATAAGGCTATATAAGATTTGTATGTACCTAATATTTTGTATGTACCCTGTTACTCAAATTTCATGGGTGATGGAAATATTCTGTAATTAGATTTGAAATCAGCACATCAAATTCAATGAGAATCACCCCCAACTTCACTTTTAACAGACAAAAATTTCAATTTTGTTGGACAGTGTAATCTCTGGCTAGGTCTGTTCAGAAAATGAGTTTCAAACATGTATTAGCATTGAAAGTGAAATTCTCGAATAATCAAGTTTTGATCCTATGGTCGAAATGTCAGAAATAAATCGCCTTTCAGCCTCTCAAAAACATAATATTCAACGATTTTAATAAAAATCGTCTCTGGCTAGTCTGTACAGAAATTAATTTTCAAAAGTGTACCAGCATTGAACGCCTATTTCTGGAAAAATCAAGTATTCATCCTATAGTTCAAACGTCATAATTAAAACGCTTTTCAGGCTTTGAAAAGCATAATAATTCATCATTTCAAGGAAAATCGTCTCCGGGTTGGTCTGTGGAGAAAATGTGTTTGAAACGTGCACTAGCATTGAACGCGAATTTTTCGAAAAATCAAGAATTCATCATATAGTCCAAATGTCATAATTAAAACGCTTTTCAGTCTCTGAAAAGCATAATAATGCAACATTTTAAGGGAAATCATCTTTGGCTTGGTCTGTAGAGAAAATGAGTTTCAAACAAATATTAGCATTTAAAGCGAATTTATCGAAAAATCAAAGTTTGTTCATATATTCAAAATGTATTAATAAAAACGCTTTTCAGGTCCTGGGAAGCATAATAATTTAACATTTTAAGGATAATTAGCTCTGGGTTGGTCTGTGGAGAAAATGTGTTTCAAACGTGTACTAGAATTGAACGCGCATTTCTAGAAAAATCAAGTATTCATCCTATAGTCCAAATATCATAATTAAAACACTTTTCAGTCTCTGAAAAGCATAATAATTCAACATTTTAAAGAAAATCATCTTTGGCTTGGTCTGTAGATCAAATGAGTTTCAAACGAATATTAGCATTTCACGCTAATTTCTGGAAAAATTAAATTTTGTTCAAATATTTCAAATGTAATAATTAAAACGCTTTTCAGGCGTTGAAAAGCATAAGAAATCAACTTTGAAGGAAAATCATCTCTGGCTAGGTCTGTTCAGAAAATGAGTTTCAAACGTGTATTTCTCGAAAAATCAAGTATATCGAAGTGCTCTTGCGTAAATTATATAGTCTATTATACTCTTTGCCTCCCTTCTATCAGCTTCATAAGTGATTTTATGAATTTTCTTATGCTGGAAAAAGGAGTTTCCTTGTAGCAATTGGTTCTCTACACAGAATTCAAGCCTTCTAGAGCATTAAAAGTGTTTTAATTATGACATTTCGACTATAGGATGACTACTTTATATCTCGAGAAATTCGGGTTAAATGATATTATTCGTTTGAAACTTATTTTCTCCAAAGAACAACACAGAGATGATTTTTATTAAAATGTTGAATTATTATGCTTTTCAAAACCTGAAAACAGTTTTAGTTATTACATTTCGAATATATGAACAAAATTTGACTTTTGGAGAAAGTCGCGTTAAATGCTAATATTCGTTTGAAACTCAAATTCCCTACAGACCAAGACAGAAATGATTTTCATTGAAATGTTGAATTATAATGCTTTTCAGATACCGAAAGGCGTTCTAATTATGATATTTGGACTGCAGGATGAATACTTGATTTTTCGAGAAAAACACTTTTGAAACTCATTTTCTGAACAGACCTAGCCAGAGATGATTATCCTTCAAAAGTTGATTTCTTATGCTTTTCAAGGACTGAAAAGCGTTTTAATTATTACATTTGAAATATATGAACAAAATTTAATTTTTCCAGAAATTAGCGTGAAATGCTAATATTCGTTTGAAACTCATTTTATGTACAGACCAAGCCAAAGATGATTTTCTTTAAAATGTTGAATTATTATGCTTTTCAGAGACTGAAAAGCGTTTTAATTATGATATTTGGACAATAGGATGAATATTTGATTTTTCGAGAAATGCCCGTTCAATTCTAGTAACGTTTGAAACACATTTTCTCCACAGACCAACGCAGAGCTAATTATCCTTAAAATGTTAAATTATTATGCTTTCCAGGACCTGAAAAGCGTTTTAATTATTACAATTTGAATATATGAACAAACTTTGATTTTTCGATAAATACGCTTTAAATGCTAATATTTGTTTGAAACTCATTTTCTCTACAGACCAAGCCAAAGATGATTTTCCTTAAAATGTTGAATTATTATGCTTTTCAGAGACTGAAAAGCGTTTTAATTATGACATTTCTAATATAGGATCAAAACTTGATTTTTCGAGAAATTGAAGTTCAATGCTAATATGCGTTTGAAACTCATTTTCTCTACAGACCATCCAAAATATGATTTTCCTTAAAATGTTGAATTATTATGCTTTTCAAATCCTGAAAAGCGTTTTAATTATGACGTTTCGACTATAGGATTAAAACTTGATTTTTCGAGAATTTCACGTTCAATGCTAGTACACGTTTGAAAGTCATTTTCTGAACAGACCTATCCAGAGATGATTTTCCTTAAAATGATGATTTATTATGCTTTTCAAAGCTTGAAAGCGTTTTAATTATGTCGTTTGGACTATAGGATGAATACTTGATTTTTCGAGAAATAGGCGTTCAATGCTGGTACACTTTTGAAAATTAATTTCTGTACAGACTAGCCAGAGACGATTTTTATTAAAATCGTTGAATATTATGTTTTTGAGAGGCTGAAAGGCGATTTATTTCTGACATTTCGACCATAAGATCAAAACTTGATTATTCGAGAATTTCACGTTCAATGCTAATACATGTTTGAAACTCATTTTCTGAACAGACCTAGCCAGAGATTACACTGTCCAACAAAATTCAAGTTTTTGTCTGTTAAAAGAGAAGTTGGGGGTGATTCTCATTGAATTTGATGTGCTGATTTCAAGTCTAATTACAGAATTTTTCCATCACCCATGAAATTTGAGTAACAGGGTACATACAAAATATTAGGTACATACAAATCTTATATAGCCTTATAGAGATACGATGCAATATTATTTACAATGGCATATCTAGAATGTCTTCGAACTTTATTTTCTGCTGTACTTTGCCTGAGGAACATCTCATAATAAATAAATAAATCAACAATTTAAGGAAAATCATCTTTGGCTTGGTCTGTAGAGAAAATGAGTTTCAAACGAATATTTCTTGAAAAATCAAGTATTCATCCTACAGTCCAAATATCATAATTAGAACGCCTTTCGGTATCTAAAAAGCATTATAATTCAACATTTCAAGGAAAATCATTTCTGTCTTGGTCTGTAGGGAATTTGAGTTTCAAACGAATATTAGCATTTAACGCGAATTTCTCGAAAAGTCAAATTTTGTTTATATATTCGAAATGTAATAACTAAAACTGTTTTCAGGTTTTGAAAAGCATAATAATTCAACATTTTAATAAAAATCATCTTTGTGTTGGTCTTTGGAGAAAATAAGTTTCAGACGAATATTATCATTTATCCCGAATTTCTCGAGATATCAAGTAGTCATCCTATAGTCGAAATGTCATAATTAAAACACTTTTAAGGCTCTAGAAGGCTTAATACTGTGCCACCCTCATCTAGGGGTTAAAATATAGAGAGCCGGCCCGGAGGGCGAAGACCAACGGTTCCAGAGGCAGAAGAGGATCATAGAGAAAATCCGAACGGCAATGGAAGCGGAAGATTTACGTCCTTAGTGTCCAATATGAGCCACTAAGAAGCGGATTGGATATCTCCGTCAAATATCCAAAACCAACTGCTGCCTTGCAGGGGTGTGGGAGTACCAAAGGATATGGGAGAAAACCCTGGAAATAAAAATCAGCCTGGTCGTTGTGCTAATCCCCCCCACCAGACTAAAATTAGCGGATTAAGAGAAATAAAGGTAGCCTCGGAAAGGATGGATTTAGTTCAAAGACGACAAGCAAGGAAATGGAATATCCGAATTGGAACTTGGTATATTAAAACAATGAATGGAAAAGAAGTGGATATTGTAGGAGAAATGAAAAAGTATAAACTAGCTGTACTAGGACTAAGTGAAGTATGGAAGAAAGGCAATGGTATAATGTGCCTTGAAAGAGGATGTGTGCTGAGATATGTTGGAGTAGGTAGAGGAAGAAGAGCTAAGGAGGGATTTGGAATAATAGTTAATGAGCAAATGCAAGAAAGGGTGGAATCTTGGGATCCAGTGAATTCAAGGATAATAGTAGTTAGACTGAAAATGGAAGAAAGAATAACAATAATACAAGTTTATGCCCCGACAAATGATCAGGACATATTGGAGAAAGAAGTTTTCTATACTCAACAACAAAGAGTAGTGAATAAAGAGAATGAAGAGAATACTAAGGTAATATTGATGGGAGATCTTAATGGTAGAACTGGAAACAATAGGATAAAGTCACATGGTTGTATGGGACCATATGAAGGGGAAAGTGTGATAAATGAAATGGGACAAAGATTAATAGAATTCTGTGTAGAGAACCAATTGCTACAAGGAAACTCCTTTTTCCAGCATAAGAAAATTCATAAAATCACTTATGAAGCTTATAGAAGGGAGGCAAAGAGTATAATAGACTATATAATTTACGCAAGAGCACTTGGATATGACTTTATGGATGTTAAGGTAATTCGAAGTGCTGAATTGAGTACTGACCACAGACTGCTAATATGTATAACGAGATTTAAGAGGAATAGTAGAGAAAGAGATAGGAAGTTTGAAAAGATACAAGTAAAGCTGCTGGCTAAGGATGTTAAGGGAGAACAGTATAAGAAACTAGTAGAAGAAAAATTGAATGAATTGGAAATAAGAGGAATGGAAATTGACAGTATGTTGGAAAAATTTAAGGAAGTGATATTGTATGCAGCAATTGAAGTATGTGGCAAAGTTAGGGTGAATACAAAAAGGAAAAAAACTAATTGGTCGACGGATGAAGTAAAGAGGAAAGTGAAAGAGAAAAAGAAAGCATGGAAGAATTACCTAGAATTAAGATGAGAGGAACATAGGTTAATATATGTGCAAAAAAGAAATGAGAGTAAATTGGCTGTAGAGGAGGCAATGCGAAAATCATGGGAGAAGTTTGGAAATGATATAGAACATAGAAAGCAGTTCTGGAATATGGTTAAAAGCCTGAAAGGAAAATGGGTAAAAGCAGCAAGAGCTATAAGAAATAAGGAAAATGTACTAGTCATAGGAAGGGAGAATGTGATGGAGGAATGGAGAAAATACTATGAAGAAAAGTTCAAGGATAGCACAAATGAGCAGGAACAGGAACAGGAGAAGGATGAGAGAATAAGGAACAGAGAAGAGGAGGAGCATGTAGAAGAAGATATGATGATAACAGAGAATGAAGTAAGAGAAGCAATTAAACGGATACGAATTGGGAAAGCTGCAGGATGGGATGGAATAGCACCAGAATTTATAAAATATGGAGGACCAAGAATGGCTGAAATAATACTGAATATATTAAGGGAAGTATGGAGAACTAAGACTATACCAGAAGAGTGGAAAATTAACATAATTGTTCTAGTACACAAGAAAGGGGGTAATAACGAATGTGATAATTATAGAGCAATATGTCTATCATCAGTGGTATATAAGATGTATACGAATATATTGGAAAGGAGGCTGTGAAAAATCATGGAGGGAAAACTTGAAGAGGAACAAGCTGGATTTAGACCTGGGAGACAGACTCAAGATCACATTTTTATATTAAGAACAGTGATGGGGAAAATGCTTTACAAAAATAAAAGAATGTAATTAACATTTCTAGACTTGAAAGCGGCATTTGACTCGGTACCTAGAAAATATCTATGTGAGGCATTAGAAAGTAAGGAAGTACCTAAGGAACTTATGAAAGCAATAAGAAGTGTATATAAAAGAATAGTAAGAATAGAAGGAAACGAGTGTAAGGAATTTCAAATAGAAAAAGGAATTAAACAGGGAGATAGTCTCAGTCCTTTACTTTTCATTAATGTAATGGATGAAATAACTAAAACTTGCAAAAGAAGAACCCCAAGAGTACAAATACGATATTGGAATATGAGAGTAATACAACTGCAAGTACTGCTATATGCTGATGATATAGTTTTAATTGCTAGCAGTGAAGAGAATTTACAGAGGAGCGTAATAGAATGGGGAGAAGAACTTGCGAGAAAAGGGATGAATATTAATATTAAGAAAAGTAAAGTTATGCAGGTGGCAAAAGGAGAAAAAGATCATGAAATAGCAATTAGATATGGAAACGATAACTTCGAAGAAGTAGATGAATATGAATATTTAGGAACCATCATAACAAGTGATGGTAGGTGTGATGAAGAAATCCTAAATAGGAAAAGAAAAGCAAATACAGTATATTATCAGTTTAGTAAAAAAACAATGGAAAAGAAAGAAGTGGCAGTAAAGACAAAAATGCAGCTATACAAATCAGTATTGGTCCCTACATTAACATATGGAATGGAAAGTTTACCACTTCAAGATAAACATCTGAGTAAAATTCAGGCTAGTGAAATGAAATACCTGAGAAGAGCTGTTAATAAGACTATGAGAGATAAAGTGAGGAATGATAGAATAAGAAGAGAAGTGGAACAGGAGTCGCTAGAGAAAATAATTGAAAAGAGACAGCTAAAGTGGTGGGGACATGTATTCAGAATGAATGAAGAAAAAAGGTAAATCAAATTCCAGATGTAAAGGTGCAAGGTAGGAGAGGTAAAGGAAGACCAAGGATAATGTTTGACCACATAATGGAAAAGATTGGAAGACAATAAATATGATGAAGGGAATGATGGGAAACAGACAGTAATGGAGGACATGGATCGAGGCAACCAACCCTACGCTATGATGGCAGAAGGGGACTATAGGAAGGCATAATAATTCAACATTTTAAGGAAAATATCACTGTCCAACAATGATTTTGTTAAAAGTAAAATTTCAACGGTGCTTAATGTATTGCCACCTGCTGATTCCGAAAATGAAGTCAGAAATTTGTCAATCACCCACCATTTTTTTGTAACAATAAAAATATAATTCTGCATTATTATTGCAGCATGCAGTCCATAATAAGCTGATTGGTAGGCAATATTTAAAATATTTTATGTCTTTGCTCCAAGAAAATCTAGAATCAGCACCTCGTCCGGTGCTTCATGGACCTGGAGTTCCCATACCTGCTCCACCAGATGACATAAGTGTAACGGAAGAAAGTGAAAGTGTTCCTAACAAATGTAGTGAATTGCATAATGATCCTGATTTTGTGGGGAGTGTTTCAACAGCTGAACCTCACTTAATAACTGAAGATGATCTTGACGATTTAGTTCGAGATCTAAAGTTAAGTAAGGGTAAAGCAGAACTGCTTGCATCGCGATTAAAAGGATGGAATTTGTTGGAGATTGACACTAGAGTTACTTTTTTTTCCGGCAAAAAGACTTTGTATGTAGATATGCATGCTGAACACAAGTACCTTGTTTTCTGTTGTAACATCTATGGTCTATTAGAGTCACTAGTTATTGTCCATAAAAGTGAAGAACGGCGTTTGTTTTTAGACTCTTCAAAAACAAGTTTGAAAGGAGTTCTACTGCATTTCCGTAGCATATTCCTGGGGCATGAAGGAAAGTTATGAAAACATGAAACTGTTAACAAACATCCAGTACTGTAAATACTCTTGGCAGATAGGTAGAGATTTAAAAGTTATTGCTATCCTCTTAGGATTGCAACTAGGTTACACCAAAATTTTGCTGTTTCCTGTGTAAATGGGACAGCAGAGATAGAAAAGATCTTTGTTAAAAAGAACTGGCCGAAGAGAGAGTCATTCATCGCAGGACAGGAGAATGTTGTTCATCCACCACTTGTAAGTTCAGACAAAATCTTACTGCCTCCTCTCCACATAAAGCTTGGTCTGATGAAGAATTTTGTAAAAGGAATGGACAGTGAGGGTAGTGGATTTTTGTTCCTCAAAGAGAAGTTTCAGTAAATTACTGAGGCGAAACTAAAAGAGGGAATATTTGTTGTTCCTCAAATCAGGAAACTAATGAAAGATAATGATTTTGAAAAGAGCCTAAATGAGCTGGAATTGGCTGCTTGGCAATCTTTCAAGGAAGTTTGCATAAATTTTCTGGGAAACTACAAGTCAGAAAATTACAAAGAACTTATCAGTAATTTTATTCTAAACTATCATGCTCTGGGGTGTAATATGTCTCTGAGATACACTTTTTAGGCTCCCACCTCGATTTCTTCCCGCAAAACCTAGGGACAATGAGCGACGAACATGGAGAACATTTTCACCAGGAAATTGGTGAAATGGAAAGGCCCTACCAGGGAAAATGGACTCCAAATATGTTGGCAGATTATTGCTGGACACTAAAAAGAGATGTTCCTCAGGCAAAGTACAGCAGAAAATAAAGTTCGAAGACATTCTAGATATGCCATTGTAAATAATATTGCATCGTATCTCTATAAGGCTATATAAGATTTGTATGTACCCTGTTACTCAAATTTCATGGGTGATGGAAAAATTCTGTAATTAGATTTGAAATCAGCAGATCATATTCAATGAGAATCACATCCAACTTCTCTTTTAACAGACAAAAACTTCAATTTTGTTGGACAGTGTAATCTCTGGCTAGGTCTGTTCAGAAAATGAGTTTCAAACATGTATTAGCATTGAACGTGAAAATCTCGAATAATCAAGTTTTGATCCTATGGTCGAAATGTCAGAAATAAATCGCCTTTCAGCCTCTCAAAAACATAATATTCAACGATTTTAATAAAAATCGTCTCTGGCTAGTCTGTACAGAAATTAATTTTCAAAAGGGTACCAGCATTGAACCCCTATTTCTCGAAAAATCAAGTATTCATTCTATAGTCCAAACGTCATAATTGAAACGCATTTCAGGCTTTGAAAAGCATAATAATTCATCATTTTAAGGAAAATCATCTCTGGATAGGTCTGTTCAGAAAATGACTTTCAAATGTGTACTAGCATTGAACGTGAAATTCTCGAAAAATCAAAAGTTTTGATCCTATAGTCGAAACGTCATAATTAAAACGCTTTTCAGGCTTTGAAAAGCATAATAATTCAACATTTTAAGGAAAATCATATTTGGCTTGGTCTGTAGAGAAAATGAGTTTCAAACGAATATTAGCATTTAACGCGAATTTTTCGAAAAATCAAAGTTTGTTCATATATTAGAAATGTAATAATTAAAACGCTTTTCAGTATCTGAAAAGCATAATAATTGATCATTTTAAGGAAAATCATCTCCGGGTTGGTCTGTGGAGAAAATGTGTTTGAAACGTGCACTAGCATTGAACGCGTATTTTTCGAAAAATCAAGAATTCATCATATAGTCCAAATGTCATAATTAAAACGCTTTTCAGTCTCTGAAAAGCATAATAATTCAACATTTTAAAGAAAATCATCTTTGGCTAGGTCTGTAGATAAAATGAGTTTCAAACGAATATTAGCATTTCACGCTAATTTCTGGAAAAATTAAATTTTGTTCATATATTTCAAATGTAATAATTAAAACGCTTTTCAGGAGTTGAAAAGCATAGGAAATCAACTTTTGAAGGAAAATCATCTGTGGCTAGGTCTGTTCAGAAAATGAGTTTCAAACCTGTATTTCTAGAAAAATCAAGTATTCATCCTACAGTCCAAATATCATAATTAGAACGCCTTTCGGTATCTGAAAAGCATTATAATTCAACATTTCAAGGAAAATCATTTCTGTCTTGGTCTGTAGGGAATTTGAGTTTCAAACGAATATTAGCATTTAACGCGAATTTCTCGAAAAGTCAAATTTTGTTTATATATTCGAAATGTAATAACTAAAACTGTTTTCAGGTTTTGAAAAGCATAATAATTCAACATTTTAATAAAAATTATCTCTGTGCTGGTCTTTGGAGAAAATAAGTTTCAAACGAATATTATCATTATCCCGAATTTCTCGAGATATCAAGTAGTCATCCTATAGTCGAAATGTCATAATTAAAACACTTTTAAGGCTCTAAAAGGCTTAATACTGTCCCACCCTCATCTAGGGGTTAAA
Organism: Lepisma saccharinum; assembly: GCF_977018435.1. Taxonomy (NCBI): domain Eukaryota; kingdom Metazoa; phylum Arthropoda; class Insecta; order Zygentoma; family Lepismatidae; genus Lepisma; species Lepisma saccharinum. The sequence goes on along the minus strand of NC_139244.1, from coordinate 66,278,629 downwards.
ATATAGAGAGCCGGCCAGGAGGGCGAAGACCAACGGTTCCAGAGGCAGAAGAGGATCATAGAGAAAATCCGAATGGCAATGAAAGCGGAAGATTTACGTCCTTAGTGGCCAATATGAGCCACTAAGAAGCGGATTGGATATCTCCGTCAAATATACAAAACCAACTGCTGCCTTGCAGGGTTGTGGGAGCACCAAAGGATATGGGAGAAAACCCTGGAAATAAAAATCAGCCTGGTCGTTGTGCTAATCCCCCACACCAGACTAAAATTAGCGGATTAAGAGAAATAAAGGTAGCCTCGGAAAGGATGTATTTATTTCAAAGACGACAAGCAAGGAAATGGAATATCCGAATTGGAACTTGGAATATTAAAACAACGAATGGAAAAGAAGTGGATATTGTAGGAGAAATGAAAAAGTATAAACTAGCTGTACTAGGACTAAGTGAAGTATGGAAGAAAGGCAATGGTATAATGTGCCTTGAAAGAGGATATGTGCTGAGATATGTTGGAGTAGGTAGAGGAAGAAGAGCTAAGGAGGGATTTGGAATAATAGTTAATGAGCAAATGGAAGAAAGGGTGGAATCATGGGATCCAGTGAATTCAAGGATAATAGTAGTTAGACTGAAAATGGAAGAAAGAATAACAATAATACAAGTTTATGCCCCGACAAATGATCAGGACATATTGGAGAAAGAAGTTTTCTATACTCAACAACAAAGAGTAGTGAATAAAGAGAATGAAGAGAATACTAAGGTAATATTGATGGGAGATCTTAATGGTAGAACTGGAAACAATAGGATAAGGTCACATGGTTGTATGGGACCATATGAAGGGGAAAGTGTGATAAATGAAAAGGAACAAAGATTAATAGAATTCTGTGTAGAGAACCAATTGCTACAAGGAAACTCCTTTTTCCAGCATAAGAAAATTCATAAAATCACTTATGAAGCTGATAGAAGGGAGGCAAAGAGTATAATAGACTATATAATTTACGCAAGAGCACTTCGATATGACTTTATGGATGTTAAGGTAATTCGAAGTGCTGAATGGAGTACTGACCACAGACTGCTAATATGTATAACGAGATTTAAGAGGAATAGTAGAGAAAGAGATAGGAAGTTTGAAAAGATACAAGTAAAGCTGCTGGCTAAGGATGTTAAGGGAGAACAGTATAAGAAACTAGTAGAAGAAAAATTGAATGAATTGGAAATAAGAGGAATGGAAATTGACAGTATGTTGGAAAAATTTAAGGAAGTGATATTGTATGCAGCAATTGAAGTATGTGGCAAAGTTAGGGTGAATACAAAAAGGAAAAAAACTAATTGGTCGACGGATGAAGTAAAGAGGAAAGTGAAAGAGAAAAAGAAAGCATGGAAGAATTACCTAGAATTAAGATGAGAGGAACATAGGTTAATATATGTGCAAAAAGAAATGAGAGTAAATTGGCTGTAGAGGAGGCAAAGCGAAAATCATGGGAGAAGTTTGGAAATGATATTGAACAAAGTTTTGTAGAACATAGAAAGCAGTTCTGGAATATGGTTAAAAGCCTGAAAGGAAAATGGGTAAAAGCAGCAAGAGCTATAAGAAATAAGGAAAATGTACTAGTCATAGGAAGAGAGAATGTGATGGAGGAATGGAGAAAATACTATGAAGAAAAGTTCAAGGATAGCACAAATGAGCAGGAACAGGAACAGGAGAAGGATGAGAGAATAAGGAACAGAGAAGAGGAGGAGCATGTAGAAGAAGATATGATGATAACAGAGAATGAAGTGAGAGAAGCAATTAAACGGATACGAATTGGGAAAGCTGCAGGATGGGATGGAATAGCACCAGAATTTATAAAATATGGAGGACCAAGAATGGCTGAAATAATACTGAATATATTATGGGAAGTATGGAGAACTAAGACTATACCAGAAGAGTGGAAAATTAACATAATTGTTATAGTACACAAGAAAGGGGGTAATAAGGAATGTGATAATTATAGAGCAATATGTCTACCATCAGTGGTATATAAGATGTATACGAATATATTGGAAAGGAGGCTGTGAAAAATCATGGAGGGAAAACTTGAAGAGGAACAAGCTGGATTTAGACCTGGGAGACAGACTCAAGATCACATTTTTATATTAAGAACAGTGATGGGGAAAATGCTGGACAAAAATAAAAGAATGTACTTAGCATTTCTAGACTTGAAAGCGGCATTTGACTCGGTACCTAGAAAATATCTATGTGAGGCATTAGAAAGTAAGGAAGTACCTAAGGAACTTATGAAAGCAATAAGAAGTGTATATAACGATGTAAAAGGAATTGTAAGAATAGAAGGAAACGAGTGTAAGGAATTTCAAATAGAAAAAGGAATTAAACAGGGAGATAGTCTCCGTCCTTTACTTTTCATTAATGTAATGGATGAAATAACTAAAACTTGCAAAAGAAGAACCCCAAGAGTACAAATACGATATTGGAATATGAGAGTAATACAACTGCAAGTACTGCTATATGCTGATGATATAGTTTTAATTGCTAGCAGTGAAGAGAATTTACAGAGGAGCGTAATAGAATGGGGAGAAGAACTTGCGAGAAAAGGGATGAATATTAATATTAAGAAAAGTAAAGTTATGCAGGTGGCAAAAGGAGAAAAAGATCATGAAATAGCAATTAGATATGGAAACGATAACTTCGAAGAAGTAGATGAATATGAATATTTAGGAACCATCATAACAAGTGATGGTAGGTGTGATGAAGAAATCCTAAATAGGAAAAGAAAAGCAAATACAGTATATTATCAGTTTAGTAAAACAATAATGGAAAAGAAAGAAGTGGCAGTAAAGACAAAAATGCAGCTATACAAATCAGTATTGGTCCCTACATTAACATATGGAATGGAAAGTTTACCACTTCAAGATAAACATCTGAGTGAGATAAAGTGAGGAATGATAGAATAAGAAGAGAAGTGGAACAGGAGTCGCTAGAGAAAATAATTGAAAAGAGACAGCTAAAGTGGTGGGGACATGTATTCAGAATGAATGAAGAAAAAAGGTAAATCAAATTCCAGAAGTAAAGGTGCAAGGTAGGAGAGGTAAAGGAAGACCAAGGATAATGTTTGACCACAGAATGGAAAAGATTGGAAGACAATAAATATGATGAATCGAATGATGGGAAACAGACAGTAATGGAGGACATGGATCGAGGCAACCAACCCTACGCTATGATGGCAGAAGGCATAATAATTCAACATTTTAAGGAAAATATCACTGTCCAACAATGATTTTGTTAAAAGTAAAATTTCAACGGTGCTTAATGTTTTGCCACCTGCTGATTCCGAAAATGAAGTCAGAAATTTGTCAATCACCCACCATTTGTTTGTAACAATAAAATTATAATTCTGCATTATTATTGCAGCATGCAGTCCATAATAAGCTGATTGGTAGGCAATATTTAAAATATTTTATGTCTTTGCTCCAAGAAAATCTAGAATCAGCACCTCGTCCGGTGCTTCATGGACCTGGAGTTCGCATACCTGCTCCACCAGATGACATAAGTGTAACGGAAGAAAGTGAAAGTGTTCCTAACAAATGTAGTGAATTGCATAATGATCCTGATTTTGTGGGGATTGTTTCAACAGCTGAACCTCACTTAATAACTGAAGATGATCTTGACGATTTAGTTCGAGATCTAAAGTTAAGTAAGGGTAAAGCAGAACTGCTTGCATCGCGATTAAAAGGATGCCATTTGTTGGAGATTGACACTAGAGTTACTTTTTTTCCGGCAAAAAGACTTTGTATGTAGATATGCATGCTGAAGACAAGTACCTTGTTTTCTGTTGTAACATCTATGGTCTATTAGAGTCACTAGTTATTGTCCATAAAAGTGAAGAACGGCGTTTGTTTTTAGACTCTTCGAAAACAAGTTTGAAGGGAGTTCTACTGCATTCCCGTAGCATATTCCTGGGGCATGAAGGAAAGTTATGAAAACATGAAACTGTTAACAAACATCCAGTACTGTAAATACTCTTGGCAGATAGGTAGAGATTTAAAAGTTATTGCTATCCTCTTAGGATTGCAACTAGGTTACACCAAAATTTTGCTGTTTCCTGTGTAAATGGGACAGCAGAGATAGAAAAGATCTTTGTTAAAAAGAACTGGCCGAAGAGAGAGTCATTCATCGCAGGACAGGAGAATGTTGTTCATCCACCACTTGTAAGTTCAGACAAAATCTTACTGCCTCCTCTCCACATAAAGCTTGGTCTGATGAAGAATTTTGTAAAAGGAATGGACAGTGAGGGTAGTGGATTTATGTTCCTCAAAGAGAAGTTTCAGCAAATTACTGAGGCGAAACTAAAAGAGGGAATATTTGTTGGCCCTCAAATCAGGAAACTAATGAAAGATAATGATTTTGAAAAGAGCCTAAATGAGCTGGAATTGGCTGCTTGGCAATCTTTCAAGGAAGTTTGCATAAATTTTCTGGGAAACTACAAGTCAGAAAATTACAAAGAACTTATCAGTAATTTTATTCTAAACTATCATGCTCTGGGGTGTAATATGTCTCTGAGATACACTTTTTAGGCTCCCACCTCGATTTCTTGCCGTAAAACCTTGGGACAATGAGCGACGAACATGGAGAACATTTTCACCAGGAAATTGGTGAAATGGAAAGGCCCTACCAGGGAAAATGGACTCCAAATATGTTGGCAGATTATTGCTGGACACTAAAAAGAGATGTTCCTCAGGCAAAGTACAGCAGAAAATAAAGTTCGAAGACATTCTAGATATCCATTGTAAATAATATTGCATCGTATCTCTATAAGGCTATGTAAGATTTGTATGTACCTAATATTTTGTATGTACCCTGTTACTCAAATTTCATGGGAGATGGAAAAATTCTGTAATTAGATTTGAAATCAGCACATCAAATTCAATGAGAATCACCCCCAACTTCTCTTTTAACAGACAAAAACTTCAATTTTGTTGGACAGTGTAATCTCTGGCTAGGTCTGTTCAGAAAGAAAGAAAAGAAGCTGATAGAAGGGAGGCAAAAAGTATAATAGACTATATAATTTACGCAAGAGCTCTTCGATATGACTTTATGGATGTTAAAGTAATTCGAAGTGCTGAATTGAGTACTGACCACATACTGCTAATATGTATAACGAGATTTAAGAGGAATAGTAGAGAAAGAGATAGGAAGTTTGAAAAGATACAAGTAAAGCTGCTGGCTAAGGATGTTAAGAGAGAACAGTATAAGAAACTAGTAGAAGAAAAATTGTATGAATTGGAAATAAGAGGAATGGAAATTGACAGTATGTTGGAAAAATTTAAGGAAGTGATATTGTATGCAGCAATTGAAGTATGTGGCAAAGTTAGGGTGAATACAAAAAGGAAAAAAACTAATTGGTCGACGGATGAAGTAAAGAGGAAAGTGAAAGAGAAAAAGAAAGCATGGAAGAATTACCTAGAATTAAGATGAGAGGAACATAGTTTAATATATGTGCAAAAAAGAAATGAGAGTAAATTGGCTGTAGAGGAGGCAAAGCGAAAATCATGGGAGAAGTTTGGAAATGATATTGAACATAGAAAGCAGTTCTGGAATATGGTTAAAAGCTTGAAAGGAAAATGGGTAAAAGCAGCAAGAGCTATAAGAAATAAGGAAAATGTACTAGTCATAGGAAGGGAGAATGTGATGGAGGAATGGAGAAAATACTATGAAGAAAAGTTCAAGGATAGGACAAATGAGCAGGAACAGGAACAGGAACAGGAGAAGGATGAGAGAATAAGGAACAGAGAAGAGGAGGAGCATGTAGAAGAAGATATGATGATAACAGAGAATGAAGTGAGAGAAGCAATTAAACGGATACGAATTGGGAAAGCTGCAGGATGGGATGGAATAGCACGAGAATTTATAAAATATGGAGGACCAAGAATGGCTGAAATAATACTGAATATATTAAGAGAAGTATTGAGAACTAAGACTATACCAGAAGAGTGGAAAATTAACATAATTGTTACAGTAAACAAGAAAGGGGGTAATAAGGAATGTGATAATTATAGAGCAATATGTCTATCATCAGTGGTATATAAGATGTATACGAATATATTGGAAAGGAGGCTGTGAAAAATCATGGAGGGAAAACTTGAAGAGGAACAAGCTGGATTTAGACCTGGGAGACAGATTCAAGATCACATTTTTATATTAAGAACAATGATGGGGAAAATGCTGGACAAAAATAAAAGAATATACTTAGCATTTCTAGAGTGGAAAGCGGCATTTGACTCGGTACCTAGAAAATATCTATGTGAGGCATTAGAAAGTAAGGAAGTACCTAAGGAACTTATGGAAACAATAAGAATGGGTATATAACGATGTAAAAGGAATAGTAAGAATAGAAGGAAACGAGTGTAAGGAATTTCAAATAGAAAAAGGAATTAAACAGGGAGATAGTCTCAGTCCTTTACTTTTCATTAATGTAATGGATGAAATAACTAAAACTTGCAAAAGAAGAACCCCAAGAGTACAAATACGATATTGGAATATGAGAGTAATACAACTGCAAGTACTGCTATATGCTGATGATATAGTTTTAATTGCTAGCAGTGAAGAGAATTTACAGAGGAGCGTAATAGAATGGGGAGAAGAACTTGCGAGAAAAGGGATGAATATTAATATTAAGAAAAGTAAAGTTATGCAGGTGGCAAAAGGAGAAAAAGATCATGAAATAGCAATTAGATATGGAAACGATAACTTCGAAGAAGTAGATGAATATGAATATTTAGGAACCATCATAACAAGTGATGGTAGGTGTGATGAAGAAATCCTAAATAGGAAAAGAAAAGCAAATACAGTATATTATCAGTTTAGTAAAACAATAATGGAAAAGAAAGAAGTGGCAGTAAGGACAAAAATGCAGCTATACAAATCAGTATTGGTCCCTACATTAACATATGGAATGGAAAGTTTACCACTTCAAGATAAACATCTGAGTAAAATTCAGGCTAGTGAAATGAAATACCTGAGAAGAGCTGTTAATAAGACTATGAGAGATAAAGTGAGGAATGATAGAATAAGAAGAGAAGTGGAACAGGAGTCGCTAGAGAAAATAATTGAAAAGAGACAGCTAAAGTGGTGGGGACATGTATTCAGAATGAATGAAGAAAAAAGGTAAATCAAATTCCAGAAGTAAAGGTGCAAGGTAGGAGAGGTAAAGGAAGACCAAGGATAATGTTTGACCACAGAATGGAAAAGATTGGAAGACAATAAATATGATGAAGAGAATGATGGGAAACAGACAGTAATGGAGGACATGGATCGAGGCAACCAAACCTACGCTATGATGGCAGAAGGGGACTATATGAAGGCATAATAATTCAACATTTTAAGGAAAATATCACTGTCCAACAATGATTTTGTTAAAAGTAAAATTTCAACGGTGCTTAATGTTTTGCCACCTGCTGATTCCGAAAATGAAGTCAGAAATTTGTCAATCACCCACCATTTGTTTGTAACAATAAAAATATAATTCTGCATTATTATTGCAGCATGCAGTCCATAATAAGCTGATTGGTAGGCAATATTTAAAATATTTTATGTCTTTGCTCCAAGAAAATCTAGAATCAGCACCTCGTCCGGTGCTTCATGGACCTGGAGTTCCCATACCTGCTCCACCAGATGACATAAGTGTAACGGAAGAAAGTGAAAGTGTTCCTAACAAATGTAGTGAATTGCATAATGATCCTGATTTTGTGGGGATTGTTTCAACAGCTGAACCTCACTTAATAACTGAAGATGATCTTGACGATTTAGTTCGAGATCTAAAGTTAAGTAAGGGTAAAGCAGAACTGCTTGCATCGCGATTAAAAGGATGCCATTTGTTGGAGATTGACACTAGAGTTACTTTTTTTCCGGCAAAAAGACTTTGTATGTAGATATGCATGCTGAAGACAAGTACCTTGTTTTCTGTTGTAACATCTATGGTCTATTAGAGTCACTAGTTATTGTCCATAAAAGTGAAGAACGGCGTTTGTTTTTAGACTCTTCGAAAACAAGTTTGAAAGGAGTTCTACTGCATTCCCGTAGCATATTCCTGGGGCATGAAGGAAAGTTATGAAAACATGAAACTGTTAACAAACATCCAGTACTGTAAATACTCTTGGCAGATAGGTAGAGATTTAAAAGTTATTGCTATCCTCTTAGGATTGCAACTAGGTTACACCAAAATTTTGCTGTTTCCTGTGTAAATGGGACAGCAGAGATAGAAAAGATCTTTGTTAAAAAGAACTGGCCGAAGAGAGAGTCATTCATCGCAGGACAGGAGAATGTTGTTCATCCACCACTTGTAAGTTCAGACAAAATCTTACTGCCTCCTCTCCACATAAAGCTTGGTCTGATGAAGAATTTTGTAAAAGGAATGGACAGTGAGGGTAGTGGATTTATGTTCCTCAAAGAGAAGTTTCAGCAAATTACTGAGGCGAAACTAAAAGAGGGAATATTTGTTGGCCCTCAAATCAGGAAACTAATGAAAGATAATGATTTTGAAAAGAGCCTAAATGAGCTGGAATTGGCTGCTTGGCAATTAGTCCAGTCAAATTAGAAAAAAGAATGGAAAAAATTCCAACAGAGATAAAAATTGGTAGATATCACCAGTATGGTATTTCAAACAACATACTAAAAGTCCCCGACAATCCGAGCTGTGCTCTGTCCGCCATATTGGAAAATGGCGGATGAACGGTGACGTTTGATCATAATTGCTTTATTAACTAAAAATGGTGAAGGCTGAGCCGAAAATGTGTTCAGACATAAATTAAAGAAAATAAAATTTCCAATAACTGTAAGAAGATAAATTTTTGTGATTTAACCTACCATTTCACTGTTAATAATATATGTAATTTCTTTAAGGGTGCTGCCCGTTGTGGAACTTCGATGTAATGGATCTGATCATCAGAAAACAAACTGAATAACCTTTTTGGCAAGGCAACAATGGATATAACCCAATATTATATTATTTGTGAACAAACGTTGAGTGAAGGTGACACTGTGGTTGTGATAAAAGGCTTAAATGCTATAAAGAGCAGCAGTTTACGTCGAAAAGATGGAATATTTGAGAAATTGGAAAATGTGAGACGAATGTGAGGTTACATATTAAGTGCCGTACAGACTATACTCGTGAGAGTAGTATTACTGCTGCAAGTAATTGTTCACCACAAAATTCAATACTCCTTCGATCAGCAGTACATATATATTTCACTTCAAATGTGATTGCTTGTCTTGCAGTGAAGTTTGTGATTTTCAAGCAGAAATGAAAAACAGACGAGTTAAAATATTTGAAGTTCGATCTTTAACATTCAAGGAGCAAATCATTGAAGCTGCCATCAAGAGGAACGATGATTGGGGAAGGGCATTGCTTGATCGAATGCATACCGTTATTGATCTAGTTGCAGTTGAGGCTAGGTATCACCATCCTTGTTTCACTAAATTTTACACATCCTCACCTACATCGGGAAAACGTGGTAGGCCTGAAGATGAGTGTATTTCTATCGCATTTCTGCAGTTATGCTGCTACCTTGATAATGATAACGACGAGTGTCAGTACTCGATGAATCAACTTATGACGAAGATGAAGGAATATCTTCCACAAGATACTGATGTATCAGAAACAACTCTTAAGAAACACCTATGTGATCACTATGTAGAAGACATGATAATAAAACACGTAAAGGGCAAACCACTACAGTATGTTTCCGTGATACAGGATATAAAATATTATCCAAAAGTTGGTACACACAGAAAGAAGAAGATCCAAAGAACGAAAGACTTAGAATTGTTAGAACTGCTGCCGCAATAATTCGGGAAGATATACGATCTGAAACATATGCTAAAGATATGTATCCAAATCCACATTAATCCTTGAAGACAGCTGATGATATGGGTCCAGAGACATTAAGGATCTTTACAGAGGGTGTGATTATGAAACGAATAAAAGGAAATGAAGACTCCATCAAAAGAAAATGTGCGTGTATTGAGCATGCTATTATATCAGCAGTAAGACCACGGTCATTCAATTCAATGATTCAGATTGGACTTGCAGTTCATCCACATAGATATTTTGGTTCAAGAAATATTATTGATATGTTATCAAGCATGAGTTTATGTGCATCCTACAATGAAGCCGTATTGTATCTTAGTTCTGCAATGTTAAGTGATGAGGAAATTGTTGTTGACAAGGAATTATTGAATCAGTTTGTTTTTGATAATGCAGACGTCAATGTTCGGACCTTGGACAGACTAGAAACTTTCCACAATACGGGGAGCATTATTTGCACTACTCCTGCAACATCTGTTCATCCCAGAAAATAAATTGTTCGATTGAAGAAGCAACCACCAGAATGTTACCTTGCCAAATTTGGTAATGTTCCATTACGCACATACGTTGTGCCTGCTGTTCGTGGCCTGGAGAAAATCAAGATTAAAGAAATTGAATACACCAAACAGGTAGCACCATCAGTGCATGTTGCATCATTTCTTGATTTTGTATAGATGTGTGGAAATCACCTTACCTTGTCACCAAGTCCAAGTTGGAGTATTTATATGGAGCTTGCCACTGAAGGTAGCAAGGAATATCACATTTCTGAAATAAGTATATTACCATTTATAAAGCTGCTGCCGACAAGTCCAGATGCCATATACTCATCCCTTATGTTCGCAGTTGAAGAATACATGAAACATGGTCAAAAGACATGTATTGTTACTTTCGACCAACCTCTATATCTGAAAGCCTCTGAAATTGTTGCGGCTTCTCTAGACAACGGAGATATGTCGTCAGTTGTCCTTCGTCTAGGTGGATTCCACATGCTTATGTCGTACAAGGGAGCGATAGGATACATGATGAGGGGAAGCGGATTGGAAGAAGCTTGGTCAGTAATATATATTATTCGTTACAAGTCGCGAAATAAAAGTGTAAAACTTCAATCAACACCAGGAAAATTTGATTACAAAATAATGGGAAAAGTTTCCACAGAGTTAAATTTATTTTTTACATTATTGGATTATATTAGTTAAATTTATTTTTAACATTATTAGATAGGTTGGTTAAATCACAAAAATTTATGTTCTTACAGTTATTGGAAATTTTATTTTCTTTAATTTATGTCTGAACACATTTTCGGCTCAGCCTTCACCATTTTCAGTTAATAAAGCAATTATGATCAAACGTCACCGTTCATCCGCCATTTTCCAATATGGCGGACAGAGCACAACTCGGATTGTCGGGGACTTTTAGTATGTTGTTTGAAATACCATACTGGTGATATCTACCAATTTTTATCTCTGTTGGATTTTTTTCCATTCTTTGATGAAATTTTGCCTACTTTTACTGGACTAAATCTTTCAAGGAAGTTTGCATAAATTTTCTGGGAAACTACAAGCCAGAAAATTACAAAGAACTTATCAGTAATTTTATTCTAAACTATCATGCTCTGGGGTGTAACATGTCTCTGAGATACACTTTTTAGGCTCCCACCTCGATTTCTTCCCGTAAAACCTTGGGACAATGAGCGACGAACATGGAGAACATTTTCACCAGGAAATTGGTGAAATGGAAAGGCCCTACCAGGGAAAATGGACTCCAAATATGTTGGCAGATTATTGCTGGACACTAAAAAGAGATGTTCCTCAGGCAAAGTACAGCAGAAAATAAAGTTCGAAGACATTCTAGATATGCCATTGTAAATAATATTGCATCGTATCTCTATAAGGCTATATAAGATTTGTATGTACCTAATATTTTGTATGTACCCTGTTACTCAAATTTCATGGGTGATGGAAAAATTCTGTAATTAGATTTGAAATCAGCACATCAAATTCAATGAGAATCACCAAAACTTCTCTTTTAACTGACAGAAACTTCAATTTTGTTGGACAGTGTAATCTGTGGCTAGGTCTGTTCAGAAAATGAGTTTCAAACATGTATTAGCATTGAACGTGAAATTCCCGAATAATCAAGTTTTGATCCTATGGTCGAAATGTCAGAAATAAATCGCCTTTCAGCCTCTCAAAAACATAATATTCAACGATTTTAATAAAAATCGTCTCTGGCTAGTCTGTACAGAAATTAATTTTCAAAAGGGTACCAGCATTGAACGCCTATTTCTCGAAAAATCAAGTATTCATTCTATAGTCCAAACGTCATAATTAAAACGCTTTTCAGGCTTTGAAAAGCATAATAATTCATCATTTTAAGGAAAATCATCTCTGGATAGGTCTGTTCAGAAAATGACTTTCAAAAGTGTACTAGCATTGAACGTGAAATTCTCGAAAAATCAAAAGATTTGATCCTATAGTCGAAACTTCATAATTAAAACGCTTTTCAGGCTTTGAAAAGCATAATAGTTCATCATTTTAAGGAAAATCATATCCGGGTTGGTCTGTGGAGAAAATGTGTTTGAAACGTGCACTAGCATTGAACGCGTATTTTTCGAAAAATCAAGAATTCATCATATAGTCCAAATGTCATAATTAATACGCTTTTCAGTCTCTGAAAAGCATAATAATTCAACATTTTAAGGAAAATCATCTTTGGCTTGGTCTGTAGAGAAAATGAGTTTCAAACAAATATTAGCATTTAAAACGAATTTATCGTAAAATCAAAGTTTGTTCATATATTCAAAATGTAATAATTAAAACGCTTTTCAGGTCCTGGAAAGCATAATAATTTAACATTTTAAGGATAATTAGCTCTGGGTTGGTCTGTGGAGAAAATGTGTTTCAAACGTGTACTAGAATTAATCGCGCATTTCTCGAAAAATCAAGTATTCATCCTGTAGTCCAAATATCATAATTAAAACGCTTTTCAGTCTCTGAAAAGCATAATAATTCAACATTTTAAAGAAAATCATCTTTGGCTTGGTCTGTAGATAAAATGAGTTTCAAACGAATATTAGCATTTCACGCTAATTTCTGGAAAAAATAAATTTTGTTCATATATTTCAAATGTAATAATTAAAACGCTTTTCAGGCGTTGAAAAGCATAAGAAATCAACTTTTGAAGGAAAATCATCTCTGGCTAGGTCTGTTCAGAAAATGAGTTTCAAACGTGTATTTCTAGAAAAATCAAGTATTCATCCTACAGTCCAAATATCATAATTAGAACGCCTTTCGGTATCTGAAAAGCATTATAATTCAACATTTCAAGGAAAATCATTTCTGTCTTGGTCTGTAGGGAATTTGAGTTTCAAACGAATATTAGCATTTAACGCGAATTTCTCGAAAAGTCAAATTTTGTTTATATATTCGAAATGTAATAACTAAAACTGTTTTCAGGTTTTGAAAAGCATAATAATTCAACATTTTAATAAAAATCATCTCTGTGTTGGTCTTTGGAGAAAATAAGTTTCAGACGAATATTATCATTTATCCCGAATTTCTCGAGATATCAAGTAGTCATCCTATAGTCGAAATGTCATAATTAAAACACTTTTAAGGCTCTAGAAGGCTTAATACTGTGCCACCCTCATCTAGGGGTTAAAATATAGAGAGCCGGCCCGGAGGGCGAAGACCAACGGTTCCAGAGGCAGAAGAGGATCATAGAGAAAATCCGAACGGCAATGGAAGGGGAAGATTTACGTCCTTAGTGTCCAATATGAGCCACTAAGAAGCGGATTGGATATCTCCGTCAAATATCCAAAACCAACTGCTGCCTTGCAGGTGTGTGGGAGCTCCAAAGGATATGGGAGAAAACCCTGGAAATAAAAATCAGCCTGGTCGTTGTGCTAATCCCCCACACCAGACTACAATTAGCGGATTAAGAGAAATAAAGGAAGCCTCGGAAAGGATGGATTTAGTAGAAAACGACAAGCAAGGAAATGGAATATCCGAATTGGAACTTGGAATATTAAAACAATGAATGGAAAAGAAGTGGATATTGTAGGAGAAATGAAAAAGTATAAACTAGCTGTACTAGGACTAAGTGAAGTATGGAAGAAAGTCAATTTTATAATGTGCCTTGAAAGAGGATATGTGCTGAGATATGTTGGAGTAGGTAGAGGAAGAAGAGCTAAGGAGGGAGTTGGAATAATAGTTAATGATCAAATGGAAGAAAGGGTGGAATCATGGGATCCAGTGAATTCAAGGATAATAGTAGTTAGACTGAAAATGGAAGAAAGAATAACAATAATACAAGTTTATGCCCCGACAAATGATCAGGACATATTGGAGAAAGAAGTTTTCTATACTCAACAACAAAGAGTAGTGAATAAAGAGAATGAAGAGAATACTAAGGTAATATTGATGGGAGATCTTAATGGTAGAACTGGAAACAATAGGATAAGGTCACATGGTTGTATGGGACCATATGAAGGGGAAAGTGTGATAAATGATAAGGGACAAAGGTTAATAAAATTCTGTGTAGAGAACCAATTGCTACAAGGAAACTCCTTTTTCCAGCATATGAAAATTCATAAAATCACTTATGAAGCTGATAGAAGGGAGGCAAAGAGTATAATGGACTATATAATTTACGCAAGAGCACTTGGATATGACTTTATGGATGTTAAGGTAATTCGAAGTGCTGAATTGAGTACTGACCACAGACTGCTAATATGTATAACGAGATTTAAGAGGAATAGTAGAGAAAGAGATAAGAAGTTTGAAAAGTTATAAGTAAAGCTGCTGGCTAAGGATGTTAAGAGAGAACAGTATAAGAAACTAGTAGAAGAAAAATTGAATGAATTGGAAATAAGAGGAATGGAAATTAACAGTATGTTGGAAAAATTTAAGGAAGTGATATTGTATGCAGCAATTGAAGTATGTGGCAAAGTTAGGGTGAATACAAAAAGGAAAAAAACTAATTGGTCGACGGATGAAGTAAAGAGGAAAGTGAAAGAGAAAAAGAAAGCATGGAAGAATTACCTAGAATTAAGATGAGAGGAACATAGGTTAATATAAGTGCAAAAAAGAAATGAGAGTAAATTGGCTGTAGAGGAGGCAAAGCGAAAATCATGGGAGAAGTTTGGAAATGATATTGAACAAAGTTTTGTAGAACATAGAAAGCAGTTCTGGAATATGGTTAAAAGCCTGAAAGGAAAATGGGTAAAAGCAGCAAGAGCTATAAGAAATAAGGAAAATGTACTAGTCATAGGAAGGGAGAATGTGATGGAGGAATGGAGAAAATACTATGAAGAAAAGTTCAAGAATAGGACAAATGAGCAGGAACAGGAACAGGAGAAGGATGAGAGAATAAGGAACAGAGAAGAGGAGGAGCATGTAGAAGAAGATATGATGATAACAGAGAATGAAGTGAGAGAAGCAATTAAACGGATACGAATTGGAAAAGCTGCAGGATGGGATGGAATAGCACCAGAATTTATAAAATATGGAGGACCAAGAATGGCTGAAATAATACTGAATATATTAAGGGAAGTATGGAGAACTAAGACTATACCAGAAGAGTGGAAAAGGAACATAATTGTTATAGTACACAAGAATGTGGGTAATAAGGAATGTGATAATTATAGAGCAATATGTCTATCATCAGTGGTATATAAGATGTATACGAATATATTGGAAAGGGGGCTGTGAAAAATCATGGAGGGAAAACTTGAAGAGGAACAAGCTGGATTTAGACCTGGGAGACAGACTCAAGTTCACATTTTTATATTAAGAACAGTGATGGGGAAAATGCTTTACAAAAATAAAAGAATGTACTTAGCATTTCTAGACTTGAAAGCGGCATTTGACTCGGTACCTAGAAAATATCTATGTGTGGCATTAGAAAGTAAGGAAGTACCTAAGGAACTTATGAAAGCAATAAGAAGTGTATATAACGATGTAAAAGGAATAGTAAGAATAGAAGGAAACGAGTGTAAGGAATTTCAAATAGAAAAAGGAATTAAACAGGGAGTCGAACAGGAGTCGCTAGAGAAAATAATTGAAAAGAGACAGCTAAAGTGGTGGGGACATGTATTCAGAGTGAATGAAGAAAAAAGGTAAATCAAATTCCAGAAGTAAAGGTGCAAGGTAGGAGAGGTAAAGGAAGACCAAGGATAATGTTTGACCACAGAATGGAAAAGATTGGAAGACAATAAATATGATGAAGGGAATGATGGGAAACAGACAGTAATGGAGGACATGGATCGACGCAACCAACCCTCCGCTATGATGGCAGAAGGGGACTATAGGAAGGCATAATAATTCAACATTTTAAGGAAAATATCACTGTCCAACAATGATTTTGTTAAAAGTAAAATTTCAACGGTGCTTAATGTTTTGCCACCTGCTGATTCCGAAAATGAAGTCAGAAATTTGTCAATCACCCACCATTTTTTTGTAACAATAAAAATATAATTCTGCATTATTATTGCAGCATGCAGTCCATAATAAGCTGATTGGTAGGCAATATTTAAAATATTTTATGTCTTTGCTCCAAGAAAATCTAGAATCAGCACCTCGTCCGGTGCTTCATGGACCTGGAGTTCCCATACCTGCCCCACCAGATGACATAAGTGTAACGGAAGAAAGTGAAAGTGTTCCTAACAAATGTAGTGAATTGCATAATGATCCTGATTTTGTGGGGAGTGTTTCAACAGCTGAACCTCACTTAATAACTGAAGATGATCTTGACGATTTAGTTCGAGATCTAAAGTTAAGTAAGGGTAAAGCAGAACTGCTTGCATCGCGATTAAAAGGATGCCATTTGTTGGAGATTGACACTAGAGTTACTTTTTTTCCGGCAAAAAGACTTTGTATGTAGATATGCATGCTGAAGACAAGTACCTTGTTTTCTGTTGTAACATCTATGGTCTATTAGAGTCACTAGTTATTGTCCATAAAAGTGAAGAACGGCTTTTGTTTTTAGACTCTTCAAAAACAAGTTTGAAAGGAGTTCTACTGCATTCCCGTAGCATATTCCTGGGGCATGAAGGAAAGTTATGAAAACATGAAACTGTTAACAAACATCCAGTACTGTAAATACTCTTGGCAGATAGGTAGAGATTTAAAAGTTATTGCTATCCTCTTAGGATTGCAACTAGGTTACACCAAAATTTTGCTGTTTCCTGTGTAAATGGGACAGCAGAGATAGAAAAGATCTTTGTTAAAAAGAACTGGCCGAAGAGAGAGTCATTCATCGAAGGACAGGAGAATGTTGTTCATCCACCACTTGTAAGTTCAGACAAAGTCTTACTGCCGGGTCATTCCATGTCAAATCATCCAGAATTTTGTGAAAATGTCACCCACCATCCCCGATTTTGATGAAATTCGGTATGCTTATAAAACTTTTGATGCTGATTACAGAAATGACAACTTTTTTAAAATTGGTCAAGGGGTTCAGAAGTTACGCGCTTTTTAAGATCTCCGTGTACGCCACATGCGGCTCCACTTTGAATGACACGCATTAGGTTATAAACGATCGTATCTTCCCTCGGGTTTGCCGTAGAAACTTCAAGTTTGTTTTCTTTTGTTCAGAATAGTATAAGCTTTCATTTAAATAACGTTTCAGATGAATGCATCAGTAAACATGTATTTTTATATATAGTTTTATGTATTTTTTTAGAAAAATAAATGACTAACTTCAAGAGCGAATTTCATGCAATGCCCCCCCTTCAATTTTCCCTCAATTTTATATGTAGGTAGCTCAGAGTGTGTACTAATGCCTGATGGAAAAATTGAGATGGGCGGTTCAGAAACAGGGCGATAAAAAAAATCATTTGCATAAAATGACATTAAAAGTAAATCTTATTAAAAATACTTATGTATTTAGCACAAAGCCTGAAGTACAATATGTTTCAAGTTACAATATTCAAAATTTATGTTCACTAAGCATAGACGTAACCTGGCGGGGGCAAAGGGAAGCTCTTGCCCTCTCCCAAATTTATAGATTAATTTAAAATTTGCAAGTAATAATTGCAGTGGAACCCCGATTTAAGTTCCTCGTTTTTACATTTTCCTTCATTTTGCATTCAATCTGGATGGTCAGTTTAGAAATTTTCCAATATTTTACATTTTCCCGCGTATTAAGTTTTTTCAATTTGGTCTCCTGGATAACGTAAAATTGAGGTTCCACTGTATATAAGTTAATTTCAACAGTCTTCATTTTTTTAAATTTTATATATTATATAATTATATATATAATTATTACTAACATTCCCATGTTTATCAAATTTATCTTCGAGAACATTCTTTTTGTGCATTTTATCTCAATATGGAAGTTCTCTTTTGGCTACTCTTCATGGGGATGCGTAATATGAAGTAAGAATTAATACTACACATTTGTGCTGATTGAATTTTTTTGAAATGGAGCTTTTCGCCACATACCACAGAAAATATCCTTCTGACGGGATGGTTGGAACAGTAAAAATACTTGTAAGTACTTCCATAGTATAAAGTAACAAGTACGGCAATTATGTAGAAATAGTATTCAAGGCATAAATTTCTTAGTATGACAACAACCCACATTACAATGTGTCAGCGATTGCAAAGTACTACAACAGTAGCAGGAAGTATGCACTATTTTGAAGTTACAGGTTCCGTAAGTTACTTTTTACAAGTAACTGAGTTACAGTCAATCATTAAAAAAGTTACTCAGTTATTGTTACTGGTACTTTGAAAGTAACTGAGTTTCTTTTACAGTTACTGTAACAGTAACATACTGTTAATGATCATTGATTTGTGTAAACGTTACACAAAATCAATTATCATAAAGACTTCCGTGTTTCACTTATGTTTCTACTACATAATATGTATTCATATATTTACATTATTACTGCTAATAAATGATGGAAAACACAGTCAGCTTTGCTTGAATGATTATAATTAAAAATCATTTGTATGCTGACCACGCTATTTTGAATATGATGATAATGATTCCACTTGCACCTATTTCTTTCTCCTCCATTCCAAGTTCAACAATATCTGAAGATCGATTCCCTCGACAATGACTTTTTCCTAGCTGGACAACAACATTCCAAACGAACGCAGCAGTCTACCAAAAACAATGGAGTTTTCACATACAATTAGAAATGAATTACAGTAAAGCGTGGATGTTCTAAATTTAGGATGCAACAAAGTATAGCTTCCTTACCAGCAATTCCAAGAAAACGCTTTCACGTAGCATCCGGAGAAGGTACATATTTTATTTTTATAGTCTTGAACAGAATTTTCCAATTTAGCTATTTCCCTACTGCAAAAAGTAACTCTGTTACCGTTGTTAACGTTACAGGTACTTACTTTTAAAAGTAGCTAGTTACAGTTAGAATTCCTAAATAAAAAGTAACTGTACTTATAACTTTGTATATTTACTTCGAAACACTAGTTGTTTAACAGTCAGAGCAAAAATAGTAAGTGCTGATGTAATATGTTTTGTATAACTGTATGGTTTGACTTTTGTAAAGAAGTGGCTTTCCGAATTCCAACAGTAAACACGCATGTGTGTGCGTGACTCAAACTTGTTTGTAGGATTGCTTCAAAAGTCCACGTGAAAATGGCGAAGCAGTTATTAAATTCTTGCATCCACTTGGTCCATCAACTTCCCACTACTGGCCAAAACGTATGCTGTGTCCAGTGGACATTAAACAACACAAATGGATGGACATATGTACTTAGTGATAAATCAAATACTTTAGTGTGTTTGAAATGGTCAAAATATCCATCTAAAATGTGAACGGCACAATTTATAGTACATGAAATTTTGGCAATGCATAGAGTACAATTTTTAGGTACTATGTACTATCTTAATGGGTCACTTTGAAACTATCTTCGGGTTGAGATAATCACAAAGTTTTCCATCGCATAAAAATAGTGTCCAGGATTATTTGATAAATACATTTGAAAAATCACAATTATTACTCTTTATTCGTTTGTTCCTCAAGTGCCAGGAGGATCACAAAATATATTTAACTTATAAAATTTTGGAGGGGGCAAGAGCTTTCCTTTGCCCCCGCGAGGTTACGTCTATGCTTAGTGAACATAAATTTTGAATATTGTAACTTGAAACATATTGTACTTCAGGCTTTGTGCTAAATACATAAGTATTTTTAATAAGATTTACTTTTAATGTCATTTTATGCAAATGATTTTTTTTTATCACCCTGTTTCTGAACCGCCCATCTCAATTTTTCCATCAGGCATTAGTACACACTCTGAGCTACCTACATATAAAATTGAGGGAAAATTGAAGGGGGGGCATTGCATGAAATTCGCTCTTGAAGTTAGTCATTTATTTTTCTAAAAAAATACATAAAACTATATATAAAAATACATGTTTACCGATGCATTCATCTGAAACGTTATTTAAATGAAAGCTTATACTATTCTGAACAAAAGAAAACAAACTTGAAGTTTCTACGGCAAACCCGAGGGAAGATACGATCGTTTATAACCGAATGCGTGTCATTCAAAGTGGAGCCGCATGTGGCGTACACGGAGATCTTAAAAAGCGCGTAACTTCTGAACCCCTTGACCAATTTTAAAAAAGTTGTCATTTTTGTAATCAGCATCAAAAGTTCTATAAGCATACCGAATTTTATCAAAATCGGGGATGGTGGGTGACATGGCCTGGATGAATTGACGTGGAATGACCCTGCCTCCTCTCCACATAAAGCTTGGTCTGATGAAGAATTTTGTAAAAGGAATGGACAGTGAGGGTAGTGGATTTATGTTCCTCAAAGAGAAGTTTCAGCAAATTACTGAGGCGAAACTAAAAGAGGGAATATTTGTTGGCCCTCAAATCATACTAGAATCAAACTAATGAAAGATAATGATTTTGAAAAGAGCCTAAATGAGCTGGAATTGGCTGCTTGGCAATCTTTCAAGGAAGTTTGCATAAATTTTCTCGGAAACTACAAGTCAGAAGATTACAAAGAACTTATCAGTAATTTTATTCTAAACTATCATGCTCTGGGGTGTAATATGTCTCTGAGATACACTTTTTAGGCTCCCACCTCCATTTCTTCCCGTAAAACCTTGGGACAATGAGCGACGAACATGGAAAACGTTTTCACCAGGAAATTATTGAAATGGAAAGGCCCTACCAGGGAAAATGGACTCCAAATATGTTGGCAGATTATTGCCGGACACTAAAAAGAGATGTTCCTCAGGCAAAGTACAGCAGAAAATAAAGTTCGAAGACATTCTAGATATGCCATTGTAAATAATATTGCATCGTATCTCTATAAGGCTATATAAGATTTGTATGTACCTAATATTTTGTATGTACCCTGTTACTCAAATTTCATGGGTGATGGAAAAATTCTGTAATTAGATTTGAAATCAGCACATCAAATTCAATGAGAATCACCCCCAACTTCACTTTTAACAGACAAAAACTTCAATTTTGTTGGACAGTGTAATCTCTGGCTAGGTCTGTTCAGAAAATGAGTTTCAAACATGTATTAGCATTGAACGTGAAATTCTCGAATAATCAAGTTTTGATCCTATAGTCGAAACGTCATAATTAAAACGCTTTTCAGGCTTTGAAAAGCATAATAATTCATCATTTCAAGGAAAATTATCTCTGGATAGGTCTGTTCAGAAAATGACCTTCAAACGTGTACTAGCATTGAACGTGAAATTCTCGAAAAATCAAGTTTTGATCCTATAGTCGAAACGTCATAATTAAAACTCTTTTCAGGCTTTGAAAAGCATAATAATTCAACATTTTAAGGAAAATCATATTTGGGATGGTCTGTAGAGAAAATGAGTTTGAAACGCATATTAGCATTGAACTTCAATTTCTCGAAAAATCAAGTTTTGATCCTATATTAGAAATGTGAAAATTAAAACTCTTTTCAGGCTCTGAAAAGCATAATAAATCAACATTTTAAGGAAAATCATCTTTGGCTTGGTCTGTGGAGAAAATGAGTTTCAAACGAATATTAGCATTTAACGCGAATTTATCGAAAAATCAAAGTTTGTACATATATTCGAAATGTAATAATTAAAACGTTTTTCAGTATCTGAAAAGCATAATAATTCATCATTTTAAGGAAAATCATCTCCGGGTTGGTCTGTGGAGAAAATGTGTTTGAAACGTGCACTAGCATTGAACGCGTATTTTTCGAAAAATCAAGAATTCATCATATAGTCCAAATGTCATAATTAAAACGCTTTTCAGTCTCTGAGAAGCATAATAATGCAACATTTTAAGGAAAATCATCTTTGGCTTGGTCTGTAGAGAAAAGGAGTTTCAAACAAATATTAGCATTTAAAGCGAATTTATCGAAAAATCAAAGTTTGTTCATATATTCAAAATGTAATAATTAAAACGCTTTTCAGGTCCTGGAAAGCATAATAATTTAACATTTTAAGGATAATTAGCTCTGGGTTGGTCTGTGGAGAAAATGAGTTTCAAACGTGTACTAGAATTGAACGCGCATTTCTCGAAAAATCAAGTATTCATCCTATAGTCCAAATATCATAATTAAAACGCTTTTCAGTCTCTGAAAAGCATAATAATTCAACATTTTAAAGAAAATCATCTTTGGCTTGGTCTGTAGATAAAATGAGTTTCAAACGAATATTAGCATTTCACGCTAATTTCTGGAAAAATTAAATTTTGTTCATATATTTCAATTGTAATAATTAAAACGCTTTTCAGGCGTTGAAAAGCATAAGAAATCAACTTTTGAAGGAAAATCATCTCTGGCTAGGTCTGTTCAGAAAATGAGTTTCAAACGTGTATTTCTCGAAAAATCAAGTATTCATCCTACAGTCCAAATATCATAATTAGAACGCCTTTCGGTATCTGAAAAGCATTATAATTCAACATTTTAATAAAAATCATCTCTGTGTTGTTCTTTGGAGAAAATAAGTTTCAAACGAATATTATCATTTAACCCGAATTTCTCGAGATATCAAGTAGTCATCCTATAGTCGAAATGTCATAATTAAAACACTTTTAAGGCTCTAGAAGGCTTAACACTGTGCCACCCTCATCTAGGGGTTAAAATATAGAGAGCCGGCCCGGAGGGCGAAGACCAACGGTTCCAGAGGCAGAAGAGGATCATAGAGAAAATCCGAATGGCAATGGAAGCGGAAGATTTACGTCCTTAGTGGCCAATATGAGCCACTAAGAAGCGGATTGGATATCTCCGTCAAATATCCAAAACCAACTGCTGCCTTGCAGGGGTGTGGGAGCACCAAAGGATATGGGAGAAAACCCTGGAAATAAAAATCAGCCTGGTCGTTGTGCTAATCCCCCACACCAGACTAAAATTAGCGGATTAAGAGAAATAAAGGTAGCCTCGGAAAGGATGGATTTAGATCAAAGACGACAAGCAAGGTAATGGAATATCCGAATTGGAACTTGGAATATTAAAACAATGAATGGAAAAGAAGTGGATATTGTAGGAGAAATGAAAAAGTATAAACTAGCTGTACTAGGACTAAGTGAAGTATGGAAGAAAGGCAATGGTATAATGTGCCTTGAAAGAGGATATGTGCTGAGATATGTTGGAGTAGGTAGAGGAAGAAGAGCTAAGGAGGGAGTTGGAATAATAGTTAATGATCAAATGGAAGAAAGGGTGGAATCATGGGATCCAGTGAATTCAAGGATAATAGTAGTTAGACTGAAAATGGAAGAAAGAATAACAATAATACAAGTTTATGCCCCGACAAATGATCAGGACATATTGGAGAAAGAAGTTTTCTATACTCAACAACAAAGAGTAGTGAATAAAGAGAATGAAGAGAATACTAAGGTAATATTGATGGGAGATCTTAATGGTAGAACTGGAAACAATAGGATAAGGTCACATGGTTGTATGGGACCATATGAAGGGGAAAGTGTGATAAATGAAAAGGGACAAAGGTTAATAAAATTCTGTGTAGAGAACCAATTGCTACAAGGAAACTCCTTTTTCCAGCATATGAAAATTCATAAAATCACTTATGAAGCTGATAGAAGGGAGGCAAAGAGTATAATGGACTATATAATTTACGCAAGAGCACTTGGATATGACTTTATGGATGTTAAGGTAATTCGAAGTGCTGAATTGAGTACTGACCACAGACTGCTAATATGTATAACGAGATTTAAGAGGAATAGTAGAGAAAGAGATAAGAAGTTTGAAAAGATACAAGTAAAGCTGCTGGCTGAGGATGTTAAGAGAGAACAGTATAAGAAACTAGTAGAAGAAAAATTGAATGAATTGGAAATAAGAGGAATGGAAATTGACAGTATGTTGGAAAAATTTAAGGAAGTGATATTGTATGCAGCAATTGAAGTATGTGGCAAAGTTAGGGTGAATACAAAAAGGAAAAAAACTAATTGGTCGACGGATGAAGTAAAGAGGAAAGTGAAAGAGAAAAAGAAAGCATGGAAGAATTACCTAGAATTAAGATGAGAGGAACATAGGTTAATATAAGTGCAAAAAAGAAATGAGAGTAAATTGGCTGTAGAGGAGGCAAAGCGAAAATCATGGGAGAAGTTTGGAAATGATATTGAACAAAGTTTTGTAGAACATAGAAAGCAGTTCTGGAATATGGTTAAAAGCCTGAAAGGAAAATGGGTAAAAGCAGCAAGAGCTATAAGAAATAAGGAAAATGTACTAGTCATAGGAAGGGAGAATGTGATGGAGGAATGGAGAAAATACTATGAAGAAAAGTTCAAGAATAGGACAAATGAGCAGGAACAGGAACAGGAGAAGGATGAGAGAATAAGGAACAGAGAAGAGGAGGAGCATGTAGAAGAAGATATGATGATAACAGAGAATGAAGTGAGAGAAGCAATTAAACGGATACGAATTGGGAAAGCTGCAGGATGGGATGGAATAGCACCAGAATTTATAAAATATGGAGGACCAAGAATGGCTGAAATAATACTGAATATATTAAGGGAAGTATGGAGAACTAAGACTATACCAGAAGAGTGGAAAAGGAACATAATTGTTATAGTACACAAGAATGTGGGTAATAAGGAATGTGATAATTATAGAGCAATATGTCTATCATCAGTGGTATATAAGATGTATACGAATATATTGGAAAGGAGGCTGTAAAAAATCATGGAGGGAAAACTTGAAGAGGAACAAGCTGGATTTAGACCTGGGAGACAGACTCAAGTTCACATTTTTATATTAAGAACAGTGATGGGGAAAATGCTTTACAAAAATAAAAGAATATACTTAGCATTTCTAGACTTGAAAGCGGCATTTGACTCGGTACCTAGAAAATATCTATGTGTGGCATTAGAAAGTAAGGAAGTACCTAAGGAACTTATGAAAGCAATAAGAAGTGTATATAACGATGTAAAAGGAATAGTAAGAATAGAAGGAAACGAGTGTAAGGAATTTCAAATAGAAAAAGGAATTAAACAGGGAGTCGAACAGGAGTCGCTAGAGAAAATAATTGAAAAGAGACAGCTAAAGTGGTGGGGACATGTATTCAGAGTGAATGAAGAAAAAAGGTAAATCAAATTCCAGAAGTAAAGGTGCAAGGTAGGAGAGGTAAAGGAAGACCAAGGATAATGTTTGACCACAGAATGGAAAAGATTGGAAGACAATAAATATGATGAAGGGAATGATGGGAAACAGACAGTAATGGAGGACATGGATCGACGCAACCAACCCTCCGCTATGATGGCAGAAGGGGACTATAGGAAGGCATAATAATTCAACATTTTAAGGAAAATATCACTGTCCAACAATGATTTTGTTAAAAGTAAAATTTCAACGGTGCTTAATGTTTTGCCACCTGCTGATTCCGAAAATGAAGTCAGAAATTTGTCAATCACCCACCATTTTTTTGTAACAATAAAAATATAATTCTGCATTATTATTGCAGCATGCAGTCCATAATAAGCTGATTGGTAGGCAATATTTAAAATATTTTATGTCTTTGCTCCAAGAAAATCTAGAATCAGCACCTCGTCCGGTGCTTCATGGACCTGGAGTTCCCATACCTGCCCCACCAGATGACATAAGTGTAACGGAAGAAAGTGAAAGTGTTCCTAACAAATGTAGTGAATTGCATAATTATCCTGATTTTGTGGGGAGTGTTTCAACAGCTGAACCTCACTTAATAACTGAAGATGATCTTGACGATTTAGTTCGAGATCTAAAGTTAAGTAAGGGTAAAGCAGAACTGCTTGCATCGCGATTAAAAGGATGCCATTTGTTGGAGATTGACACTAGAGTTACTTTTTTTCCGGCAAAAAGACTTTGTATGTAGATATGCATGCTGAAGACAAGTACCTGGTTTTCTGTTGTAACATCTATGGTCTATTAGAGTCACTAGTTATTGTCCATAAAAGTGAAGATCGGCGTTTGTTTTTAGACTCTTCGAAAACAAGTTTGAAAGGAGTTCTACTGCATTCCCGTAGCATATTCCTGGGGCATGAAGGAAAGTTATGAAAACATGAAACTGTTAACAAACATCCAGTACTGTAAATACTCTTGGCAGATAGGTAGAGATTTAAAAGTTATTGCTATCCTCTTAGGATTGCAACTAGGTTACACCAAAATTTTGCTGTTTCCTGTGTAAATGGGACAGCAGAGATAGAAAAGATCTTTGTTAAAAAGAACTGGCCGAAGAGAGAGTCATTCATCGAAGGACAGGAGAATGTTGTTCATCCACCACTTGTAAGTTCAGACAAAGTCTTACTGCCGGGTCATTCCATGTCAAATCATCCAGAATTTTGTGAAAATGTCACCCACCATCCCCGATTTTGATGAAATTCGGTATGCTTATAAAACTTTTGATGCTGATTACAGAAATGACAACTTTTTTAAAATTGGTCAAGGGGTTCAGAAGTTACGCGCTTTTTAAGATCTCCGTGTACGCCACATGCGGCTCCACTTTGAATGACACGCATTAGGTTATAAACGATCGTATCTTCCCTCGGGTTTGCCGTAGAAACTTCAAGTTTGTTTTCTTTTGTTCAGAATAGTATAAGCTTTCATTTAAATAACGTTTCAGATGAATGCATCAGTAAACATGTATTTTTATATATAGTTTTATGTATTTTTTTAGAAAAATAAATGACTAACTTCAAGAGCGAATTTCATGCAATGCCCCCCCTTCAATTTTCCCTCAATTTTATATGTAGGTAGCTCAGAGTGTGTACTAATGCCTGATGGAAAAATTGAGATGGGCGGTTCAGAAACAGGGCGATAAAAAAAATCATTTGCATAAAATGACATTAAAAGTAAATCTTATTAAAAATACTTATGTATTTAGCACAAAGCCTGAAGTACAATATGTTTCAAGTTACAATATTCAAAATTTATGTTCACTAAGCATAGACGTAACCTGGCGGGGGCAAAGGGAAGCTCTTGCCCTCTCCCAAATTTATAGATTAATTTAAAATTTGCAAGTAATAATTGCAGTGGAACCCCGATTTAAGTTCCTCGTTTTTACATTTTCCTTCATTTTGCATTCAATCTGGATGGTCAGTTTAGAAATTTTCCAATATTTTACATTTTCCCGCGTATTAAGTTTTTTCAATTTGGTCTCCTGGATAACGTAAAATTGAGGTTCCACTGTATATAAGTTAATTTCAACAGTCTTCATTTTTT
Source organism: Lepisma saccharinum (assembly GCF_977018435.1). Taxonomy (NCBI): domain Eukaryota; kingdom Metazoa; phylum Arthropoda; class Insecta; order Zygentoma; family Lepismatidae; genus Lepisma; species Lepisma saccharinum. Next base: position 66,251,136 of record NC_139244.1, on the reverse strand, counting down.
TAAATTTTATATATTATATAATTATATATATAATTATTACTAACATTCCCATGTTTATCAAATTTATCTTCGAGAACATTCTTTTTGTGCATTTTATCTCAATATGGAAGTTCTCTTTTGGCTACTCTTCATGGGGATGCGTAATATGAAGTAAGAATTAATACTACACATTTGTGCTGATTGAATTTTTTTGAAATGGAGCTTTTCGCCACATACCACAGAAAATATCCTTCTGACGGGATGGTTGGAACAGTAAAAATACTTGTAAGTACTTCCATAGTATAAAGTAACAAGTACGGCAATTATGTAGAAATAGTATTCAAGGCATAAATTTCTTAGTATGACAACAACCCACATTACAATGTGTCAGCGATTGCAAAGTACTACAACAGTAGCAGGAAGTATGCACTATTTTGAAGTTACAGGTTCCGTAAGTTACTTTTTACAAGTAACTGAGTTACAGTCAATCATTAAAAAAGTTACTCAGTTATTGTTACTGGTACTTTGAAAGTAACTGAGTTTCTTTTACAGTTACTGTAACAGTAACATACTGTTAATGATCATTGATTTGTGTAAACGTTACACAAAATCAATTATCATAAAGACTTCCGTGTTTCACTTATGTTTCTACTACATAATATGTATTCATATATTTACATTATTACTGCTAATAAATGATGGAAAACACAGTCAGCTTTGCTTGAATGATTATAATTAAAAATCATTTGTATGCTGACCACGCTATTTTGAATATGATGATAATGATTCCACTTGCACCTATTTCTTTCTCCTCCATTCCAAGTTCAACAATATCTGAAGATCGATTCCCTCGACAATGACTTTTTCCTAGCTGGACAACAACATTCCAAACGAACGCAGCAGTCTACCAAAAACAATGGAGTTTTCACATACAATTAGAAATGAATTACAGTAAAGCGTGGATGTTCTAAATTTAGGATGCAACAAAGTATAGCTTCCTTACCAGCAATTCCAAGAAAACGCTTTCACGTAGCATCCGGAGAAGGTACATATTTTATTTTTATAGTCTTGAACAGAATTTTCCAATTTAGCTATTTCCCTACTGCAAAAAGTAACTCTGTTACCGTTGTTAACGTTACAGGTACTTACTTTTAAAAGTAGCTAGTTACAGTTAGAATTCCTAAATAAAAAGTAACTGTACTTATAACTTTGTATATTTACTTCGAAACACTAGTTGTTTAACAGTCAGAGCAAAAATAGTAAGTGCTGATGTAATATGTTTTGTATAACTGTATGGTTTGACTTTTGTAAAGAAGTGGCTTTCCGAATTCCAACAGTAAACACGCATGTGTGTGCGTGACTCAAACTTGTTTGTAGGATTGCTTCAAAAGTCCACGTGAAAATGGCGAAGCAGTTATTAAATTCTTGCATCCACTTGGTCCATCAACTTCCCACTACTGGCCAAAACGTATGCTGTGTCCAGTGGACATTAAACAACACAAATGGATGGACATATGTACTTAGTGATAAATCAAATACTTTAGTGTGTTTGAAATGGTCAAAATATCCATCTAAAATGTGAACGGCACAATTTATAGTACATGAAATTTTGGCAATGCATAGAGTACAATTTTTAGGTACTATGTACTATCTTAATGGGTCACTTTGAAACTATCTTCGGGTTGAGATAATCACAAAGTTTTCCATCGCATAAAAATAGTGTCCAGGATTATTTGATAAATACATTTGAAAAATCACAATTATTACTCTTTATTCGTTTGTTCCTCAAGTGCCAGGAGGATCACAAAATATATTTAACTTATAAATTTTGGAGGGGGCAAGAGCTTCCCTTTGCCCCCGCGAGGTTACGTCTATGCTTAGTGAACATAAATTTTGAATATTGTAACTTGAAACATATTGTACTTCAGGCTTTGTGCTAAATACATAAGTATTTTTAATAAGATTTACTTTTAATGTCATTTTATGCAAATGATTTTTTTTATCACCCTGTTTCTGAACCGCCCATCTCAATTTTTCCATCAGGCATTAGTACACACTCTGAGCTACCTACATATAAAATTGAGGGAAAATTGAAGGGGGGGCATTGCATGAAATTCGCTCTTGAAGTTAGTCATTTATTTTTCTAAAAAAATACATAAAACTATATATAAAAATACATGTTTACCGATGCATTCATCTGAAACGTTATTTAAATGAAAGCTTATACTATTCTGAACAAAAGAAAACAAACTTGAAGTTTCTACGGCAAACCCGAGGGAAGATACGATCGTTTATAACCGAATGCGTGTCATTCAAAGTGGAGCCGCATGTGGCGTACACGGAGATCTTAAAAAGCGCGTAACTTCTGAACCCCTTGACCAATTTTAAAAAAGTTGTCATTTTTGTAATCAGCATCAAACGTTCTATAAGCATACCGAATTTTATCAAAATCGGGGATGGTGGGTGACATGGCCTGGATGAATTGACGTGGAATGACCCTGCCTCCTCTCCACATAAAGTTTGGTCTGATGAAGAATTTTGTAAAAGGAATGGACAGTGAGGGTAGTGGATTTATGTTCCTCAAAGAGAAGTTTCAGCAAATTACTGAGGCGAAACTAAAAGAGGGAATATTTGTTGGCCCTCAAATCATACTAGAATCAAACTAATGAAAGATAATGATTTTGAAAAGAGCCTAAATGAGCTGGAATTGGCTGCTTGGCAATCTTTCAAGGAAGTTTGCATAAATTTTCTCGGAAACTACAAGTCAGAAGATTACAAAGAACTTATCAGTAATTTTATTCTAAACTATCATGCTCTGGGGTGTAATATGTCTCTGAGATACACTTTTTAGGCTCCCACCTCCATTTCTTCCCGTAAAACCTTGGGACAATGAGCGACGAACATGGAAAACGTTTTCACCAGGAAATTATTGAAATGGAAAGGCCCTACCAGGGAAAATGGACTCCAAATATGTTGGCAGATTATTGCCGGACACTAAAAAGAGATGTTCCTCAGGCAAAGTACAGCAGAAAATAAAGTTCGAAGACATTCTAGATATGCCATTGTAAATAATATTGCATCGTATCTCTATAAGGCTATATAAGATTTGTATGTACCTAATATTTTGTATGTACCCTGTTACTCAAATTTCATGGGTGATGGAAAAATTCTGTAATTAGATTTGAAATCAGCACATCAAATTCAATGAGAATCACCCCCAACTTCACTTTTAACAGACAAAAACTTCAATTTTGTTGGACAGTGTAATCTCTGGCTAGGTCTGTTCAGAAAATGAGTTTCAAACATGTATTAGCATTGAACGTGAAATTCTCGAATAATCAAGTTTTGATCCTATAGTCGAAACGTCATAATTAAAACGCTTTTCAGGCTTTGAAAAGCATAATAATTCATCATTTCAAGGAAAATTATCTCTGGATAGGTCTGTTCAGAAAATGACCTTCAAACGTGTACTAGTATTGAACGTGAAATTCTCGAAAAATCAAGTTTTGATCCTATAGTCGAAACGTCATAATTAAAACTCTTTTCAGGCTTTGAAAAGCATAATAATTCAACATTTTAAGGAAAATCATATTTGGGATGGTCTGTAGAGAAAATGAGTTTGAAACGCATATTAGCATTGAACTTCAATTTCTCGAAAAATCAAGTTTTGATCCTATATTAGAAATGTGAAAATTAAAACTCTTTTCAGGCTCTGAAAAGCATAATAAATCAACATTTTAAGGAAAATCATCTTTGGCTTGGTCTGTGGAGAAAATGAGTTTCAAACGAATATTAGCATTTAACGCGAATTTATCGAAAAATCAAAGTTTGTACATATATTCGAAATGTAATAATTAAAACGTTTTTCAGTATCTGAAAAGCATAATAATTCATCATTTTAAGGAAAATCATCTCCGGGTTGGTCTGTGGAGAAAATGTGTTTGAAACGTGCACTAGCATTGAACGCGTATTTTTCGAAAAATCAAGAATTCATCATATAGTCCAAATGTCATAATTAAAACGCTTTTCAGTCTCTGAGAAGCATAATAATGCAACATTTTAAGGAAAATCATCTTTGGCTTGGTCTGTAGAGAAAAGGAGTTTCAAACAAATATTAGCATTTAAAGCGAATTTATCGAAAAATCAAAGTTTGTTCATATATTCAAAATGTAATAATTAAAACGCTTTTCAGGTCCTGGAAAGCATAATAATTTAACATTTTAAGGATAATTAGCTCTGGGTTGGTCTGTGGAGAAAATGAGTTTCAAACGTGTACTAGAATTGAACGCGCATTTCTCGAAAAATCAAGTATTCATCCTATAGTCCAAATATCATAATTAAAACGCTTTTCAGTCTCTGAAAAGCATAATAATTCAACATTTTAAAGAAAATCATCTTTGGCTTGGTCTGTAGATAAAATGAGTTTCAAACGAATATTAGCATTTCACGCTAATTTCTGGAAAAATTAAATTTTGTTCATATATTTCAATTGTAATAATTAAAACGCTTTTCAGGCGTTGAAAAGCATAAGAAATCAACTTTTGAAGGAAAATCATCTCTGGCTAGGTCTGTTCAGAAAATGAGTTTCAAACGTGTATTTCTCGAAAAATCAAGTATTCATCCTACAGTCCAAATATCATAATTAGAACGCCTTTCGGTATCTGAAAAGCATTATAATTCAACATTTTAATAAAAATCATCTCTGTGTTGTTCTTTGGAGAAAATAAGTTTCAAACGAATATTATCATTTAACCCGAATTTCTCGAGATATCAAGTAGTCATCCTATAGTCGAAATGTCATAATTAAAACACTTTTAAGGCTCTAGAAGGCTTAACACTGTGCCACCCTCATCTAGGGGTTAAAATATAGAGAGCCGGCCCGGAGGGCGAAGACCAACGGTTCCAGAGGCAGAAGAGGATCATAGAGAAAATCCGAATGGCAATGGAAGCGGAAGATTTACGTCCTTAGTGGCCAATATGAGCCACTAAGAAGCGGATTGGATATCTCCGTCAAATATCCAAAACCAACTGCTGCCTTGCAGGGGTGTGGGAGCACCAAAGGATATGGGAGAAAACCCTGGAAATAAAAATCAGCCTGGTCGTTGTGCTAATCCCCCACACCAGACTAAAATTAGCGGATTAAGAGAAATAAAGGTAGCCTCGGAAAGGATGGATTTAGATCAAAGACGACAAGCAAGGTAATGGAATATCCGAATTGGAACTTGGAATATTAAAACAATGAATGGAAAAGAAGTGGATATTGTAGGAGAAATGAAAAAGTATAAACTAGCTGTACTAGGACTAAGTGAAGTATGGAAGAAAGGCAATGGTATAATGTGCCTTGAAAGAGGATATGTGCTGAGATATGTTGGAGTAGGTAGAGGAAGAAGAGCTAAGGAGGGAGTTGGAATAATAGTTAATGATCAAATGGAAGAAAGGGTGGAATCATGGGATCCAGTGAATTCGAGGATAATAGTAGTTAGACTGAAAATGGAAGAAAGAATAACAATAATACAAGTTTATGCCCCGACAAATGATCAGGACATATTGGAGAAAGAAGTTTTCTATACTCAACAACAAAGAGTAGTGAATAAAGAGAATGAAGAGAATACTAAGGTAATATTGATGGGAGATCTTAATGGTAGAACTGGAAACAATAGGATAAGGTCACATGGTTGTATGGGACCATATGAAGGGGAAAGTGTGATAAATGAAAAGGGACAAAGGTTAATAAAATTCTGTGTAGAGAACCAATTGCTACAAGGAAACTCCTTTTTCCAGCATATGAAAATTCATAAAATCACTTATGAAGCTGATAGAAGGGAGGCAAAGAGTATAATGGACTATATAATTTACGCAAGAGCACTTGGATATGACTTTATGGATGTTAAGGTAATTCGAAGTGCTGAATTGAGTACTGACCACAGACTGCTAATATGTATAACGAGATTTAAGAGGAATAGTAGAGAAAGAGATAAGAAGTTTGAAAAGATACAAGTAAAGCTGCTGGCTAAGGATGTTAAGAGAGAACAGTATAAGAAACTAGTAGAAGAAAAATTGAATGAATTGGAAATAAGAGGAATGGAAATTGACAGTATGTTGGAAAAATTTAAGGAAGTGATATTGTATGCAGCAATTGAAGTATGTGGCAAAGTTAGGGTGAATACAAAAAGGAAAAAAACTAATTGGTCGACGGATGAAGTAAAGAGGAAAGTGAAAGAGAAAAAGAAAGCATGGAAGAATTACCTAGAATTAAGATGAGAGGAACATAGGTTAATATAAGTGCAAAAAAGAAATGAGAGTAAATTGGCTGTAGAGGAGGCAAAACGAAAATCATGGGAGAAGTTTGGAAATGATATTGAACAAAGTTTTGTAGAACATAGAAAGCAGTTCTGGAATATGGTTAAAAGCCTGAAAGGAAAATGGGTAAAAGCAGCAAGAGCTCTAAGAAATAAGGAAAATGTACTAGTCATAGGAAGGGAGAATGTGATGGAGGAATGGAGAAAATACTATGAAGAAAAGTTCAAGAATAGGACAAATGAGCAGGAACAGGAACAGGAGAAGGATGAGAGAATAAGGAACAGAGAAGAGGAGGAGCATGTAGAAGAAGATATGATGATAACAGAGAATGAAGTGAGAGAAGCAATTAAACGGGTACGAATTGGGAAGGCTGCAGGATGGGATGGAATAGCACCAGAATTTATAAAATATGGAGGACCAAGAATGGCTGAAATAATACTGAATATATTAAGGGAAGTATGGAGAACTAAGACTATACCAGAAGAGTGGAAAAGGAACATAATTGTTATAGTACACAAGAAAGTGGGTAATAAGGAATGTGATAATTATAGAGCAATATGTCTATCATCAGTGGTATATAAGATGTATACGAATATATTGGAAAGGAGGCTGTGAAAAATCATGGAGGGAAAACTTGAAGAGGAACAAGCTGGATTTAGACCTGGGAGACAGACTCAAGTTCACATTTTTATATTAAGAACAGTGATGGGGAAAATGCTTTACAAAAATAAAAGAATATACTTAGCATTTCTAGACTTGAAAGCGGCATTTGACTCGGTACCTAGAAAATATCTATGTGTGGCATTAGAAAGTAAGGAAGTACCTAAGGAACTTATGAAAGCAATAAGAAGTGTATATAACGATGTAAAAGGAATAGTAAGAATAGAAGGAAACGAGTGTAAGGAATTTCAAATAGAAAAAGGAATTAAACAGGGAGATAGTCTCAGTAATTTACTTTTCATTAATGTAATGGATGAAATAACTAAAACTTGCAAAAGAAGAACCGCAAGAGTACAAATAGGATATTGGAATATGAGAGTAATACAACTGCAAGTACTGCTATATGCTGATGATATAGTTTTAATTGCTAGCAGTGAAGAGAATTTACAGAGGAGCGTAATAGAATGGGGAGAAGAACTTGCGAGAAAAGGGATGAAGATTAATATTAAGAAATGTAAAGTTATGCAGGTGGCAAAAGGAGAAAAAGATCATGAAATAGCAATTAAATATGGAAACGATAACTTCGAAGAAGTAGATGAATATGAATATTTAGGAACCATCATAACAAGTGATGGTAGGTGTGATGAAGAAATCCTAAATAGGAAAAGAAAAGCAAATACAGTATATTATCAGTTTAGTAAAACAATAATGGGAAAGAAAGAAGTGGCAGTAAAGACAAAAATGCAGCTATACAAATCAGTATTGGTCCCTACATTAACATATGGAATGGAAAGTTTACCACTTCAAGATAAACATCTGAGTAAAATTCAGGCTAGTGAAATGAAATACCTGAGAAGAGCTGTTAATAAGACTATGAGAGATAAAGTGAGGAATGATAGAATAAGAATAGAAGTGGAACAGGAGTCGCTAGAGAAAATAATTGAAAAGAGACAGCTAAAGTGGTGGGGACATGTATTCAGAATGAATGAAGAAAAAAGGTAAATCAAATTCCAGAAGTAAAGGTGCAAGGTAGGAGAGGTAAAGGAAGACCAAGGATAATGTTTGACCACAGAATGGAAAAGATTGGAAGACAATAAATATGATGAAGAGAATGATGGGAAACAGACAGTAATGGAGGACATGGATCGAGGCAACCAACCCTACGCTATGATGGCAGAAGGGGACTATAGGAAGGCATCATAATTCAACATTTTAAGGAAAATATCACTGTCCATCAATGATTTTGTTAAAAGTAAAATTTCAACGGTGCTTAATGTTTTGCCACCTGCTGATTCCGAAAATGAAGTCAGAAATTTGTCAATCACCCACCATTTTTTTGTAACAATAAAAATATAATTCTGCATTATTATTGCAGCATGCAGTCCATAATAAGCTGATTGGTAGGCAATATTTAAAATATTTTATGTCTTTGCTCCAAGAAAATCTAGAATCAGCACCTCGTCCGGTGCTTCATGGACCTGGAGTTCCCATACCTGCTCCACCAGATGACATAAGTGTAACGGAAGAAAGTGAAAGTGTTTCTAACAAATGTAGTGAATTGCATAATGATCCTGATTTTGTGGGGAGTGTTTCAACAGCTGAACCTCACTTAATAACTGAAGATGATCTTGACGATTTAGTTCGAGATCTAAAGTTAAGTAAGGGTAAAGCAGAACTGCTTGCATCGCGATTAAAAGGATGCCATTTGTTGGAGATTGACACTAGAGTTACTTTTTTTCCGGCAAAAAGACTTTGTATGTAGATATGCATGCTGAAGACAAGTACCTTGTTTTCTGTTGTAACATCTATGGTCTATTAGAGTCACTAGTTATTGTCCATAAAAGTGAAGAACGGCGTTTGTTTTTAGACTCTTCGAAAACAAGTTTGAAAGGAGTTCTACTGCACAATGGAAATAAATATCCAAGCATTACCGTAGCATATTCCTGGGGCATGAAGGAAAGTTATGAAAACATGAAACTGTTAACAAACATCCAGTACTGTAAATACTCTTGGCAGATAGGTAGAGATTTAAAAGTTATTGCTATCCTCTTAGGATTGCAACTAGGTTACACCAAAATTTTGCTGTTTCCTGTGTAAATGGGACAGCAGAGATAGAAAAGATCTTTGTTAAAAAGAACTGGCCGAAGAGAGAGTCATTCATCGCAGGACAGGAGAATGTTGTTCATCCACCACTTGTAAGTTCAGACAAAATCTTACTGCCTCCTCTCCACATAAAGCTTGGTCTGATGAAGAATTTTGTAAAAGGAATGGACAGTGAGGGTAGTGGATTTATGTTCCTCAAAGAGAAGTTTCAGCAAATTACTGAGGCGAAACTAAAAGAGGGAATATTTGTTGGCCCTCAAATCAGGAAACTAATGAAAGATAATGATTTTGAAAAGAGCCTAAATGAGCTGGAATTGGCTTCTTGGCAATCTTTCAAGGAAGTTTGCATAAATTTTCTGGGAAACTACAAGTCAGAAAATTACAAAGAACTTATCAGTAATTTTATTCTAAACTATCATGATCTGGGGTGTAACATGTCTCTGAGATACACTTTTTAGGCTCCCACCTCGATTTCTTCCCGTAAAACCTTGGGACAATGAGCGACGAACATGGAGAACATTTTCACCAGGAAATTGGTGAAATGGAAAGGCCCTACCAGGGAAAATGGACTCCAAATATGTTGGCAGATTATTGCTGGACACTAAAAAGAGATGTTCCTCAGGCAAAGTACAGCAGAAAATAAAGTTCGAAGACATTCTAGATATGCCATTGTAAATAATATTGCATCGTATCTCTATAAGGCTATATAAGATTTGTATGTACCCTGTTACTCAAATTTCATGGGTGATGGAAAAATTCTGTAATTAGATTTGAAATCAGCACATCAAATTCAATGAGAATCACCCCCAACTTCTCTTTTAACAGACAAAAACTTCAATTTTGTTGGACAGTGTAATCTCTGACTAGGTCTGTTCAGAAAATGAGTTTGAAACATGTATTAGCATTGAACGTGAAATTCTCGAATAATCAAGTTTTGATCCTATGGTCGAAATGTCAGAAATAAATCGCCTTTCAGCCTCTCAAAAACATAATATTCAACGATTTTAATAAAAATCGTCTCTGGCTAATCTGTACAGAAATTAATTTTCAAAAGGGTACCAGCATTAAACGCCTATTTCACGAAAAATCAAGTATTCATCCTATAGTCCAACGTCATAATTAAAACGCTTTTCAGGCTTTGAAAAGCATAATAAATCATCATTTTAAGGAAAATCATCTCTGGATAGGTCTGTTCAGAAAATGACTTTCAAACGTGTACTAGCATTGAACGTGAAATTCTCGAAAAATCAAGTTTTGATCCTATAGTCGAAACGTCATAATTAAAACTCTTTTCAGGCTTTGAAAAGCATAATATTTCAACATTTTAAGGAAAATCATATTTGGGATGGTCTGTAGAGAAAATGAGTTTCAAACGCATATTAGCATTGAACTTCAATTTCTCGAAAAATCAAGTTTTAAACCTATATTAGAAATGTGAAAATTAAAACGCTTTTCAGGCTCTGGAAAGCATAATAATTCAACATTTTACGGAAAATCATTTTTGGCTTGGTCTGTAGAGAAAATGAGTTTCAAACAAATATTAGTATTTAAAGCGAATTTATCGAAAAATCAAAGTTTGTTCATATATTCAAAATGTAATAATTAAAACGCTTTTCAGGTCCTGGAAAGCATAATAATTTAACTTTTTAAGGATAATTAGCTCTGGGTTGGTCTGTGGAGAAAATGTGTTTCAAACGTGTACTAGAATTAAACGCGCATTTCTCGAAAATTCAAGTATTCATCCTATAGTCCAAATATCAAAATTAAAACGCTTTCAACATTTTAAAGAAAATCATCTTTGGCTTGGTCTGTAGATAAAATGAGTTTCAAACGAATATTAGCATTTCACGCTAATTTCTGGAAAAATTAAATTTTGTTCATATATTTCAAATGTAATAATTAAAACGCTTTTCAGGCGTTGAAAAGCATAGGAAATCAACTTTTGAAGGAAAATCATCTCTGGCTAGGTCTGTTCAGAAAATGAGTTTCAAACGTGTATTTCTCGAAAAATCAAGTATTCATCCTGCAGTCCAAATATCATAATTACAACGCCTTTCGGTATCTGAAAAGCATTATAATTCAACATTTCAAGGAAAATCATTTCCGTCTTGGTCTGTAGGGAATTTGAGTTTCAAACGAATATTAGCTTTTAACGCGAATTTCTCGAAAAGTCAAATTTTGTTTATATATTCCAAATGTAATAACTAAAACTGTTTTCAGGTTTTGAAAAGCATAATAATTCAACATTTTAATAAAAATCATCTCTGTGTTGGTCTTTGGAGAAAATAAGTTTGAAACGAATATTAATATTATCCCGAATTTCTCGAGATATCAAGTAGTCATCCTATAGTCGAAATGTCATAATTAAAACACTTTTAAGGCTCTAGAAGGCTTAATACAGTGCCACCCTCATCTAGGGGTTAAAATATAGAGAGCCGGCCCGGAGGGCGAAGACCAACGGTTCCAGAGGCAGAAGAGGATCATAGAGAAAATCCGAACGGCAATGGAAGCGGAAGATTTACGTCCTTAGTGTCCAATATGAGCCACTAAGAAGCGGATTGGATATCTCCGTCAAATATCCAAAACCAACTGCTGCCTTGCAGGGGTGTGGGAGCACCAAAGGATATGGGAGAAAACCCTGGAAATAAAAATCAGCCTGGTCGTTATGCTAATCCCCCACACCAGACTAAAATTAGCGGATTAAGAGAAAAAAAGGTAGCCTCGGAAAGGATGGATTTAGTTCAAAGACGACAAGCAAGGAAATGGAATATCCGAATTGGAACTTGGAATATTAAAACAATGAATGGAAAAGAAGTGGATATTGTAGGAGAAATGAAAAAGTATAAACTAGCTGTACTAGGACTAAGTGAAGTATGGAAGAAAGGCAATGGTATAATGTGCTTTGAAAGAGGATATGTGCTGAGATATGTTGGAGTAGGTAGAGGAAGAAGAGCTAAGGAGGGATTTGGAATAATAGTTAATGAGCAAATGGAAGAAAGGGTGGAATCATGGGATCCAGTGAATTCAAGGATAATAGTAGTTAGACTGAAAATGGAAGAAAGAATAACAATAATACAAGTTTATGCCCCGACAAATGATCAGGACATATTGAAGAAAGAAGTTTTCTATACTCAACAACAAAGAGTAGTGAATAAAGAGAATGAAGAGAATACTAAGGTAATATTGATGGGAGATCTTAATGGTAGAACTGGAAACAATAGGATAAGGTCACATGGTTGTATGAGACCATATGAAGGGGAAAGTGTGATAAATGAAAAGGGACAAAGATTAATAGAATTCTGTGTAGAGAACCAATTGCTACAAGGAAACTCCTTTTTCCAGCATAAGAAAATTCATAAAATCACTTATGAAGCTGATAGAAGGGAGGCAAAGAGTATAATAGACTATATAATTTAAGCAAGAGCACTTCGATATGACTTTATGGATGTTAAGGTAATTCGAAGTGCTGAATTGAGTACTGACCACAGACTGTTAATATGTATAACGAGATTTAAGAGGAATAGTAGAGAAAGAGATAGGAAGTTTGAAAAGATACAAGTAAAGCTGCTGGCTAAGGATGTTAAGAGAGAACAGTATAAGAAACTAGTAGAAGAAAAATTGAATGAATTGGAAATAATAGGAATGGAAATTGACAGTATGTTGGAAAAATTTAAGGAAGTGATATTGTATGCAGCAATTGAAGTATGTGGCAAAGTTAGGGTGAATACAAAAAGGAAAAAAAACTAATTGGTCGACGGATGAAGTAAAGAGGAAAGTGAAAGAGAAAAAGAAAGCATGGAAGAATTACCTAGAATTAAGATGAGAGGAACATAGGTTAATATATGTGCAAAAAGGAAATGAGAGTAAATTGGCTGTAGAGGAGGCAAAGCGAAAATCATGGGAGAAGTTTGGAAATGATATTGAACATAGAAAGCAGTTCTGGAATATGGTTAAAAGCCTGAAAGGAAAATGGGTAAAAGCAGCAAGAGCTATAAGAAATAAGGAAAATGTACTAGTCACAGGAAGGGAGAATGTGATGGAGGAATGGAGAAAATACTATGAAGAAAAGTTCAAGGATAGGACAAATGAGCAGGAACAGGAACAGGAGAAGGATGAGAGAATAAGGAACAGAGAAGAGGAGGAGCATGTAGAAGAAGATATGATGATAACAGAGAATGAAGTGAGAGAAGCAATTAAACGGATACGAATTGGGAAAGCTGCAGGATGGGATGGAATAGCACCAGAATTTATAAAATATGGAGGACCAAGAATGGCTGAAATAATACTGAATATATTAAGGGAAGTATGGAGAACTAAGTCTATACCAGAAGAGTTTAAAAGGAACATAATTGTTATAGTACACAAGAAAGTGGGTAATAAGGAATGTGATAATTATAGAGCAATATGTCTATCATCAGTGGTATATAAGATGTATACGAATATATTGGAAAGGAGACTGTGAAAAATCATGGAGGGAAAACTTGAAGAGGAACAAGCTGGATTTAGACCTGGGAGACAGACTCAAGTTCACATTTTTATATTAAGAACAGTGATGGTGAAAAATGCTGGACAAAAATAAAAGAATATACTTAGCATTTCTAGACTTGAAAGCGGCATTTGACTCGGTACCTAGAAAATATCTATGTGTGGCATTAGAAAGTAAGGAAGTACCTAAGGAACTTATGAAAGCAATAAGAAGTGTATATAACGATGTAAAAGGAATAGTAAGAATAGAAGGAAACGAGTGTAAGGAATTTCAAATAGAAAAAGCAATTAAACAGGGAGATAGTCTCAGTAATTTACTTTTCATTAATGTAATGGATGAAATAACTAAAACTTGCAAAAGAAGAACCGCAAGAGTACAAATAGGATATTGGAATATGAGAGTAATGCAACTGCAAATACTGCTATATGCTGATGATATAGTTTTACTTGCTAGCAGTGAAGAGAATTTAATAGAATGGGGAGAAGAACTTGCGAGAAAAGGGATGAAGATTAATATTAAGAAATGTAAAGTTATGCAGGTGGCAAAAGGAGAAAAAGATAATGAAATAACAATTAAATATGGAAACGATAACTTCGAAGAAGTAGATGAATATGAATATTTAGGAACCATCATAACAAGTGATGGTAGGTGTGATGATGAAATCCTAAATAGGAATAGAAAAGCAAATACAGTATATTATCAGTTTAGTAAAACAATAATGGAAAAGAAAGAAGTGGCAGTAAAGACAAAAATGCAGCTATACAAATCAGTATTGGTCCCTACATTAACATATGGAATGGAAAGTTTACCACTTCAAGATAAACATCTGAGTAAAATTCAGGCTAGTGAAATGAAATACCTGAGAAGAGCTGTTAATAAGACTATGAGAGATAAAGTGAGGAATGATAGAATAAGAAGAGAAGTGGAACAGGAGTCGCTAGAGAAAATAATTGAAAAGAGACAGCTAAAGTGGTGGGGACATGTATTCAGAATGAATGAAGAAAAAAGGTAAATCAAATTCCAGAAGTAAAGGTGCAAGGTAGGAGAGGTAAAGGAAGACCAAGGATAATGTTTGACCACAGAATGGAAAAGATTGGAAGACAATAAATATGATGAAGAGAATGATGGGAAACAGACAGTAATGGAGGACATGGATCGAGGCAACCAACCCTACGCTATGATGGCAGAAGGGGACTATAGGAAGGCATAATAATTCAACATTTTAAGGAAAATATCACTGTCCAACAATGATTTTGTTAAGAGTAAAATTTCAACGGTGCTTAATGTTTTGCCACCTGCTGATTCCGAAAATGAAGTCAGAAATTTGTCAATCACCCACCATTTTTTTGTAACAATAAAAATATAATTCTGCATTATTATTGCAGCATGCAGTCCACAATAAGCTGATTGGTAGGCAATATTTAAAATATTTTATGTCTTTGCTCCAAGAAAATCTAGAATCAGCACCTCGTCCGGTGCTTCATGGACATGGAGTTCCCATACCTGCCCCACCAGATGACATAAGTGTAACGGAAAAAAGTGAAAGTGTTCCTAATAAATGTAGTGAATTGCATAATGATCCTGATTTTGTGGGGAGTGTTTCAACAGCTGAACCTCACTTAATAACTGAAGATGATCTTGACGATTTAGTTCGAGATCTAAAGTTAAGTAAGGGTAAAGCAGAACTGCTTGAATCGCGATTAAAAGGATGCCATTTGTTGGAGATTGACACTAGAGTTACTTTTTTTCCGGCAAAAAGACTTTGTATGTAGATATGCATGCTGAAGACAAGTACCTTGTTTTCTGTTGTAACATCTATGGTCTATTAGAGTCACTAGTTATTGTCCATAAAAGTGAAGAACGGCGTTTGTTTTTAGACTCTTTGAAAACAAGTTTGAAGGGAGTTCTACTGCATTCCCGTAGCATATTCCTGGGGCATGAAGGAAAGTTATGAAAACATGAGACTGTTAACAAACATCCAGTACTGTAAATACTCTTGGCAGATAGGTAGAGATTTAAAAGTTATTGCTATCCTCTTAGGATTGCAACTAGGTTACACCAAAATTTTGCTGTTTCCTGTGTAAATGGGACAGCAGAGATAGAAAAGATCTTTGTTGAAAAGAACTGGCCGAAGAGAGAGTCATTCATCGCAGGACAGGAGAATGTTGTTCATCCACCACTTGTAAGTTCAGACAAAATCTTACTGCCTCCTCTCCACATAAAGCTTGGTCTGATGAAGAATTTTGTAAAAGGAATGGACAGTGTGGGTAGTGGATTTATGTTCCTCAAAAAGAAGTTTCAGCAAATTACTGAGGCGAAAGTAAAAGAGGGAATATTTGTTGGCCCTCAAATCAGGAAACTAATGAAAGATAATGATTTTGAAAAGAGCCTAAATGAGCTGGAATTGGCTGCTTGGCAATCTTTCAAGGAAGTTTGCATAAATTCTCTGGGAAACTACAAGTCAAAAAATTACAAAGAACTTATCAGTAATTTTATTCTAAACTATCATGCTCTGGGGTGTAATATGTCTCTGAGATACACTTTTTAGGCTCCCACCTCGATTTCTTCCCGTAAAACCTTGGGACAATGAGCGACGAACATGGAGAACATTTTCACCAGGAAATTATTGAAATGGAAAGGCCCTACCAGGGAAAATGGACTCCAAATATGTTGGCAGATTATTGCTGGACACTAAAAAGAGATGTTCCTCAGGCAAAGTACAGCAGAAAATAAAGTTCGAAGACATTCTAGATATGCCATTGTAAATAATATTGCATCGTATCTCTATAAGGCTATATAAGATTTGTATGTACCTAATATTTTGTATGTACCCTGTTACTCAAATTTCATGGGTGATGGAAAAATTCTGTAATTGGATTTAAAATCAGCACATCAAATTCAATGAGAATCACCCCCAACTTCTCTTTTAACAGACAAAAACTTCAATTTTGTTGGACAGTGTTATCTCTGGCTAGGTCTGTTCAGAAAATGAGTTTCAAACATGTATTAGCATTGAACGTGAAATTCTCGAATAATCAAGTTTTGATCCTATGATCGAAATGTCAGAAATAAATCGCCTTTCAGCATCACAAAAACATAATATTCAACGATTTTAATAAAAATCGTCTCTGGCTAGTCTGTACAGAAATTAATTTTCAAAAGGGTACCAGCATTGAACGCCTATTTCTCGAAAAATCAAGTATTCATCCTATAGTCCAAACGTCATAATTAAAACGCTTTTCAGGCCTGAAAAACATAATAATTCATCATTTTAAGGAAAATCATCTCTGGATAGGTCTGTTCAGAAAATGACTTTCAAACGTGTAATAGCATTGAACGTGAAATTCTCGAAAATTCAAGTTTTGATCCTATAGTCGAAACGTCATAATTAAAACGCTTTTCAGGCTTTGAAAAGCATAATAATTCAACATTTTAAGGAAAATCATATTTGGGATGGTCTGTAGAGAAAATGAGTTTCAAACGCATATTAGCATTGAACTTCAATTTCTCGAAAAATCAAGTTTTGATCCTATATTAGAAATGTGAAAATTAAAACGCTTTTCAGGCTCTGAAAAGCATAATAAATCAACATTTTAAGGAAAATCATCTTTGGCTTGGTCTGTAGAGAAAATGAGTTTCAAACGAATATTAGCATTTAACGCGAATTTATCGAAAAATCAAAGTTTGTTCATATATTCGAAATGTAATAATTAAAACGTTTTTCAGTATCTGAAAAGCATAATAATTCATCATTTTAAGGAAAATCATCTCCGGGTTGGTCTGTGGAGAAAATGTGTTTGAAACGTGCACTAGCATTGAACGCGTATTTTTCGAAAAATCAAGAATTCATAATATAGTCCAAATGTCATAATTAAAACGCTTTTCAGTCTCTGAAAAGCATAATAATTCAACATTTTAAGGAAAATCATCTTTGGCTTGGTCTGTAGTGAAAATGAGTTTCAAACAAATATTAGCATTAAAAGCGAATTTATCGAAAAATCAAAGTTTGTTCATATATTCAAAATGTAATAATTAAAACGCTTTTCAGGTCCTGGAAAGCTTCATAATTTAACATTTTAAGGATAATTAGCTCTGGGTTGGTCTGTGGAGAAAATGTGTTTCAAACGTGTACTAGAATTGAACGCGCATTTCTCGAAAAATCAAGTATTCATCCTATAGTCCAAATATCATAATTAAAACGCTTTTCAGTCTCTGAAAAACATAATAATTCAACATTTTAAAGAAAATCATCTTTGGCTTGGTCTGTAGATAAAATGCGTTTCAAACGAATATTATCATTTCACGCTAATTTCTGGAAAAATTAAATTTTGTTCATATATTTCAAATGTAATAATTAAAACGCTTTTCAGGCGTTGAAATGCTTAAGAAATCAACTTTTGAAGGAAAATCATCTCTGGCTAGGTCTGTTCAGAAAATGAGTTTCAAACGTGTATTTCTCGAAAAATCAAGTATTCATCCAACAGTCCAAATATTACAATTAGAACGAGTAGTGGGTCTTGTGCTATAACCAGGACAAGAAAGGAAGAGCTCCTCTCAAGCAGATTTACCTACACTTAAACCTAGCTCAACATGCCCATATGAGCTTTTTGCTCTAGTGTGGAACCCCCCTCTAATCCAAGATTTTTGTAAAAATGCCCTCGGGAATTTCTCAGAAAGGAAGAGCTCTCCCCCAGCAGATTTGTTTACACTTAAACCTAGCTCAAAATGAGTATTGCTCTAGTGTGGAACCCCCTCTAATCCAAGATTTTTGCTCGGAAAGAAAAAAAAAGCCTCTTGCCCATACTTACAAAAGTTGTATTAGCCAGATTTTTGTCTATAAACTTGTCAACACCAGAAATTAAGCCAATACATACACACATACACACCCATATACACACGTATTTACTTCCAATTTAAGCTCAATTGGACCTCAGTCACTCTCACAACACTGACTGATGCAATGCTCGGGAATTTCTGTAACTAGTGGCGCCGGTATTGATTTTTGTTTTACATGTTCTCCCTAGCGCCACTAGTTACAGAAATTCCCGAGCATTGAAGCTCTGCGTGCAATTATTGCATCAGTCAGTGTTGTGAGAGTGGCAGGGGAGAACAGATGTGTTGTTAACAGTGCTCCTCATACTTACAGACCTGTTTGGTTTAAATATTCATATTGAACAATATAAAATCTGATATTTGTTGTAATCTACTCTTATTTAGGGTCAGGCTTATATTTGCCCCAGCTTGTAATACAAAAATTAATACATAACAAGGTTATTGCTATTCAAGATATGCATGTTCGTGCAGGTATTTGCGCTAGGTCAGTGTGAATCAATATTTTTCCACTTGTGGGCTATTGGCCTTACAACCTGTGATAATAGGCATAAAAATTTGATTTAAAAACCCAGGAAATTTTATATAAATACCAAAGCGAGAAATATTAACACACATACACACATACACACACACAAAGTACAGTACTGAACCCAACTGATCCAGCATAGAGTTTTGAATTGAAGCCCGGGAAATATATATAATAAACAATAACAAAAATGCCGAATCAAAAATATTGCAATCAGTGCAATAAAAATATATTTAGCTCTAATTGGGCTAGACACCAAAAGATTTGTAACCCAGACAAATGCAGAGCTCCCACAAAAATTTGCCCCAAATGCCATAGAAAATATAACATGCAATACTTCACATATACACATAAAAATACTTGTTCTGCACAGTCATCAACATTGCCCCCACAACCATCCACATCTGGTCTGAAGAGGAAGCATGAAGCACCTCTTAATGCCAGAGCAGCAAAGCAGCCACGCTATGAACCCATCCATAGCAGTTTTAATGCTCAGCTTAGGGATTATCGGTTTGTATCAGAGCCAAGATGTGGTATTGAGAATTTCTTGAACAGTAAAAAACCTGATCTGCAGGCAATTCTAAATGTACAAAATGGCTCTTATAAGCTGTCTCTCAAATTGTTTGTGCAATATAAGAAGCCAAACGGCACAAAATTTACACAGCCCCACATGACAGAAACTGTACCAGTATATTCAAATGCAAATTCAGACACAATAATAAGTAGTTTGATAGATCAATTGAACATTAAACACTCTGAATTTGAGGCAAAAGAGTCTGGATGGAGCCTATGCGGCTCTTCATACAAGTTATATGTTCATATTTCTGAATTCAGCCCATTACAAGGTTCTACTTATTTACCATTACCTGATAATATTAAAAACAAACAAGCCGTGGTTAATATAAAAAATACCGACCAGAAATGCTTTTTGTGGTGTATTTTAGCTGCTTTGTATCCAGTTTCAAGGCATCCTGAGAGAATAAGTTATTATAAACAATATGAACATATTTTTGATGATGCAATGGAGGGTTTAGAATATCCAATGTCTGTTCAGAATATTGATAAATTTGAAAAAAAGGCCCGGGATATCAATAGCAAACAATTATCTATTAATGTATATATTTGTTCCACTGGCCGTGACAATTGCTTGATAGCACCTCTCAGAATTAGTACATTTGTTGATAATTCTGCTATTCCGATTGATTTGCTCTTAATTGAAGGGGATGACACACACCATTACACTCTGATACATAATCTTCTAGCTTTAGTGAGAACACAACTAGATAAATCCAATAGAATATTCAGAATATGCAGAAGATGTTCAAGTGCATTTGATGGTAGAAAAACAGTGAATGGGGTTTGTAAAGTGAGTGCAGAAATTGCCAAAAACAAGTTAATTGAGCATCTGAAATACTGTGGCAATCATAAACCTGTTCATATGGTGATGCCAATGCCAAGTGAGAATTGCAAATTCAAAAAGTTTGAAGCCTTGTTGGAACACCCAGCATATATTGTCTGTGATTTTGAATCAAATCTCAAATCTCTTGCATCCTGCAATCCGGATCCTGAAGAATCTTCTATTACACCATACCAGCTACATGAACCTTCCAGCTTTTGTTATGTGGTTGTACAGGATGGTGTTGTTACCAAAGAATATTCATACATGGGGCCAGATGCCATCAAAATATTTGCACTTAAAATAGAAAATGAGTGCCGTGACATAGCATCTAACATCTTATTAAAATCAAAACCCATGTTGCCTTTAACAGAGAAACAGATTGAAGATTTCAACAATGCAGAAAAATGCCCGGTATGTGATTCTGAATTTTCAAATACAAATATCAAGGTGCATCACCATTCTCATACAGATGGTCGATATAAACAGGTCCTGTGTAATAGCTGTAATATTAAGATCAAGAGACCAAGATTTGTCCCCATATTTTGCCATGGAGCATCCAATTATGATTTCCATCATTTGATCAGGTACGAGGGGTTTGACAAGCAGAATTTAAATATTTTAGCTGAAAATGATGAGAAATATATATCTATTAGCAAAATAATTAAAGTTAATGGATTTTCTATTCAAATAAGATTTCTTGATTCTTACAGATTTTTATCTGATAGCCTGGCTACACTGGCCACTCAATTATCTGATGGTGAATTCAAAATCACACGTGCAGTGTTTCCAAATCAGGACCCGAAATTAATTAGGCGGAAGGGTGTATATCCATATGATTATGTTACAGATTTTTCTAAATTTGATGAGTGCTCCCTGCCACCGCAACAAGCATTTTACAGCAAAATCAGAGGATCTGGAATCACAGATGAAGATTATCACCATGCCCAATTGACGTGGAACAATTTAAAATGCCGGACATTTCGTGATTATCACATGGCATATTTGAAACTTGATGTGACCATCTTAACAGATATAATACAGGCATTCAGAAAATCTTGTATGCAAAATTATGGACTGGACCCAATATATTTTTACAGTGCCCCGGGCCTAGCATGGTCTGCAATGTTTTTAAACACCAAAAAGCAATTGGACTTGATCCAAGATCAAGATATGTATCTGTTTATGGAGGAAAATATAAAAGGAGGTATGGTGCAATGTTCTCAGAGATATGCCAGAGCAAATAACAAATATATGCCTGATCATGATCCAGCACGGCCATCAAATTATATATTGTATGTAGATGCCAACAGCCTCTATGGTCACGCAATGATGCAAAAATTGCCATATGCAGGGCTTGAGTGGGTCGAAGATTTTAATATTGAAGATCTTCAGGATTTTGATGACAGTGACTATGGCCTCTTCTTAGAGGTTGATCTGACAATTCCTGATGATTTACATAACAAATTTTCTGATCTGCCCCCAATTCCTGAGGTTCAGTGCTCACCTGGCTCTAAACAGAAGAAGCTCATGATGACACTGGAGGCAAAACAGGGCTATGTCACATATTACAAGAACCTCCAGTTCCTGATGCATCATGGTGTTCAAGTGACCAAACTTGGCAAAGTTTTGAGGTTCAGGCACTCAGAATGGTTGAAACCATACATTGATACAAACACAGAGCTTCGAACATCTGCAAAGAGCCAATTTGATAAGGCCTTGTTTAAATTGATGGTTAATTCTGTATATGGCAAAACTATTGAAAATGTCAGAAAACATACCGATGTTAAAATAATTACTGACCCCAGCCTGAGCAAAAAATTGGTTGCAAAGCCTAATTTCAATTACAGAAGAATTTATGATGAAGATATGGCACTTTTCAACATGAAAAAAACAAAAATTAAGTTTGATAAACCTATTTATGTAGGGGCTGCAATATTGGAATTGTCCAAATTACATATGTTAACATTGTATTATAATGTGTTGAAACCTTTTTATGGTGATAATGTAAAACTGATGTACATGGATACGGATAGTTTTATTCTTGATATTCAAACAGAAGATGTTTATCAAGATATGTCACAGCCTGAATTGTTCAAATACTTTGATACCAGTGAATTGCCAGACCATTTGAATATTCAACCCCACAACAAAAAAGTGCCCGGCAAGTTAAAAGATGAGACACTTGGTGATGTTATTGTGGAATTTGCTGGGTTAAGTGCCAAGATGTACAGTTTTAAAACATGTAATGCTGTTGTCAAAAAAGCCAAGGGTATTGGCAAAGTAGCTGTGGAAAAAGAGCTCCAATTTGAAGATTATAAAAATTGCCTCAAATCCCAGAGTTTAATCAGAACATCGGAATCCAGAATTCAGAGTGTGGATCACTTATTGACTTCAAATGTTGTAAGAAAAGTGGCTCTGGACCCACATGATGATAAGAGATGCATTTTATCATGTGGCATACATACTCTACCATGGGGGCATTGTGATTTGAAAAATGGGAATCAATGCACAAGCACAGAGCATGATTTGAAATAAATAAACATGCCTATGAACTTATTTGGGTTCAAAAAACAGGGTATTATGGACCTGCCAGCACCACAACCCTCTTCTGATATGCTGTCTAAACTGAGTGGCTTGTTAATTATTCATCTGAACAGCATACTTACAGATATTGATGATGAAACAGGCAAAATATTGTACATATTTAACAATAATTTAAATTATTACCAATTACCTGTAGGTGAGCAATTGCAATTTATTACAACCCCTGAGGGTGATGTTAAAATTTCAGTAGGGAGAAATATTTACAGAATTAAGCACTCAAACATGGTTTCTGGCACTGTTTATACTGTTTCTGCTGGTGACTGCTTATATATTGAGGTCCCTGGATCCTATGATAAGCTTATACCCTTTTTTATAGAATTAAGAATCAGATATTCTATAATAAAGATGAATATCTATCTATCTATAGAGATGTTTGATCTCTGTCTGGATATTCTTGATATCTTCTGATTTCAATATCCTATTCACTGCTCTCTTAATATTTTTAAGTTCCTGTGATGTAGGAAGATTTGATACAGTATTCTGCAAAGATTCAAGTGCCAATTTTACATTGTGTAATTCAGAAGCATCAGCCACATTTTGCATAGCATTTTGGAGCAGGGCTATATCTGCCTGAGTGGGTGTGGATTGTTGTAAAATTTCAAGTTTTGTTTGGATATCATCGATCAAGTGATGAAAATGAGATAGTTCAGATTCAGTGTTGAGGTTTTCAAGCTTTGTGATTTGTTGCTGGACACTGACAAGGGTATCTACAATCCCGGGCAATCTGGATTCAAGTACATTTGCCAAATCACTTTGCACTGCTGCTATTGTACCTTCAAGATGGGTTATGGAACTTTGAATTTTTCCAAAATCTTCATATGTTTCAAGTTGCAGCTTAATATTTGCTACACTCCGAGTTATTGCATTCAAAGCATCGGAAGATGGCAAGTTGTTCATAAAATTTTCAAGTGTCTCAATTTTTTCTTTAACCTCGGCTATGGCATTGTTCAGAGGATCCAGATTAGGTATTTGGAGTGACTGAATCTGTTCCTTTAGAGTGGAAATCACTAGATCAAAATCTTCTTGTGATTTTATGCTTTTGACAATTGTTTGGAGCTGTGTTTGGACATTATTTATTTGCTCTTCCAATTGTTGTTTCAATTGCTCAGAGTTGTTAGCCTGGGTCTTAAATTTGGCTTGAAGAGCTGCTACAGCCTCTTCCAAACTTTGAAAATTATCCAATGTCGCCAGATCAGTATATTTCTGAAGCAGCAATTTGAGTTCAGAATCAATTTTAAGAAGAGGGTCCATGCATTGTGATTGCAAATTTGTAATTTCTAATTGAAGACTGGCATTGAGTGTGGTTTGTAAAGCTTGTAAATCACTTCTTAATTTCTTGACTCTGACATCAAGCATCAGAATCTCATCACTGTGATCTTCATGCCTTGTATGGCCAAATATATCATTAGGCATTTTGTTTAGTAGTTATTTATTATAGAATATCTGATTCTTAATTCTATAAAAAAGGGTATAAGCTTATCATAGGATCCAGGGACCTCAATATATAAGCAGTCACCAGCAGAAACAGTATAAACAGTGCCAGAAACCATGTTTGAGTGCTTAATTCTGTAAATATTTCTCCCTACTGAAATTTTAACATCACCCTCAGGGGTTGTAATAAATTGCAATTGCTCACCTACAGGTAATTGGTAATAATTTAAATTATTGTTAAATATGTACAATATTTTGCCTGTTTCATCATCAATATCTGTAAGTATGCTGTTCAGATGAATAATTAACAAGCCACTCAGTTTAGACAGCATATCAGAAGAGGGTTGTGGTGCTGGCAGGTCCATAATACCCTGTTTTTTGAACCCAAATAAGTTCATAGGCATGTTTATTTATTTCAAATCATGCTCTGTGCTTGTGCATTGATTCCCATTTTTCAAATCACAATGCCCCCATGGTAGAGTATGTATGCCACATGATAAAATGCATCTCTTATCATCATGTGGGTCCAGAGCCACTTTTCTTACAACATTTGAAGTCAATAAGTGATCCACACTCTGAATTCTGGATTCCGATGTTCTGATTAAACTCTGGGATTTGAGGCAATTTTTATAATCTTCAAATTGGAGCTCTTTTTCCACAGCTACTTTGCCAATACCCTTGGCTTTTTTGACAACAGCATTACATGTTTTAAAACTGTACATCTTGGCACTTAACCCAGCAAATTCCACAATAACATCACCAAGTGTCTCATCTTTTAACTTGCCGGGCACTTTTTTGTTGTGGGGTTGAATATTCAAATGGTCTGGCAATTCACTGGTATCAAAGTATTTGAACAATTCAGGCTGTGACATATCTTGATAAACATCTTCTGTTTGAATATCAAGAATAAAACTATCCGTATCCATGTACATCAGTTTTACATTATCACCATAAAAAGGTTTCAACACATTATAATACAATGTTAACATATGTAATTTGGACAATTCCAATATTGCAGCCCCTACATAAATAGGTTTATCAAACTTAATTTTTGTTTTTTTCATGTTGAAAAGTGCCATATCTTCATCATAAATTCTTCTGTAATTGAAATTAGGCTTTGCAACCAATTTTTTGCTCAGGCTGGGGTCAGTAATTATTTTAACATCGGTATGTTTTCTGACATTTTCAATAGTTTTGCCATATACAGAATTAACCATCAATTTAAACAAGGCCTTATCAAATTGGCTCTTTGCAGATGTTCGAAGCTCTGTGTTTGTATCAATGTATGGTTTCAACCATTCTGAGTGCCTGAACCTCAAAACTTTGCCAAGTTTGGTCACTTGAACACCATGATGCATCAGGAACTGGAGGTTCTTGTAATATGTGACATAGCCCTGTTTTGCCTCCAGTGTCATCATGAGCTTCTTCTGTTTAGAGCCAGGTGAGCACTGAACCTCAGGAATTGGGGGCAGATCAGAAAATTTGTTATGTAAATCATCAGGAATTGTCAGATCAACCTCTAAGAAGAGGCCATAGTCACTGTCATCAAAATCCTGAAGATCTTCAATATTAAAATCTTCGACCCACTCAAGCCCTGCATATGGCAATTTTTGCATCATTGCGTGACCATAGAGGCTGTTGGCATCTACATACAATATATAATTTGATGGCCGTGCTGGATCATGATCAGGCATATATTTGTTATTTGCTCTGGCATATCTCTGAGAACATTGCACCATACCTCCTTTTATATTTTCCTCCATAAACAGATACATATCTTGATCTTGGATCAAATCCAATTGCTTTTTGGTGTTTAAAAACATTGCAGACCATGCTAGGCCCGGGGCACTGTAAAAATATATTGGGTCCAGTCCATAATTTTGCATACAAGATTTTCTGAATGCCTGTATTATATCTGTTAAGATGGTCACATCAAGTTTCAAATATGCCATGTGATAATCACGAAATGTCCGGCATTTTAAATTGTTCCACGTCAATTGGGCATGGTGATAATCTTCATCTGTGATTCCAGATCCTCTGATTTTGCTGTAAAATGCTTGTTGCGGTGGCAGGGAGCACTCATCAAATTTAGAAAAATCTGTAACATAATCATATGGATATACACCCTTCCGCCTAATTAATTTCGGGTCCTGATTTGGAAACACTGCACGTGTGATTTTGAATTCACCATCAGATAATTGAGTGGCCAGTGTAGCCAGGCTATCAGATAAAAATCTGTAAGAATCAAGAAATCTTATTTGAATAGAAAATCCATTAACTTTAATTATTTTGCTAATAGATATATATTTCTCATCATTTTCAGCTAAAATATTTAAATTCTGCTTGTCAAACCCCTCGTACCTGATCAAATGATGGAAATCATAATTGGATGCTCCATGGCAAAATATGGGGACAAATCTTGGTCTCTTGATCTTAATATTACAGCTATTACACAGGACCTGTTTATATCGACCATCTGTATGAGAATGGTGATGCACCTTGATATTTGTATTTGAAAATTCAGAATCACATACCGGGCATTTTTCTGCATTGTTGAAATCTTCAATCTGTTTCTCTGTTAAAGGCAACATGGGTTTTGATTTTAATAAGATGTTAGATGCTATGTCACGGCACTCATTTTCTATTTTAAGTGCAAATATTTTGATGGCATCTGGCCCCATGTATGAATATTCTTTGGTAACAACACCATCCTGTACAACCACATAACAAAAGCTGGAAGGTTCATGTAGCTGGTATGGTGTAATAGAAGATTCTTCAGGATCCGGATTGCAGGATGCAAGAGATTTGAGATTTGATTCAAAATCACAGACAATATATGCTGGGTGTTCCAACAAGGCTTCAAACTTTTTGAATTTGCAATTCTCACTTGGCATTGGCATCACCATATGAACAGGTTTATGATTGCCACAGTATTTCAGATGCTCAATTAACTTGTTTTTGGCAATTTCTGCACTCACTTTACAAACCCCATTCACTGTTTTTCTACCATCAAATGCACTTGAACATCTTCTGCATATTCTGAATATTCTATTGGATTTATCTAGTTGTGTTCTCACTAAAGCTAGAAGATTATGTATCAGAGTGTAATGGTGTGTGTCATCCCCTTCAATTAAGAGCAAATCAATCGGAATAGCAGAATTATCAACAAATGTACTAATTCTGAGAGGTGCTATCAAGCAATTGTCACGGCCAGTGGAACAAATATATACATTAATAGATAATTGTTTGCTATTGATATCCCGGGCCTTTTTTTCAAATTTATCAATATTCTGAACAGACATTGGATATTCTAAACCCTCCATTGCATCATCAAAAATATGTTCATATTGTTTATAATAACTTATTCTCTCAGGATGCCTTGAAACTGGATACAAAGCAGCTAAAATACACCACAAAAAGCATTTCTGGTCGGTATTTTTTATATTAACCACGGCTTGTTTGTTTTTAATATTATCAGGTAATGGTAAATAAGTAGAACCTTGTAATGGGCTGAATTCAGAAATATGAACATATAACTTGTATGAAGAGCCGCATAGGCTCCATCCAGACTCTTTTGCCTCAAATTCAGAGTGTTTAATGTTCAATTGATCTATCAAACTACTTATTATTGTGTCTGAATTTGCATTTGAATATACTGGTACAGTTTCTGTCATGTGGGGCTGTGTAAATTTTGTGCCGTTTGGCTTCTTATATTGCACAAACAATTTGAGAGACAGCTTATAAGAGCCATTTTGTACATTTAGAATTGCCTGCAGATCAGGTTTTTTACTGTTCAAGAAATTCTCAATACCACATCTTGGCTCTGATACAAACCGATAATCCCTAAGCTGAGCATTAAAACTGCTATGGATGGGTTCATAGCGTGGCTGCTTTGCTGCTCTGGCATTAAGAGGTGCTTCATGCTTCCTCTTCAGACCAGATGTGGATGGTTGTGGGGGCAATGTTGATGACTGTGCAGAACAAGTATTTTTATGTGTATATGTGAAGTATTGCATGTTATATTTTCTATGGCATTTGGGGCAAATTTTTGTGGGAGCTCTGCATTTGTCTGGGTTACAAATCTTTTGGTGTCTAGCCCAATTAGAGCTAAATATATTTTTATTGCACTGATTGCAATATTTTTGATTCGGCATTTTTGTTATTGTTTATTATATATATTTCCCGGGCTTCAATTCAAAACTCTATGCTGGATCAGTTGGGTTCAGTACTGTACTTTGTGTGTGTGTATGTGTGTATGTGTGTTAATATTTCTCGCTTTGGTATTTATATAAAATTTCCTGGGTTTTTAAATCAAATTTTTATGCCTATTATCACAGGTTGTAAGGCCAATAGCCCACAAGTGGAAAAATATTGATTCACACTGACCTAGCGCAAATACCTGCACGAACATGCATATCTTGAATAGCAATAACCTTGTTATGTATTAATTTTTGTATTACAAGCTGGGGCAAATATAAGCCTGACCCTAAATAAGAGTAGATTACAACAAATATCAGATTTTATATTGTTCAATATGAATATTTAAACCAAACAGGTCTGTAAGTATGAGGAGCACTGTTAACAACACATCTGTTCTCCCCTGCCACTCTCACAACACTGACTGATGCAATAATTGCACGCAGAGCTTCAATGCTCGGGAATTTCTGTAACTAGTGGCGCTAGGGAGAACATGTAAAACAAAAATCAATACCGGCGCCACTAGTTACAGAAATTCCCGAGCATTGCATCAGTCAGTGTTGTGAGAGTGACTGAGGTCCAATTGAGCTTAAATTGGAAGTAAATACGTGTGTATATGGGTGTGTATGTGTGTATGTATTGGCTTAATTTCTGGTGTTGACAAGTTTATAGACAAAAATCTGGCTAATACAACTTTTGTAAGTATGGGCAAGAGGCTTTTTTTTTCTTTCCGAGCAAAAATCTTGGATTAGAGGGGGTTCCACACTAGAGCAATACTCATTTTGAGCTAGGTTTAAGTGTAAACAAATCTGCTGGGGGAGAGCTCTTCCTTTCTGAGAAATTCCCGAGGGCATTTTTACAAAAATCTTGGATTAGAGGGGGGTTCCACACTAGAGCAAAAAGCTCATATGGGCATGTTGAGCTAGGTTTAAGTGTAGGTAAATCTGCTTGAGAGGAGCTCTTCCTTTCTTGTCCTGGTTATAGCACAAGACCCACAACTAGAACGCCTTTCGGTATCTGAAAAGCATTATAATTCAACATTTCAAGGAAAACCATTTCTGTCTTGGTCTGTAGGGAATTTGAGTTTCAAACGAATATTAGCTTTTAACGCGAATTTCTCGAAAAGTGAAATTTTGTTCATATATTCGAAATGTAATAACTAAAACTGTTTTCAGGTTTTGAAAAGCATAATAATTCAACATTTTAATAAAAATCATCTCTGTGTTGGTCTTTGGAGAAAATAAGTTTCAAACGAATATTATCATTTAACCCGAATTTCTCGAGATATCAAGTAGTCATCCTATAGTCGAAATGTCATAATTAAAACACTTTTAAGGCTCTAGAAGGCTTAATACTGTGCCACCCTCATCTAGGGGTTAAAATATAGAGAGCCGGCCCGGAGGGCGAAGACCAACGGTTCCAGAGGCAGAAGAGGATCATAGAGAAAATCCGAACGGCAATGGAAGGGGAAGATTTACGTCCTTAGTGGCCAATATGAGCCACTAAGAAGCGGATTGGATATCTCCGTCAAATATCCAAAACCAACTGCTGGTTTGCAGGGGTGTGGGAGCACCAAAGGATATGGGAGAAAAGCCTGGAAATAAAAATCAGCCTGGTCGCTGTGCTAATCCCCCACACCAGACTAAAATTAGCGGATTAAGAGAAATAAAGGTAGCCTCGGAAAGGATGGATTTAGTTCAAAGACGACAAGCAAGGAAATGGAATATCCGAATTGGAACTTGGAATATTAAAACAATGAATGGAAAAGAAGTGGATATTGTAGGTGAAATGAAAAAGTATAAACTAGCTGTACTAGGACTAAGTGAAGTATGGAAGAAAGGCAATGGTATAATGTGCCTTGAAAGAGGATATGTGCTGAGATATGTTGGAGTAGGTAGAGGAAGAAGAGCTAAGTAGGGAGTTGGAATAATAGTTAATGAGCAAATGGAAGAAAGGGTGGAATCATGGGATCCAGTGAATTCAAGGATAATAGTAGTTAGACTGAAAATGGAAGAAAGAATAACAATAATACAAGTTTATGCCCCGACAAATGATCAGGACATATTGGAGAAAGAAGTTTTCTATACTCAACAACAAAGAGTAGTGAATAAAGAGAATGAAGAGAATACTAAGGTAATATTGATGGGAGATCTTAATGGTAGAACTGGAAACAATAGGATAAGGTCACATGGTTGTATGGGACCATATGAAGGGGAAAGTGTGATAAATGAAAAGGGACAAAGATTAATAGAATTCTGTGTAGAGAACCAATTGCTACAAGGAAACTCCTTTTTCTAGCATAAGAAAATTCATAAAATCACTTATGAAGCTGATAGAAGGGAGGCAAAGAAAAAAAAATAGACTATATAATTTACGCAAGAGCACTTCGATATGACTTTATGGATGTTAAGGTAATTCGAAGTGCTGAATTGAGTACTGACCACAGACTGCTAATATGTATAACGAGATTTAAGAGGAATAGTAGAGAAAGAGATAGGAAGTTTGAAAAGCTGCTGGCTAAGGATGTTAAGAGAGAACAGTATAAGAAACTAGTAGAAGAAAAATTGATTGAATTGGAAATAAGAGGAATGGAAATTCGTAGCGTTCCTCTGAACGCGGGGATCTTAAATAGGGATGTAACTATTAGTACTAGTTGATGGTAGAGACAGCCCTGAACGGGCAGGTACAAATATCTAACTATTCATTGACATAGACTCATGATTCGTTTCTAGACTGAAGTGAGCAATGCAAATGGCAGAATGGGTGTAGACTAGCTTACCCTGTTCGGTTTAGAAATAAGACCAGTAGCTCCTGCTTCTCCGTTGATTCCAGATTAAAAGACCCCGTGTCGCTCTCATGCGCACGTATTTAAACACTCCCTTGGCCTCTCGTCACCTCTTGCCAAAGGCCAGTGTTCTTACCATTTCCTGTAGAATGCTTATTCTACACATTCTGAGCAGGAGCTGACAAGGTCTGCCAGGGTCAATATTTCTTAACCGAACGGGGTATGGTACGACACCCCCTCTTGCAAAACAATTTCTAAAATTGAAATTGTAGTCATGAAAAGTTTAAATTGAACCTTCTGCCATTCACCAAAATTTAAAAGGTTGTTGTTTATTACATGAAAAAAAAAAGGTTACATAAAATAAAATAATAAAATAAAATGTCGGAGACCCTTCACCGAAAATTAAATGGAGCAGAATTAAGCTCAAGCTTGAAAGCTGAAAGAAAGTATTTTGTTTTCATTAGCCACACGCTGGAAGAGTCTTTCGTAATCAACAATGCTGACGGTTGGTCAACATGCGATATAAAGTGTTGTTCGCAGGTCCGTGGAGTCAGCGGAAAGTTCAACACACTGCATCGTAACGCGATACATGCGGCTTGCTTCTGAACAAATGCTAAATAAGCACAGAACGTAATCCGTGAGAAACTTTAATGCCGCATGCTCGCAATCTTCCGCCTCATCAGGATGACAGTTCGAGGCGAGAGCAAAAGACCGTGGTAAACACCAAACTCCACTGGACTGCGCACAACCACACAAAGATGAAAAAAATAGATGAAGGTTATGTTTGCACTTGCCACTGACGTTCTTAGCACACTATGTGTGCACACTATGACCTGAGAAATGAGACGGCAGGGCAATCCAAATACATTCCAACCCCGGAGTCCTGGGGTACGAAGCACTGTTCTGTGACATACACGGTCCTTGACCGATCATTTTCACTGGGGGACCGGATTCCAATCCCGGTGTGGAAAGTTCCGGAATACTGGTCAGCAAAGGACAGATGAAAGGACGTGGGCCGTGGGGCGGGCGAACACAGGGTAGTCCATGGGAAGCCACTCCAAGTAGCGGTTCCAAGCCCCAAAAATATGCCTTGTCCAATGCCGAACACTGGGGAGGATGTTAAGATAGGCCCCTTACCCTGTTCGGTTTAGAAATAAGACCAGTAGCTCCTGCTTCTCCGTTGATTCCAGATTAAAAGACCCCGTGTCGCTCTCATGCGCACGTATTTAAACACTCCCTTGGCCTCTCGTCACCTCTTGCCAAAGGCCAGTGTTCTTACCATTTCCTGTAGAATGCTTATTCTACACATTCTGAGCAGGAGCTGACAAGGTCTGCCAGGGTCAATATTTCTTAACCGAACGGGGTATGGTACGAATTGACAGTATGTTGGAAAAATTTAAGGAAGTGATATTGTATGCAGCAATTAAAGTATGTGGCAAAGTTAGGGTGAATACAAAAAGGAAAAAATCTAATTGGTCGACGGATGAAGTAAAGAGGAAAGTGAAAGAGAAAAAGAAAGCATGGAAGAATTACCTAGAATTAAGATGAGAGGAACATAGGTTAATATATGTGCAAAAAAGAAATGAGAGTAAATTGGCTGTAGAGGAGGCAAAGCGAAAATCATGGGAGAAGTTTGGAAATGATATTGAACAAAGTTTTGTAGAACATAGAAAGCAGTTCTGGAATATGGTTAAAAGCCTGAAAGGAAAATGGGTAAAAGCAGCAAGAGCTATAAGAAATAATAAAAATGTAGTAGTCACAGGAAGGGAGAATGTGATGGAGGAATGGAGAAAATACTATGAAGAAAAGTTCAAGGATAGGACAAATGAGCAGGAACAGGAACAGGAGAAGGATGAGAGAATAAGGAACAGAGAAGAGGAGGAGCATGTAGAAGAAGCTATGATGATAACAGAGAATGAAGTGAGAGAAGCAATTAAACGGATACGAATTGGGAAAGCTGCAGGATGGGATGGAATAACACCAGAATTTATAAAATATGGAGGACCAAGAATGGCTGAAATAATACTGAATATATTAAGGGAAGTATGGAGAACTAAGACTATACCAGAAGAGTGGAAAAGGAACATAATTGTTATAGTACACAAGAAAGGGGGTAATAAGGAATGTGATAATTATAGAGCAATATGTCTATCATCAGTGGTATATAAGATGTATACGAATATATTGGAAAGGAGGCTGTGAAAAATCATGGAGGGAAAACTTGAAGAGGAACAATCTGGATTTAGACCTGGGAGACAGACTCAAGATCACATTTTTATATTAAGAACAATGATGGGGAAAATGCTTTACAAAAATAAAAGAATATACTTAGCATTTCTAGACTTGAAAGCGGCATTTGACTCGGTACCTAGAAAATATCTATGTGTGGCATTAGAAAGTAAGGAAGTACCTAAGGAACTTATGAAAGCAATAAGAAGTGTATATAACGATGTAAAAGGAATAGTAAGAATAGAAGGAAACGAGTGTAAGGAATTTCAAATAGAAAAAGGAATTAAACAGGGAGATAGTCTCAGTCCTTTACTTTTCATTAATGTAATGGATGAAATAACTAAAACTTGCAAAAGAAGAACCGCAAGAGTACAAATACGATATTGGAATATGAGAGTAATACAACTGCAAGTACTGCTATATGCTGATGATATAGTTTTAATTGCTAGCAGTGAAGAGAATTTACAGAGGAGCGTAATACAATGGGGAGAAGAACTTGCGTGAAAAGGGATGAAGATTAATATTAAGAAAAGTAAAGTTATGCAGGTGGCAAAAGGAGAAAAAGATCATGAAATAGCAATTAGGTATGGAAACGATAACTTCGAAGAAGTAGATGAATATGAATATTTAGGAACCATCATAACAAGTGATGGTAGGTGTGATGAAGAAATCCTAAATAGGAAAAGAAAAGCAAATACAGTATATTATCAGTTTAGTAAAACAATAATGGAAAAGAAAGAAGTGGCAGTAAAGACAAAAATGCAGCTATACAAATCAGTATTGGTCCCTACATTAACATATGGAATGGAAAGTTTACCACTTCAAGATAAACATCTGAGTAAAATTCAGGCTAGTGAAATGAAATACCTGAGAAGAGCTGTTAATAAGACTATGAGAGATAAAGTGAGGAATGATAGAATAAGATGAGAAGTGGAACAGGAGTCGCTAGAGAAAATAATTGAAAAGAGACAGCTAAAGTGGTGGGGACATGTATTCAGAATGAATGAAGAAAAAAGGTAAATCAAATTCCAGAAGTAAAGGTGCAAGGTAGGAGAGGTAAAGGAAGACCAAGGATAATGTTTGACCACAGAATGGAAAAGATTGGAAGACAATAAATATGATGAAGGGAATGATGGGAAACAGACAGTAATGGAGGACATGGATCGACGCAACCAACCCTCCGCTATGATGGCAGAAGGGGACTATAGGAAGGCATAATAATTCAACATTTTAAGGAAAATATCACTGTCCAACAATGATTTTGTTAAAAGTAAAATTTCAACGGTGCTTAATGTTTTGCCACCTGCTGATTCCGAAAATGAAGTCAGAAATTTGTCAATCACCCACCATTTTTTTGTAACAATAAAAATATAATTCTGCATTATTATTGCAGCATGCAGTCCATAATAAGCTGATTGGTAGGCAATATTTAAAATATTTTATGTCTTTGCTCCAAGAAAATCTAGAATCAGCACCTCGTCCGGTGCTTCATGGACCTGGAGTTCCCATACCTGCCCCACCAGATGACATAAGTGTAACGGAAGAAAGTGAAAGTGTTCCTAACAAATGTAGTGAATTGCATAATGATCCTGATTTTGTGGGGAGTGTTTCAACAGCTGAACCTCACTTAATAACTGAAGATGATCTTGACGATTTAGTTCGAGATCTAAAGTTAAGTAAGGGTAAAGCAGAACTGCTTGCATCGCGATTAAAAGGATGCCATTTGTTGGAGATTGACACTAGAGTTACTTTTTTTCCGGCAAAAAGACTTTGTATGTAGATATGCATGCTGAAGACAAGTACCTTGTTTTCTGTTGTAACATCTATGGTCTATTAGAGTCACTAGTTATTGTCCATAAAAGTGAAGAACGGCGTTTGATTTAGACTCTTCGAAAACAAGTTTGAAAGGAGTTCTACTGCACAATGGAAATAAATATCCAAGCATTCCCGTAGCATATTCCTGGGGCATGAAGGAAAGTTATGAAAACATGAAACTGTTAACAAACATCCAGTACTGTAAATACTCTTGGCAGATAGGTAGAGATTTAAAAGTTATTGCTATCCTCTTAGGATTGCAACTAGGTTACACCAAAATTTTGCTGTTTCCTGTGTAAATGGGACAGCAGAGATAGAAAAGATCTTTGTTAAAAAGAACTGGCCGAAGAGAGAGTCATTCATCGCAGGACAGGAGAATGTTGTTCATCCACCACTTGTAAGTTCAGACAAAATCTTACTGCCTCCTCTCCACATAAAGCTTGGTCTGATGAAGAATTTTGTAAAAGGAATGGACAGTGTGGGTAGTGGATTTATGTTCCTCAAAAAGAAGTTTCAGCAAATTACTGAGGCGAAACTAAAAGAGGGAATATTTGTTGGCCCTCAAATCAGGAAACTAATGAAAGATAATGATTTTGAAAAGAGCCTAAATGAGCTGGAATTGGCTGCTTGGCAATCTTTCAAGGAAGTTTGCATAAATTTTCTGGGAAACTGCAAGTCAGAAAATTACAAAGAACTTATCAGTAATTTTATTCTAAACTATCATGCTCTGGGGTGTAATATGTCTCTGAGATACACTTTTTAGGCTCCCACCTCGATTTCTTCCCGTAAAACCTTGGGACAATGAGCGACGAACATGGAGAACATTTTCACCAGGAAATTATTGAAATGGAAAGGCCCTACCAGGGAAAATGGACTCCAAATATGTTGGCAGATTATTGCCGGACACTAAAAAGAGATGTTCCTCAGGCAAAGTACAGCAGAAAATAAAGTTCTAAGAGATTCTAGATATGCCATTGTAAATAATATTGCATCGTATCTCTATAAGACTATATAAGATTTTTATGTACCTAATATTTTGTATGTACCCTGTTACTCAAATTTCATGGGTGATGGAAAAATTCTGTATTTAGATTTGAAATCAGCACATCAAATTCAATGAGAATCACCTCCAACTTCTCTTTTAACAGACAAAAACTTCAATTTTGTTGGACAGTGTAATCTCTGGCTAGGTCTGTTCAGAAAATGAGTTTCAAACATGTATTAGCATTGAACGTGAAATTCTCGAATAATCAAGTTTTGATCCTATGGTCGAAATGTCAGAAATAAATCGCCTTTCAGCCTCTCAAAAACATAATATTCAACGATTTTAATAAAAATCGTCTCTGGCTAGTCTGTACAGAAATTAATTTTCAAAAGGGTACCAGCATTGAACGCCTATTTCTCGAAAAATAAGTATTCATCCTATAGTCCAAACGTCATAATTAAAACGCTTTTCAGGCTTTGAAAAGCATAATAATTCATCATTTTAAGGAAAATCATCTCTGGATAGGTCTGTTCAGAAAATGACTTTCAAACGTGTACTAGCATTGAACGTGAAATTCTCGAAAAATCAAGTTTTAATCCTATAGTCGAAACGTCATAATTAAAACGCTTTTCAGGCTTTGAAAAGCATAATAATTCAACATTTTAAGGAAAATCATATTTGGGATGGTCTGTAGAGAAAATGAGTTTCAAACGCATATTAGCATTGAACTTCAATTTCTGGAAAAATCAAGTTTTGATCCTATATTAGAAGTGTGAAAATTAAAACTCTTTTCATGCTCTGAAAAGCATAATAAATCAACATTTTAAGGAAAATCATCTTTGATTGGATCTGTAGAGAAAATGAGTTTCAAACGAATATTAGCATTTAACGCGAATTTATCGAAAAATCAAAGTTTGTTCATATATTCGAAATGTAATAATTAAAACGTTTTTCAGTATCTGAAAAGCATAATAATTCATCATTTTAAGGAAAATCATCTCCGGGTTGGTCTGTGGAGAAAATGTGTTTGAAACGTGCACTAGCATTGAACGCGTATTTTTCGAAAAATCGAGAATTCATCATATAGTCCAAATATCATAATTAGAACGCCTTTCGGTATCTGAAAAGCATTATATTTCAACATTTCAAGAAAAATCATTTCTGTCTTGGTATGTAGGGAATTTGAGTTTCAAACGAATATTAGCTTTTTACGCGAATTTCTCGAAAAGTCAAATATTGTTCATATATTCGAAATGTAATAACTAAAACTGTTTTCAGGTTTTGAAAAGCATAATAATTCAACATTTTAATAAAAATCATCTCTGTGTTGGTCTTTGGAGAAAATAAGTTTCAAACGAATATTATCATTGAACCCGAATTTCTCGAGATATCAAGTAGTCATCCTATAGTCGAAATGTCATAATTAAAACACTTTTAAGGCTCTAGAAGGCTTAATACTGTGCCACCCTCATCTAGGGGTTAAAATATCGAGAGCCGGCCCGGAGGGCGAAGACCAACGGTTCCAGAGGCAGAAGAGGATCATAGAGAAAATCCGAACGGCAATGGAAGCGGAAGATTTACGTCCTTAGTGGCCAATATGAGCCACTAAGAAGCGGATTGGATATCTCCGTCAAATATCCAAAACCAACTGCTGCCTTGCAGGGGTGTGGGAGCACCAAAGGATATGGGAGAAAACCCTGGAAATAAAAATCAGCCTGGTCGTTGTGCTAATCCCCCACACCAGACTAAAATTAGCGGATTAAGAGAAATAAAGGTAGCCTCGGAAAGGATGGATTTAGTTCAAAGACGACAAGCAAGGAAATGGAATATCCGAATTGGAACTTGGAATATTAAAACAATGAATGGAAAAAAGAAGTGGATATTGTAGGAGAAATGAAAAAGTATAAACTAGCTGTACTAGGACTAAGTGAAGTATGGAAGAAAGGCAATGGTATAATGTGCCTTGAAAGAGGATATGTGCTGAGATATGTTGGAGTAGGTAGAGGAAGAAGAGCTAAGGAGGGAGTTGGAATAATAGTTAATGAGCAAATGGAAGAAAGGGTGGAATCATGGGATCCAGTGAATTCGAGGATAATAGTAGTTAGACTGAAAATGGAAGAAAGAATAACAATAATACAAGTTTATGCCCCGACAAATGATCAGGACATATTGAAGAAAGAAGTTTTCTATACTCAACAACAAAGAGTAGTGAATAAAGAGAATGAAGAGAATACTAAGGTAATATTGATGGGAGATCTTAATGGTAGAACTGGAAACAATAGGATAAGGTCACATGGTTGTATGGGACCATATGAAGAGGAAAGTGTGATAAATGAAAAGGACAAAGGTTAATAGAATTCTGTGTAGAGAACCAAATGCTACAAGGAAACTCCTTTTTCTAGCATAAGAAAATTCATAAAATCACTTATGAAGCTGATAGAAGGGAGGCAAAGAGTATAATAGACTATATAATTTACGCAAGAGCACTTCGATATGACTTTATGGATGTTAAGGTAATTCGAAGTGCTGAATTGAGTACTGACCACAGACTGCTAATATGTATAACGAGATTTAAGAGGAATAGTAGAGAAAGAGATAGGAAGTTTGAAAAGGTGCTGTCTAAGGATGTTAAGAGAGAACAGTATAAGAAACTAGTAGAAGAAAAATTGAATGAATTGGAAATAATAGGAATGGAAATTGACAGTATGTTGGAAAAATTTAAGGAAGTGATATTGTATGCAGCAATTGAAGTATGTGGCAAAGTTAGGGTGAATACAAAAAGGAAAAAAACTAATTGGTCGACGGATGAAGTAAAGAGGAAAGTGAAAGAGAAAAAGAAAGCATGGAAGAATTACCTAGAATTAAGATGAGAGGAACATAGGTTAATATATATGCAAAAAAGAAATGAGAGTAAATTGACTGTAGAGGAGGCAAAGCGAAAATCATGGGAGAAGTTTGGAAATGATATTGAACATAGAAAGCAGTTCTGGAATATGGTTAAAAGCCTGAAAGGAAAATGGGTAAAAGCAGCAAGAGCTATAAGAAATGAGGAAAATGTAGTAGTCACAGGAAGGGAGAATGTGATGGAGGAATGGAGAAAATACTATGAAGAAAAGTTCAAGGATAGGACAAATGAGCAGGAACAGGAACAGGAGAAGGATGAGAGAATAAGGAACAGAGAAGAGGAGGAGCATGTAGAGGAAGCTATGATGATAACAGAGAATGAAGTGAGAGAAGCAACTAAACAGATACGAATTGGGAAAGCTGCAGGATGGGATGGAATAGCACCAGAATTTATAAAATATAGAGGACCAAGAATGGCTGAAATAATACTGAATATATTAAGGGAAGTATGAAGAACTAAGA
Organism: Lepisma saccharinum; assembly: GCF_977018435.1. NCBI lineage: Eukaryota > Metazoa > Arthropoda > Insecta > Zygentoma > Lepismatidae > Lepisma > Lepisma saccharinum. The sequence continues at coordinate 66,211,438 of NC_139244.1, read as the reverse complement.
CTATACCAGAAGAGTGGAAAAGGAACATAATTGTTATAGTACACAAGAAAGGGGGTAATAAGGAATGTGATAATTATAGAGCAATATGTCTATCATCAGTGGTATATAAGATGTATACGAATATATTGGAAAGGAGGCTGTGAAAAATCATGGAGGGAAAACTTGAAGAGGAACAAGCTGGATTTAGTCCTGGGAGACAGACTCAAGTTCACATTTTTATATTAAGAACAGTGATGGGGAAAATGCTTTACAAAAATAAAAGAATATACTTAGCATTTCTAGACTTGAAAGCGGCATTTGACTCGGTACCTAGAAAATATCTATGTGTGGCATTAGAAAGTAAGGAAGTACCTAAGGAACTTATGAAAGCAATAAGAAGTGTATATAACGATGTAAAAGGAATAGTAAGAATAGAAGGAAACGAGTGTAAGGAATTTCAAATAGAAAAAGGAATTAAACAGGGAGATAGTCTCAGTCCTTTACTTTTCATTAATGTAATGGATGAAATAACTAAAACTTGCAAAAGAAGAACCCGAAGAGTACAAATAGGATATTGGAATATGAGAGTAATACAACTGCAAGTACTGCTATATGCTGATGATATAGTTTTAATTGCTAGCAGTGAAGAGAATTTACAGAGGAGCGTAATAGAATGGGGAGAAGAACTTGCGAGAAAAGGGATGAAGATTAATATTAAGAAATGTAAAGTTATGCAGGTGGCAAAAGGAGAAAAAGATCATGAAATAGCAATTAAATATGGAAACGATAACTTCGAAGAAGTGGATGAATATGAATATTTAGGAACCATCATAACAAGTGATGGTAGGTGTGATGAAGAAATCCTAAATAGGAAAAGAAAAGCAAACACAGTATATTATCAGTTTAGTAAAACAATAATGGAAAAGAAAGAAGTGGCAGTAAAGACTAAAGTGCAGCTATACAAATCAGTATTGGTCCCTACATTAACATATGGAATGGAAAGTTTACCACTTCAAGATAAACATCTGAGTAAAATTCAGGCTAGTGAAATGAAATACCTGAGAAGAGCTGTTAATAAGACTATGAGAGATAAAGTGAGGAATGATAGAATAAGAAGAGAAGTGGAACAGGAGTCGCTAGAAAAAATAATTGAAAAGAGACAGCTAAAGTGGTGGGGACATGTATTCAGAATGAATGAAGAAAAAAGGTAAATCAAATTCCAGAAGTAAAGGTGCAAGGTAGGAGAGGTAAAGGAAGACCAAGGATAATGTTTGACCACAGAATGGAAAAGATTCGAAGACAATAAATATGATGAAGAGAATGATGGGAAACAGACAGTAATGGAGGACATGGATCGAGGCAACCAACCCTACGCTATGATGGCAGAAGGGGACTATAGGAAGGCATAATAATTCAACATTTTAAGGAAAATATCACTGTCCAACAATGATTTTGTTAAAAGTAAAATTTCAACGGTGCTTAATGTTTTGCCACCTGCTGATTCCGAAAATGAAGTCAGAAATTTGTCAATCACCCACCATTTTTTTGTAACAATAAAAATATAATTCTGCATTATTATTGCAGCATGCAGTCCATAATAAGCTGATTGGTAGGCAATATTTAAAATATTTTATGTCTTTGCTCCAAGAAAATCTAGAATCAGCACCTCGTCCGGTGCTTCATGGACCTGGAGTTCCCATACCTGCTCCACCAGATGACATAAGTGTAACGGAAGAAAGTGAAAGTGTTCCTAACAAATGTAGATCGAGAGAGAGAGAGAGAGAGAGCTCTCTCTCTCTCTCTCTCTCTCTCTCTCTCTCTCTCTCTCTCTCTCTCTAGTGAATTGCAAAATGATCCTGATTTTGTGGGGAGTGTTTCAACAGCTGAACCTCACTTAATAACTGAAGATGATCTTGACGATTTAGTTCGAGATCTAAAGTTAAGTAAGGGTAAAGCAGAACTGCTTGCATCGCGATTAAAAGGATGCCATTTGTTGGAGATTGACACTAGAGTTACTTTTTTTCCGGCAAAAAGACTTTGTATGTAGATATGCATGCTGAAGACAAGTACCTTGTTTTCTGTTGTAACATCTATGGTCTATTAGAGTCACTAGTTATTGTCCATAAAAGTGAAGAACGGCGTTTGATTTAGACTCTTCGAAAACAAGTTTGAAAGGAGTTCTACTGCACAATGGAAATAAATATCCAAGCATTCCCGTAGCATATTCCTGGGGCATGAAGGAAAGTTATGAAAACATGAAACTGTTAACAAAGATCCAGTACTGTAAATACTCTTGGCAGATAGGTAGAGATTTAAAAGTTATTGCTATCCTCTTAGGATTGCAACTAGGTTACACCAAAACTTTTGCTGTTTCCTGTGTAAATGGGACAGCAGAGATAGAAAAGATCTTTGTTAAAAAGAACTGGCCGAAGAGACAGGGCAGGAGAATGTTGTTCATCCACCACTTGTAAGTTCAGACAAAATCTTACTGCCTCCTCTCCACATAAAGCTTGGTCTGATGAAGAATTTTGTAAAAGGAATGGACAGTGAGGGTAGTGGATTTATGTTCCTCAAAGAGAAGTTTCAGCAAATTACTGAGGCGAAACTAAAAGAGGGAATATTTGTTGGCCCTCAAATCAGGAAACTAATGAAAGATAATGATTTTGAAAAGAGCCTAAATGAGCTGGAATTGGCTGCTTGGCAATCTTTAAAGGAAGTTTGCATAAATTTTCTGGGAAACTACAAGTCAGAAAATTACAAAGAACTTATCAGTAATTTTATTCTAAACTATCATGCTCTGGGGTGTAATATGTCTCTGAGATACACTTTTTAGGCACCCACCTCGATTTCTTCCCGTAAAACCTTGGGACAATGAGCGACGAACATGGAGAACATTTTCACCAGGAAATTATTGAAATGGAAAGGCCCTACCAGGGAAAATGGACTCCAAATATGTTGGCAGATTATTGCTGGACACTAAAAAGAGATGTTCCTCAGGCAAAGTACAGCAGAAAATAAAGTTCGAAGACATTCTAGATATGCCATTGTAAATAATATTGCATCGTATCTCTATAAGGCTATATAAGATTTGTATGTACCTAATATTTTGTATGTACCCTGTTACTCAAATTTCATGGATGATGGAAAAATTCTGTAATTAGATTTGAAATCAGCACATCAAATTCAATGAGAATCACCTCCAACTTCTCTTTTAACAGACAAAAACTTCAATTTTGTTGGACAGTGTAATCTCTGGCTAGGTCTGTTCAGAAAATGAGTTTCAAACATGTATTAGCATTGAACGTGAAATTCTCGATAAATCAAGTTTTGATCCTATGGTCGAAATGTCAGAAATAAATCGCCTTTCAGCCTCTCAAAAACATAATATTCAACGATTTTAATAAAAATCGTCTCTGGCTAGTCTGTACAGAAATTAATTTTCAAAAGGGTACCAGCATTGAACGCCTATTTCTCGAAAAATCAAGTATTCATTCTATAGTCCAAACGTCATAATTAAAACGCTTTTCAGGCTTTGAAAAGCATAATAATTCATCATTTTAAGGAAAATCATCTCTGGATAGGTCTGTTCAGAAAATGACTTTCAAACGTGTACTAGCATTGAACGTGAAATTCTCAAAAATCAAAAGATTTGATCCTATAGTCCAAATATCATAAATAAAACGCTTTTCAGTCTCTGAAAAGCATAATAATTCAACATTTTAAAGAAAATCATCTTTGGCTTGGTCTGTAGGGAATTTGAGTTTCAAACGAATATTAGCATTTAACGCGAATTTCTCGAAAAGTCAAATTTTGTTCATATATTCGAAATGTAATAACTAAAACTGTTTTCAGGTTTTGAAAAGCATAATAATTCAACATTTGAATAAAAATCATCTCTGTGTTGTTCTTTGGAGAAAATAAGTTTCAAACGAATATTATCATTTAACCCGAATTTCTCGAGATATCAAGTAGTCATCCTATAGTCGAAATGTCATAATTAAAACACTTTTAAGGCTCTAGAAGGCTTAATACTGTGCCACCCTCATCTAGGGGTTAAAATATAGAGAGCCGGCCCTGAGGGGTAAGACCAACGGTTCCAGAGGCAGAAGAGGATCATAGAGAAAATCCGAACGGCAATGGAAGGGGAAGATTTACGTCCTTAGTGGCCAATATGAGCCACTAAGAAGCGGATTGTATATCTCCGTCAAATATCCAAAACCAACTGCTGCCTTGCAGGGGTGTGGGAGCACCAAAGGATATGGGAGAAAACCCTGGAAATAAAAATCAGCCTGGTCGTTGTGCTAATCCCCCACACCAGACTAAAATTAGCGGATTAAGAGAAATAAAGGTAGCCTCGGAAAGGATGGATTTAGTTCAAAGACGACAAGCAAGGAAATGGAATATCCGAATTGGAACTTGGAATATTAAAACAATGAATCTAAAAGAAGTGGATATTGTAGGAGAAATGAAAAAGTATAAACTAGCTGTACTAGGACTAAGTGAAGTATGGAAGAAAGGCAATGGAATAATGTGCCTTGAAAGAGGATATGTGCTGAGATATGTTGGAGTAGGTAGAGGAAGAAGAGCTAAGGAGGGAGTTGTAATAATAGTTAATGAGCAAATGGAAGAAAGGGTGGAATCATGGGATCCAGTGAATTCAAGGATAATACTAGTTAGACTGAAAATGGAAGAAAGAATAACAATAATACAAGTTTATGCCCCGACAAATGATCAGGACATATTGGAGAAAGAAGTTTTCTATACTCAACAACAAAGAGTAGTGAATAAAGAGAATGAAGAGAATACTAAAGTAATATTGATGGGAGATCTTAATGGTAGAACTGGAAACAATAGGATAAGGTCACATGGTTGTATGGGACCATATGAAGGGGAAAGTGTGATAAATGAAAAGGGACAAAGATTAATAGAATTCTGTGTAGAGAACCAATTGCTACAAGGAAACTCCTTTTTCCAGCATAAGAAAATTCATAAAATCACTTATGAAGCTGATAAAAGGGAGGCAAAGAGTATAATAGACTATATAATTTACGCAAGAGCACTTGGATATGACTTTATGGATGTTAAGGTAATTCGAAGTGCTGAATTGAGTACTGACCACAGACTGCTAATATGTATAACGAGATTTAAGAGGAATAGTAGAGAAAGAGATAGGAAGTTTGAAAAGATACAAGTAAAGCTGCTGGCTAAGGATGTTAAGAGAGAACAGTATAAGAAACTAGTAGAAGAAAAATTGAATGAATTGGAAATAAGAGGAATGGAAATTGACAGTATGTTGGAAAAATTTAAGGAAGTGATATTGTATGCAGCAATTGAAGTATGTGGCAAAGTTAGGGTGAATACAAAAAGGAAAAAAACTAATTGGTCGACGGATGAAGTAAAGAGGAAAGTGAAAGAGAAAAAGAAAGCATGGAAGAATTACCTAGAATTAAGATGAGAGGAACATAGGTTAATATATGTGCAAAAAAGAAATGAGAGTAAATTGGCTGTAGAGGAGGCAAAGCGAAAATCATGGGAGAAGTTTGGAAATGATATTGAACATAGAAAGCAGTTCTGGAATATGGTTAAAAGCCTGAAAGGAAAATGGGTAAAAGCAGCAAGAGCTATAAGAAATAAGGAAAATGTACTAGTCATAGGAAGGGAGAATGTGATGGAGGAATCGAGAAAATACTATGAAGAAAAGTTCAAAGATAGGACAAATGAGCAGGAACAGGAACAGGAGAAGGATGAGAGAATAAGGAACAGAGAAGAGGAGGAGCATGTAGAAGAAGATATGATGATAACAGAGAATGAAGTGAGAGAAGCAATTAAACGGATACGAATTGGGAAAGCTGCAGGATGGGATGGAATAGCACCAGAATTTATAAAATATGGAGGACCAAGAATGGCTGAAATAATACTGAATATATTAAGGGAAGTATGAAGAACTAAGACTATACCAGAAGAGTGGAAAAGGAACATAATTGTTATAGTACACAAGAAAGGGGGTAATAAGGAATGTGATAATTATAGAGCAATATGTCTATCATCAGTGGTATATAAAATGTATACGAATATATTGGAAAGGAGGCTGTGAAAAATCATGGAGGGAAAACTTGAAGAGGAACAAGCTGGATTTAGACCTGGGAGACAGACTCAAGACCACATTTTTATATTAAGAACAATGATGGGGAAAATGCTGGACAAAAATAAAAGAATATACTTAGCATTTCTAGACTTGAAAGCGGCATTTGACTCGGTACCTAGAAAATATCTATGTGAGGCATTAGAAAGTAAGGAAGTACCTAAGGAACTTATGAAAGCAATAAGAAGTGTATATAACGATGTAAAAGGAATAGTAAGAATAGAAGGAAACGAGTGTAAGGAATTTCAAATGGAAAATGGAATTAAACAGGGAGATAGTCTCAGTCCTTTACTTTTCATTAATGTAATGGATGAAATAACTAAAACTTGCAAAAGAAGAACCCCAAGAGTACAAATAGGATATTGGAATATGAGAGTAATACAACTGCAAGTACTGCTATATGCTGATGATATAGTTTTAATTGCTAGCAGTGAAGAGAATTTACAGAGGAGCGTAATAGAATGGGGAGAAGAACTTGCGAGAAAAGGGATGAAGATTAATATTAAGAAAAGTAAAGTTATGCAGGTGGCAAAAGGAGAAAAAGATCATGAAATAGCAATTAGATATCGAAACGATAACTTCGAAGAAGTAGATGAATATGAATATTTAGGAACCATCATAACAAGTGATGGTAGGTGTGATGAAGAAATCCTAAATAGGAAAAGAAAAGCAAATACAGTATATTATCAGTTTAGTAAAACAATAATGGAAAAGAAAGAAGTGGCAGTAAAGACAAAAATGCAGCTATACAAATCAGTATTGGTCCCTACATTAACATATGGAATGGAAAGTTTACCGCTTCAAGATAAACATCTGAGTAAAATTCAGGCTAGTGAAATGAAATACCTGAGAAGAGCTGTTAATAAGACTATGAGAGATAAAGTGAGGAATGATAGAATAAGAAGAGAAGTGGAACAGGAGTCGCTAGAGAAAATAATTGAAAAGAGACAGCTAAAGTGGTGGGGACATGTATTCAGAATGAATGAAGAAAAAAGGTAAATCAAATTCCAGAAGTAAAGGTGCAAGGTAGGAGAGGTAAAGGAAGACCAAGGATAATGTTTGACCAGAGAATGGAAAAGATTGGAAGACAATAAATATGATGAAGAGAATGATGGGAAACAGACAGTAATGGAGGACATGGATCGAGGCAACCAACCCTACGCTATGATGGCAGAAGGGGACTATAGGAAGGCATAATAATTCAACATTTTAAGGAAAATATCACTGTCCAACAATGATTTTGTTAAAAGTAAAATTTCAACGGTGCTTAATGTTTTGCCACCTGCTGATTCCGAAAATGAAGTCAGAAATTTGTCAATCACCCACCATTTTTTTGTAACAATAAAAATATAATTCTGCATTATTATTGCAGCATGCAGTCCATAATAAGCTGATTGGTAGGCAATATTTAAAATATTTTATGTCTTTGCTCCAAGAAAATCTAGAATCAGCACCTCGTCCGGTGCTTCATGGACCTGGAGTTCCCATACCTGCTCCACCAGATGACATAAGTGTAACGGAAGAAAGTGAAAGTATTCCTAACAAATGTAGTGAATTGCATAATGATCCTGATTTTGTGAGGATTGTTTCAACAGCTGAACCTCACTTAATAACTGAAGATGATCTTGACGATTTAGTTCGAGATCTAAAGTTAAGTAAGGGTAAAGCAGAACTGCTTGCATCGCGATTAAAAGGATGCCATTTGTTGGAGATTGACACTAGAGTTACTTTTTTTCCGGCAAAAAGACTTTGTATGTAGATATGCATGCTGAAGACAAGTACCTTGTTTTCTGTTGTAACATCTATGGTCTATTAGAGTCACTAGTTATTGTCCATAAAAGTGAAGAACGGCGTTTGTTTTTAGACTCTTCGAAAACAAGTTTGAAGGGAGTTCTACTGCATTCCCGTAGCATATTCCTGGGGCATGAAGGAAAGTTATGAAAACATGAAACTGTTAACAAACATCCAGTACTGTAAATACTCTTGGCAGATAGGTAGAGATTTAAAAGTTATTGCTATTCTCTTAGGATTGCAACTAGGTTACACCAAAATTTTGCTGTTTCCTGTGTAAATGGGACAGCAGAGATAGAAAAGATCTTTGTTAAAAAGAACTGGCCGAAGAGAGAGTCATTCATCGCAGGACAGGAGAATGTTGTTCATCCACCACTTGTAAGTTCAGACAAAATCTTACTGCCTCCTCTCCACATAAAGCTTGGTCTGATGAAGAATTTTGTAAAAGGAATGGACAGTGAGGGTAGTGGATTTATGTTCCTCAAAGAGAAGTTTCAGCAAATTACTGAGGCGAACCTAAAAGAGGGAATATTTGTTGGCCCTCAAATCAGGAAACTAATGAAAGATAATGATTTTGAAAAGAGCCTAAATGAGCTGGAATTGGCTGCTTGGCAATTTCAAGGAAGTTTGCATAAATTTTCTGGGAAACTACAAGTCAGAAAATTACAAAGAACTTATCAGTAATTTTATTCTAAACTATCATGCTCTGGGGTGTAATATGTCTCTGAGATACACTTTTTAGGCTCCCACCTCGATTTCTTCCCGTAAAACCTTGGGACAATGAGCGACGAACATGGAGAACATTTTCACCAGGAAATTATTGAAATGGAAAGGCCCTACCAGGGAAAATGGACTCCAAATATGTTGGCAGATTATTGCTGGACACTAAAAAGAGATGTTCCTCAGGCAAAGTACAGCAGAAAATAAAGTTCGAAGACATTCTAGATATGCCATTGTAAATAATATTGCATCGTATCTCTATAAGGCTATATAAGATTTGTATGTACCTAATATTTTGTATGTACCCTGTTACTCAAATTTCATGGATGATGGAAAAATTCTGTAATTAGATTTGAAATCAGCACATCAAATTCAATGAGAATCACCTCCAACTTCTCTTTTAACAGACAAAAACTTCAATTTTGTTGGACAGTGTAATCTCTGGCTAGGTCTGTTCAGAAAATGAGTTTCAAACATGTATTAGCATTGAACGTGAAATTCTCGATAAATCAAGTTTTGATCCTATGGTCGAAATGTCAGAAATAAATCGCCTTTCAGCCTCTCAAAAACATAATATTCAACGATTTTAATAAAAATCGTCTCTGGCTAGTCTGTACAGAAATTAATTTTCAAAAGGGTACCAGCATTGAACGCCTATTTCTCGAAAAATCAAGTATTCATTCTATAGTCCAAACGTCATAATTAAAACGCTTTTCAGGCTTTGAAAAGCATAATAATTCATCATTTTAAGGAAAATCATCTCTGGATAGGTCTGTTCAGAAAATGACTTTCAAACGTGTACTAGCATTGAACGTGAAATTCTCAAAAATCAAAAGATTTGATCCTATAGTCCAAATATCATAAATAAAACGCTTTTCAGTCTCTGAAAAGCATAATAATTCAACATTTTAAAGAAAATCATCTTTGGCTTGGTCTGTAGGGAATTTGAGTTTCAAACGAATATTAGCATTTAACGCGAATTTCTCGAAAAGTCAAATTTTGTTCATATATTCGAAATGTAATAACTAAAACTGTTTTCAGGTTTTGAAAAGCATAATAATTCAACATTTGAATAAAAATCATCTCTGTGTTGTTCTTTGGAGAAAATAAGTTTCAAACGAATATTATCATTTAACCCGAATTTCTCGAGATATCAAGTAGTCATCCTATAGTCGAAATGTCATAATTAAAACACTTTTAAGGCTCTAGAAGGCTTAATACTGTGCCACCCTCATCTAGGGGTTAAAATATAGAGAGCCGGCCCTGAGGGGTAAGACCAACGGTTCCAGAGGCAGAAGAGGATCATAGAGAAAATCCGAACGGCAATGGAAGGGGAAGATTTACGTCCTTAGTGGCCAATATGAGCCACTAAGAAGCGGATTGTATATCTCCGTCAAATATCCAAAACCAACTGCTGCCTTGCAGGGGTGTGGGAGCACCAAAGGATATGGGAGAAAACCCTGGAAATAAAAATCAGCCTGGTCGTTGTGCTAATCCCCCACACCAGACTAAAATTAGCGGATTAAGAGAAATAAAGGTAGCCTCGGAAAGGATGGATTTAGTTCAAAGACGACAAGCAAGGAAATGGAATATCCGAATTGGAACTTGGAATATTAAAACAATGAATCTAAAAGAAGTGGATATTGTAGGAGAAATGAAAAAGTATAAACTAGCTGTACTAGGACTAAGTGAAGTATGGAAGAAAGGCAATGGAATAATGTGCCTTGAAAGAGGATATGTGCTGAGATATGTTGGAGTAGGTAGAGGAAGAAGAGCTAAGGAGGGAGTTGTAATAATAGTTAATGAGCAAATGGAAGAAAGGGTGGAATCATGGGATCCAGTGAATTCAAGGATAATACTAGTTAGACTGAAAATGGAAGAAAGAATAACAATAATACAAGTTTATGCCCCGACAAATGATCAGGACATATTGGAGAAAGAAGTTTTCTATACTCAACAACAAAGAGTAGTGAATAAAGAGAATGAAGAGAATACTAAAGTAATATTGATGGGAGATCTTAATGGTAGAACTGGAAACAATAGGATAAGGTCACATGGTTGTATGGGACCATATGAAGGGGAAAGTGTGATAAATGAAAAGGGACAAAGATTAATAGAATTCTGTGTAGAGAACCAATTGCTACAAGGAAACTCCTTTTTCCAGCATAAGAAAATTCATAAAATCACTTATGAAGCTGATAAAAGGGAGGCAAAGAGTATAATAGACTATATAATTTACGCAAGAGCACTTGGATATGACTTTATGGATGTTAAGGTAATTCGAAGTGCTGAATTGAGTACTGACCACAGACTGCTAATATGTATAACGAGATTTAAGAGGAATAGTAGAGAAAGAGATAGGAAGTTTGAAAAGATACAAGTAAAGCTGCTGGCTAAGGATGTTAAGAGAGAACAGTATAAGAAACTAGTAGAAGAAAAATTGAATGAATTGGAAATAAGAGGAATGGAAATTGACAGTATGTTGGAAAAATTTAAGGAAGTGATATTGTATGCAGCAATTGAAGTATGTGGCAAAGTTAGGGTGAATACAAAAAGGAAAAAAACTAATTGGTCGACGGATGAAGTAAAGAGGAAAGTGAAAGAGAAAAAGAAAGCATGGAAGAATTACCTAGAATTAAGATGAGAGGAACATAGGTTAATATATGTGCAAAAAAGAAATGAGAGTAAATTGGCTGTAGAGGAGGCAAAGCGAAAATCATGGGAGAAGTTTGGAAATGATATTGAACATAGAAAGCAGTTCTGGAATATGGTTAAAAGCCTGAAAGGAAAATGGGTAAAAGCAGCAAGAGCTATAAGAAATAAGGAAAATGTACTAGTCATAGGAAGGGAGAATGTGATGGAGGAATCGAGAAAATACTATGAAGAAAAGTTCAAAGATAGGACAAATGAGCAGGAACAGGAACAGGAGAAGGATGAGAGAATAAGGAACAGAGAAGAGGAGGAGCATGTAGAAGAAGATATGATGATAACAGAGAATGAAGTGAGAGAAGCAATTAAACGGATACGAATTGGGAAAGCTGCAGGATGGGATGGAATAGCACCAGAATTTATAAAATATGGAGGACCAAGAATGGCTGAAATAATACTGAATATATTAAGGGAAGTATGAAGAACTAAGACTATACCAGAAGAGTGGAAAAGGAACATAATTGTTATAGTACACAAGAAAGGGGGTAATAAGGAATGTGATAATTATAGAGCAATATGTCTATCATCAGTGGTATATAAAATGTATACGAATATATTGGAAAGGAGGCTGTGAAAAATCATGGAGGGAAAACTTGAAGAGGAACAAGCTGGATTTAGACCTGGGAGACAGACTCAAGACCACATTTTTATATTAAGAACAATGATGGGGAAAATGCTGGACAAAAATAAAAGAATATACTTAGCATTTCTAGACTTGAAAGCGGCATTTGACTCGGTACCTAGAAAATATCTATGTGAGGCATTAGAAAGTAAGGAAGTACCTAAGGAACTTATGAAAGCAATAAGAAGTGTATATAACGATGTAAAAGGAATAGTAAGAATAGAAGGAAACGAGTGTAAGGAATTTCAAATGGAAAATGGAATTAAACAGGGAGATAGTCTCAGTCCTTTACTTTTCATTAATGTAATGGATGAAATAACTAAAACTTGCAAAAGAAGAACCCCAAGAGTACAAATAGGATATTGGAATATGAGAGTAATACAACTGCAAGTACTGCTATATGCTGATGATATAGTTTTAATTGCTAGCAGTGAAGAGAATTTACAGAGGAGCGTAATAGAATGGGGAGAAGAACTTGCGAGAAAAGGGATGAAGATTAATATTAAGAAAAGTAAAGTTATGCAGGTGGCAAAAGGAGAAAAAGATCATGAAATAGCAATTAGATATCGAAACGATAACTTCGAAGAAGTAGATGAATATGAATATTTAGGAACCATCATAACAAGTGATGGTAGGTGTGATGAAGAAATCCTAAATAGGAAAAGAAAAGCAAATACAGTATATTATCAGTTTAGTAAAACAATAATGGAAAAGAAAGAAGTGGCAGTAAAGACAAAAATGCAGCTATACAAATCAGTATTGGTCCCTACATTAACATATGGAATGGAAAGTTTACCGCTTCAAGATAAACATCTGAGTAAAATTCAGGCTAGTGAAATGAAATACCTGAGAAGAGCTGTTAATAAGACTATGAGAGATAAAGTGAGGAATGATAGAATAAGAAGAGAAGTGGAACAGGAGTCGCTAGAGAAAATAATTGAAAAGAGACAGCTAAAGTGGTGGGGACATGTATTCAGAATGAATGAAGAAAAAAGGTAAATCAAATTCCAGAAGTAAAGGTGCAAGGTAGGAGAGGTAAAGGAAGACCAAGGATAATGTTTGACCAGAGAATGGAAAAGATTGGAAGACAATAAATATGATGAAGAGAATGATGGGAAACAGACAGTAATGGAGGACATGGATCGAGGCAACCAACCCTACGCTATGATGGCAGAAGGGGACTATAGGAAGGCATAATAATTCAACATTTTAAGGAAAATATCACTGTCCAACAATGATTTTGTTAAAAGTAAAATTTCAACGGTGCTTAATGTTTTGCCACCTGCTGATTCCGAAAATGAAGTCAGAAATTTGTCAATCACCCACCATTTTTTTGTAACAATAAAAATATAATTCTGCATTATTATTGCAGCATGCAGTCCATAATAAGCTGATTGGTAGGCAATATTTAAAATATTTTATGTCTTTGCTCCAAGAAAATCTAGAATCAGCACCTCGTCCGGTGCTTCATGGACCTGGAGTTCCCATACCTGCTCCACCAGATGACATAAGTGTAACGGAAGAAAGTGAAAGTATTCCTAACAAATGTAGTGAATTGCATAATGATCCTGATTTTGTGAGGATTGTTTCAACAGCTGAACCTCACTTAATAACTGAAGATGATCTTGACGATTTAGTTCGAGATCTAAAGTTAAGTAAGGGTAAAGCAGAACTGCTTGCATCGCGATTAAAAGGATGCCATTTGTTGGAGATTGACACTAGAGTTACTTTTTTTCCGGCAAAAAGACTTTGTATGTAGATATGCATGCTGAAGACAAGTACCTTGTTTTCTGTTGTAACATCTATGGTCTATTAGAGTCACTAGTTATTGTCCATAAAAGTGAAGAACGGCGTTTGTTTTTAGACTCTTCGAAAACAAGTTTGAAGGGAGTTCTACTGCATTCCCGTAGCATATTCCTGGGGCATGAAGGAAAGTTATGAAAACATGAAACTGTTAACAAACATCCAGTACTGTAAATACTCTTGGCAGATAGGTAGAGATTTAAAAGTTATTGCTATTCTCTTAGGATTGCAACTAGGTTACACCAAAATTTTGCTGTTTCCTGTGTAAATGGGACAGCAGAGATAGAAAAGATCTTTGTTAAAAAGAACTGGCCGAAGAGAGAGTCATTCATCGCAGGACAGGAGAATGTTGTTCATCCACCACTTGTAAGTTCAGACAAAATCTTACTGCCTCCTCTCCACATAAAGCTTGGTCTGATGAAGAATTTTGTAAAAGGAATGGACAGTGAGGGTAGTGGATTTATGTTCCTCAAAGAGAAGTTTCAGCAAATTACTGAGGCGAACCTAAAAGAGGGAATATTTGTTGGCCCTCAAATCAGGAAACTAATGAAAGATAATGATTTTGAAAAGAGCCTAAATGAGCTGGAATTGGCTGCTTGGCAATTTCAAGGAAGTTTGCATAAATTTTCTGGGAAACTACAAGTCAGAAAATTACAAAGAACTTATCAGTAATTTTATTCTAAACTATCATGCTCTGGGGTGTAATATGTCTCTGAGATACACTTTTTAGGCTCCCACCTCGATTTCTTCCCGTAAAACCTTGGGACAATGAGCGACGAACATGGAGAACATTTTCACCAGGAAATTGGTGAAATGGAAAGGCCCTACCAGGGAAAATGGACTCCAAATATGTCGGCAGATTATTGCTGGACACTAAAAAGAGATGTTCCTCAGGCAAAGTACAGCAGAAAATAAAGTTCGAAGACATTCTAGATATGCCATTGTAAATAATATTGCATCGTATCTCTATAAGGCTATATAAGATTTGTATGCACCTAATATTTTGTATGTACCCTGTTACTCAAATTTCATGGGTGATGGAAAAATTCTGTAATTAGATTTGAAATCAGCACATCAAATTCAATGAGAATCATCCCCAACTTCTCTTTTAACAGACAAAACTTCAATTTTGTTGGACAGTGATCCAATTCGATAAGAGATCCTAATCTCTGGCTAGGTCTGTTCAGAAAATGAGTTTCAAACATGTATTAGCATTGAACGTGAAATTCTCGAATAATCAAGTTTTGATCCTATGGTCGAAATGTCAGAAATAAATCGCCTTTCAGCCTCTCAAAAACATAATATTCAACGATTTTAATAAAAATCGTCTCTGGCTAGTCTGTACAGAAATTAATTTTCAAAAGGGTACCAGCATTGAACGCCTATTTCTCGAAAAATCAAGTATTCATCCTATAGTCCAACGTCATAATTAAAACGCTTTTCAGGCTTTGAAAAGCAAAATAATTCATCATTTTAAGGAAAATCATCTCTGGATAGGTCTGTTCAGAAAATGAGTTTCAAACGCATATTAGCATTGAACTTCAATTTCTCGAAAAATCAAGTTTTGATCCTATATTAGAAATGTGAAAATTAAAACGCTTTTCAGGCTCTGAAAAGCATAATAAATCAACATTTTAAGGAAAATCATCTTTGGCTTGGTCTGTAGAGAAAATGAGTTTCAAACGAATATTAGCATTTAACGCGAATTTATCGAAAAATCAAAGTTTGTTCATATATTCAAAATGTAATAATTAAAACGCTTTTCAGGTCCTGGAAAGCATAATAATTTAACATTTTAAGGATAATTAGCTCTGGGTTGGCCTGTGGAGAAAATGTGTTTCAAACGTGTACTAGAATTGAACGCGCATTTATCGAAAAATCAAGTATTCATCCTATAGTCCAAATATCATAATTAAAACGCTTTTCAGTCTCTCAAAAGCATAATAATTCAACATTTTAAAGAAAATCATCTTTGGCTTGGTCTGTAGATAAAATGAGTTTCAAACGAATATTAGCATTTCACGCTAATTTCTGGAAAAATTAAATTTTGTTCATATATTTCAAATGTAATAATTAAAACGCTTTTCAGGCGTTGAAAAGCATAAGAAATCAACTTTTGAAGGAAAATCATCTCTGGCTAGGTCTGTTCAGAAAATGAGTTTCAAACGTGTACTAGCATTGAACGCGTATTTCTCGAAAAATCAAGTATTCATCCTACAGTCCAAATATCATAATTAGAACGCCTTTCGATATCTGAAAAGTATTATAATTCAACATTTCAAGGAAAATCATTTCTGTCTTGGGGAATATTTGTTGGCCCTCAAATCAGGAAACTAATGAAAGATAATGATTTTGAAAAGAGCCTAAATGATCTGGAATTGGCTGCTTGGCAATCTTTCAAGGAAGTTTGCATAAATTTTCTGGGAAACTACAAGTCAGAAAATTACAAAGAACTTATCAGTAATTTTATTCTAAACTATCATGCTCTGGGGTGTAATATGTCTCTGAGATACACTTTTTAGGCTCCCACCTCGATTTCTTCCCGTAAAACCTTGGGACAATGAGCGACGAACATGGAGAACATTTTCACCAGGAAATTGGTGAAATGGAAAGGCCCTACCAGGGAAAATGGACTCCAAATATGTCGGCAGATTATTGCTGGACACTAAAAAGAGATGTTCCTCAGGCAAAGTACAGCAGAAAATAAAGTTCGAAGACATTCTAGATATGCCATTGTAAATAATATTGCATCGTATCTCTATAAGGCTATATAAGATTTGTATGTACCTAATATTTTGTATGTACCCTGTTACTCAAATTTCATGGGTGATGGAAAAATTCTGTAATTAGATTTGAAATCAGCACATCAAATTCAATGAGAATCATCCCCAACTTCTCTTTTAACAGACAAAACTTCAATTTTGTTGGACAGTGTAATCTCTGGCTAGGTCTGTTCAGAAAATGAGTTTCAAACATGTATTAGCATTGAACGTGAAATTCTCGAATAATCAAGTTTTGATCCTATGGTCGAAATGTCAGAAATAAATCGCCTTTCAGCCTCTCAAAAACATAATATTCAACGATTTTAATAAAAATCGTCTCTGGCTAGTCTGTACAGAAATTAATTTTCAAAAGGGTACCAGCATTGAACGCCTATTTCTCGAAAAATCAAGTATTCATTCTATAGTCCAAACGTCATAATTAAAACGCTTTTCAGGCTTTGAAAAGCATAATAATTCATCATTTTAAGGAAAATCATCTCTGGATAGGTCTGTTCAGAAAATGACTTTCAAACGTGTACTAGCATTGAACGTGAAATTCTCAAAAATCAAAAGATTTGATCCTATAGTCGAAACGTCATAAATAAAACGCTTTTCAGTCTTTGAAAAGCATAATAATTCATCATTTTAAGGAAAATCATCTTTGGCTTGATCTGTAGAGAAAATGAGTTTCAAACAAATATTAGCATTTAAAGCGAATTTATCGTAAAATCAAAGTTTGTTCATATATTCAAAATGTAATAATTAAAACGCTTTTCAGGTCCTGGAAAGCATAATAATTTAACATTTTAAGGATAATTAGCTCTGGGTTGGTCTGTGGAGAAAATGTGTTTCAAACGTGTACTAGAATTGAACGCGCATTTCTCGAAAAATCAAGTACTCATCCTATAGTCCAAATATCATAAATAAAACGCTTTTCAGTCTCTGAAAAGCATAATAATTCAACATTTTAAAGAAAATCATCTTTGGCTTGGTCTGTAGGGAATTTGAGTTTCAAACGAATATTAGCATTTAACGCGAATTTCTCGAAAAGTCAAATTTTGTTCATATATTCGAAATGTAATAACTAAAACTGTTTTCAGGTTTTGAAAAGCATAATAATTCAACATTTGAATAAAAATCATCTCTGTGTTGTTCTTTGGAGAAAATAAGTTTCAAACGAATATTATCATTTAACCCGAATTTCTCGAGATATCAAGTAGTCATCCTATAGTCGAAATGTCATAATTAAAACAATTTTAAGGCTCTAGAAGGCTTAATACGGTGCCACCCTCATCTAGGGGTTAAAATATAGAGAGCCGGCCCTGAGGGGTAAGACCAACGGTTCCAGAGGCAGAAGAGGATCATAGAGAAAATCCGAACGGCAATGGAAGAGGAAGATTTACGTCTTTATTGGCCAATATGAGCCACTAAGAAGCGGATTGGATATCTCCGTCAAATATCCAAAACCAACTGCTGGTTTGCAGGGGTGTGGGAGCACCAAAGGATATGGGAGAAAACCCTGGAAATAAAAATCAGCCTGGTCGTTGTGCTAATCCCCCACACCAGACTAAAATTAGCGGATTAAGAGAAATAAAGGTAGCCTCGGAAAGGATGGATTTAGTTCAAAGACGACAAGCAAGGAAATGGAATATCCGAATTGGAACTTGGAATATTAAAACAATGAATGGAAAAGAAGTGGATATTGTAGGAGAAATGAAAAAGTATAAACTAGCTGTACTAGGACTAAGTGAAGTATGGAAGAAAGGCAATGGTATAATGTGCCTTGAAAGAGGATATGTGCTGAGATATGTTGGAGTAGGTAGAGGAAGAAGAGCTAAGGAGGGAGTTGTAATAATAGTTAATGAGCAAATGGAAGAAAGGGTGGAATCATGGGATCCAGTGAATTCAAGGATAATAGTAGTTAGACTGAAAATGGAAGAAAGAATAACAATAATACAAGTTTATGCCCCGACAAATGATCAGGACATATTGGAGAAAGAAGTTTTCTATACTCAACAACAAAGAGTAGTGAATAAAGAGAATGAAGAGAATACTAAAGTAATATTGATAGGAGATCTTAATGGTAGAACTGGAAACAATAGGATAAGGTCACATGGTTGTATGGGACCATATGAAGGGGAAAGTGTGATAAATGAAAAGGGACAAAGATTAATAGAATTCTGTGTAGAGAACCAATTGCTACAAGGAAACTCCTTTTTCCAGCATAAGAAAATTCATAAAATCACTTATGAAGCTGATAAAAGGGAGGCAAAGAGTATAATAGACTATATAATTTACGCAAGAGCACTTGGATATGACTTTATGGATGTTAAGGTAATTCGAAGTGCTGAATTGAGTACTGACCACAGACTGCTAATATGTATAACGAGATTTAAGAGGAATAGTAGAGAAAGAGATAGGAAGTTTGAAAAGATACAAGTAAAGCTGCTGGCTAAGGATGTTAAGAGAGAACAGTATAAGAAACTAGTAGAAGAAAAATTGAATGAATTGGAAATAAGAGGAATGGAAATTGACAGTATGTTGGAAAAATTTAAGGAAGTGATATTGTATGCAGCAATTGAAGTATGTGGCAAAGTTAGGGTGAATACAAAAAGGAAAAAAACTAATTGGTCGACGGATGAAGTAAAGAGGAAAGTGAAAGAGAAAAAGAAAGCATGGAAGAATTACCTAGAATTAAGATGAGAGGAACATAGGTTAATATATGTGCAAAAAAGAAATGAGAGTAAATTGGCTGTAGAGGAGGCAAAGCGAAAATCATGGGAGAAGTTTGGAAATGATATTGAACATAGAAAGCAGTTCTGGAATATGGTTAAAAGCCTGAAAGGAAAATGGGTAAAAGCAGCAAGAGCTATAAGAAATAAGGAAAATGTACTAGTCATAGGAAGGGAGAATGTGATGGAGGAATCGAGAAAATACTATGAAGAAAAGTTCAAAGATAGGACAAATGAGCAGGAACAGGAACAGGAGAAGGATGAGAGAATAAGGAACAGAGAAGAGGAGGAGCATGTAGAAGAAGATATGATGATAACAGAGAATGAAGTGAGAGAAGCAATTAAACGGATACGAATTGGGAAAGCTGCAGGATGGGATGGAATAGCACCAGAATTTATAAAATATGGAGGACCAAGAATGGCTGAAATAATACTGAATATATTAAGGGAAGTATGAAGAACTAAGACTATACCAGAAGAGTGGAAAAGGAACATAATTGTTATAGTACACAAGAAAGGGGGTAATAAGGAATGTGATAATTATAGAGCAATATGTCTATCATCAGTGGTATATAAAATGTATACGAATATATTGGAAAGGAGGCTGTGAAAAATCATGGAGGGAAAACTTGAAGAGGAACAAGCTGGATTTAGACCTGGGAGACAGACTCAAGACCACATTTTTATATTAAGAACAATGATGGGGAAAATGCTGGACAAAAATAAAAGAATATACTTAGCATTTCTAGACTTGAAAGCGGCATTTGACTCGGTACCTAGAAAATATCTATGTGAGGCATTAGAAAGTAAGGAAGTACCTAAGGAACTTATGAAAGCAATAAGAAGTGTATATAACGATGTAAAAGGAATAGTAAGAATAGAAGGAAACGAGTGTAAGGAATTTCAAATGGAAAAAGGAATTAAACAGGGAGATAGTCTCAGTCCTTTACTTTTCATTAATGTAATGGATGAAATAACTAAAACTTGCAAAAGAAGAACCCCAAGAGTACAAATAGGATATTGGAATATGAGAGTAATACAACTGCAAGTACTGCTATATGCTGATGATATAGTTTTAATTGCTAGCAGTGAAGAGAATTTACAGAGGAGCGTAATAGAATGGGGAGAAGAACTTGCGAGAAAAGGGATGAAGATTAATATTAAGAAAAGTAAAGTTATGCAGGTGGCAAAAGGAGAAAAAGATCATGAAATAGCAATTAGATATCGAAACGATAACTTCGAAGAAGTAGATGAATATGAATATTTAGGAACCATCATAACAAGTGATGGTAGGTGTGATGAAGAAATCCTAAATAGGAAAAGAAAAGCAAATACAGTATATTATCAGTTTAGTAAAACAATAATGGAAAAGAAAGAAGTGGCAGTAAAGACAAAAATGCAGCTATACAAATCAGTATTGGTCCCTACATTAACATATGGAATGGAAAGTTTACCGCTTCAAGATAAACATCTGAGTAAAATTCAGGCTAGTGAAATGAAATACCTGAGAAGAGCTGTTAATAAGACTATGAGAGATAAAGTGAGGAATGATAGAATAAGAAGAGAAGTGGAACAGGAGTCGCTAGAGAAAATAATTGAAAAGAGACAGCTAAAGTGGTGGGGACATGTATTCAGAATGAATGAAGAAAAAAGGTAAATCAAATTCCAGAAGTAAAGGTGCAAGGTAGGAGAGGTAAAGGAAGACCAAGGATAATGTTTGACCAGAGAATGGAAAAGATTGGAAGACAATAAATATGATGAAGAGAATGATGGGAAACAGACAGTAATGGAGGACATGGATCGAGGCAACCAACCCTACGCTATGATGGCAGAAGGGGACTATAGGAAGGCATAATAATTCAACATTTTAAGGAAAATATCACTGTCCAACAATGAAATTGTTAAAAGTAAAATTTCAACGGTGCTTAATGTTTTGCCACCTGCTGATTCCGAAAATGAAGTCAGAAATTTGTCAATCACCCACCATTTTTTTGTAACAATAAAAATATAATTCTGCATTATTATTGCAGCATGCAGTCCATAATAAGCTGATTGGTAGGCAATATTTAAAATATTTTATGTCTTTGCTCCAAGAAAATCTAGAATCAGCACCTCGTCCGGTGCTTCATGGACCTGGAGTTCCCATACCTGCTCCACCAGATGACATAAGTGTAACGGAAGAAAGTGAAAGTATTCCTAACAAATGTAGTGAATTGCATAATGATCCTGATTTTGTGGGGATTGTTTCAACAGCTGAACCTCACTTAATAACTGAAGATGATCTTGACGATTTAGTTCGAGATCTAAAGTTAAGTAAGGGTAAAGCAGAACTGCTTGCATCGCGATTAAAAGGATGCCATTTGTTGGAGATTGACACTAGAGTTACTTTTTTTCCGGCAAAAAGACTTTGTATGTAGATATGCATGCTGAAGACAAGTACCTTGTTTTCTGTTGTAACATCTATGGTCTATTAGAGTCACTAGTTATTGTCCATAAAAGTGAAGAACGGCGTTTGTTTTTAGACTCTTCGAAAACAAGTTTGAAGGGAGTTCTACTGCATTCCCGTAGCATATTCCTGGGGCATGAAGGAAAGTTATGAAAACATGAAACTGTTAACAAACATCCAGTACTGTAAATACTCTTGGCAGATAGGTAGAGATTTAAAAGTTATTGCTATTCTCTTAGGATTGCAACTAGGTTACACCAAAATTTTGCTGTTTCCTGTGTAAATGGGACAGCAGAGATAGAAAAGATCTTTGTTAAAAAGAGCTGGCCGAAGAGAGAGTCATTCATCGCAGGACAGGAGAATGTTGTTCATCCACCACTTGTAAGTTCAGACAAAATCTTACTGCCTCCTCTCCACATAAAGCTTGGTCTGATGAAGAATTTTGTAAAAGGAATGGACAGTGAGGGTAGTGGATTTATGTTCCTCAAAGAGAAGTTTCAGCAAATTACTGAGGCGAACCTAAAAGAGGGAATATTTGTTGGCCCTCAAATCAGGAAACTAATGAAAGATAATGATTTTGAAAAGAGCCTAAATGAGCTGGAATTGGCTGCTTGGCAATTTCAAGGAAGTTTGCATAAATTTTCTGGGAAACTACAAGTCAGAAAATTACAAAGAACTTATCAGTAATTTTATTCTAAACTATCATGCTCTGGGGTGTAATATGTCTCTGAGATACACTTTTTAGGCTCCCACCTCGATTTCTTCCCGTAAAACCTTGGGACAATGAGCGACGAACATGGAGAACATTTTCACCAGGAAATTGGTGAAATGGAAAGGCCCTACCAGGGAAAATGGACTCCAAATATGTCGGCAGATTATTGCTGGACACTAAAAAGAGATGTTCCTCAGGCAAAGTACAGCAGAAAATAAAGTTCGAAGACATTCTAGATATGCCATTGTAAATAATATTGCATCGTATCTCTATAAGGCTATATAAGATTTGTATGCACCTAATATTTTGTATGTACCCTGTTACTCAAATTTCATGGGTGATGGAAAAATTCTGTAATTAGATTTGAAATCAGCACATCAAATTCAATGAGAATCATCCCCAACTTCTCTTTTAACAGACAAAACTTCAATTTTGTTGGACAGTGATCCAAATCGATAAGAGATCCTAATCTCTGGCTAGGTCTGTTCAGAAAATGAGTTTCAAACATGTATTAGCATTGAACGTGATTCTCGAATAATCAAGTTTTGATCCTATGGTCGAAATGTCAGAAATAAATCGCCTTTCAGCCTCTCAAAAACATAATATTCAACGATTTTAATAAAAATCGTCTCTGGCTAGTCTGTACAGAAATTAATTTTCAAAAGGGTACCAGCATTGAACACCTATTTCTCGAAAAATCAAGTATTCATCCTATAGTCCAACGTCATAATTAAAACGCTTTTCAGGCTTTGAAAAGCAAAATAATTCATCATTTTAAGGAAAATCATCTCTGGATAGGTCTGTAGAGAAAATGAGTTTCAAACGAATATTAGCATTTAACGCGAATTTATCGAAAAATCAAAGTTTGTTCATATATTCAAAATGTAATAATTAAAACGCTTTTCAGGTCCTGGAAAGCATAATAATTTAACATTTTAAGGATAATTAGCTCTGGGTTGGCCTGTGGAGAAAATGTGTTTCAAACGTGTACTAGAATTGAACGCGCATTTCTCGAAAAATCAAGTATTCATCCTATAGTCCAAATATCATAATTAAAACGCTTTTCAGTCTCTCAAAAGCATAATAATTCAACATTTTAAAGAAAATCATCTTTGGCTTGGTCTGTAGATAAAATGAGTTTCAAACGAATATTAGCATTTCACGCTAATTTCTGGAAAAATTAAATTTTGTTCATATATTTCAAATGTAATAATTAAAACGCTTTTCAGGCGTTGAAAAGCATAAGAAATCAACTTTTGAAGGAAAATCATCTCTGGCTAGGTCTGTTCAGAAAATGAGTTTCAAACGTGTACTAGCATTGAACGCGTATTTCTCGAAAAATCAAGTATTCATCCTACAGTCCAAATATCATAATTAGAACGCCTTTCGATATCTGAAAAGTATTATAATTCAACATTTCAAGGAAAATCATTTCTGTCTTGGGGAATATTTGTTTGCCCTCAAATCAGGAAACTAATGAAAGATATTGATTTTGAAAAGAGCCTAAATGATCTGGAATTGGCTGCTTGGCAATCTTTCAAGGAAGTTTGCATAAATTTTCTGGGAAACTACAAGTCAGAAAATTACAAAGAACTTATCAGTAATTTTATTCTAAACTATCATGCTCTGGGGTGTAATATGTCTCTGAGATACACTTTTTAGGCTCCCACCTCGATTTCTTCCCGTAAAACCTTGGGACAATGAGCGACGAACATGGAGAACATTTTCACCAGGAAATTGGTGAAATGGAAAGGCCCTACCAGGGAAAATGGACTCCAAATATGTCGGCAGATTATTGCTGGACACTAAAAAGAGATGTTCCTCAGGCAAAGTACAGCAGAAAATAAAGTTCGAAGACATTCTAGATATGCCATTGTAAATAATATTGCATCGTATCTCTATAAGGCTATATAAGATTTGTATGTACCTAATATTTTGTATGTACCCTGTTACTCAAATTTCATGGGTGATGGAAAAATTCTGTAATTAGATTTGAAATCAGCACATCAAATTCAATTCTCTTTTAACAGACAAAACTTCAATTTTGTTGGACAGTGTAATCTCTGGCTAGGTCTGTTCAGAAAATGAGTTTCAAACATGTATTAGCATTGAACGTGAAATTCTCGAATAATCAAGTTTTGATCCTATGGTCGAAATGTCAGAAATAAATCGCCTTTCAGCCTCTCAAAAACATAATATTCAACGATTTTAATAAAAATCGTCTCTGGCTAGTCTGTACAGAAATTAATTTTCAAAAGGGTACCAGCATTGAACGCCTATTTCTCGAAAAATCAAGTATTCATCCTATAGTCCAACGTCATAATTAAAACGCTTTTCAGGCTTTGAAAAGCAAAATAATTCATTTTAAGGAAAATCATCTCTGGATAGGTCTGTTCAGAAAATGACTTTCAAACGTGTACTTGCATTGAACGTGAAATTCTCGAAAAATCAAGTTTTGATCCTATAGTCGAAACGTCATAATTAAAACGCTTTTCAGGCTTTGAAAGCATAATAATTCAACATTTTAAGGAAAATCATATTTGGGATGGTCTGTAGAGAAAATGAGTTTCAAACGCATATTAGCATTGAACTTCAATTTCTCGAAAAATCAAGTTTTGATCCTATATTAGAAATGTGAAAATTAAAACGCTTTTCAGGCTCTGAAAAGCATAATAAATCAACATTTTAAGGAAAATCATCTTTGGCTTGGTCTGTAGAGAAAATGAGTTTCAAACGAATATTAGCATTTAACGCGAATTTATCGAAAAATCAAAGTTTGTTCATATATTCAAAATGTAATAATTAAAACGCTTTTCAGGTCCTGGAAAGCATAATAATTTAACATTTTAAGGATAATTAGCTCTGGGTTGGTGTGTGGAGAAAATGTGTTTGAAACGTGTACTAGAATTGAACGCGCATTTCTCGAAAAATCAAGTATTCATCCTATAGTCCAAATATCATAATTAAAACGCTTTTCAGTCTCTGAAAAGCATAATAATTCAACATTTTAAAGAAAATCATCTTTGGCTTGGTCTGTAGATAAAATGAGTTTCAAACGAATATTAGCATTTCACGCTAATTTCTGGAAAAATTAAATTTTGTTCATATATTTCAAATGTAATAATCAAAATGCTTTTCAGGCGTTGAAAAGCATAAGAAATCAACTTTTGAAGGAAAATCATCTCTGGCTAGGTCTGTTCAGAAAATGAGTTTCAAACGTGTACTAGCATTGAACGCGTATTTCTCGAAAAATCAAGTATTCATCCTACAGTCCAAATATCATAATTAGAACGCCTTTCGATATCTGAAAAGCATAATAATTCAACATTTTAATAAAAATCATCTCTGTGTTGGTCTTTGCAGAAAATAAGTTTCAAACGAATATTATCATTGAACCCGACTTTCTCGAGATATCAAGTAGTCATCCTATAGTCGAAATGTCATAATTAAAACACTTTTAAGACTCTAGAAGGCTTAATACTGTGCCACCCTCATCTAGGGGTTAAAATATAGAGAGCCGGCCCGGAGGGCTAAGACCAACGGTTCCAGAGGCAGAAGAGTATCATAGAGAAAATCCGAACGTCAATGGAAGGGGAAGATTTACGTCCTTAGTGGCCAATATGAGCCACTAAGAAGCGGATTGGATATCTCCGTCAAATATCCAAAACCAACTGCTGCCTTGCAGGGGTGTGGGAGCACCATAGGATATGGGAAAAAACCCTGGAAATAAAAATCAGCCTGGTCGTTGTGCTAATCCCCCACACCAGACTAAAATTAGCGGATTAAGAGAAATAAAGGTAGCCTCGGAAAGGATGGATTTAGTTCAAAGACGACAAGCAAGGAAATGGAATATCCGAATTGGAACTTGGAATATTAAAACAATGAATGGAAAAGAAGTGGATATTGTAGGAGAAATGATAAAGTATAAACTAGCTGTACTAGGACTAAGTGAAGTATGGAAGAAAGGCAATGGTATAATGTGACTTGAAAGAGGATATGTGCTGAGATATGCTGGTGTAGGTAGAGGAAGAAGAGCTAAGGAGGGAGTTGGAATAATAGTTAATGAGCAAATGGAAGAAAGGGTGGAATCATGGGATCCAGTGAATTCAAGGATAATACTAGTTAGACTGAAAATGGAAGAAAGAATAACAATAATACAAGTTTATGCCCCGACAAATGATCAGGACATATTGGAGAAAGAAGTTTTCTATACTCAACAACAAAGAGTAGTGAATAAAGAGAATGAAGAGAATACTAAGGTAATATTGATGGGAGATCTTAATGGTAGAACTGGAAACAATAGGATAAGGTCACATTGTTGTATGGGACCATATGAAGGGGAAAGTGTGATAAATGAAATGGGACAAAGATTAATAGAATTCTGTATAGAGAACCAATTGCTACAAGGAAACTCCTTTTTCCAGCATAAGAAAATTCATAAAATCACTTATGAAGCTGATAGAAGGGAGGCAAAGAGTATAATAGACTATATAATTTACGCAAGAGCACTTCGATATGACTTTATGGATGTTAAGGTAATTCGAAGTGCTGAATTGAGTACTGACCACAGACTGCTAATATGTATAACGAGATTTAAGAGGAATAGTAGAGAAAGAGATAGGAAGTTTGAAAAGCTGCTGGCTAAGGATGTTAAGAGAGAACAGTATAAGAAACTAGTAGAAGAAAAATTGAATGAATTGGAAATAAGAGGAATGGAAATTGACAGTATGTTGGAAAAATTTAAGGAAGTGATATTGTATGCAGCAATTGAAGTATGTGGCAAAGTTAGGGTGAATACAAAAAGGAAAAAAAACTAATTGGTCGACGGATGAAGTAAAGTGGAAAGTGAAAGAGAAAAAGAAAGCATGGAAGAATTACCTAGAATTAAGATGAGAGGAACATAGGTTAATATATGTGCAAAAAAGAAATGAGAGTAAATTGGCTGTAGAGGAGGCAAAGCGAAAATCATGGGAGAAGTTTGGAAATGATATTGAACATAGAAAGCAGTTCTGGAATATGGTTAAAAGCCTGAAAGGAAAATGGGTAAAAGCAGCAAGAGCTATGAGAAATAAGGAAAATGTACTAGTCATAGGAAGGGAGAATGTGATGGAGGAATCGAGAAAATACTATGAAGAAAAGTTCAAGGATAGGACAAATGAGCAGGAACAGGAACAGGAGAAGGATGAGAGAATAACTAACAGAGAAGAGGAGGAGCATGTAGAAGAAGATATGATGATAACAGAGAATGAAGTGAGAGAAGCAATTAAACGTATACGAATTGGGAAAGCTGCAGGATGGGATGGAATAGCACCAGAATTTATAAAATATGGAGGACCAAGAATGGCTGAAATAATACTGAATATATTAAGGGAAGTATGGAGAACTAAGACTATACCAGAAGAGTGGAAAAGGAACATAATTGTTATAGTACACAAGAAAGGGGGTAATAAGGAATGTGATAATTATAGAGCAATATGTCTATCATCAGTGGTATATAAGATGTATACGAATATATTGGAAAGGAGGCTGTGAAAAATCATGGAGGGAAAACTTGAAGAGGAACAATCTGGATTTAGACCTGGGAGACAGACTCAAGATCACATTTTTATATTAAGAACAATGATGGGGAAAATGCTGGACAAAAATAAAAGAATATACTTAGCATTTCTAGACTTGAAAGCGGCATTTGACTCGGTACCTAGAAAATATCTATGTGAGGCATTAGAAAGTAAGGAAGTACCTAAGGAACTTATGAAAGCAATAAGAAGTGTATATAACGATGTAAAAGGAATAGTAAGCATAGAAGGAAACGAGTGTAAGGAATTTCAAATAGAAAAAGGAATTAAACAGGGAGATAGTCTCAGTCCTTAACTTTTCATTAATGTAATGGATGAAATAACTAAAACTTGCAAAAGAAGAACCCCAAGAGTACAAATAGGATATTGGAATATGAGAGTAATACAACTGCAAGTACTGCTATATGCTGATGATATAGTTTTAATTGCTAGCAGTGAAGAGAATTTACAGAGGAGCGTAATAGAATGGGGAGAAGAACATGCGAGATAAGGGACGAAGATTAATATTAAGAAAAGTAAAGTTGCAAAAAGAGAAAAAGATCATGAAATAGCAATTAGATATGGAAACGATAACTTCGAAGAAGTAGATGAATATGAATATTTAGGAACCATCATAACAAGTGATGGTAGGTGTGATGAAGAAATCCTAAATAGGAAAAGAAAAGGAAATACAGTATATTATCAGTTTAGTAAAACAATAATGGAAAAGAAAGAAGTGGCAGTAAAGACAAAAATGCAGCTATACAAATCAGTATTGGTCC
Source organism: Lepisma saccharinum (assembly GCF_977018435.1). Taxonomy (NCBI): domain Eukaryota; kingdom Metazoa; phylum Arthropoda; class Insecta; order Zygentoma; family Lepismatidae; genus Lepisma; species Lepisma saccharinum. The sequence continues at coordinate 66,182,683 of NC_139244.1, read as the reverse complement.
CTACATTAACATATGGAATGGAAAGTTTACCGCTTCAAGATAAACATCTGAGTAAAATTCAGGCTAGTGAAATGAAATACCTGAGAAGAGCTGTTAATAAGACTATAAGAGATAAAGTGAGGAATGATAGAATAAGAAGAGAAGTGGAACAGGAGTCGCTAGAGAAAATGATTGAAAAGAGACAGCTAAAGTGGTGGGGACATGTATTCAGAATGAATGAAGAAAAAAGGTAAATCAAATTCCAGAAGTAAAGGTGCAAGGTAGGAGAGGTAAAGGATGACCAAGGATAATGTTTGACCACAGAATGGAAAAGATTGGAAGACAATAAATATGATGAAGAGAATGAAGGGAAAAGACAGTAATGGAGGACATGGATCGAGGCAACCAACCCTACGCTATGATGGCAGAAGGGGACTATAGGAAGGCATAATAATTCAACATTTTAAGGAAAATATCACTGTCCAACAATGATTTTGTTAAAAGTAAAATTTCAACGGTGCTTAATGTTTTGCCACCTGCTGATTCCGAAAATGAAGTCAGAAATTTGTCAATCACCCACCATTTTTTTGTAACAATAAAAATATAATTCTGCATTATTATTGCATCATGCAGTCCATAATAAGCTGATTGGTAGGCAATATTTAAAATATTTTATGTCTTTGCTCCAAGAAAATCCAGAATCAGCACCTCGTCCGGTGCTTCATGGACCTGGAGTTCCCATACCTGCTCCACCAGATGACATAAGTGTAACGGAAGAAAGTGAAAGTGTTCCTAACAAATGTAGTGAATTGCATAATGATCCTGATTTTGTGGGGAGTGTTTCAACAGCTGAACCTCACTTAATAACCGAAGATGATCTTGACGATTTAGTTCGAGATCTAAAGTTAAGTAAGGGTAAAGCAGAACTGCTTGCATCGCGATTAAAAGGATGCCATTTGTTGTAGATTGACACTAGAGTTACTTTTTTTTTCCGGCAAAAAGACTTTGTATGTAGATATGCATGCTGAAGACAAGTACCTTGTTTTCTGTTGTAACATCTATGGTCTATTAGAGTCACTAGTTATTGTCCATAAAAGTGAAGAACGGCGTTTGTTTTTAGACTCTTCGAAAACAAGTTTGAAAGGAGTTCTACTGCATTCCCGTAGCATATTCCTGGGGCATGAAGGAAAGTTATGAAAACATGAAACTGTTAACAAACATCCAGTACTGTAAATACTCTTGGCAGATAGGTAGAGATTTAAAAGTTATTGCTATCCTCTTAGGATTGCAACTAGGTTACACCAAAATTTTGCTGTTTCCTGTGTAAATGGGACAGCAGAGATAGAAAAGATCTTTGTTAAAAAGAACTGGCCGAAGAGAGAGTCATTCATCGCAGGACAGGAGAATGTTGTTCATCCACCACTTGTAAGTTCAGACAAAATCTTACTGCCTCCTCTCCACATAAAGCTTGGTCTGATGAAGAATTTTGTAAAAGGAATGGACAGTGAGGGTAGTGGATTTATGTTCCTCAAAGAGAAGTTTCAGCAAATTACTGAGGCGAAACTAAAAGAGGGAATATTTGTTGGCCCTCAAATCAGGAAACTAATGAAAGATAATGATTTTGAAAAGAGCCTAAATGAGCTGGAATTGGCTGCTTGGCAATCTTTCAAGGAAGTTTGCATAAATTTTCTGGGAAACTACAAGTCAGAAAATTACAAAGAACTTATCAGTAATTTTATTCTAAACTATCATGCTCTGGGGTGTAATATGTCTCTGAGATACACTTTTTAGGCTCCCACCTCGATTTCTTCCCGTAAAACCTTGGGACAATGAGCGACGAACATGGAAAACATTTTCACCAGGAAATTGGTGAAATGGAAAGTCCCTACCAGGGAAAATGGACTCCAAATATGTTGGCAGATTATTGCTGGACACTAAAAAGAGATGTTCCTCAGGCAAAGTACAACAGAAAATAAAGTTCGAAGACATTCTAGATATGCCATTGTAAATAATATTGCATCGTATCTCTATAAGGCTATATAAGATTTGTATGTACCTAATATTTTGTTTGTAACCCTGTTACTCAAATTTCATGGGTGATGGATAAATTCTGTAATTAGATTTGAAATCAGCACATCAAATTCAATGAGAATCATCCCCAACTTCTCTTTTAACAGACAAAACTTCAATTTTGTTGGACAGTGTAATCTCTGGCTAGGTCAGTTCAGAAAATGAGTTTCAAACATGTATTAGCATTGAACGTGAAATTCTCGAATAATCAAGTTTTGATCCTATGGTCGAAATGTCAGAAATAAATCGCCTCTCAGCCTCTCAAAAACATAATATTCAACGATTTTAATAAAAATCGTCTCTGGCTAGTCTGTACAGAAATTAATTTTCAAAAGGGTAAACATTCAAAAAGCATTGAACGCCTATTTCTCGAAAAATCAAGTATTCATCCTATAGTCCAACGTCATAATTAAAACGCTTTTCAGGCTTTGAAAAGCAAAATAATTCATCATTTTAAGGAAAATCATCTCTGGATAGGTCTGTTCAGAAAATGACTTTCAAACGTGTACTTGCATTGAACGTGAAATTCTCGAAAAATCAAGTTTTGATCCTATAGTCGAAACGTCATAATTAAAACGCTTTTCAGGCTTTGAAAAGCATAATAATTCAACATTTTAAGGAAAATCATATTTGGGATGGTCTGTAGAGAAAATGAGTTTCAAACGCATATTACCATTGAACTTCAATTTCTCGAAAAATCAAGTTTTGATCCTATATTAGAAATGTGAAAATTAATACGCTTTTCAGGCTCTGAAAAGCATAATAAATCAACATTTTAAGGAAAATCATCTTTGGCTTGGTCTGTAGAGAAAATGAGTTTCAAACGAATATTAGCATTTAACGCGAATTTATCGAAAAATCAAAGTTTGTTCATATATTCAAAATGTAATAATTAAAGCGCTTTTCAGGTCCTGGAAAGCATAATAATCTAACATTTTAAGGATAATTAGCTCTGGGTTGGTCTGTGGAGAAAATGTGTTTGAAACGTGTACTAGAATTGAACGCGCATTTCTCGAAAAATCAAGTATTCATCCTATAGTCCAAATATCATAATTAAAACGCTTTTCAGTCTCTGAAAAGCATAATAATTCAACATTTTAAAGAAAATCATCTTTGGCTTGGTCTGTAGATAAAATGAGTTTCAAACGAATATTAGCATTTCACGCTTATTTCTGGAAATATTAAATTTTGTTCATATATTTCAAATGTGATAATTAAAACGCTTTTCAGGCGTTGAAAAGCATAAGAAATCAACTTTTGAAGGAACAACATCTCTGGCTAGGTCTGTTCAGAAAATGAGTTTCAAACGTGTACTAGCATTGAACGCGTATTACTCGAAAAATCAAGTATTCATCCTACAGTCCAAATATCATAATTACAACGCCTTTCGATATCTGAAAAGCATTATAATTCAACATTTCAAGGAAAATCATTTTATCTTGGTCTGTAGGGAATTTGAGTTTCAAACGAATATTAGCATTTAACGCGAATTTCTCGAAAAGTCAAATTTTGTTCATATATTCGAAATGTAATAACTAAAACTGTTTTCACGTTTTGAAAAGCATAATAATTCAACATTTTAATAAAAATCATCTCTGTGTTGGTCTTTGCAGAAAATAAGTTTCAAACGAATATTATCATTTAACCCGACTTTCTCGAGATATCAAGTAGTCATCCTATAGTCGAAATGTCATAATTAAAACACTTTTAAGACTCTAGAAGGCTTAATACTGTGCCACCCTCATCTAGGGGTTAAAATATAGAGAGCCGGCCCGGAGGGCTAAGACCAACGGTTCCAGAGGCAGAAGAGTATCATAGAGAGAATCCGAACGTCAATGGAAGGGGAATATTTACGTCCTTAGTGGCCAATATGAGCCACTAAGAAGCGGATTGGATATCTCCGTCAAATATCCAAAACCAACTGCTGGCTTGCAGGGGTGTGGGAGCACCAAAGGATATGGGAGACAACCCTGGAAATAAAAATCAGCCTGGTCGTTGTGCTAATCCCCCACACCAGACTAAAATTAGCGGATTAAGAGATTAAAGGTAGCCTCGGGAAGGATGGATTTAGTTCAAAGACGACAAGCAAGGAAATGGAATATCCGAATTGGAACTTGGAATATTAAAACAATGAATGGAAAAGAAGTGGATATTGTAGGAGAAATGAAAAAGTATAAACTAGCTGTACTAGGACTAAGTGAAGTATGGAAGAAAGGCAATGGTGTAATGTGCCTTGAAAGAGGATATGTGCTGAGATATGTTGGAGTAGGTAGAGGAAGAAGAGCTAAGGAGGGAGTTGGAATAATAGTTAATGAGCAAATGGAAGAAAGGGTGGAATCATGGGATCCAGTGAATTCAAGGATAATACTAGTTAGACTGAAAATGGAAGAAAGAATAACAATAATAATAATAATAATAATAATAATAAAATCGCCTTTATTGGAGCGGGCGTGTTTCGGCCTCTAGGGCCGTTCTTACAACAGACCCTACAAGTTTATGCCCCGACAAATGATCAGGACATATTGGAGAAAGAAGTTTTCTATACTCAACAACAAAGAGTAGTGAATAAAGAGAATGAAGAGAATACTAAGGTAATATTGATGGGAGATCTTAATGGTAGAACTGGAAACAATAGGATAAGGTCACATGGTTGTATGGGACCATATGAAGGGGAAAGTGTGATAAATGAAAAGGGACAAAAATTAATAGAATTCTGTGTAGAGAACCAATTGCTACAAGGAAACTCCTTTTTCCAGCATAAGAAAATTCATAAAATCACTTATGAAGCTGATAGAAGGGAGGCAAAGAGTATAATAGACTATATAATTTACGCAAGAGCACTTCGATATGACTTTATGGATGTTAAGGTAATTCGAAGTGCTGAATTGAGTACTGACCACAGACTGCTAATATGTATAACGAGATTTAAGAGGAATAGTAGAGAAAGAGATAGGAAGTTTGAAAAGATACAAGTAAAGCTGCTGGCTAAGGATGTTAAGAGAGAAAAGTATAAGAAACTAGTAGAAGAAAAATTGAATAAATTGGAAATAAGAGGAATGGAAATTGACAGTATGTTGGAAAAATTTAAGGAAGTGATATTGTATGCAGCAATTGAAGTATGTGGCAAAGTTAGGGTGAATACAAAAAGGAAAAAAACTAATTGGTCGACGGATGAAGACAAGAGGAAAGAGAAAGAGAAAAAGAAAGCATGGAAGAATTACCTAGAATTAAGATGAGATAATATATGTGCCAAAAAGAAATGAGAGTAAATTGGCTGTAGAGGAGGCAAAGCGAAAATCATGGGAGAAGTTTGGAAATGATATTAAACAAAGTTTTGTAGAACATAGAAAGCAGTTCTGGAATATGGTTAAAAGCCTGAAAGGAAAATGGGTAAAAGCAGCAAGAACTACAAGAAATAAGGAAAATGTACTAGTCATAGGAAGGGAGAATGTGATGGAGGAATGGAGAAAATACTATGAAGAAAAGTTCAAGGATAGGACAAATGAGCAGGAACAGGAACAGGAGAAGGATGAGAGAATAAAAAACAGAGAAGAGGAGGAGCATGTAGAAGAAGATATGATGATAACAGAGAATGAAGTGAGAGAAGCAATTAAACGGATACGAATTGGGAAAGCTGCTGGATGGGATGGAATAGCACCAGAATTAATAAAATATGGAGGACCAAGAATGGCTGAAATAATACTGAATATATTAAGGGAAGTATGGAGAACTAAGACTATACCAGAAGAGTGGAAAAGGAACATAATTTTTATAGTACACAAGAAAGGGGGTAATAAGGAATGTGATAATTATAGAGCAATATGTCTATCATCAGTGGTATATAAGATGTATACGAATATATTGGAAAGGAGGCTGTGAAAAATCATGGAGGGAAAACTTGAAGAGGAACAATCTGGATTTAGACCTGGGAGACAGACTCAAGATCACATTTTTATATTAAGAATAATGGTGGGGAAAATACTGGACAAAAATAAAATAATATACTTAGCATTTCTAGACTTGAAAGCGGCATTTGACTCGGTACCTAGAAAATATCTATGTGAGGCATTAGAAAGTAAGGAAGTACCTAAGGAACTTATGAAAGCAATAAGAAGTGTATATAAAAGAATAGTAAGAATAGAAGGAAACGAGTGTAAGGAATTTCAGATAGAAAAAGGAATTAAACAGGGAGATAGTCTCAGTCCTTTACTTTTCATTAATGTAATGGATGAAATAACTAAAACTTGCAAAAGAAGAACCCCAAGAGTACAAATACGATATTGGAATATGAGAGTAATACAACTGCAAGTACTGCTATATGCTGATGATATAGTTTTAATTGCTAGCAGTGAAGAGAATTTACAGAGGAGCGTAATACAATGGGGAGAAGAACTTCCGTGAAAAGGGATGAAGATTAATATTAAGAAAAGTAAAGTTATGCAGGTGGCAAAAGGAGAAAAAGATCATGAAATAGCAATTAGGTATGGAAACGATAACTTCGAAGAAGTAGATGAATATGAATATTTAGGAACCATCATAACAAGTGATGGTAGGTGTGATGAAGAAATCCTAAATAGGAAAAGAAAAGCAATTACAGTATATTATCAGTTTAGTAAAACAATAATGGAAAAGAAAGAAGTGGCAGTAAAGACAAAAATGCAGCTATACAAATCAGTATTGGTCCCTACATTAACATATGGAATGGAAAGTTTACCACTTCAAGATAAACATCTGAGTAAAATTCAGGCTAGTGAAATGAAATACCTGAGAAGAGCTGTTAATAAGACTATGAGAGATAAAGTGAGGAATGATAGAATAAGATGAGAAGTGGAACAGGAGTCGCTAGAGAAAATAATTGAAAAGAGACAGCTAAAGTGGTGGGGACATGTATTCAGAATGAATGAAGAAAAAAGGTAAATCAAATTCCAGAAGTAAAGGTGCAAGGTAGGAGAGGTAAAGGAAGACCAAGGATAATGTTTGACCACAGAATGGAAAAGATTGGAAGACAATAAATATGATGAAGAGAATGATGGGAAACAGACAGTAATGGAGGACATGGATCGAGGCAACCAACCCTACGCTATGATGGCAGAAGGGGACTATAGGAAGGCATAATAATTCAACATTTTAAGGAAAATATCACTGTCCAACAATGATTTTGTTAAAAGTAAAATTTCAACGGTGCTTAATGTTTTGCCACCTGCTGATTCCGAAAATGAAGTCAGAAATTTGTCAATCACCCACCATTTTTTTGTAACAATAAAAATATAATTCTGCATTATTATTGCATCATGCAGTCCATAATAAGCTGATTGGTAGGCAATATTTAAAATATTTTATGTCTTTGCTCCAAGAAAATCTAGAATCAGCACCTCGTCCGGTGCTTCATGGACCTGGAGTTCCCATACCTGCTCCACCAGATGACATAAGTGTAACGGAAGAAAGTGAAAGTGTTCCTAACAAATGTAGTGAATTGCATAATGATCCTGATTTTGTGGGGATTGTTTCAACAGCTGAACCTCACTTAATAACTGAAGATGATCTTGACGATTTAGTTCGAGATCTAAAGTTAAGTAAGGGTAAAGCAGAACTGCTTGCATCGCGATTAAAAGGATGCCATTTGTTGGAGATTGACACTAGAGTTACTTTTTTTCCGGCAAAAAGACTTTGTATGTAGATATGCATGCTGAAGACAAGTACCTTGTTTTCTGTTGTAACATCTATGGTCTATTAGAGTCACTAGTTATTGACAATAAAAGTGAAAAAAGGCGTTTGTTTTTAGACTCTTCGAAAACAAGTTTGAACGGAGTTCTACTGCATTCCCGTAGCATATTCCTGGGGCATGAAGGAAAGTTATGAAAACATGAAACTGTTAACAAACATCCAGTACTGTAAATACTCTTGGCAGATAGGTAGAGATTTAAAAGTTATTGCTATCCTCTTAGGATTGCAACTAGGTTACACCAAAATTTTGCTGTTTCCTGTGTAAATGGGACAGCAGAGATAGAAAAGATCTTTGTTAAAAAGAACTGGCCGAAGAGAGAGTCATTCATCGCAGGAAAGGAGAATGTTGTTCATCCACCACTTGTAAGTTCAGACAAAATCTTACTGCCTCCTCTCCACATAAAGCTTGGTCTGATGAAGAATTTTGTAAAAGGAATGGACAGTGAGGGTAGTGGATTTATGTTCCTCAAAGAGAAGTTTCAGCAAATTACTGAGGCGAAACTAAAAGAGGGAATATTTGTTGGCCCTCAAATCAGGAAACTAATGAAAGATAATGATTTTGAAAAGAGCCTAAATGAGCTGGAATTGGCTGCTTGGCAATCTTTCAAGGAAGTTTGCATAAATTTTCTCGGAAACTACAAGTCAGAAAATTACAAAGAACTTATCAGTAATTTTATTCTAAACTATCATGCTCTGGGGTGTAATATGTCTCTGAGATACACTTTTTAGGCTCCCACCTCGATTTCTTGCCGTAAAACCTTGGGACAATGAGCGACGAACATGGAGAACATTTTCACCAGGAAATTATTGAAATGGAAAGGCCCTACCAGGGAAAATGGACTCCAAATATGTTGGCAGATTATTGCTGGACACTAAAAAGAGATGTTCCTCAGGCAAAGTACAGCAGAAAATAAAGTTCGAAGACATTCTAGATATGCCATTGTAAATAATATTGCATCGTATCTCTATAAGGCTATATAAGATTTGTATGTACCAAATATTTTGTATGTACCCTGTTACTCAAATTTCATGGGTGATGGAAAAATTCTGTAATTAGATTTGAAATCAGCACATCAAATTCAATGAGAATCACCCCCAACTTCTCTTTTATCAGACAAAAACTTCAATTTTGTTGGACAGTGTAATCTCTGGCTAGGTCTGTTCAGAAAATGAGTTTCAAACATGTATTAGCATTGAACGTGAAATTCTCGATTAATCAAGTTTTGATCCTATGGTCGAAATGTCAGAAATAAATCGCCTTTCAGCCTCTCAAAAACATAATATTCAACTATTTTAATAAAAATCGTCTCTGGCTAGTCTGTACAGAAATTAATTTTCAAAAGGGTACCAGCACTGAACGCCTATTTCTCGAAAAATCAAGTATTCATCCTATAGTCCAAACGTCATAATTAAAACGCTTTTCAGGCTTTGAAAAGCATAATAATTCATCATTTTAAGGAAAATCATCTCTGGATAGGTCTGTTCAGAAAATGACTTTCAAACGTGTACTAGCATTGAACGTGAAATTCTCGAAAAATCAAGTTTTGATCCTATAGTCGAAACGTCATAATTAAAACGCTTTTCAGGCTTTGAAAAGCATAATAATTCAACATTTTAAGGAAAATCATGTTTGGGATGGTCTGTAGAGAAAATGAGTTTCAAACGCATATTAACATTGAACTTCAATTTCTCGAAAAATCAAGTTTTGATCCTATATTAGAAATGTGAAAATTAAAACGCTTTTCAGGCTCTGAAAAGCTTAATAAATCAACATTTTAAGGAAAATCATCTTTGGCTTGGTCTGTAGAGAAAATGAGTTTCAAACGATTATTAGCATTTAACGCGATTTTATCGAAAAAACAAAGTTTGTTCATATATTCGAAATGTAATAATTAAAACGTTTTTCAGTATCTGAAAAGCATAATAATTCATCATTTTAAGGAAAATCTTCTCAGGGTTGGTCTGTGGAGAAAATATGTTTGAAACGTGCACTAGCATTGAACGCGTATTTTTCGAAAAATCAAGAATTCATCATATAGTCCAAATGTCATAATTAAAACGCTTTTCAGTCTCTGAAAAGCATAATAATTCAACATTTTAATGAAAATCATCTTTGGCTTGGTCTGTAGAGAAAATTAGTTTCAAACAAATATTAGCAAATAAAGCGAATTTATCGAAAAGTCAAAGTTTGTTCATATATTCAAAATGTAATAATTAAAACGCTTTTCAGGTAATGGAAAGCATAATAATTTAACATTTTAAGGATAATTAGCTCTGGGTTGGTCTGTGGAGAAAATGTGTTTCAAACGTGTACTAGAATTGAACGCGCATTTCTCGAAAAATCAAGTATTCATCCTATAGTCCAAATATCATAATCAAAACGCTGTCCAGTCTCTGAAAAGCATAATAATTCAACATTTTAAAGAAAATTATCTTTGGCTTGGTCTGTAGATAAAATGAGTTTCAAACGAATATTAGCATTTCACGCTAATTTCTGGAAAAATTAAATTTTGTTCATATATTTCAAATGTAATAATTAAAACGCTTTTCAGGCGTTGAAAAGCATAAGAAATCAACTCTTGAAGGAAAATCATCTCTGGCTAGGTCTGTTCAGAAAATGAGTTTCAAACGTGTACTAGCATTGAAAGCGTATTTCTCGAAAAATCAAGTATTCATCCTACAGTCAAAATATCATAATTAGAACGCCTTTCGGTATCTGAAAAGCATTATAATTCAACATTTCAAGAAAAATCATTTCTGTCTTGGTCTGTAGGGAATTTGAGTTTCAAACGAATATTAGCATTTAATTCGAATTTCTCGAAAAGTCAAATTTTGTTTATATATTCGAAATGTAATAACTAAAATTGTTTTCAGGTTTTGAAAAGCATAATAATTCAACATTTTAATAAAAATCATCTCTGTGTTGGTCTTTGGAGAAAATAAGTTTCAAACGAATATTATCATTTAACCCGAATTTCTCGAGATATCAAGTAGTCATCCTATAGTCGAAATGTCATAATTAAAACACTTTTAAGGCTCTAGAAGGCTTAATACAGTGCCACCCTCATCTAGGGGTTAAAATATAGAGAGCCGGCCCGGAGGGCGAAGACCAACGGTTCCAGAGGCAGAAGAGGTTCATAGAGAAAATCCGAACGGCAATGGAAGCGGAAGATTTACGTCCTTAGTGTCCAATATGAGCCACTAAGAAACGGATTGGATATCTCCGTCAAATAACCAAAACCAACTGCTGCCTTGCAGGGGTGTGGGAGCACCAAAGGATATGGGAGAAAACCCTGGAAAGAAAAATCAGCCTGGTCGTTGTGCTAATCCCCCACACCAGACTAAAATTAGCGGATTAAGAGAAATAAAGGTAGCCTCGGAAAGGATGGATTTAGTTCAAAGACGACAAGCAAGGAAATGGAATATCCGAATTGGAACTTGGAATATTAAAACAATGAATGGAAAAGAAGTGGATATTGTAGGAGAAATGAAAAAGTATAAACTAGCTGTACTAGGACTAAGTGAAGTATGGAAGAAAGGCAATGGTATAATGTGACTTGAAAGAGGATATGTGCTGAGATATGTTGGAGTAGGTAGAGGAAGAAGAGCTATGGAGGGAGTTGGAATAATAGTTAATGAGCAAATGGAAGAAAGGGTGGAATCATGGGATCCAGTGAATTCAAGGATAATAGTAGTTAGACTGAAAATGGAAGAAAGAATAACAATAATACAAGTTTATGCCCCGACAAATGATCAGGACATATTGAAGAAAGAAGTTTTCTATACTCAACAACAAAGAGTAGTGAATAAAGAGAATGAAGAGAATACTAAGGTAATATTGATGGGAGATCTTAATGGTAGAACTGGAAACAATAGGATAAGGTCACATTGTTGTATGGGACCATATGAAGGGGAAAGTGTGATAAATGAAATGGGACAAAGATTAATAGAATTCTGTGTAGAGAACCAATTGCTACAAGGAAACTCCTTTTTCTAACATAAGAAAATTCATAAAATCACTTATGAAGCTGATAGAAGGGAGGCAAAGAGTATAATAGACTATATAATTTACGCAAGAGCACTTCGATATTACTTTATGGATGTTATGGTAATTCGAAGTGCTGAATTGAGTACTGACCACAGACTGCTAATATGTATAACGAGATTTAAGAGGAATAGTAGAGAAAGAGATATTAAGTTTGAAAAGATACAAGTAAAGTTGCTGGCTAAGGATGTTAAGAGAGAACAGTATAAGAAACTAGTAGAAGAAAAATTGAATGAATTGGAAATAAGAGGAATGGAAATTGACAGTATGTTGGAAAAATTTAAGGAAGTGATATTGTATGCAGCAATTGAAGTATGTGGCAAAGTTAGGGTGAATACAAAAAGGAAAAAAAACTAATTGGTCGACGGATGAAGTAAAGAGGAAAGTGAAAGAGAAAAAGAAAGCATGGAAGAATTACCTAGAATTAAGATGAGAGGAACATAGGTTAATATATGTGCAAAAAAGAAATGAGAGTAAATTGGCTGTAGAGGAGGCAAAGCGAAAATCATGGGAGAAGTTTGGAAATGATATTGAACATAGAAAGCAGTTCTGGAATATGGTTAAAAGCCTGAAAGGAAAATGGGTAAAAGCAGCAGGAGCTATAAGAAATAAGGAAAATGTACTAGTCATAGGAAGGCAGAATGTGATGGAGGAATGGAGAAAATACTATGAAGAAAAGTTCAAGGATAGGACAAATGAGCAGGAACAGGAACAGGAGAAGGATGAGAGAATAAGGAACAGAGAAGAGGAGGAGCATGTAGAAGAAGATATGATGATAACAGAGAATGAAGTGAGAGAAGCAATTAAACGGATACGAATTGGGAAAGCTGCAGGATGGGATGGAATAGCACCAGAATTTATAAAATATGGAGGACCAAGAATGGCTGAAATAATACTGAATATATTAAGGGAAGTATGGAGAACTAAGACTATACCAGAAGAGTGGAAAAGGAACATAATTGTTATAGTACACAAGAAAGGGGGTAATAAGGAATGTGATAATTATAGAGCAATATGTCTATCATCAGTGGTATATAAGATGTATACGAATATATTGGAAAGGAGGCTGTGAAAAATCATGTAGGGAAAAATTGACGAGGAACAAGCTGGATTTAGACCTGGGAGACAGACTCAAGATCACATTTTTATATTAAGAACAATGATGGGGAAAATGCTGGACAAAAATAAAGGAATATACTTAGCATTTCTAGACTTGAAAGCGGCATTTGACTCGGTACCTAGAAAATATCTATGTGTGGCATTAGAAAGTAAGGAAGTACCTAAGGAACTTATGAAAGCAATAAGAAGTGTATATAACGATGTAAAAGGAATAGTAAGAATAGAAGGAAACGAGTGTAAGGAATTTCAAATAGAAAAAGGAATTAAACAGGGAGATAGTCTCAGTCCTTTACTTTTCATTAATGTAATGGATGAAATAACTAAAACTTGGAAAAGAAGAACCCCAAGAGTACAAATAGGATATTGGAATATGAGAGTAATACAACTGCAAGTACTGCTATATGCTGATGATATAGTTTTAATTGCTAGCAGTGAAGAGAATTTACAGAGGAGCGTAATAGAATGGGGAGAAGAACTTGCGAGAAAAGGGATGAAGATTAATATTAAGAAATGTAAAGTTATGCAGGTGGCAAAAGGAGAAAGAGATCATGAAATAGCAATTAAATATGGAAACGATAACTTCGAAGAAGTAGATGAATATGAATATTTAGGAACCATCATATTAAGTGATGGTAGGTGTGATGAAGAAATCCTAAATAGGAAAAGAAAAGCAAATACAGTATATTATCAGTTTAGTAAAACAATAATGGAAAAGAAAGAAGTGGCAGTAAAGACAAAAATGCAGCTATACAAATCAGTATTGGTCCCTACATTAACATATGGAATGGAAAGTTTACCACTTCAAGATAAACATCTGAGTAAAATTCAGGCTAGTGAAATGAAGAAGAGCTGTTAATAAGACTATGAGAGATAAAGTGAGGAATGATAGAATAAGAAGAGAAGTGGAACAGGAGTCGCTAGAGAAAATAATTGAAAAGAGACAGCTAAAGTGGTGGGGACATGTATTCAGAATGAATGAAGAAAAAAGGTAAATCAAATTCCAGAAGTAAAGGTGCAAGGTAGGAGAGGTAAAGGAAGACCAAGGATAATGTTTGACCACAGAATGGAAAAGATTGGAAGACAATAAATATGATGAAGAGAATGATGGGAAACAGACAGTAATGGAGGACATGGATCGAGGCAACCAACCCTACGCTATGATGGCAGAAGGGGACTATAGGAAGGCATAATAATTCAACATTTTAAGGAAAATATCACTGTCCAACAATGATTTTGTTAAAAGTAAAATTTCAACGGTGCTTAATGTTTTGCCACCTGCTGATTCCGAAAATGAAGTCAGAAATTTGTCAATCACCCACCATTTTTTTGTAACAATAAAAATATAATTCTGCATTATTATTGCAGCATGCAGTCCATAATAAGCTGATTGGTAGGCAATATTTAAAATATTTTATGTCTTTGCTCCAAGAAAATCTAGAATCAGCACCACGTCCGGTGCTTCATGGACCTGGAGTTCCCATACCTGCTCCACCAGATGACATAAGTGTAACGGAAGAAAGTGAAAGAGTTCCTAACAAATGTAGTGAATTGCATAATGATCCTGATTTTGTGGGGAGTGTTTCAACAGCTGAACCTCACTTAATAACTGAAGATGATCTTGACGATTTAGTTCGAGATCTAAAGTTAAGTAAGGGTAAAGCAGAACTGCTTGCATCGCGATTAAAAGGATGCCATTTGTTGGAGATTGACACTAGAGTTACTTTTTTTCCGGCAAAAAGACTTTGTATGTAGATATGCATGCTGAAGACAAGTACCTTGTTTTCTGTTGTAACATCTATGGTCTATTAGAGTCACTAGTTATTGTCCATAAAAGTGAAGAACGGCGTTTGTTTTTAGACTCTTCGAAAACAAGTTTGAAAGGAGTTCTACTGCATTCCCGTAGCATATTCCTGGGGCATGAAGGAAAGTTATGAAAACATGAAACTGTTAACAAACATCCAGTACTGTAAATATTCTTGGCAGATAGGTAGAGATTTAAAAGTTATTGCTATCCTCTTAGGATTGCAACTAGGTTACACCAAAATTTTGCTGTTTCCTGTGTAAATGGGACAGCAGAGATAGAAAAGATCTTTGTTAAAAAGAACTGGCCGAAGAGAGAGTCATTCATCGCAGGACAGGAGAATGTTGTTCATCCACCACTTGTAAGTTCAGACAAAATCTTACTGCCTCCTCTCCACATAAAGCTTGGTCTGATGAAGAATTTTGTAAAAGGAATGGACAGTGAGGGTAGTGGATTTATGTTCCTCAAAGAGAAGTTTCAGCAAATTACTGAGGCGAAACTAAAAGAGGGAATATTTGTTGGCCCTCAAATCAGGAAACTAATGAAAGATAATGATTTTGAAAAGAGCCTAAATGAGCTGGAATTGGCTGCTTGGCAATCTTTCAAGGAAGTTTGCATAAATTTTCTGGGAAACTACAAGTCAGAAAATTACAAAGAACTTATCAGTAATTTTATTCTAAACTATCATGCTCTGGGGTGTAATATGTCTCTGAGATACACTTTTTAGGCTCCCACCTCGATTTCTTCCCGTAAAACCTTGGAACAATGAGCGACGAACATGGAGAACATTTTCACCAGGAAATTATTGAAATGGAAAGGCCCTACCAGGGAAAATGGACTCCAAATATGTTGGCAGATTATTGCTGGACACTAAAAAGAGATGTTCCTCAGGCAAAGTACAGCAGAAATTAAAGTTCGAAGACATTCTAGATATGCCATTGTAAATAATATTGCATCGTATCTCTATAAGGCTATATAAGATTTGCATGTACCTAATATTTTGTATGTACCCTGTTACTCAAATTTCATGGGTGATGGAAAAATTCTGTAATTAGATTTGAAATCAGCACATCAAATTCAATGAGAATCACCCCCAACTTCTCTTTTAACAGACAAAAACTTCAATTTTGTTGGACAGTGCAATCTCTGGCTAGGTTTGTTCAGAAAATGAGTTTCAAACATGTATTAGCATTGAACGTGAAATTCTCGAATAATCAAGTTTTGATCCTATGGTCGAAATGTCAGAAATAAATCGCCTTTCAGCCTCTCAAAAACATAATATTCAACGATTTTAATAAAAATCGTCTCTGGCTAGTCTGTACAGAAATTAATTTTCAAAAGGGTACCAGCATTGAACGCCTATTTCTCGAAAAATCAAGTATTCATCCTATAGTCCAAACGTCATAATTAAAACGCTTTTCAGGCTTTGAAAAGCATAATAATTCATCATTTTAAGGAAAATCATCTCTGGATAGGTCTGTTTAGAAAATGACTTTCAAACGTGTACTAGCATTGATCGTGAAATTCTCGAAAAATCAAGTTTTGATCCTATAGTCGAAACGTCATAATTAAAACGCTTTTCAGGCTTTGAAAAGCATAATAATTCAACATTTTAAGGAAAATCATATTTGGGATGGTCTGTAGAGAAAATGAGTTTCAAACGCATATTAGCATTGAACTTCAATTTCTCGAAAAATCAAGTTTTGATCCTATATTAGAAATGTGAAAATTAAAACGCTTTTCAGGCTCTGAAAAGCATAATAAATCAACATTTTAAGGAAAGTCATCTTTGGCTTAGTCTGTAGAGAAAATGAGTTTCAATCGAATATTAGTATTTAACGCGAATTTATCGAAAAATCAAAGTTTGTTCATATATTCGAAATGTTATAATTAAAACGTTTTTCAGTATGTGAAAAGCATAATAATTCATCATTTTAAGGAAAATCATCTCCGGGTTGGTCTGTGGAGAAAATGTTTTTGAAACGTGCACTAGCATTGAACGCGTATTTTTCGAAAAATCAAGAATCCATCATATAGTCCAAATGTCATAACTAAAACGCTTTTCAATCTCTGAAATGCATAATAATTCAACATTTTAAGGAAAATCATCTTTGGCTTGGTCTGTAGAGAAAATGAGTTTCAAACAAATATTAGCATTTAAAGCGAATTTATCGAAAAATCAAAGTTTGTTCATATATTCAAAATGTAATAATTAAAACGCTTTTCAGGTCCTGGAAAGCATAATAATTTAACATTTTAAGGATAATTAGCTCTGGGTTGGTCTGTGGAGAAAATGTGTTTGAAACGTGTACTAGCATTGAACGCGTATTTTTCGAAAAATCAAGAATCCATCATATAGTCCAAATATCATAATTAAAACGCTTTTCAGTCTCTGAAAAGCATAATAATTCAACATTTTAAAGAAAATCATCTTTGGCTTGGTCTGCACATAAAATGAGTTTCAATCGAATATTAGCAATTCACGCTAATTTCTGGAAAAATTAAATTTGGTCATATATTTGAAATGTAATAATTAACGCTTTTCAGGCGTTGAAAGCATAAGAAATCAACTTTTGAAGGAAAATCATCTCTGGCTAGGTCTGTTCAGAAAATGAGTTTCAAACGTGTACTAGCATTTAACGCGTATTTCTCTAAAAATCAAGTATTCATCCTACAGTCCAAATATCATAATTAGAACGCCTTTCGGTATCTGAAAAGCATTATAATTCAACATTTCAAGAAAAATCATTTCTGTCTTGGTCTGTAGGGAATTTGAGTTTCAAACGAATTTTAGCATTTAACGCGAATTTTTCGGAAAGTCAAATTTTGTTCATATATTCGAAATGTAATAACTAAAACTGTTTTCAGGTTTTGAAAAGCATAATAATTCAACATTTTAATAAAAATCATCTCTGTGTGGTCTTTGGAGAAAATAAGTTTCAAACGAATATTATCATTGAACCCGAATTTCTCGAGATATCAAGTAGTCATCCTATAGTCGAAATGTCATAATTAAACACTTTTAAGGCTCTAGAAGGCTTAATACTGTGCCACCCTCATCTAGGGGTTAAAATATAGAGAGCCGGCCCGGAAGGCGAAGACCAACGGTTCCAGAGGCAGAAGAGGATCATAGAGAAAATCCGACCGGCAATGAATGAGGAAGATTTACGTCTTTAGTGGCCAATATGAGCCACTAAGAAGCGGATTGGATATCTCCGTCAAATATCCAAAACCAACTGCTGCCTTGCAGGGGTGTGGGAGCACCAAAGGATATGGGAGAAAACCCTGGAAATAAAAATCAGCCTGGTCGTTGTGCTAATCCCCCACACCAGACTAAAATTAGCGGATTAAGAGAAATAAAGGTAGCCTCGGAAAGGATGGATTTAGTTCAAAGGCGACAAGCAAGGAAATGGAATATCCGAAATGGAACTTGGAATATTAAAACAATGAATGGAAAAGAAGTGGATATTGTAGGAGAAATAAAAAAGTATAAACTACCTGTACTAGGACTAAGTGAAGTATGGAAGAAAGGCAATGGTATAATGTGCCTTGAAAGAGGATATGTGCTTAGATATGTTGGAGTAGGTAGAGGAAGAAGAGCTAAGGAGGGAGTTGGAATAATAGTTAATGAGCAAATGGAAGAAAGGGTGGAATCATGGGATCCAGTGAATTCAAGGATAATACTAGTTAGACTGAAAATGGAAGAAAGAATAACAATAATACAAGTTTATGCCCCGACAAATGATCAGGACATATTGGAGAAAGAAGTTTTCTATACTCAACAACAAAGAGTAGTGAATAAAGAGAATGAAGAGAATACTAAGGTAATATTGATGGGAGATCTTAATGGTAGAACTGAAAACAATAGGATAAGGTCACATTGTTGTATGGGACCATATGAAGGGGAAAGTGTGATAAATGAAAAGGGACAAAGATTAATAGAATTCTGTGTAGAGAACCAATTGCTACAAGGAAACTCCTTTTTCCAGCATAAGAAAATTCATAAAATCACTTATGAAGCTGATAGAAGGGAGGCAAAGAGTATAATAGACTATATAATTTACGCAAGAGCACTTCGATATGACTTTATGGATGTTAAGGTAATTCGAAGTGCTGAATTGAGTACTGACCACAGACTGCTAAT
This sequence comes from Lepisma saccharinum, assembly GCF_977018435.1. Classification (NCBI taxonomy): domain Eukaryota; kingdom Metazoa; phylum Arthropoda; class Insecta; order Zygentoma; family Lepismatidae; genus Lepisma; species Lepisma saccharinum. Next base: position 66,163,801 of record NC_139244.1, on the reverse strand, counting down.
ATGTATAACGAGATTTAAGAGGAATAGTAGAGAAAGAGATAGGAAGTTTGAAAAGATACAAGTAAAGCTGCTGGCTAAGGATGTTAAGAGAGAACAGTATAAGAAACTAGTAGAAGAAAAAT